>NC_133819.1:127209632-127838798 GCF_047830755.1 Zonotrichia albicollis
CTGTGCATCAACTGTTACAGCTGAACCATAGGAGAAAATCTTACAGGCTCAGGAAGTACATTCCTGGTGGCCCCCATTATTGCACACGAGCAATAGTCTGTAGAGTAAGGACTGCACAGGAAGCAGGAGACTGGAGGTGGCAATGGGAGGTAGTAAGACTTGATATCAAGACATCTCTTCCCATTAAAAAATACTTCACAGCATAATACTGCTCTTCAGAGAATACAGACATCTGAGAATGTAGCAAGTTCATCATCATCTACTTGTCCACCCTCTCTGACTGAGTTCTTTTTGTGAGACACTATAAGCAGCAGTGCAGAATATCTAGGGTCCTTTTTCTTTAGATTTTCCTTGAAAGACAAGACGGGAAGAGTAGGGGAGATATTATTAAATCTGGCTTGTGGGTGTTTATGTGGGCTGTTTAACTGGTTTACTGTAAAATGTTTAGATAATAAAGTGCAATGAAAGCCAATACAGGAATTCATCCAAAAGATGAAATGGTATCTGATGAACCCCATTTTAATCATAAATGAACAATTTTAATTGTACATGATGATTTAATTCTCTGTATTATCTCTAGTATCTATCCAGATGGAAATGATCAGCCAAATAAATGTTATCATTGCTATGAAGTACATTTTAGTCCCATTCAGACACACCCTGAACACAAATAAAAAATAGACCTTTTAACAAAAATGCGTCATTCAGCTTGGACTGAAAAATTAGTCTACAAAAGTTGTTCCTATTTGCATGTTTTTGAAAAAAAAAATCTAAGCCATGAAACCTAAGGAGTTTGTTTTTTTGTTTTTTTTGTTTCCTGTGGATCTTCTACTTCTCTAAGTAGTCATAATTTGGGGAGAAGTGAACTTTTGGAGAAATTAATGGCAAAATGTAAGGTAGGAAAGTAATACAATAAAAATGTGGGTGCTTCTATAAAATGGTTAGAGATTTCTTGCGATATGATGCAGCAAGCTGGATACACTTATACTTTCCCATCAAGTGTGCAGTGGATCCTGAGAGAAATGGTAGGTGTGCTCAAATCTGCTTCAGAGAGAAGGAGTAATCAGGAAGTTCTGTGCTGTATTGATGCCAAAATATGCAAAAAAAAAGAAAGCCAATTATTAAAATCTATCTTTTCAGGGTTTATTCATCATGAATTAACACTCAGGACTTTCCTAAAAAATTGCTTTTCTATGTCTCCTTGCATTTACAGTGTAAAACTGTTGCAAGAAGCTGGGAAGAAAAGGAATGCCCGAATAAAATATGATAGTGATGATTTTTAGTTTAGTTATGTATGGCATTGACGTCATTCAAAGATGCAGCAAAGCTGAGCTGACCTTCGCCTGGGTGAAGACAGCTGTCACATTTCTTGCCATGTTTGTGCCACTCCAAAGCTATCAATGACTCATTCAGCCTTTGATACATGCAAGAACTGCATATTTATGTCATCATGGCTGGCATGATAGGAAAGATTTTATGTTAGGTAGAGCAATAGATAAAGAACAACTGCTGAAGCGGCTTCAAGACAGTTTCATGGCTTTTTCATTTCATTTGAAAATCATAGAAAATAAACAATTGATTATCAACTTCCCGTCTGGTTCTGTTACAAGAGTGGATGGAATGAGGCACAACAGATTATGCAGAATTAGAAGATCAATATTTTTTCCCCATTTTTGGTGTCAGAATTGTTAATGAGAGAACATTCAGTCTTGATATTTATGTTAAGTAACAGGTATTGACATCTTAGAGCCTGTGAAAAAAAGGTAGACAGAACATTTCAGGGGTTGAAGATCATACCTGCCATACCATAATAAGCTTGAAAGAGCCCAGCCTACTTACTGAATCCTAAACAATGACACATAAATTGACTATCCTGAGTAAGGACAGTTGAGGAAGTAACTGATGGGGTTTATTTTTTTTTTTTTTGTCTAGCATAGAAAATACATTATATAAAACTAGTGTCTAGAGAAAAATATTTTTAAAATCTGGCTAGAAATAAACCAGAATTTAACAACCCTATTTTCTATTTTAGTATTGAGAGGAAAAAATGAAAATAATTAACACTTGCAAAACCCCAGTACTGGGAAGGAAAGGATCCCCTGTACCATAACACATTCCATTCAGACTGAGAAACAAACTGAGCAAGGAATTTTCACTCTAGAAAAGTTATTAGACTCTGCAGGTATAACTGTGTGAAACTGGATGGCCTATTTTCTACAAGAGGTGAAATTGAATCTGTTAGTTCCTCTTTACATCTGAGTTTTTGGGGACAGATAGTCTTTGGGGACTCATTTTAAAGTAGATAATACTGATGATCTGATTATGAAGTTATATTACTAGGTAAATATATTTTCCCAGAGCTCATCAAGCTATATTTTATTCTGGATTGTTGACATACAGTGCAAGTCAATCCCAGAGAAAAGAAGCTCTGATTTGTGCTGCCCTCAAGACATAAAAGTATGTCACATGAGGCAATAGAGAAGCATCAGTGATTTGTACTACATTCTGAAGTGACATTAGTTCACAGGGATTGCAGTTCTTGATTTTATATTTGAGAATGCACAAAAAATGATGAAACTATGCAGCTGCATACTTTGTCCTTTAATAAAAACTTTATTTGCATAGAGCTTGCTCTTCTATTTATAGTAAGATGGAAAAAAAATGAGTTTTCAAAAACTGGTGAGATGCAGTGCCAGATCTGGAAGTGAATTTTTCAATTTGAGATAATCTGTAGTGCTCATTGTCAAAATGATTTATGAGTTGAAAAACACTTTTCTTTTCTAGGCAGGGTTTCTCCAGAGAAAGATGCTGCCATGTAGTAACACAGATGGATCAGCTTCTCCATCAATTGCATATTGATCTATTCATTGAATTTTAACTATTGACTATTTAAATACTTGCAGGGCATTTAGTGATATATCTATCAAGAGTTGACTCAAATTTTTTATTCATAATACTAAATGTTTCTAAATAGAATGTTTAGCAGCCCCAAAGTGATGTCCTTTGATTATCCAGCTAGTCATTAAACTCCTTTCAAATTTGAAATGCATGACAAATACCAAAATATCTGGTTACAGCAGATATGCAAGTTAATGCATTCCTTCCTGTGATCATATATTATTGTCAGAGGAAAACAAATAATGATTCTGTTTCAAGATTATTTGCTTCAAGCAGAATTGTTTTAGTCATGGGATCAATACTTTTATAGTGCGTAGCTGCTCAGAAATGGATCTCCAGTTTGAAAGCTAAAAAATCAATTAATTGAAGAATTAATGAATACTTCCTATGCACTTGTTAAATGATGGCTATAGGATAAGCAGCAGCAGCCCTGCCATGAGATGTCTCCAGTAATTTTCCATTTTAGATGTCTTGTACGTAGTAAGCATTTACATTACCAGGTGCTTGAACACATATAGAAGCTATGTCATGGTGCTGTCTATTAACAATTAAGCAATGTTATTAGGTCCTTAAGAAAACAATATTTCTAGGAATATGTTTTGATATTTGATAACTGAGTAATCCTACTAAAGTCATCAAAGAATGGAAATCAAATAAAGAAATTTATTTATTTAAAAATTGCACATTTGAGCTTATTTTACCTATCTCACAGGGTTTTTTTCTGATGGAAATAATGTGTTATACAAGATTTTCACTAATGTCCCCAGAGGTGCAGCTTCATATGATGCTGACTTGCATTAACTCATGTTGTTAGTCATGGAGCCCTGAAAACAAAATATTTATTACTCTGGACGAAATTGAGGTCCAACAAATATGACATTGTGCATCCACAGAACTCAGGGTCAAATGCTTACTAGGATTGTGGAATCAACACAGGAAGAAAGTATAAAAGTGGGGGGGGGTTTAATTTTTTGTTTATTTGCTCTTTTTGGAAAGAATGAACAGAGCAAAGATAAAGCTGTAGTCAGATAAGACCACCAAATAAAAAGAGAAGTGTTATTCTTGGTTCTATATTACTTAATATGAAACTCTACATATCATAGAAACAGCTCACAACTTTAAAAAGACACAGTGCTGAATAAAAAATGGAAAATGGAACTTAAAAACAAATCATGAGTATTCTCTTTTCCAATCTTTACTATACTGGGAAATGGATGACACCTACTGTGCTTTCTAAAGGGTATATATAAAACCAGCCTATAAACATTGTTTCATATTGAAAATAACTATTTATAAATTTACATTTGCTTAATTCAGGGATCTCAAGTGGCAGCAGTGAGGATGATGGTCTTGCTGTTTTGGTTTTTTTTTCCTATAGCTAATACTCAGATTGTAATTGGCAGTGGAACTAGAACTTTACCATATTTAACATTTTTCCAGTCAAAGGATCTAAAACTGAATTAGGATAGTGATTGAATTATCAGATATTTAAAATAATGTTTTGTATATTTCAAACATAGATTCAAGGCTTCAATCATGAGTGCACTTCTACATTTTCTCTGTATTATAAACTATCAAGAATTGTATGTTGTTTATTCTTTTCCATCATATGACTTCAGCTTTTAGGAACAGCTCCTCTCTATGTTTTAACTGAATGCCATTTGGGCTAATTCTGTGTTTACATAGCAAATACTGTAATGTAGTCCCTCAGTATCCAACCTAACTTTATTGAGAACAGAGCATCATCAGTCTCATCTCCAGATTTCCAGCTGTCTGGTTTATAGACAGCTGTATAATGCCAGACACCATGGCAGCAATAACAAAACAGGTATGGGCCCTGAAGAAAATCAGATTTTCATGAATACAATTTGTTTATTTTTGGTATTATTTAAAAGTATTGAGAATGCAGATTAAATATTCATTGCTCACTGTGTTTTCTTTAACCAGCTTGTTCACTTTTAACTAGCCAGTAGTGTCAAATGCAAAAGGCGTCTCACCATTTCTTGCTTGCACTTCTTCATAACATATGAATGCTATGTGACTCTTCAACATTTTCTTTAAACTATTACTTGATGCAGAAAGGTGTAACAAAATATAAAGCTATTCAGAAGTTTAATTATAATATATCAGACTGGGAAAAAAAAGATATTTACTTAAAATAATAAAGTTATTAATAAATAATAAATCTCTTTTGGTAAAGATTTTTCTAGAAGATTGAAAAGCCGGAACTGGAAAATACATAGTCCAATGATTCTTTACTATCATTCTAAACATTTTTTTTTACTAATAATTATTCCATTTAAAGCACAAGGTAAAACATCATTAACACTGCACATTGATCAATTATTCATCTGCGATGTCCCTTTAATACCAAGTGATCACCAGACTTTCAAAACTTGATCTGAAATTTATTTTTCAGTAAAAGTTTAGATTGTATGTGTTTTAATGGTACTACAGACAACCTGAAAAAAAAACAAAACAAAACAAAACAAAAAACACCTGTGAACAGTACGTTTAGATTCTTTTTATACTACCCAAAGAACTTGAAACATGGAAAATAGTTCTGCAAAAATAAAATGTGTTCACTCATTATTTTGCTACATGGAATAGGAAAGGAAAAGCCTTGCAGATGGTGCTGAGTCCAATATGGCTCTATTCTTCCCCGAGCATGTCAGCTGTTGAGGTCACATTATTTTCCCCTTGCTACGCCACAAGGCCGTAGCATGCACTCTTCCCATGCTTATCTCTAATTGGCTGAGGCCCTTCCTTGTTCAGAAAATGGGATTAAACACAGGCTTTCCTACTGTGGATAAATAGCCTGGTCAGCAGGTTGCTTATGTTGAAAGCAAATGAACCAACTAGTCAAGCCAGGAATTTGCTTTTGTTTCTCTCCATTTCTGAGTGTCTGCGACTTCCAAACATGATGCAGACAATTCACACATCCCCACCAGACTGTCTCTTCTGAGAACTCAGACACCTCTCTTACATGTCAGTGTTTAAAGGTGCTTCCACCTGTGCTCAAATGTTTAGTTTTTAATATCTAGGGTATGACCAGGTATCAAATGGATTTCAGCATAATTAATATCTCTCTGACACCAACAGGTTTTCATTTTGCTTAACATATGAAAAATTTAGCTTAATGTTGCTTTGGCATGGGCTTTCTTTCATCTTTAATCATAACAACATGAAGGTTCATCTAAAAGCACTTATTTTACTTGCCACATATAGCCATATCAAGCTGTAGCATTAAGGGGGGCTTATATATGAAAGCATTAAAAAAGGAAAAGGTTCTGAATAATTTATAAAGGTGAGCTACAAATAAGAGACTAAAGTACCAGAATAATAAAATAAGCACGTGGGGACTAAATTGCTCAAGAGCTGGCAATGAAATATGCAACCCTTCACCTATGATGTCTACCATCTATCTTAACTGGTAAATATGTTTTTGTAATCTCTCTGAAATTTACTATCCAAATTCATTATCAGTTATTTCTGTAATCGCTATTAAAAATCCCCTTTACTTGCTAAAAAAGAAACCAACCAAGATCAGTTTCCTAATCTGAAAGCATAAATTGTCAGGATACTTGTTAACAGCTTTGTCTCAGGTCTTCAGTTCACTTTAGAAATGAAAGCCTAAGATTCTCCTAAAAAAAGAAAATGTCTATAATCCACCAGGGTATAATGAAGCGAATGATTATTTGTGAAACACCTACTCTGCTTGTCAGCCCCTAAGCACTTCAACAAAGCACTCTGAGTCATTCTTATAAAGAGGTGTTGTGACAGAAGAAATGAGCCACAGGTTGGAGATCCTCGGGCAAACGCAGCCCAGTGCATATGGTACATCATTACCAGTCTGATTTTAATGACGTTTTAGAGCCTTAAATTTCGCATCACAGTTGGTGCTCATATGCATTTTACTGTTATTGCCTTTCATTTGCCAACTAAAGATAATTGATGATCTTTACTTAGAGAATTTGTAGATTTTGGAACTGTCTATTTTTAAGACAGGTTTCTACTATTTTTTCTTTGTGTATGTGTGTGTACTTCTCCTTATGCTGAATGATCTTTTTAAAATGTTTTTAAAATAGAATCAGAAGAAAAAGTTCTTTTATGCAACTAAGCAAAATTGAATTAACATCTTCACTGATATGAATGAACTTCTGGATGCTGAAAGGTTACACTAACCTTGAGAAAGAATGGAAGAATAGGGTCCTCACTGAGTATGCCTTCTACAATATCATGCAGAGTCTGGCTATCAGACTGTCAAGCTTTCACTTGGCAAAAAGATTACATTAAAAGAAATGGAGGTGCTCCTCATATTTCATGCCTTTTATACAGAAATAAAATACTTGAAAATGTTGACAAATAAAGAAATTAACAAGAGAGAAAAGAGTTGAACAGAAATGAATGGAAAATAAATAGGAAAGCCGATTAAAGAAATTGAATAAACAAGAAGTTAGGCTTCAACTATTCACAGTCAATCTCTTCTAGAGAAAAATATATTAAAATGACCGCTTCTACTGCATCACATCACATGCATCTTTTGATTGCTCTGTTTTTATGGGCGACCTTCCATGCCCAGTTCAGAAGCTTCCTGGGTTCTTGGCACTTCTCAGACCCAGGATCGCAGTCATTGCTGGTCCAGAGCTCTTCACTAAAGTTTTTATACTGCTACCATTATGTTGACAACAGTATTTATGAGAATATAGATAATAGCTAAAAATTCTGAATTATATTAATTTTTCCATCTTTGAAACTTCTATACTCGAGGTCAGCCATTTTCAGGTTCTATGTTTCATGAAATAAATGTGTACACTATGAGAAAGACAAATTTTAAAATCCCCTTTAAATACTAAAAAGCCTGAGAAGAGAGTGTAGCACTCACTGCAGTTTTTTGGTGTATGCTGGATATTCTGTATTGTATTTCAAATCTGTCTTTTTTATATTAGTAATAGATTAAAGAAAATAAAAACATTTTACTTTTAAAGGCACTATCAACATTTAGCTGACTATATTTCAAGATCAGACATAGAAGGCTTGATTCCAGATGCCAAGGTTCTGAAGGGATATAAAGAAAATATCAGCAGAGTCAGCTCAGTCACCCATATAACCCTTGAGATTTTATCTGTAGTAGTGACCTTCCCTTGGTTGCTACTGGTCTTCCACTTTTCCACTTCTCTTTGGCCTTGTTCCTCATGCTACAACAGTAGCATGTCAAAATGCAAGTGTCACAGCCATTTTCCACTTCCCCTGTCTCCCACAGTGTTCAACAAGTTCTTGTCTGGTTCTCTTACAAAGCTTTGAAGCTCTTCGTCAATCCTATTCTGGTGTTATGAAATAAAACTCTTCAGAGATTTTAATCTTTCTTTTCTTATGGGGTACTGACTAGGCAAATATTTCCTGACGGTCTTGCAAAGCCTCTAGCTTGAAAAACTATCATCTCCTGACTGTTCTACCGTTTAAAAGCTGAACTACACACACAATATTAACTTTTGCAATAAAGTATACAGTTTCTGTAGAGAAGAGAAAATTTCTTACTTATATTGCCATAAAAAAATCCAGTTAATTTTTTAAAATCTATATATAATTATTTATTTCAAGTGAAAATTCATAATGCCTTTGGAAAATAAGGTACATTAGCATGCAGTCCAAAACATACATATCCATTAATTTTATCTCAGTTGTGGAACTCAGTGCAGAATTAGGATCATATAAAATAGAAACCCTTATTTTGTTTGTGTCTTTTCCTCTCATCTCTTTGGTAAATCATCTAAAAGGTTACATTTACTTCAGCTGAATTCTGCACTGAAAAGAAATTTTAATTGAACACTGAATTGCTTATATGTTGCTCTAGAAAGGGTAAATATATTGGTTCAACTTCAGAGTAGTCAAGATGCTTTCAAAAGAGGGGAAAGGGAGAGTTGTCACAGTTACAGGAGTTTTTATTGTTTCTGTTGATGATCATACAGGAAAGATGATATTGAAACTGAAGATGCTTGCCCAGACCAGCCCAATGTTTGCATTTTTTCATTAAGTCTGAGATGATTTTACATTAATTTTGAGTTGATTTATGCTGTGGCACAGAAATAAAGTGGAAGAGTTGGACCAAAATATCATAAAAGAGTTGGAATATACCTATCTGAGCCTCAGACCATAATGAATTACAAGAAAGCAACTTACATTAGGATGATGAACCACCCTTATTAGAGAAATATGTGATGAGGTCCTTCACAGAAAGATTTTTGCAAAGGTTGTGTCTGAAAGAGATACATAATCCAGTGAGTAAAAATTCTGTACCTTGGTGATGTTAAGCACTATGGCTGTTAAGCACTATGGCTGAACATTCTTAGGACACCATGCATTAGAGGCACTATAGGAGGGGACGCTTCAATAATAATGTATCACAATGGACAGCAGTTGTTTTCCTATCAGACTTCAGTAATACTACACAACTGTGTACTGAACAAAAAAAGCAAAGTAATAATTCTTTAGACTAGAAGGAAGAGACTGTCAGCCATCTTTCATGCAGGGGAGCAGCTGTTAATACTTTAGCTTGTAAAAATTGTATATATCTTGTTTATTAGTTATAAATTAATGTGTATTTAACAAAGCAAGGCTGGAAGGGAGTAAAAATAAATAATACAGCATGAAGAGCAAAAGGAAGAAGGAATAGAGTTTAATTGTTTTCTTCAGCTATATCATGCATAAAGAAAACAGGACTTCATTTCTTCAGAGGTGTCATCAAAAGGACAGTGGGCACAAGATAGTGCAAGGGATATTCCAATTAGATTAAATTAACAAATTCTATATAATGAAAATCACCAAAACGTGGAACAGGTCTCTCAAAGAGTGTACATTTTCTCCATCTTGGCATGGGCTTGGTTTACAACAAGGACATGTAGTGGTGGGGCACAAGTGACAGGAAAACCTCAAGACAGAAAAAGACTTGGGAGTCCTCATCATCTAATGACTGAACATGAGTCAGCGTGTACTCAGGTGGCCAAGAAGGCCAATAATTTGCATTAAAAATAGTGTAGTCATCAGAACTGGAATAGTAATTTTCCCCCTGTACACAGCACAGGTGAGGTCTCATGTTCACTTCAAAGAAAGGAAACAAAGCTGGTGAAGGCTCTGGAGCAGTCTAATGAGGAACAGCTGAGAGAGCTGTGGTTGTTTAGCCTGAAGTAAAGGAAGTTCTCTATACAGCTGCTGAAATGAGATTGTAGCCAAGTGAGGGTTGATCTCTTTTCTCCCAGGTAATAAGTGACAGGACAAGAGTTAACAGCCTAAAGTTGCATTAGGAATGTTTGGATTCAATATTAGGAACCATTTCTTCACTGAAAGGGTGGTCAAGCATTAGTCAGGTTGCCCAAGGAAGTGGTTGAATCACCATCTGTGTAAGATGTGGGGATATGGCACTCAGGGACATGGTTTAGTAGTGGTGGAGTTGACAGTGTTAAGACTACTGTTGGACTCAACAATCTTAAAAGTCTTTTTCAACCCAAACAGTACTATCATATTAGATTCAGAGGGTTTCCAGACAGCCACCTGAAATAACTCTTATGTTAGTAATTCTACCACTTTCATCAGGATGTTGAGCCAGCTGATCTCCAGAGGAGACTCAATATACAGATATGTTATTTATTCAAACATTGACGCTTCCATGTTAAGACATAAACAGTCTGTCCAAGAACATTAGTGTTAGCTGGTTAGCTAAATACACTGTGCAAAGAGGCACTAATCAATCTCCAAATTTGGATAGGGCAGCTCAGTGATGTAAACACATGGTAACAGAACAGAACCACTAGACTTGTGCTCTGGGTGAAATTTTTAACCCTGATTCCCTGGGAGAAGACTCATGCAGTGACCCACTTCCCAATTATCCCTGTGTCTCTGGCTGTGACTTAACTACACGGATGACTCAGGGACCTGTAGAGAAAATATTTACCGAACAGTCTGCCAGCAGAGGATGAGGTAGGCAGAAAGGAAAGAACCATGTTAAATAGAGATCAGCATAATTGAATTCTATTTGCTTAGTGATCCTGCACCTCTCTGCTCTGTGCAGATATTTTTCTTTAAATATATTAACCATAGAAAAGCTGAAAGAAAACTTTTCAGTGTTTAACATTATTTTTAAATAGAATAAGCACAGATGAACAATACTTCAAATTAGTTTAAACAGAAGGCAGAGTAAATTCCAGACAGATCCTAGTCACCCAAGGTTGTGCCTATGGCTAGCAGCTAATGGGGAGGTAGCCAGAGGCTATCTGCAAGTCTACAGGGCAAAATAAGCTGACAATTCCCCACAATATTTTTGTAGTGGAATATAAGCTTCGTAGAGTATTTCTTCAGTCATAACCCTCTGGTGTGGTGGCAAGACTTGGAATTCACCTGAATTCACCAGGATATAAACTGCAGCAAGCAGTTTATATTCTATCTTTAAAGTTAAGCTCCTCCTAAGACCTGAAATTAAGTTGGCAGAAAACCATGAGGGAGACACAGAATTTCTGTTGCTGTGTGGTTACAGAAATTATCC
Organism: Zonotrichia albicollis; assembly: GCF_047830755.1. NCBI lineage: Eukaryota > Metazoa > Chordata > Aves > Passeriformes > Passerellidae > Zonotrichia > Zonotrichia albicollis. Next base: position 127,221,067 of record NC_133819.1, read on the forward strand.
TTTTTATTCTTCAAATAACTAAATTACATTAAACAATTTAACTACAAGGGAAAAGTCTAGGGCAACTTTTTCAGGTTCTACCTGTGGCAGTGGTTTCTGTAAAAAGAAGACATTTTTCAGCATGGAAATCCACAAGTAAAGTAGTGGTATTGACAGAATTACTTAGGATGTGGGAAGATCTCTTTTTACCTTCTACTCTGGGGCAGTAGGTTAGCCTTGTATTGCTAGTAGGGGTGCAGAGTTTCACATAAAATTTGCCTTAGATAGTCCTGAAAGTGTTTGTGCGCTCATATGGCAACATGCAGCACTGAAAGAAAATACTTGCTTGCATCCTGGAAGTGATATTAATTACATTAATTTGATTATGTTTCCAGCTTAATTTATCTGTGTCTCTCAGCAGAGATAATTATCTAGGGCATGACATTAGCATTGTTGTGTTTTTTCCAATTTCTGAGCTAAATGTTGCTGAGCTGTTTCAGGAATCTTTCAAGAGTTTGCATCTGGGACCTTATGTCTAAGAAAGCCAATACTGCCTATTCTTTATTTGACAGCTTTGGTCCTTTGTAGGGCTTGTTTCTTAACAATCTTAACCTGTTCACACTGTAAAAAAACCTGCCATAATGCCTTTTTTTATGGATTCACTTTTTCTTGTAAGCTTCCTGCACGGGTAATGAAACTTGGAGATAATCCAAATGGGAAGCTGCCATCACTAGACCCAGACTGTCGGGTATTAGTAGAAGGTAAAAAATGTACAAATATCTGTATTTTGTATTTTCATAGTACTTGCTTCTCTGTATTGATGATTTTGAAATATGAAAACAATATATCAGGAACTGATACTAAACTATACTTTAATTAATACAGCCACAGAAGATGCCAAAATATATGTTAAAAGATTGTCCACAAAATTGGAGATTTTCATTCAGTGGAAAATTTTGGGATTTATTTGATGTCCAAGATCTCTTTGATGTCTGTGAATCATACTTCTCATTCTGTAATTGAGTGTGCAAATTTGAAATTAGCTTTTCTAGCTCACTAGGAGATCTTGAAATACTAGTAAATCAGGATTGATGTGGTAACGGGGGCAATTCTGACACTGACATACATTAATGTCCGGTTATCTCGGCTGTTTGAGGGGCCTGGAAAGGCCCGAAGTGGCTTTGGGACAGCCCGCGTATCGAAGGACGAGAAGAGGCTTCAGTTCTTCTTTCGGTTTTTATGTTTATTAATTGTTTATCTAAAAGATGTTCTTTCAGCCGAACAGAGATCTGCTCAGCAGTCAGCCATGAGCACACTGTGCCGTCCTCCGGACCGCCACGTATCTTTATACCCATTGTTACGTGTACAATATTTATCATTTTTCCCCAATACCATTTATTGTCATTGCTGTGTGCACTCTCAGTAATAACTAATCTAAGAGTGCCACCATGGCCAAAGAAGATGGAGGAGAAGAGGAAGAAGAAGGAGGACAGGACACACTCCAATTCCTCCATCTTACTCTTCTAAACCCCCCTGTACATAAATCTTAAACCCTGTGTCTCACCCTCTAATTAGCTAATCTTTTCGCCATTCACCCCGGTGAAGTCTTCTTATCTTCATACAGGTGTCGTCTCTCGTGTAGGGTCAAAGTCCTGCCACCAGACACTTCTGGCAATATTCTAGGACTCCCGGGCCCCCCAAGGGTGGTCTCGGTGGCCCGGCATCTCAGGACTCAGATCCTGAGATCCCACACATTAACAGTTACCTATTGGTATAAACTCTGAAAATGTATTATACAAGTTTCAAGCCACATATAATTTCCAGTAAAATATCGCTAGGACAAGCTTATGGCTGACATCACCAGAATTTTGCTGTGCACGTAAATACAACACATTAGAAAACAGTCCTTGATAATGAATAATGAAATCTCTTTAATGATGATTTTTCATTATCTCCTACGTGCAGTACAGAGTATTTTCTCCTTATCAGTTGAAAATTTGGTCCCTGGTTTGTGTCAGCTTTTCCCATGATCCCTCTACAGACCCCCAGTAGATATAATTTTTTATGTCCCTGTGAAATGTTTGTTGGAACCCCAATGAAGACCTTAGGAAAGTCACCTGAAACTGGGAGAGCAAAACACCAGTGGAAAATTCCATCTGTAGAGATACATTGTTCAATGTTAAACTGCACAATTTAATATTAAGATGCACATTTATATTAAGATGCACAATTCAACATTAATTTAAGAGTCTGCAATATTAGACTTTGAAATTTACTTTTTGAAAGCTCTCTCAAACTGAAAAAAACCTGTTTTATTACAGCTGCCAGTTCCTGCTGCATTTAACCCATTTTCTTGTCTCAAAGTAAAGAACAGCAAGAGAACCACACATACAGCAATTATTCTCTCAGATTTTATATCACATTTGTATTGAAAACAGTATAGAAAATGAGTCAGGAAACATATCTTTGAAAGCATTGTTTCTAAAAATCACAAAATTGCTGTCAAACATATTTCAGTAAGCAGTAAATGAACCCTGCTTGCACCATAAATCATTAATGTTTAATCACCAGCCAATGCCTCACTAAGCTCACTGGCATGGAAACTCTAAGATACTCAAAGGATAGTTCTAGCAAATCTGGCATGCATGGTTGGCTCGTGTGCTTAATTACTGTTTATGCATTGGCAGTATCCAAGCAGTTGTATGTAATAAATAGAACACTGTCACACTGTCCAGATGGTTTTAGATTCAGGGCCTAGGGAGTATGTTTGAAGATTACAGGCCTGATTTACTAACGATTCACACCAGCTCAATTGCTGAAAATCATGCTAATAGCATACGTTTCAGCAATTCATTCAATGCAAAAATAAATATACTATTAATGACTATTTTTAAAAAAGCTGCTTTATATTCTATTTAATCCCTCTTCAGAAGAGATACAATAATTTTATTTTGGTTTGAGACATTCAACAGCTTTATTTCTTCAATGTCCGGTAGGTTTGAGAGAAATGGTTTCTTTTACACAGCACAAAGGAGTGCCCAGCAGAGATAATCCAAGCTATCTTTGAAAATTATAGTTTAGGTATTAGAATGAGTATAAGCATTTTAGTGTGGTGATCTTTCTGAATAAATTTACACTGCCAAGAATTAGAGGGAAAATTGCATGTCGTCAAATTAAAAATGGAATAGTTAATTGTTGCAGTCCTTACTTACATATTAAAAAAAAGCCAAATTACGCTATCATTTTCAAGATGTATGGTAAAAACCAAACAAAACCAAAACCAACAAACAGTAAATAAGTTTAAGAAGATCTACTGTCTTTTCCATCCCAAAACAGGATTTGACCCTGTCCTGGGTTGCAATTTCAAACCAAGACACATTAGTGAAATTTCTTTGACTAGATTTAATTTGGGCAATAAAAAAGAGGAGAGAGAAGGAGATAAATTAGGAGGAAAGAAAGTAGACTTAGAGAGAAAATGTACTTTTATGTAATAAATTAATGTTTAGAAATCCTTCCATAAATCAAGAATATGGGCAACTTGAAATAAAATTTTCATCTCTCTGAGAGTATATGAAGTCAACTCTTACTTTTCACAAGAATGTCCTTTTTTAAAGATTATATAGGACAGTCATTCAGGATGGAAATGAGAACAGAGGTGAGCTTTATCCCCTCCACATAAACTGGAAATTATGTGTGATTTTCTTTGGAGGACATAAAAAAGAATATGTTAGCAGCAGGTAATTGAACACAGTAAGACGGATGAAACTGACTGATTAAAAGTGTAAGAGTAATATTTTTCCCCTGCTTATGAGGGTAAAATCCACTATTGTCATCTGATAAATTCTCTTGGTAAATGGATTATAATTTAAAGTTTGCTTTTGATTCAAAAGAAAGCACTCTAGAAACCAAATCATAAACTATATTTGGTAATCATCAGTCATATTTCATTGTGTTTCAAAAGAAAACCCAAAACAAACTACCTGAAGTATTTCAATATTATGTCCAAAATAGGATTTATGGTTTACAGCCTACTTCTAATGTGCAGTTCTGTTCAGGTTAAAAGAGATATCTGAAATAAATGGGAGAATAACTGCATCTCCACTGGCTGTAAAATGGTTCTAGTAAAGAAGTTCATCTGGTGAGAGGTATAGGTTTATCAGGCACAGCCAAAATACATCCCAAAGAAATAACTGTCCCACCAACCCAGTGCGCTGATTTTAACACCCGTGGGGAAATCAAACTCCAAATAAGTCACTCCCCTTCCCCTGTCCCTTTCAGTAAGGAAGGGACAATAAATAAGAGATTATGAGTTGAAATAGTAATTTACTAAATGCATTATGGCAACAGTAATATGGTGAGGAAAGCTCCTGAGGTTTAACATTACCCCCCCTCCAGCTGAAAACCACTGGAAAACAGAGACAAACCAACTTAAAAAGCTGATTCATCCAGATCGTGGTTGTGTAGTCACTGGCCAAGCTCCATTCACACGCACAGGCTAAAAACTTCACCACCTTTCTCTGTAATCAGGATACCCAGGAGCCACCTCTTATTGTTATTTATATTAATGCTTTACCAGTCATGTTCTGCTACTGACTGTGGGGAACTGGATTTCAAAATTAAATAATACCTACATCATTTTAGATTCTTGATATAGAAACTGTATTCATAAGTCTCCTTACACATTAGACTCACTGGGTTTTTTCAAGACATCATGGAAAAGGAAATAATATATATATATATATATATATATACAGTGCTTTACCTTCACTAGTTTAACAAAGTTGTTAAACGCAAGAGTTTCTTAGATGGTCATAGAAGCTCACATCTCCTTTTCTGGACTGTATACTACCTAAGAATGTACCACTCCTAATTTGTATAGTGTGACAGTGCAGAGTTGAATCCCCCAGTGTTTCAATCATTTAGTCATTCTGCATTGTTCTAAATTATTAGCTTACATCATTTAAGGTCAGAGCAAGAGTTAGAAAGAAATCCAGCTGGAAGCCTTCAATCATTATTATTTGTTGAAATAATAACACTTTCTTTAAAAGTGTTTTTGAGATACTGTCTATAGTCAGGGGATTTGTTATGGATATTACCAAGACTTTTTTTTCAGATGGATGTGGAAAAAAAAGACTCTAAGGATTCAAAATTCAGAAGAGATCTTTCACATTTTTAGTACATTAAAATGGAAAACAAGAATCAAATTTAAGAGCAGCCTCTCTGTAATGCCAGTAATTGAGATATTTCCAAAATCTGACAAGTACAGCATTTACCAAGCTAATAATACATTAAACATTCACTTTTTTTTTTTTTTTTTTCTGAGACTGTTTAAGCAAATTTTGGATTGGAATCTGGGCCAGCACATTGGTGCCCTTACTATACGTGCCATATACTTCACTTATACCCTGAGATATATTGCTGTACAAAACAAAGATATATCTGTCACAAAAGAAGGCATACATATGATATTCTTCTTCTTGTCTTTATTCCCAAATTGTCAGAATTTTAATGATAATGGCTTCTCTTACTTGATGCAGAAAGACTAGAGATTCTCCATGTTGATCACACAGACCATTACTTATTTTATATTAAACTAGTAAGATTTTCTAGCTGTAACTGTCACTACAGATTTTGAAGTCCCTTTTTTGAGACATACAGATACAATTCAATTTGCTACACTATAGACAATCTCTTGCATCCAGTGTTCAGCCAGTAAATGCATTAGTCTGGCAATATGGTTTGTGGTCCTAATTTTTGATTATGTTACTGTGAAAGACCTTTCTTTTCTTCACATCATTTAAAGCTCAGAAATTTTTTGTCTATTCTTACTGTGATTTTCACTCTTTAGTGATTCAATTAAGAGACAGAATGTTACTGAGTCTTTCTCTTTTGTGGAGAGTACAATTATGGGGATTGTCCATTTGGTAATTTGTTTTTTAAAAAAATTTAATGATCTGACTAGAAGATTTCTTTCATGCAATCTGCTATGAAAATTCTGTGGACAAGTTTCATACTAAACAATTGTGATCATTCTATGGGATTTGAAACCAAACATAACACAGGCTGGCATATTATATGTTGACACAGCCAACATATGATTGCTCTTCTAGACAACCTATATTTACTTTCTCCATGTTCACATTCATCTTAATTTATAGGAAAGGAGAAGACTCTGCTTTCATTTACAAAATAGTAGAGCAGCAACACAAAAACTGGAGTGACTCATACAGATTTACAAAGTTAAAAGAAGAGAATTTGCCCTTTGATTTGATATTTTAATAATGATAGGTTCAATTCTCCAAGAGGTTTATCAAGTCAGTAATTTTTCATGATTGCTGCAGTAATTCCATTGACATATTCTTGTGCTTATCCTCTTTATGTACCTTTGTACTTTTATTTGTATAACTATTGCATCAAGATGACCAATCAAGATAATCATGTATTAACATTTTGTCATTTGCTTTTTCCAGGAAAACACACCTTAACTTGAATAAGTCACTTCTAGCTGGGGTAAAAAAATCTCTGCTGTCACATTTTAAAATTTTGAAGCTAGCACTTTAGAAGACTCTTGCTTAAATAAGGCTATTCCACCACATCTTGGTCTCAGGCTCATAGGTTTCACTTTAGGAGTACTACACAAATTTATACCGGCACAACCATTGGAAAGAAGAACTTTACAATTCTCTCACCTTCCATTTTCTCTGCATGATGAAAGACCAGCTGACAGATCTGGTAAAAGAAAGAGGGGGAAAAAGAGCATGGGAGGCAAAATGGAAACAGGCAGGCTAACAGGGAAGAAAGCAAAAGGAATTTTGAGATACAGACTCTCTGTGAAAAATGGAATTGAAAGGTGGGAGCTTGATGACTCCCTGGCAAAAGGAGATCAGAAAGAGCATAAATATGAATAAATGATCAATGATGTGGTTACATAGAGTCACCATGGACCTGATAAAAGGGGACCAAATTAATGGAGAATAGGCAACTTAAGTTCCAAATGTAAAGTTATGCAAGGAGAAGTCTACATGCACATCTGAGTTAACATCAGCTCATGTCTGGCAGTCCTGGAAGCAGAGTTACAGAGGTGTAAGGCCACTCTCACAATGAAATAACTTTTTTCCTTTCTGTATTGGAAATAGTTTGGTCTTCATTGCCCCAGCAGTTCTTTACTGTCCTTTGTTTAATGTGTGAGTGAGACTGAAGACACAGGACAAAAATAATGGTTTTTAAGAAATCACAAATTTATTATAAACAGGCTTATTAAATATATCACATGAAAGGGAAGACCAGTGAGATAGGTGGCAGAAGAAAAGGATATAAGTCTTAAAAGTTAATTGTCTGCAGCAGTTCAACTAGATTTCACTTTAGCTGAAAAGGGATTTTCTCTCTTGGATGGATTTTCAAAGTGCAACCATGTGTACAGATTCCTAAACTACAGTGCTATTCCTTTTCTCAGGCAAAAGCCACCAAAAAGCAGCACTTAAAGATGCCATGAAATGTATTTACTTAAAGGATCTGTCTAGAAGTTGTCATCTCTTTACATTCTTATCTTACATTTTGATAAGCTGTATCACAAGTCCAATACATTCTCGCTTCCTTGTGACACTGTGCTTTTATATCCAAGTGAGACTGGTGAGATAGCTGTATAAAGGTCGTCAGGAGGACATAATAGAGAAATATCTTTCTAGCGCTTCTTCTGGATATACAGAACAGTTTTATTTAGTTGAAAAATAAAGATTTAAAATTGTAATACGAGAAAAAAGATATCATCCTTTTATGGTTAATGGTGGTATAGTAATATGCTCAAGAACACAAGTAGACCGCACACTATTTTTCAACTAGCAGCATTATTAGGTAATGCCCTACAAATATTGACATTTGTAAGATATAAAAGGACATTCTTGCACCACAAACTGAAGCTGTGCATTTATCTCCTTTCACTCTTTTCTTCAAATGAAGTTATACAGTGATAACATCCAAATGGCTATCAATTGCAAAGGCTATAAATGCTGCAATAACAAAGTTAATAGGATAATTCCAAGTTGTCATTCTGAAATACTGATTAAAGCAATTGGTAAATTGAAATGGTTATGCCTGTTTATAGAGCATAAATTTGAAGACAATTCTACATAAACACATTAAGAACTGTACTTCAGTAGCATTATAGCCTTCCAAAAATCTGAAAAGTGGTAACTAGTAACTGATAGATAAATTTAACATTACTCAGACTCACAGAAACAAATTAAAGTGAAATAAAAATATAAAATCTCATCTCCTCTAAGCCTCTGAAATTTTAGCATATGTATTGCATTTGAACAATTGGACCTTATTTATAAAATTTGTGAAGAAACATATTTTTACAATTCTGGGGTAAGAGAGGCATAATAAATAAATAAGTGAGATGGAGAAATTACCTGGTTTGTTAAACTAGTGAAATAAAAAACTACTATAAAATCAAAACTAGCATGAATGGGAAAGAGCTATTAGGGCTTGAATTCCCAACTCTCAAGAGAAGGTATGACATACCAGACATTTCGATTTCCAATGCTTAAAATGCAGCTAAATCAACAAAACAGGCTAGACTGAGAATAGGATGTGCAGCAGTGGTTGTATATGTTCAAATCTCTTTTATTACAAGGCTTATACTCTAACAAGTGTAATTCTTTTCATTGTAAAATAATGTTTTCTCCTCTCAAATCACTCTGTGAGGCAAATGGAAATTCACTGATGGAAAGATATTTCATAGTCTGCTTCTTGAGATATTGAATACTGATGCTACTAGGTTTCTTCTCCTTTACTACCATAGCCTGTAAATGCAGAGAGTAATTCTCATGTCACACGCTGTGCCTTTCAGAATTAAACTAGCATGGAAACAAAATCTTTAGGACTTTCTTTCTTTCTGAAAAATAAACATAAATCTGGTATTTCCTGAGTCACAATTTTGGTTACTGTTATGTTATTTGCAATGTTTGGCGAACAATGCAGTGCCTTATTTAGAGCTCAACATGTATGATATTCACCCTTGAGTTAAATTGCTGCTATGCATTGGGCCTGCATCACTCATGGTTTTCAAATCTGATTATAGCAGAATATTTTAATTTTAAACTCTATGGGAATATAATGAGAAAATGGTGCAGAAGCATGACTGCCTGCATTGGCAACAGGCAAATGTTCTGTGCATTGTGCATAAGCTTCAATTTCAAAGGTGTCCTCCAGGATTACATTAAGCCTGGTGCCCATGAAACTGTCTCTTGCTAGTGTGAAGAATAGAAAAAAGGCTCAAGTAAGAATATAGAAAGGAAAAGTTCCCAAAACTATTTATGCCCACAAACACCACATTTAAAAATGACCTGAAAATACTGTAAGCAGAAATTTCATATTTTTCCACAAATCATCAGTGAATTCAAGCAATGCTAAATCTATGTATCATGCTTAATCTCTATAAAATAATTTAACCATTTCTAAGCATTTTTAAATATATTTCATGTTTTTAAACTTAATTTAGGAAATATTTTATTTTTAACAGTGTTTCTATTTTCAGTAAAAATGCTACAAAAATTTCCATTAAATGCACTACAAAATCACATCCATAGTTTCAATTTAAAAAATATATTGAATTTTTTATTCACCTATTGGCCATAAAAATATAGTTTGGAGAAAATTTAGATCTATTCCTTTAATGATGTATCTACTGCATCCTTTTCCATTTTTTTGCATTCTGTGGTTGCTGATAACTGTCATAAATGTTGATTACATCTTCCAGATCTGTATTTTTCATCAAGTAATGGTAGAAGGAGAGTTTTTTGTTGTTACACTGAGCCATAGACAACTTATTAGCTAGCTATTTGATGATGATAAATAATACTCATGGCTTGAGAGAGCTCGTCAGACTTGCTGACAGGTATTTCAACAGTTTTCACTCCTGGTAATTTTTGACTTTTATGTTTATAAACATTTAGAACTTCTCATGTCTGTACCCATGTCCTTATAAAAGGAATAGATCCTGACCATAGATGGGTTAGAAGGGCAGAATAATCCTTGAGATTCCATTGCTGCTTTCTGCTCTAATATCTACCACCCCAGAGACCAAAATACCACTGCAGAGAACATTAGACCAGGAAAAAGAAAACAGCACTTACTACAAAAATGCAGCAGAAAATTGAGGAAGTGGAATGCAACTGCAGGACTGTTTGAGGCAGAAAAACAAGATCTCAGCATAACAGTGCCAAATAGATCAGATCTGTTGCTGCTGCATCATACATTTCATGCCAAAAATGAAAAGGCATTGACTCCTAAATGGAGGGATGTAAAAGCACTCCAAACAAACAGACTCTCAATTCTGAACCAGTTATACAATTAGAATCACTGCTCTCTAACTGGGAGTTTGAATTCCAATAATACAGTCAAAGTGTCTCCAATGACACTTGGCTCATAATTAAGATGTGTTGTGCTTTGAGGTTGAAATGTAAAATCTATTTTCAAACAGGCATATCATTATAGATATTAAAAAACCTCTCTACAATTAAGAAAGAATGAAAAACTGATATTTAGACAAACCTAAAATGAAAAAGTATCAGATTCTCTATTATCTTTCTAGATATTTAGGATCTCAAAATAATGTTACCAACTTTCAGAGCTCTGCACTGTTTGAAACAGAATTTTCTCCATTTCCAAAAGAAAAAAAAAGCTACTATGTAGTGCTTTGTAATGATCCACTACAGAAATGCAGTTGTTCAAGGATAAAAGTGTGTATAGTCAATAAGCCATTTCTGCCCAGCCTTGTTCTGCAGTATACTTTATCAACACTCTTTTAAGTTTGTTGTTAAAACTGTTTCGTTTGAAAGCTGACTCCTTGTGTTTAAGAGTATGCCTAAATGTCTGTAATAACAAAAAAAGATCTACAATAGGTGACAAACATTTATCTAAGATAAATAAAAGACATCAAAATGAATTAGTTGGAGCCTAAACCAGGTATATGAGATACCTTATGGTGTCTTCTGAAATATCAAGGTTGAATCGTTATTTAATACAATATTTTCATATCTCTGCTTAGATAAAAAATGCTAATACACTGAAGAATATCTGAGTCTTAGAAGTGATTGGACAGTATGAGCTAAAGAAATAACTATATGCTTATTGAAATGTACAGGGAGTGTGAATGTCTTAGGAAAATCTTTCTAGAATGTGAAAAAAATTTAGTAAATGGGGTTATTTCAATAACTAGAGATTATACTAAAATATCAATTATCTAAAGGAGTAACATGTCATAAATTCAGACCGAAATTTAATGTAAATATTTATTTGTATTATGAGGTGTTTTTGCATTTGGAAATTTGCATTTTCATCCAGGCACATAAGAGTTGAAAAATCAAGTTGTAAAGTTTAGGTGATTTGTTTGCCAGAGATGAATCAGAATATCAAACAACAACAAAAACCTTATCTCTAGTCTTCAACCTCTTCTTGAAGAAAGAAAAAAATTACCAGCAACATTTCCCTTCCTCTGCTTTGTGTGATTGGCTGAAGTACTCTCTGTGTCTACCCTTTCTTACACTTCACAGCATCCCATAGGTGTTTCTGTAGCAAAGGCAGACTTAGAAATGCACAGTATAGAAATGCTCAACAGTTTTTGGAAGTGCTCTGAGCTGCAGGATTGTGAGCAGCAGCAGCACAGAGCAGTAGGAAAAGCATATGCCTTCAGACAGGCTTCCCTGAATAGCAACAACAAGCGCAAAGAGGTTCAGTCCCATCAGAGCAGAGGAGGAAAACAGAACAGGATGACAATCTGCCTATGCATTTGAATAAAATATTGAATTTGTTTCAGACTGTGTCACACTGTAGGTAACATATAACAGTTTAATTTGACATGCACTAGTGGAGGAGTTACAGTCACAAGGTTCCCATTTCAGTCCAACATTTTATGGTTTTGGGGAAATCATACATAGAATTCTCATATAGGAGTCTCTGTAGTTATAAGTAATGTAAGAAATGCCATATTTCAGCCTTATCCCAAATTCAAACATCATGAAAAAATAAGAAAACCCAAGCACCATGCCCTATTTTATTTATTTTGTCTTATTTATGTCTGAATGTGTGTGCAGACATCTATGCTAGACTTGAAATTTAAATAATAATATGAAAGAAAATAATATGTTCAAGAATTTCAAAGATTCTTAAGATGTTAGATAAATACAAAATTTTCATGCTCTTCTAAAAGCTGAATACATCCCCTTTTATCATGATACAGAAGTTCTCAAGCCATTTGTGAGTTCAGAGACCTTTTCTCAGCAACTTATCTTCTCTCGTAGCATTTGACAGAATGATTCCTCAGAATATGAACTGATAATATTGTTCCCCAGAATTACAATTTTTAAGAAATGCCTCCTGACTGATATTCAGTTCTAATAGCTTTCCAACTCCTAGTCTAAAGGTGTTATGGTCTTCATTTCCTTTAGCAAATACTTCACTTATGTTCAGCAGAGTCTCATGCAAGCATAGCAGAACTGTTTTTTTATTTTTCAAGGCTGAAAAATTTAAATAAAACATCACTTGTAAATTCAGTGCAAAGTCTCAGTAAGAAAAACAAACCAAAACCATGAAAAATATAAAGAATTTGAAGTGTGGTTCAAGGTGATAATTTTTCAATGTGGCTTTTTTCATTTTATTATAGCATTACATAAACTCACTTTTTTTCCACATTTCAACTCTTCATGTTATGGGTAAAACTAAATTTTTCCTTTAAAGAACCCAGTTTTTAGGTTATTTTACTTATTTATTTTTAATACTTTATAATGTATGTTTACAAACCATTGCAAGATAAGCCATTTCACAATTTCTTCACTTTTTGTAAACCAAAAATTTTGGTTGTTGTAAACCAAAATCTTCTGTCCAAAATTAAAAAATTATCTTCCAAGCAGACTAAATACTTAAGACTTTAGTCTTAATTTTTCTGTGCTTAATTTGAAGATAGAGGCTTTACAAAATGTTTTCCAAAAGTTGTCTTTCTCTTTTCTTGTATTTTTGGTTTTTCTGTAGGTTTGGTGACAGTTTTTTTCTCCAAATAAGATAAAAAGGCAGGTTTTCAAGGGTCATGCTGTTGAACTTAGAGATAATATGATATTCTTAGTCAACAAGTATGGGCCTCTGTACCTGATAAATTCTAAACCATACATAACAGGTGACTAAAAGCCCAAGTAAGAACGACTTCACTGATTAACAACTTTGTATGTAATGTCATTTCTTCCTGGGTTTTTTGCCCTTTTCTTTGTAACTACTTATTTATTAGTATCAGTGCAGTAGCTTTTGAAGGGATCAAAACAAATTATGAAAGAAATAATACTGCACGAATTAAAGACCAGAAATCTTATCCTATTTTAAGCAGATGGAACTCCTACACTGGCATGAATTTTTACAGCATCTGCATTTTGTCAGCAGTAGATTTGCCTTATCTGTTGATAATAGCTTTTAGTCAGTACAGAGTTGTTATTGTTCTAGAAGTATGTATTACCAATTAGGAATCTTTGAACTGTTAAACTGCTTTTTATCTCATAGCTTAATTTTAAAATTCTTTGAACATGTTCAGTTATTTATTTTTATCAGCATGGGAAGTATTTCTTACACAAAATAAAATGTTCTTATAAATATCTATTAATTTCCTGGGAGGATCATGATTTCTCACAGACTTCTGTTCCTTTGATTTTCTACTTGCACGATTTAATGTATGCTTCTTTCCTTAATATTAAATGTTATCAGTGAAGCTGGAATCATAAGGATATTTTTCTATGTGACAGCAGCAGGTGTTTTCTACTTTTCTTCAGGATTTCAGTTCATTTATTGTGTTGCTTAATATTTACAAGGTAGTAGCAGTTCTGAGTAATCATTACAAATCAATTGATAGCATTTCACAGGAGGTTTTTGAAGGGTGGAAGTGAACTCCATCAAAGAAGGATGATAAATCAATAAAAGCCTATGGTTATTTCCTGATTTTTTTTTTTAGAAAGTTCTCACTTCAAATAGCTAGAATATAAATTTTTAATTGCAATGACAAATTAATATTATGTAAATATATGGGCTCTTCAGTGTCAGATAACAAAGAAAAATAGTGTTGTTGGACATCTACAAAGGCAATAATTGTAAAACATATTTACTGCAGCTATACTGAGTGGATCTTATAATCATCAGTTTCAGAGTGAAACAGAAATGAGTTACAGCATCTGTGATGCAAGAACTGCATCACTGATCATCAGGGGGGCAAGACAGGTTTTTTCTGCACAAGTGGAAAAAAACATTGAAAAAGATAATGAAATAATTTTTCTATGATAGCAGAGAACAATTTTAGAACTACACACTTTAGCCAGTCCAGTTTACTTACAGTTGTGGTCACACATTGAGAGCAACAGCAATAAATAAGCTGAGGAATAATATCTAAGTCCTAACCTCCCAGGAAAATTTTGTTTTTCCCATTTCTCAGACTAACAGGAATTCCCTTGATAATATAAGGATATTCCTTTCTGAGCTAGTCAGCATAGACTCCTTCTGTAATTAATAAAAATCTGACTGAAGAGTCACTAAAGCCTTACACATCATTGATAAAATTTTTGAATGACCTTCAAAATAAGTCTGACAAATGATGCCTATTTCCACTTTGGCTCTCAAGAACTTAACCTTAGCATACACACCTCAAAAGTTAGATGAATCCATCTACCTCCTTATCTGGGCTTTCCTCCAAACCCTACCAATAGTCTCTTGGGGAGCACAAATACTAAGTCACAGAAATATTAAAAAAAAGTCACTGGCTTTTCAGACATTGTGAACTTACCACAGCTTCCAATCCTGATCCAACCTCAAACTCAACAGCAATATATTGTTTTTCACACTCTTTTCTGTTACCTATCCTGGTTTAGCAACTGTCTGAAGAGGAGGAACTGAGTCCAGATAGGGCTGATGAAAATTTTGATGCCTGAGAACTTGGGACCAAGTCTGACAGTTAAGAAAATCTTTGGGAAAACACAGTAAAGAACAACATTTGCTTCCACAATTTTTATAAAATATATTAACTTTTAGTGATTAATCAAAATAGTAAAAATTTTTTTGATTAGCATCCGATTGCTAAACATTAAGTGCAAATACCTCCATTATGTACAGCAGATATGAATTGCCATTCATGTTGTAAATGCATAACCTATGACTTTGTTTCATGTTAATATCCATCAGCTGAAGTCACATGAAGTCATTACTGCCATTCAATGGAGAGGGAAGTTTAAAATGTTGTCTGAGACTTGATATAAACAAAAAAGAATTAAAACATAGGTAATTGTTGAAACTGGGACCCTGACACAGCTGCAGTCCATCCCGGGCTTTGGCAACAGCCACCTTTGCTTCTTCAGCTGTTCTAGGGTAGGCCAGGTGACACCATGCCTTTGTAGGTTAAACCATTCTCTCTTTTGTTCAATTTTTTACTAATATGATTGTATTTACTGCACAGTCTTCAGTAAATCCTAACTCAATTTATCACCTCTCATAGCGTTTTTCCCTTTGCTGTCAAGAATGCAGAGCTTTAAGGGGACTCAGGCTCTCTGCTGAGTTTTTAAGAACCAGCACAACACATTACCATGAAAATCTCAGTTTCCCCTATTACAGACCATTCAAATTTTAATTAAAACAAAAAACTTTGCTAAATATGTGATTATTTTGCCACAGGTGAACTTTCTACATTGCAGAAATGAGACAGTTTTATATTTAAATGTTGAATAGTGTCTCTCCTTAACTTGCTCAATTAGAAAGCCTTGAATCTTCAGATATTCTGAAGAAAACATGGATACGTATTCCACTGTGTCAGGAAGACCTTATTGTTGTTAAATTTCTCTTTTTTTTTCTCTGAGTTTCAAAAGGTTTGTTCAAATTAATTTGTCAATTGTATCATATTTCAGAAGGGCAATAGAAAAAATATTATAATAAAAAATAAATATTTTGTAAATTTAAGTACAGATCTTTCACTGATACATTAAAAAGATACATTAAAAATTATTTCCCATTTTTAGTTATGGACTTTTTGAAAAAAGAAGCACTTTGTGAAATCTTGATGTCACGATGTCCTTTATGATAGTCCTGGAAAGAGAGAGTTGATTATGAAGCATGCTAGGGATCCTCAAAGCTCTGAATGCTTTGTTCTACTCAGGTTCAAAAAATTAGATATTTTTGTTTCATGCTGAAGCAAAAAAATCAAGTGATGAGCAGGTGAGTGATCCCAAATAGGAAAACAAAGCACAACATATACAGCCAAATTTTTTGTCAAATTGCACTTTCACAGTAAGTGTTGGCATCCTGTATCTTCTTTATTTTAGAATTCAGTCAAGCAGTGAGTTATTTTGTTATAATAATTTTTTTAAACTCACTCATCTGGCTTCTACCAAGGTTTCTGAGTAGTTTGAGTACCCTGACTCTCTATTTCTGGCAAATTTAGTATTTTTCTTAAATAGATCTGCCACCTCTGATATTACTAACCATATCTTATAGGTGGATAAACTTGAAATGCCTAGAAAAATGGCTTGCCCTGAATGAGTCAGCATTTCCCAGCAGACCAGAGAAAACAGGAAAATCTCCTGGGGTGTTGTTAGGAGCTGTACCAGTGCTCTGCCTGCACGTTGCCTTTCTACTGCAGCAGATCAGAGCAATGTGGCTTACCAAAACCAAGCAGCTAAATAAATTAAATCCATTCAGACATTCTGAGGTAATCTCCTTGACAGAAATCTTGAAAATATCCCCAAGTTAAAATAAAAAGGTTAGCTTTGGTTCTTGGATTTTGATTCACCTATTAGTAACCCTCAGGTTTCATATTTACAAGAAGAAAAGAATAACTTCCACAAAACCTAGAATCTGGCTTTGTAGGAAATAAGGCTTGTTTTTCTTCCAGTCATTTGCAAGGGCCTTATTTCCTTGGTCTTGTTTCATTTGATTAGATTGCTTGCTTTTGATTTGTATATAATACACAAAAGCTCTTATCTCAAGCTTTAGGCTTTAGCCTTGCCATATAGTTAACAAGTAATCATGTATTATAAAACCAACAATTTAATTTTTACTCCTACAACAAAAGATAACCAAATAAGAAAATGAATATAACTTTTCCCACCCTTCAAAGACAATTTCTTCTCAGAGACTTACCTATGACATAGAGGAAAAAAAATAATTTGCAACAGATTTGCCTTCCAAGTTCAGAACAAATCAGAGAACTTCACACACACTGCTAAATTTTATTAAATTAAGAATCTGTTCAAAGACTTCTTTTTGATGACATTACCAATTTTGAAAGACACTGAGTCTTATATTAAAAATTACTTTATGCTGGTCCAGATATGAGCAGAGCCAGAAATGCTGTGGAATAAACTAAATAAGCGTCTTCCAGGCCTTATAAGAAGATGAAACAGATAAGAGGAACCAAGCATTAGAAGGATAGACATAAGTCTGGCAACTGAGGCAAGAAAAGACCTAGAGACTTCACCAGTGGAGCACTCCCATGTACACACACAGCTTTGTATGAGGGGAGGAGCAAATAAGAATAAATTTACAGGTAAAAATGCCAGAGTGAATTCAACTACTCATGGAATTCTTGGGGTGTTGTCAGGTTGTTAATGTAGCCAAAATAACAGCTACCAAACATCTCCCTGTATGTAGGGAAAATGAACAAACGCATTTGTGACGTGCAGGTTTAAACAAACTGCAAACTTCTGTGGTAATTATTGGCACCCCAGCCAACACCAGTTTCATTTGAAATGTAACATTTTGAGGCAATTCTTTTTGAGGCAAAAATCCCAAGCACCTTCTGGTATCTGAAGACTTTTACAAGGGGGACTGGACAACACTATTAGAATGCTGAATAAATTTAAAACAAACATGAGGATGTGGTTCTGTGTGCAAAATGTAGCTGACATATTACATGCTTTATGAAAGGAATGTTAAACATTATATAAGCTCAAGGCAAGGCCTGAATTTATTATGTATGAGGGCTAATAAAGAGACAAAAATTATATTTAATTGTGGTAGTTCTTGAGATGAAAGTACTTGGATGTTAGAAGGGTGCCATCAGTGAAAGTATCATATATTCTTGTCCACGTCTTATGTTCTGAACTCTCACCTTTACACTTGCTTTTGACAACTTTCAGAAATAATACAACTCTACATGGGCTTTTGATCTGTTGCAGCATGGTAATTCTAACATTTTTATACTTAAAGTCAACTGTAGGAATTAAGGCTAACAAGAAAATTTCAGAATAACAAACTGTAACTGAAAAAAGGAAAGAAATAATTATGTCAGATGAGTGAAATGGGAAATCATGGCATCAAAGACTTTGTGAGGTTGCATTTTCAACCTGAATATACAGGAACAAACATTTAATGCTTTGATGTTCTAGGTTTATTTTTTATCAAAGCTAATTCAGAAGTTTGTACTCCACTTGTTATTGTCTTCATAATTTTTTACCCACAAAGCAATATAGACTGGTATAAAAATCGTATTTATATAAAAATTTTCCTCAGAGTAATACTGTTTTTAAATTTTTCAATATCACCATGCAACTCACCTGTTGCAATATAAATAGATGGGACTTTTGTTTCTTTATGCAGAAAAGCTGAAATTTTATAGCATAGCTGATATTTTTATAGGAATATTAGAGGCTATTGTGTTAAATCTAATTGGTTAATAATACACTGAAACTCAGTTTACGTATTCGTAAATGGCTTGTGTGTATGTTTATTAAACCTCTTTTTTTGAATAGTTTACATATTTTTCTTTACTGATTCTCATGGGGTAGATTTCTTATTTTTGCAAGTGCAACCTATTTTTTTCATAAGAATAGATTGTTATGTAAACTGATTTTCATTCTTATAATTCTTTCTCATGGGAACTTAACAAGCTAGCTGCTAGCAGCACTTAGCCAAAGTAACAGGCCTAAGCCACAATTTTATAAGGCCTTGCTTTTATAAGGTTTTTACCAATATGCAACACTCACTTACAAAAAAGTAGCAAAGGCTCATATGGAAAGTCACAGAAAGAAATGTATTTTGGTCTACACTTTGTCTGAAGTGTTTTGATGATACTAATGAAATTAATAATTCATTAACGTAGGCTTGAAGAAAAAAAATTGTAAATATTATATGTATTATATGTATGTGTATATATATATATAAATACAAATTACCTCCTAAATCTTAATATTTCAGCCAGAATGAGCTGTGTATGTACTTTACCATTTTAGCAGAAACTGATTCTAAGAATGATGACCTGCATTTCCCAGTTTGATTACAAACTGTGAACTCAACTGAAATTTCCTCATCTTTTCTATAGAATGATTTCTTAAGATGATGATGTCTATTCCCGCTAGACCCTGATCAAGCATTCTGAAATGTCTAGATTCAAGAATTTCTTCTTTTCCATTCATTCTGAAATGCTTTCTATATACAAGGAAATATGTTTTTGGTGGGAAAGGCTGAGTGTACCTGTCACAGAATACCCAGAGAGATGAAATTAATTATAGAAGAAAAGTATTCTGCCATTGGAGTTCTGCTGAATGCAGGCAAGAGATTTCTGAGAACAACTTTCCCTAATCAAATAATTTTGAATTTAATTTTAATGTAATGCCTCAAATTAAATTTGGTTTTTCAGGACAGCTTTTTGTAGTATTCCAGCATCTCCCTATGTTCCCCTCACAACCTGCAATAAATAAACCACAAATCCTATGGCAGGAACTGCAGCACGTAAGGATGCACTTTCAGTCACACTGTTAATTCCCTTTCCAGTGTTCAAATTCGGACCCTAAAAGATAAGGAAAAAAAATTATAAGGAATGTGAGGAAGGAATGTACGTGAAGAGATTATTCCAGCTTTATACACAGAGGAGGATCTCACCAAATATAATGAAATCTGTCAGAACTTTAGAAAAATACAACTGCTAATCCTTGCATTTGTAGAACAAGATAATTAACAAGTGTACAAAAAGTGTGCAAGATAATTAACAAGTGTACAAAAACCAGCTGACATACCTGGAAAGAACAATTGTTTTCTTTGTCCTTTGTGAGTGAGTTGGGGGAGATTTCTTCTAAGCCTCTTTGCTTCATTAGGCATGTTGAAATTAATTTCCAGTGTTTTTTCTCTCATATTTCCTGATTATATACCAATACCGGTTTAACATGGATTTTTAAATGTCAAATTAATTTCAGTGTTCATTTTGCATCTGCAATTGCTGTTTGTATAAAATAGTTGCACTAAAGGTTCAACTTTGCTCTAAAATTTTTATGCAGTTACTCACTCTGACTCGATTTTTTAATCAAATTAATTTAAGAGATATTGGAAAGTTTGCTGAAAAAAAATAGTATTAGGAAGGTCAAGATACATTCCATTTTTTAATTTCATTTAAGTTCCTTATTTTCCTACATTTTGTATTCTATTTATGGAACTGAATAAATAAAAGAGAGTAATATTGCACTGAGTTGTAGCTGCACTGAAGATGTTGCTGTTCAGAGGCCACTGAATACCCTTGTTCTACAATGAGCAAGGTCAAACTCTAGTCAGTAGCTGAGATGATTTTGTTTTAGGAATCAATGCCATAAATATTCCCACAGTTTGTTTTCAAGGCCAAATGAAGAACTACAGGGATTCATAAACATTTTTATTGTTAGCAGTACTAGATTTTTTTTGTTTGAATCTTTCAAGATGCTGATATACAATAGTAAAATATCATAAAATATCTCCATATTGTATCATGTTCCTCTGAATGGAAATCTGAACTGAACATGGAAATCTTTTTATCTTTCTCCAGTGCTGTCTGTCTGTCAATAGAGCATTCACCTCCTGGTCAAAACTGAAGCCCAAAACCAGAATTATTTTCTATTCCCCACACAACCCACTGAACCTCCTCCATTCATCCCATAGAGAGGAATTAGGCCATAAGGTCTCAGCTGTGTCTGACTGTGTGGTGGGCAGAGCTGCAGCTGTGAAAATTGTGTTGGCATGGGGCACTGAGCAGTGAATTGTCAGAGGACTTGTGCCACAGAGCTGGGGAGGCAGAAGACAGAGACCTCCCAAAACCTGGCAGACTAGGACAGTGTCTATAGCAACTGTAAAGTCACCTGATGTCTTTATCTAATCCTCTATGGCTTCAAACATCCCCAGACACACAGGTGATGTTCAGAAATAAAGAGAAATTCCATAATAATTCAGTAGCTGTATAATGTAATTCCCTGAGAGACAATCTCGTGAGTTTGGGTGTATGAATCATGATACTTAAACTCTTTGATTTGCCTGAGTCTTTCACAGTTCTAATCTACTTGCTATTTTCATGGCTTAACATACTTTAGTGGAAGGAACTTTATAAATGCAAAGTATTCATGATGAAATGAAATGAGACTCTGATTCTGAAAGTAGAACAAAAATTATAGGAGTTCTTTAGAAAAACTGTATTTGATCATTCTTCCATTCTCAATAATTCAAAACAGTTTCACCTTGTCCCTTCAAAATGAGTGTTCATCACAAATATTTTTGACTGGTTGCATTACTGCTGTGTGCTCTGTTATCGTCAGGAATTCAACATGGAGTAAAATACAAAGGTGAAGATTGTATCTTTATATGGTACCCATCATGTGAATAAACTATATTTCTGCTGTATTTGCTTAAAAACTACCTTCTAAAATCTTATTTTCTCTCCCACTTTTAACTGTCAGAATCTATTTATATTTAGAAGTCCAAGCGGGAATGTGTCAAGATCTGTCAGGAATAAGGCAATCAAGTCTCTTTCAGAAAAGCATGAACATTGCCACTCTGCTACAGGGATTTGGCAGGGACTGGCTAGCTGGAAAGTAAAAACTATGGACTTATTCCCAAGAGAATGAGTGGGTGTAAAAGAGAAAAAGTTGTTCAAGTATTATTCAATAAGTTATTCCTGTCCAAAAGAATTTTCATTTTAATTACATATTTTTATGATTGGTCTTTCCTTTCTAGATGTATCATTGACTTTATGGAAACACTGTCAAATTCACATCAACAAGAGCACCATATATATTTGTTTCTCTTTTTTAAAGAATCTGCTATAATTATCATCATCATCATCATCTCATCTATAGTTTTTTTTTCAAAAATTCAGAACTCATTCCTCTCAAACATGTTATTTGCAGTCTCTTCTAAGCCAGAGCATTTGAAAAATATTGGTTTTGGAAATAAATTTATGTTAAGAACAATTCCATGCAAAAATAATATGTGAAATAAATAGAGATTTTTAATGACCACTATTTAAAGATACTTTGTTCTATGAAAATACTTAAGAGGGCTGTTTCAAATCCTGTCTTGCCTTCAGCAATGTGAGCACTTGTGTTTTAAAAAGACCCCACTTCTAAAGAATGCCCTCCAAGTTCTTTTTTAATGTTCCAGCAACTTGTTCTGTTTTAATCTATTCTCTTTCACTTCTCTAATGTTTGAGTATTGATGAACCGGACAATCTATCACAGTAGTTACAAAGAACCTATATCTGACTCCAACAGCTAAAGACAAAAACCTCCAACAGCTAAAGACAAAAACCTTAACTGTTTTTGATCACCATCTGTGATTTTATAGACATTAACATATCATTAATGTTACCATTAACTTACATTAACAAACAAGAGGTACCATTATAATAAGATAATGAGGTGATGCAATAAATCTTCCTCACTCAAGTTAGACTTACTCTATTGTGATTCAGATCTTTAGTAGAAGACTGAAATGAGTTATTAAAGGAAATAGCACTTTGTGAACTAAATCCTAAAATCCTATTCAAGCACATAACCATGCATGTGGGAATCTTAATATATAAAATTTTAAAATATATGGGTGTAGCTTTAATGAGACTCATCAGCATCATATTTAAAAAAAAGGAATGGAAAACAAAGGAAATGTTTTCCATACAATAGAAACCTCATGGTTCATCTCCTTCTCTCCTAAAATTTCCTCTCTTGAATAAAAAAATGCTATCAATGATGAGGTGTAAGAAATAGGTTTGTGTTAGAAACTAATAATTTGTGAAAATTACTGGGATCCATAAAGTTAGAGGGTTTTGAGGAAATGGTTAAAAAGAGTAGGCCTCAGGCAGAAGTTTTGTTAGCATTGCACATACAGCAAAAAAGTTTTCTAAGCAGTAGAGCATACGTGACAAATAACACAACAGACCTCTGTAGAACTGGCTTATGGATTGCAACAAGGTTATTTAATGTATATCTTTAGAAGGTTAGTATGAATGGATCTCTGTTTTTTGTTCTTATGAACCAGTCTTTGTTTTACCTACCATTACGTGTGTTTCATATGATTGGATAGAATTCTTGTCAATATGTTTTGCTCTATGTGTGACTGGCTGAAATCTAAGCTGAGATAGTTTTATGCTATGCTGTAATGCCACACCTTCTTGGCATTCCCTGTGGATCAGCGAGCTGTTAACATCCTGTCTCCATTGTCCAAACAATGTGCTGAGACTGATGTGCTGAATAAAAAGCTCATGTCACTGGTCCAGATGTCCTGTCCTGTTCGATTGTATATAGTGTGCCAGCGGCAAAAGTCAACTCAGTTATAGAACACAATAAATAATTTTCATAGATTTACAAGTTCAGTATAACACTAGAAAACAATTTTTTTTAATGAAACCACACAGATTTACCCAAGACCAAATACAATTTCAATTTTCATGGCAATATGTCTCTGTACTATTTATCAAAATGCAGTATAGAGAAAATATTCAAGATCATGCTTTGTAGGAAGATTTTATCATCATGAGACCACACCTGGAGTATTCTGTCCAGCTCTGGAGTCCCCAGCACAGGAAAGACATGGATCTGCTGGAGCAGGTCCAGAGGTGAGCCATGGAGATGATTGGAGGGATGGAGCACCTCTCACATGAGGAGAGACTGAGAGAGTTGGGATTGAAGATTCTGGAGAAGAGAGGGCTCCAGGGAGACGTTATTGCAACCTCTCAGTATGTGAAGGGAGCCAACAAGGAAGCTGGAAAAATGGCATTTTAAAAGGGCATGTTTTAAAGGACAAGGGGGAATGTGTTAAAACTGAAAAAGAGTAGGTTTAGATTAGATATTAGAAAAAAAAAATTTACTGTGAAAGTGGTAAGGCCCTGAACAGATTGTCTAGAGAAATTGTGGATGTCTCCTTTCTGGAAGTGTCCAAGGCCTGATTGGATGGGGCTTTGGGCAACCTGGTCTAGTGTTCGGTGCCTGTGTACATGGTACAAAATTTGGCAGTAGATGATCTTTAAGATCCCTTCCAACCCAAATCATTCTATAATTCTGTGATAAAACCAAAGACAAAGTTTGTACTCATAGATCAGTTTTATGGATGAGTCACTATCTCATACAGACGGCTAAAATAAGGGGAATTAAAAAAACTGGTATAAAGAAGCAAGAGAATGTATGGAATAAAAATAAAGAAAATAAATCTTTATCTCATGAATTTAGGACCTGATCAATAGTTGTAAAGTTTCATAAAAGTAAATGCACTGAAAAATAATTCAAATTATTTATTTGCAAAGTCTAGTGTTTTCATGAAATTTTATTTTTCAAAATATTCATTTTCAGATGGTTGAGTCCATATGTCATTCATCAGTGATTTAGGATGCAACAACAAAATTCCAGCAATAAAATTCCAGCTATCTGAAACCATCCCATGAGAAGCAGAGGTTTAATGACACTTTCAAACATCCAGTTTTATTTTCAAACTCCAAGCTGCCTGAAAAAAGCATCTGTAAAGACCTGATAAACACATTTAGAGAAACTATCCAATTTCAACATTCCATCTTAAAAAGTTTGACAATCAAAGAGCACAAGCTGTTTCTTCTTTTCCAAAAAGAAGAAAATAATGTGCATTAAACCTCCTAATCAAATTCAAAGGATAAAGGAATCTAAAAAAACCCATCTTTCATTACAACTTTTAGAAACTTAAATGTACATAAATAATCTTGAACTCATTTGTTTTCCTCAACAGTGCTCAGTTTCTCAGAGACTGTTCACTATAGTCCAGAATTTAGGCATTGATCTATACATATCTAAGCTGTCTTTGATCATGCCTTCTTCTCACAAGCGTATTCTGCACATAGAGCCTAGGCTGTTGCCTCATGAATAACATAATTCAAAAGTTTTATATACCAGTCTAATGTATTTAACTGACTTACCAGATCTTATCATCAGGAAAATATACCCATTCAGTCAGTAACCATAATCTGTATATATTATTGTGCATTTATAAAAATGACTATTATTAAAAGCTGTGCTAAGATGATGTCTGAAATTTTTGGTTTCGACCTCTGATTTTTTAAATCATTACATAACTTGACTTTCATGAAGCACAAGTCCTGACCCTAGAGATCTGAGTTTCAGCAATAATCTCCAAGACTAAATTCCCAGCTTTGACAGCACCTGTGGCTGAGTGAGGAGTCAGATGTGACACCTTCCTCTTTTCCCTTCTGTAGAAACTGTCATTATGTTGGCTCAGCTGAACAAGTTCACATAAAAGCAAGCCTGTAACATTAGTATATGCAGGCAGGGCTCCCAAAGGCAGACAGCACCCCTACCACTGATCAAAAGTCAGAAAAAACCCAATTTTTCTGTAGTTCTATACACAATTGATGAACTAAACAGGTCTACAAAAAACCAACCAACTAACCAACCAAAAAAAAAAAAAAGCCCTTGCAAGATTTCAGTAAGAATTGCAAGCCTGGTTGAAGAATGTATTCCCTTTATACACCCTTGCAGATGTACAAGGTTTACCAGGGTGTGCTTTCCCATTAATAAGACCAGAATTTCAAGGGCATCTGTCTTTAAAGATGCTGACTATATTGCACATGCAGTTTTACCTTTTCTTGTGAAAACAAAGTGTCATGGTGGGGTTTCTCAGGCAGCCAAGCATTCATAACCTTTTATTTCCTCTGCTTTTCAAGGAAGGGGAATACATAGTAGAGTGCTGTTTTTTTTCTCATATCCTCTTTCAGGAGGGAAGACATGGGATTTGTGCTGGCTTCTCTCAAACTCCCTTTGTCTCCAGCTCACTCTAACACAATTTCCCATAAAGAGAAACTAGTGCACTGGCAGTGCAGAAAATGCTTTAGGGCATAATATTTATAGTTTCTGTATATATTTAGTGTCTTCAAGTTCTGTGCATAGTTTATTTATCTATGCACAATCTTAACTAGAGGCTATATTTTCTATAATCCTTGAAAGTCCCTAGACCGTGTTCATGACAAAGCAAGGAACATTAGGGTATTATTGTATTAATAACTGTTTCAGAGGATCCATTTACAGATAAAGAGTGTATAGCAGAAGTACTTTCAATATTTCAAAATTAGAAAACAGTGTTCCTATCCGTGAGAAAAATCACCATATTATCTACAGATCTCATATGTAGATATTGAAGAGTTCTATTTACAAACACAAAAGCTACTAGTCCCAAGGTCCCTTGATTATCCCTGAGGAAGTAAACATTTTCCTGGGCTATATACCCACTGTTTTCTGTTAGTGTATATTACCACATGTGATTTCACTCCACTAAGGAAAAACCCTAACAGGAAAGTATTTCCATTGTGACAAATCTGTGCTAGTCTAAGTAGAAGACACTGAAAATATGATGTCTTGCATGTCTTGCATCTTACAGATGTCTTACATGCATTTGTTGCAATCAAAGTGTATGTCTCTTACAGAAGAGATTATGTCTTGTTCAAATAAGGAAATTTTGTATGTGGAAACAGAGGGAAGCACCTGAACATCAACTTCATGCTGTGTTCATTCTGCTCCAATGATCTAATAATCTTCCAGTCCCTCTAACACTTCTTACAATGCACTGAGAGGTTAGAGAAATGTGTTGCATGCTTCTTTGTGCAATGAAGATTTAAATGGCACTAATTACAGTAGGCAATCATAAAGAGCTACACAGTAACAAAAAAAAGTTACTGAATTTGTTCACACATACAGGACATGCGCCACAAACACATGCACTGTAAAATTCTGTTTCTCTACAAAGATGTATTCATCTATGCATAAATAGCTAAAATTACTTGTGAAGTCAACAGATGCGTGAGCCAGAACCCAAGCCTTGCTGAAAAGACAGTTAAAGAGTGTTCCTTTCTCCATGCATACTTATTTTGTATTCAGCCAACTGATTCAGAGGGGATTCTATGAAACGGAAGAAAGCTTTTTACTCTCATTTATGCAGGCTCAGACTCTGGGAATTAGAGATACTCCTGAGACATACTTTATGATTGTTCCTTCTCTTTGGAAAAAGGGAGACAATAGAGAGCTTTAGTCTTTGAACAGATTACAAAAGCAAATCTAAATATTTTAAGGGATTCAGCTGCCATGGTAAGGAGTTACCAATTCAAAAATCAAATAAAATGAAATTCCTTTTACTCTTCCATTTGCCCATTCAATGACATAGCTACACAACACAGATCTTACTGAGGTAACTTGTGTTCCTTACTCCTTTCCTTCAGCCAACTGTCCTGTCTCTTGACCATGTCCATAAAGCACTATGAGCCGACTCTGAGACCATATAAAATCTCAATAGACACTGATGAATGCCTCATAACCCACAACTTTCTACTCTAACTTTCCAAAAATGCCAAAAGGGTATCTCTGGGAAATTATCAAGAGGAATATTAGTTCTGTAAGGCACACTTCATTTTTATCAGGTCAATATCCAGCACATTCCTGCTTATCTTAAAACTTTCAACTAGTTTCTGTGATTGCTAACTCTTTTTACGTTTCTGCAATTTTGAATTCAAAAATTCCTTTCTACACTCTCTTTACTATAAATGCCTGTGGCCTGACCTAAAATATTTCTCTTCTCCTACTTCAAGCAATATCAAATCCAACACTAACTTTTTTGACTCTTTTTACTTCCTCAAGTGCTTCTTCCATATTTGCATTCATGACTTCCTGTTGGCTTTAATTCTTTATCCCTTTTCCTCCAATTTTTACAGATTTCACCTATATCTCATGCAGCTTCTCCCTAACTTCTACTACCTGGCATATTTCCTCTCTCTCTCTCAAAAATATTCAAAGAGATGTGAATAAAATACACTTTACTTATCTTCTGAACCACTCTGCAGGTTATTTGCTGGCTTATTATCCAAATTCAAACCTCTTCCTCAACCTTCTCCAAATTTCATTAGAATTAGCCCAATATGGTTTGGGCTCTTTCCTTTTTTTTTAAACAATGTGAACTTAAATTCCGATCTAGCTACGCAATGAGAAGTCTGCCATTTACAAGACGATTACTTGTCACCACTAAACCTTTCCAGTTGATACCATGACTCCATCTTTCCCAGCATAATGCCATGCCTAAATCACATTTACTGATCCTTACCTGCATAAACATTTGTGGATTTAAAAAAAAAAAATTGAATCATTTTGACAAAACCTGGCCAACTGCATATCCAGGGAAGATGAGGGTAGAGTGGGTTACCTTGTCTAGGCTGCAGTCAGAAGGCAATGAATGTCTGGTAGCCTAAATGTTTAACTCCCAGTCTCACACTCAAAGAAACAAAACTGAATTAAAAAGGGACAAATAAGCTAAATGTACCACAATAAAGCCTTTGTTCATTTCTTTATCCATCTACCCATTACTATTCCCCCTGAAAAGTCAAACTTTTCTTAAAGCAGAGACCTTTTCTTACCTATTTAGGAAGCTACAGGAGTGTTTTCAGCTTTAAAAGGCTAATAACAGTCCACATTGTAAGAATTCCTCACAGAGCTTGCAGCAGTAGGGAGTCAAAAGGGATCTCCACTGAGCTGAAAACCTTTCCTGCAAATTTTTAATAATTTAAGTAATGTTTACTCACAAAAGTATTCACTTCAAATCAATACTTGCAAAAAGATCACTTAATTGAATGCTTGCAATATAGAGACTCCTGTTATTTTTAAGAACCATGGCTTCCTACAGACCTAAATTATTTGAATGGTATGTTATGCTTCTCTGTGTGTATTATGTGCATGTACATTATAAAAAGAAAATGGACATGTAAAAATGTATGTGCTGCTTATTTATATTAAAAGTTTAACTGCTTTTCATATTGATTTAGGATTTTTATTATTGAAATATTTCAATATCAGATATCAATCACCGAACACGTTTTTACGTGCAGATGATTACATTTCGAAAGAGGGTGAAAATATTATTTTGTTGTGATAAATGAACATCATATTTATTGGGAAGAGATTTACTTATTTATTATCACAAATTATAGCTATGAATGGGTATATTCTAGTTATTATTCTAGAAACCATCAACAATTAGTATTTCTAGCAGATTGCTTACATTACCAATAATATTGGTTCATTTTTTCATTATTTCTTCCTTCTCTCCTCCCTCTCATTCTCAATCATAAAAATGGTCACCAAAACCCACTGGTTTCTCCTGGGTTTATATTATTCTTTCTGAGCTGTAATGCAACTCTCTATCAGCATCACTATAACCAAGAGTATATACTTCCTTTTTGAACGGTTAAGTAAGATAGGCTGTAGATGAGAGGAATACATGAATAGAAATGCACTTCATTCCAACTTGCAGTCATGTTGTGGAATACAGAAGGGAAAAAATATTTGGCAAGTTTGAGAAACCTTAGAAGACAGTATTACTGGGCTATTTATTTACTTTTATCTTCTCTTGATATTGCTAATATCACCTAATTACCATTTTCTTGATGCTGATTCAAAGCTCATCCTGGCAGTGCTAAATTTTCATTCCTACCAATTGCACTGTTACTTTCTAGGTGTTGGCTAAGAGCTAGCATTCCTGTAAATACCTATAATTCTATCTTGAGAAATTGATAATTTTTCCTCTTAAAAACCTCTAGAAATATGTTCATCAATAACTGTTTTATCCAAGGCCGCCTTGGTGCTTGTAGTTGTATTTCTCATTTGTACCTTTCAGAAATGAAGAGAAAGTTCTCCTAATGACAAAATCCAAAGTTTTCTGATAGCCATTCCTCTGTACTTGAGCAAGGCTGCTACTAAGAAAAAAATCTTCCATGCTGAAGTTGCAAAAGTCGCAGAAGGAGGGATTTTTCCTAAACAAGTGAAAAATGGTATCTCCTTTAGAAATAACCTGTGGCGTTACTCCCATTGTAATCATGTTCTGTTTTGTGTTCTAAAATAAATGAAAATCATCTAAAATTTTCCAATTAAGTTGCAAGACATTTGCCAATTAAGTTAGGAAAATACGGCCTTCAAAATGTACTAGAAGGCAGCATTCACTTGAATACTTGATTCTCTTATTTTGTTATTACTTCTTTGGTGTGATTAGGCATTATACTTAGCATATTTCTGGAGTTTGCTTTAAGCTTATACAGTTGAAAATGCTTTCATTTGACGTGGAAAACTGGGGAAATGGTTTAAATAGTGGGAAAAAAATAATAGATACTAAAGTTACTGGGTTGGTGGGGAAAAGCAAAGTCTTAAGACTAGTGAGAGCTACTCTAGGATGGCTTTTTCAACAGTTATCGTATAGCTTGCATAAGAAATTCTGTTGTCTGGCATGGAAACGCTGCATAAGTAAAAGTAAGCATACTCAAATACAATCATCAATGAAGTGCTTCTTTCTTTGACTATTGCTACAATAGCAAATTTACCCATTAAAAAGTGAGCACAAACTTGTCCCTCTTTCAGAGAAAGGTGTATTTTCACAGAAAAGCAGAAGGTTTCTTGATACCTAAATTGTTAATGCTCTTGAACAGCATGGGCTTGACTGTCAGAGGAGTTGTGAACTTGTAACAAATTTTGTGATTGCTTGGAGTTTCTGAAGATCAGACTGTACCAAGTTCTTACATAAACAATGTTTTCATGGACAATTTGTGATTTGTTTTCTATTTCTTTAAAATTTTTAACTGGAACACACACTGAAAATTTGCAGACTTCATTCTTTTCAGGGAGATGGTGTTTGGGCAATAGTTGGCAAGCAGAATATAGATTGAATTGATTATCCATGGTCTTTGCAGCAGTTACCCATCCAAAGGAGCTATCAAATTTAAGAATCTTGATTTTTTTCAAGATTTATTTATGCTTAAACTGCTGCTTCAATCTCTAAGAAAATAATAGCATTTACTTGGGTGACTTTGTGCATCTTGTCTCCATTTGCTTTTAAAATACTCAATTCGCATCCAAGACAATAAATGAGTTACTGGAGACTGCCAAAAAAAATTTTTAAAACACTTTAAATTTGGAATCCTACAATTCAATGACATTTAGCTTTAGAATTGTAAATGGTTCTAGTTATATAATTTCTGTTAAGAGCAATTGCATTTTTCTCTTTCATGATGACTGTACTTCGGGCTGGATTGTGCCTTTGGGCGTTATCCTGTAATGGAAGTAATTTGCGATGTAAACCAGAAGGAGGATCATTCCCAAGAACAGGTCTCCAGGCTTTCTCCCTGTTTGCTAGAGGGAAGGGAGTGTGCTGCCTGAGTCATTTGGAATGCAAGGTGCTCGGAGAGCTGCATCAGTGCAGAGATTTAGCTATTTGAGAGAACCAAACAGAAAACCCCAAGAATCTTAGTGCAGTTAAACTAAGAAAGGTGGAAGAAGGGAAACCTGTCTAGATGGTCTCACAAGGTGATTTATCTCAAAGGAGAGCAATGGAATGCTGTCCTAGAATATAAAACTTGGCAAGTAGGAGATGCAGAAAATAAATTGTGATTGTGAAAAAAAGCTCATGTAAAGATATAAATAAGAGAAGACAAAGTAATAAATGCTATTCAGAATGCCAATGTATTTTTTTCAAAATGACTGGCCCCAAGTTACCTGATGTAATTATAGAGTAAGTCTTCCCTTGTCTAGAAATTCTCTGCATTTATGAAGGGCAGATGGGATGGCAGAGGTTAGAGCCAGACACGCTTTATTGCAAATTGTCTTTCCATAAAAAAAAGGAGTTGTTAAAATGTATATAATTTTATTTTAAAGGAGGTTTGTTTTTTTCTTTTTTTACCTGTATTTTGCCTAGAGCCTGACACTGAATGCTTAACACTCTTACATAATGTTTCCAATCCTCTCCAGGACAACACATGAATAAAACAACATATACAAAAATCCTCTAGCCTCCAGCCATACTGCTACAGACTGCAACCATGTCAGATCTTGTTAACTAGCTAAAATTAGCTCTTGTTCATAACTAGAATGCAGGGTCAAAAAAAAAAAATAGGACACGAGATGCAGGTGTACCTGTAGGCACATATGGATATATGTGCTTTTCCTGCATGCAAAAAATTGTTTATGAACAGCTGAATGCCAACCACAATTTCTTTTCTTCGGGAAAATCCTGAATTAAAATTGTGTGTGCAACCTTGTTTCACCTCTTAGTGAACAACCATTATGATAAAGCCCAGCTGTATAGTCATATACTTATTTGTACATCTATCCTTGCCTTATGCAACACACACAGAATGCAAAACAACGCCCTGTAGTAAAAGAAGGACATTGTGTGTAGCTCATGTCGCATTCACATCTCTGAAAACTGAAGCAGCTGAAGACAAGAAGGCCAAGGATTCTTCTTAAGTTTAGGGAGGTGAATGCTTGAGTGGTAAACTGAGTTCTGACTCACAAAAAAGTACATTATGGTTACTGAATCACTTAAACTAAACTTTAAAATATTAATATCTGTTTGTTCATTTTATGTGCCCAGTTTGAACACGAGATCTGATTCACAGAGGACAAAGCTCCTCTCTGCCACTGCGTCTACCGAAGACAGGTTTCTCGGTTTAGATTAATTTTTAAAAATGTCTCCAAAGCCATTTCTCAAAGTGCCAGAAATTTGTGACATTCTTTTTTTCTTTCACTTTTCAATCTTCTGTACCACATATTCTATTTTTCTTGAGTCACTAGTTGTTCAGGCAAGGGCACATTTTCCAGTGTTGTGTCTGATTAACCCTATAAATGTGCTCTCAGTTTTCAGTGCCATCATGTTCAACCATAAGCGCCAGCCATCAGCTGTTATTTCATTCTGGCTGATACAACACAGTTAAAACAGACAAAGAACCACACAAACAAACAATACTCACATGTTAAAAAAAAGAAACAAACTAAAAACAAAGCCACAAGCCCTCAACCCCAAAATTATGTTTTGAATTCTCTTTCAATGGATAAATTGAAAGCGTCATACAGACAAGGAATGAACAAGAACAGATGGTGCAAACCAGTGAATTTGGTCAAAGCTGCCTTATCTCACAGTGTTCCTAGTCTTACTTATTGCAAAACTTACAAATAAACATGTAATTATTATAAGTTTTACTTTTTAATTAACTCTTTTAGGAAAAGCACACATTAAAAGAGAAAAAGCAATAATCTTGAAATTAGGAAAGATGTTTGGGATACATGAGATTCTCTGTGACTTTTAATGCAGATGTCTCTTTTCATTTATGTATATAAAATAGCATGTGAAAATAGTAGCTTAGGGACACAAAGCTTGTTCTTTGCTCTGTCCTCAGATCAGGATTGTTTCAAAAAGCATAGTATACATGGGCTGAAAGATTGAACTTTACACAGAACAAAGCATTCAGCAGCTAAAAACTCCTCCCTCTTGGAAAGCTCTCTCATCTGACAAAAGCATGTAAAAAGGGCTCCTTGAAAGTCTTCCCTGTTTTTCATTCCATTTCCCTACATAGTGGGTGTATCATTCAGGTACTTTATCTGCTCTCTTTTAAACAGAGCTGCCTTGCTATTATTCCTTCTGTCATTTATTACTGAACTTTTTAACCCTCATTCTGCTCAGACACTTGGAAATTTCAGATGAAAAGGTGGTAGAAGAAGAATTGAGTTACCTTCACTGTATAGATAAATAGTGTCTTAAAAGAACTGTAAGAGAGGCAAAAGGAGAACAAGTACAGATTTTTGTTAAAATTAACAATACATCTGTAGAAAAAAAAAAGCAAGAAAAATGATAGTATGCAGAGATAAACAGATGAATGAAAGCTCTTTCTAAAGTAACATATTTATCACATGAACTGGAGTGTACTTTAAAAATGTGAAGTAATTCAATTTGATATTGTCTAAGGTATAGCAATTTAATCAAAATAAAGCCAACACATAAACGGATTTAAATGATGATATTTAAGTCTCTAGTGCTTGAGAAATGCACTTTTCTTTCTTTAATGGTTTATAAAGGTAACTTCAAGTAATTCTTTCATTTAGCAGTTATTACTGGTCAACTAATTTCCCTTTTACTGCTTTCATGGTAGACATAAACAACATGTACAAACAAACAAACAAAAACACCCACCACAACCTTATAAACCTATAATTACACTGAATGGTTGCAAAGGGATTACATACAAATTAGCCATTAAATCAGGCTCAGGCAGCTGTATCTTCAAAAAAGGACCACTAATTATTTTATCATTATTTTTATAATTACTGTTGCTATTTTTGCATCTGGTATTGTTTTAGCTAACTTCTGCCAGTGCAATAGGAGACACTAATAGCTGTTTGCACCTGTTTGCAACTTTAGGTCAGGCTTTCAGGCTGCTGAGTCACAGTGGTGGATCTTTGCAAAGACAGTACCTTAGTGCTGGACTCCAACTATTTGCTTACTACCTGCAAAGAGAAGCTTCTTTATTTTAGGAAAACGTAAGTGCACTGAAAGTGGTATAACAAAAAAACAACTGTGTGTTTCTCCAATACCATCTCCAGTAGAAAGGGAAGAAAATTGTCTAAGGAATGTGTACATACAGCAGCAGGACTATGCCGAGGGCGCAGAAGTTTAATGCAATCAAGAAAAAGAGATTATAGGAAATTAGGTAATCTCAGAATATATTTACTTCTGCTCCTTTGGGGAGGTGGAAGGGGGAAGGGAGTGGTACTACAAAGGTACAGGAAAGGGATATGAAATATTGGTATCACATGGTATGACTGAAGACTAGCAAGCCCAGTATAAATCACAAAACACTGGTTGCATAGTTCAATATTTTGGGAACCTTAGGAAGCAACGGTAGCTAAGCAGAAGTGTAGAAGTGTTAGTTCATTCACTTTCTGCCCAGAATTCTTTGCTAATTTTGAGAATAACTCTAAATCATGTTGCAGTGGAACTCAGTTGCTGTTCTGCAGAAGAAAAAGTGTAAAAAATGCCAGCAGATACCTTATTTGCATGTATCGGATTGCTCTCAAAATTATCTAAGTGATCCTACTTTTCCTTCTTTCTGAACTGCATTCTTTTACTGTATACTTTGTTGAGCACTGCTCATAACCAAGCAATGTGATGAACTTTCCCTCATTTCAGTCTAGCATCAAGTGTTCAACTGCTCTTGGAGGAAACTTCCAGCAGGAGTGGCCAGAATGTAGAAAGTAGACATCGATGAATAAACACTTCCTGGGATTCTGTGAAAATAGCATTATTCCAAGCTCTTTCTTGCTTGTTAACTATTCCAAACATGCACCCCTGCCTCTTACCCTCTAGTGCCTACTTCATCCTAATGGATTTAAGGGGAAAAGTGACAGAAGCATACTTTGGTGGTTCCATAGGTAAAGCTAAGGTTAAGTTCTAATGAACCAGTTGATTTTCACAATATATACAATGCTAGCTACAGGACAAAGTAATTTATTTCCATTTTCTGGTCCCCTCAGCACTGTTCTAGAGCTGGTCTGGAAGCTGCCCCTAAGCCCTGCACCTTTCAGTATTTGCATTTGCCAAGTGTATCATAATGACTTTTTAATTCACTTACAGAAAAACCAGTCAATACATACAAACTGAGAAGAATACACATATTTGCAAATTTACCATATTCCAAGTTCCTGGAATCTACAGAACAAATAATACATAAAATATGTTGTCCCAAACGTACATGTTCTGATCCTCTATATGTGTCAACAAATAATTTACAAGTCAGATCTATTGTACAACTCTCGATTATTGAAACACCATCCTTTAACTTTTGTTGTTATTTCAGGAAGACATATTTGCAGTCTTATATTACATAAACAGTAATGAAAAATGAAAAGCAACAACAAAATAGGATTTTTATTTAAATCTTGGTTTTGCAAATATGTTTTCATTTTAAATATCATTGAAAAAAGCCTTAGTCATTCAACTGTATTTATACATGCAGCACCTAGAGCTACGCAAAACTGAAGTGCACCATCCAAGGAAATACATCTCCCACTCTGAAACCTCATGACATGACAGTTTGTGATACTATCATGACAATAGGATTGAGTTTATTGTCATGTGTACATGCAGCTTTGTACAGTTAAGTTGGTTAGTTTTCACACTAAAAGTTCCAATTTCTTGTAATTTTTTTTTTCTTTAAAGACTTCCTTTATTTTGCTTTTTTATTTGTTTTAAACCTTCTCAGATGTATAGCTCTGCTCCTGGGAGCCAAACATAGCAGGGGAAGAAAATTATGAAATGCCAAAACAAGCCCAGTGCCAAAATATAAAGCAAGCAAGAAACCATAGCTGGTTATATATATTTTTAAACTTTGGCCAGTGTTCTTTTTATACTTCATAAAAGAAGTTAAGAGCAAAGAATAAAGGCAGCATTTCTTTTCATTTTCTGGAAACACTGGGGAAGAGATACAGGAAAGAAAGAAAGAAAGAAATGGTGAGGGCAAGGGAAAAATCTCTCTGTGAGGATGCGAAGAAGGCAGGCTGGTGCCCTCACCAGTCTTTTATATAGCAGGGCATCCTCTGACTGGTGAGAGTAATTTTTGTGGAGTAATAGCCTGACTGTATCTCCTGCCTCCTGATCTGGATGAAAAGAAACAGGTTCAAAAAAAAACCAAAAAACCAAAACCCAAACAAACCCCAAAAAAACAACCCACCAAAAAAAAAAAAACAAAAAAAAAAAAAAAAAAAAAAAAAAACAAAAAAAAAAACCTGTGTGAAGAAGAAGGGGGGAGGAGGAAGTACGGTTAGTATTGGAAAATACTGGCTGGACTGCTCCATCAATGTGCCTGGTTCACAGATGTGCGCTTCTATTCGTCTCTTAATTTATCTCTTGTGGCCCTTCTTTCTACTGCTGAAGCAGTAAATAAGTAAGTTTGTGTGTGATTGTTAGCTGTGAACATTTTGGGGGCCAGTGAAGTGAGGACACAGCCGAGGCGGCGGGTTGTGGCCTGGCAATGCCGAGCAGGTTCTGCTTCAGCTGGAGCCGGAGCAAAGCTGCTCTCAGCCCCAGCCGCCGCTGCCTGCGACTGCTGCGTTTGTTAATAAGGAGACATGCGAGGAGAGCTAAAAAGGGAACAGCAAGCGTCTTGAGGGAACTCTCAGCAACAGTGGCACACAGTCTCCTCCAGTGTATTTTTTGTACGTTAAAGGAAAAGGGAGACAGAGAGCTGCCATCCGGCCAGTCACGGAGCTGTTTCAGGGCCGCACCTGAGTCCGGAGGGGCTCGACCCTGAACGCTTCCAGCACTGCGGGCAGCGGTGCCGGGGGAGGCGGCACGGCCGGGGGAGCCCGGCCCGATCCCGCTGCCCTGCGGACGCCTGCGGCTGCTCCCGGGAGCGCACCAGCGGTGAATGGCTCCCTCCGAAAACACTTCATTCCCACCTCGGCCAGTAACTTTGCAATGGGAAGCATCAGCCCGGCCGCTGGAAGGACGGGAGGAGAGAGAAGCCGTGTAGCTGGGCAGAGGCCCGGAAAGAGAAGCAGTAAGGGATGGGACCCGTGGTACCTGTCCTCTCCCCCGCTGCACATGGGAACCGCTCTCCGGAGGAAGTCGGAGCAGCGCTGCTCAGACATGACTGGGCTCAAAGTGACTGCAGGCTCGGCACCGAGGCACCCCGAGCTGCGCACACACCGGAGCAGGAGTGGCACAGGGGAACCCCGCCGCCCCCCACGCTGCACCGGCAGCAGCGGTGACCTGGAGCTGGCGTGACAACAGGGGATGCCCCTGCCTGCCTTGTCTGCCTGCCGGGGTGCTCCCCGCACCCACGCTGAGCCGAAGCTGCGGGAGGGGCACCCCCGCACACACGGAGGAATCGGTGCTGGCATCCCGTGCAGACGGCGAGCCGGGCGGCGGGCTACCCCCGCCGTGCGCGCACACGCGGTACCCCGCGAGCAGTCCCCCATCCCCCGCAGGATCGGCGGGAGGGCTAACCCGGGCGCACACGCCTCGGAGCCCGGTGCTGCACCGGGGCCGCCGCCGGGGGCACCTCACCCCTCACCCGGGCAAACCCCGGCGCTCCGCTCCGCTCCGCCCGCCGCCGGCCCCACTCCCGGGGGCGAGCGGCATTGCAGCGGCGGGGCCGGAGGGCAACAGGCGGGCGGGCGGTGTCGGGCGATAACTTCGCGCTGCGCCTCCGAGCAAGTTGCGCTGCCGCGCAGGACGCGCCCGCCTCCGCACCCCGCCCGCACGGCCGGCTGCGTGCCCGCGCTCGGCAGCAGCGAGGGAGAGGAGCCGAGCGTGTCTGAGCGCGGGGGCGAGCGGCACCTGCCGAGGGCAGCGGCGGCGCGGAGCGGAGCGCTGGGCGGCGGCGGAGCCGGGCGGCTGCGAGCAGAGCGGGCTGGGCTCGGGCTGGGTCCGCGCCCGGCGCCGCCGCTGCGCCCTCCCGGCTGCGAGTCCGCCCGGCTCCGGATCACGTGGCGGTTGCCGGAGGCAGAGACTAGAGAGGAGAGAAAAAAAAAGCGCCTCATTCCTTCTTCCACCGCCATACTGTATTTTATAGTAACTCTCATTTTTATTCCTCCCTTTTACTCCCGCTCGGTGAGTACCTTTCTGCTGACATTCTTGTCCTCCTTTTTTGTCCTGTTTTTTTTCTTCCTTTTGGTTTTTTTTTGTTTTCTTTTTTTTTCTTCTTTTTTTTTTTTCTTCCTCTTTGATTATTGTTTGAATGGATTTGATCTTTTGCTGATGACAAGTTTTTTTTTCCTAGCATGCGATGGTTACTAAACTGTGAGCAAAAGGTGCTGCTGGGGCCGGGAGTCACTGGGAATGAAAAATGATAATATTAATAACACAGACTTGCCAGTCCAGCAACAACTGATATACATTTAGTAGCTATATATCTATATATGCAACTGGTTTTGTTGTGGCAAGGAAAAGCGATGTGAAATATGATGCTTATTTTTTTAAGATAAGAGAAAAGGCATGTTTCTAACTCTTTTTGCAGAGGATTTTTTTCTGGTGTTGTTTTATTTTTATTTTTGGGTGTTTTTTTAAGGGCTTTTTTTTTCCTTAAAGAGATGGGAATTGCAAATGCATTTTACAGCAGTGTTTACACAGAGTTTGTAATCTTGCAATACTGGTGGAAGCCACAGAGCAAGATGTTAATTTTATTATTTTTGTTACTGTTTCTTTTTCTTTTTCTTTTTCTTTTTTTTTTTTTACAGTGCAACCAGCAGGGTTTTTTGGTTTTCCTCTTCTTCAGTTTTTGATGCCTGTTTATAATGTGAAACTTTTCTTGCAGCATGTTGCAGTCATCATTTTTAAATACTTTTTTTTCCTCCCTAAAGATAACAAAGCAAAACAGAAAGCCAAAGAGATGATCCTTACTTTTGCACATTTTGCACCTCACTTTTTATTCTTTTGCCAGCAGTGTTTTATGATGGTTATTGTTATCATGATGATGATGATGATAGATATATACATATATACAAATAAATACATTTTCAAATGATGGCAGTGGAAGGTTTTCCTGGAGAATGAAGTGCGGTTTGGTTTCCTTGTCAACGGAAGATGAAGTGAACAACTGAACATCTCCCCAGTGCAGGTACTTCATCTCCTTGTAGGCGTTTCCACACTGTGTAAATTACATTGTGAGATTTTTTTTTTTTAAAGAAATCTCCTTCCACCCCTTTCTAAACGTGTCTGTGCAATACACATGAGGACTGGACTAAATATCTCTGCCTTGTGATTGCTTGGATGTGTGCAAAATGTTTCACTAATTGAGCCTAGGTCAGTTAAAGCTGAAGAGAGGTGTTTTATGTGCTGTGCTGTATAGAGGGGAAGTCAGCTGGGGAAAAAAAAATCCAGACACCCTTCCTCTCCTCGTTGCATTTAAAAAAAAAAAAAAAAAAAAAATAAACAAAACAGCCAAAAGTAAAGCCCAAACCGAAACTGGATGGAACCTTGAGATCCTCATAACGAGTACAGATGCTCTCAGGAGTTTAGACAAAAACAATAGCTCTGGCCATGTATTGTGGTGACTTGTGTGTTTTTGTGTGTCTGTTTAAATTTATCCATTAGAAAATAGCTGTGGAACAGCAAAGGAGGCTCCCTTGGAGAGCTGGCTCGCTGCCACATGAGGCATATTTTGTAGCCCTGAGGGCAGAAAACCCTTATATCCAACTTCTGCTCCTCATATTAAAAAGGCGTAAACAAGGCAGCAGGTTGCCTCTTATGAGTCTAATTCATTGGGATGGAGATTAATCAGAAGCTGATATTTGCTTGAAGGTGTTTCGTTTTTGTTTGATGACTAATAGTACCACTGGCTGACAGGGAATGGGAAATTGTTACTTTCCGTGTTGGTTACTGAGAGTTCAGGATTGGAGGAGAAACTGTTACTTTTCACTGAGGGCACTTAAATGCTTAACAGAGGCTGCCCTTGATGTACAGACAGGATATTGGTTCTGTAAAACACAATTTGGAGAGATTTTTCCAGATGACAGGGTAGGTTGGTTTGGGGTTTGTTTATTTATTTATTTATTTCCCTCCGGAGAGAATATGGTGTAATATTATGCTAAAGTTCAAGTGCTGAATGTTCTGTGATGTTCTCTGTTGTTTACTTTATTGTGATGGGATTGCTTACTGTATTTTATATAAAGAACATTTAAGGATCTAAAACTGACTATAAAGATATGCCATGTATTCAGATGTGGAAACTAAAGTAAGTTACAGGGTGTATATTTCTTTTGTCACTTTCATATAAGCAAATATAATTCAGAGAATTACAAATGCATTTGGAAATTTGAGGCTTCTAATGCTTATGTTTAAATTTTTGCAGTGTATCAGCTTCCTTTAAAGTAGAAAGTGTAAAAATGTATACAGCATGCAATAAGTCATGTTGAAAAATAAATAAATTCATTTATCTTTGCAGAGACATAACTATTTTGTATTTACACTGGTTTTTTCCAGCTTTACTGTAATAAAAATATTTTGCACATATTTATGCATGAATTCTGCTCTGATATGTTAAAATACTTTTGGCAGCCTAACAGGGTGAATAATTCATGTGTCTAAAAACCAGTTGAGATATTTCCATGATAGATTATGATGACTTTTCTAAAATAGTTATGATCTGTTGGGTCATTACTCCACATTTTAAGAAGACTCAGCCTGCTTATTTTTTCATTATTTAATTTAAAAGCAAGCCATTAAAAACAAGGGAGATTGAAACTTTATTCTCCACCTCTTTATTTATTTCCATCCCTCATTATATTTAAATGAAGTGTTTTCTTTAAATTAGGTGCAACTGCCAGTAAGCAAAATATTTTGATACTGCTAAAGCACTAAAATAAAGTAACTAGGCTAGCAGTTTCCAGAATGATCCTTTTGTCCTTTCTTTTAATACTGCAGGTGTGTTGTGTGAGAAATTTTGTGCAGATAGTTGCTGAGTGAAGAGCTAATCCTGCTCACCTAGTCTTATCTTGAAGTCTGAGAAAGTGCATTCCTAAAACTTTCTATTTAGCCCCAGATTTCATCCACAAAGCACCTGTTGTCTGAGTAGTATGGTAATTAACACCCATACATTTCATTTGCAGCATTCTGAGGTTGTAGGAGTTCATACATATCAAACAGCCTTGGGACCTTAAAATATGAATAAAGGAGCCAATTTTGAAAGAGGATCCTTCTACCTCTGTGCAGTATGTGGGCAGAGCATGATTTGGGTTGGTGGAATTGGTTTTCCCTTGGTGCTTCTATAGTTATGCTGTGACTAATGTTTTAGAAAGCCATAGTTAGTGTCAAAGACAATTGTCCTTTTGTACTTTGAGATGAATAAAAATTTTGCCTACAAATTGCAGCTTTGTATCTACAAGTGATGATATCATTATATTCCTTATATAGCATGGGATATAGTCATACTGCCCTAGCTCCTGAAAGTAATGGGTGTCTAGACTGAAATGACATCTTCTGTTTTTCTTTATATCTGTTTTGGTATTCAGGACAATCTTTGGAAAGCAGTTTTTCTTTTCCTATTCCGTAACTAACTATTATGATCAGTATTTACTTGCAAATGAAAAAGAACATGTGAACAGAAATGAGAAACTTGAAAACTGTAAATCATTCAGTGTGCTGATTCATGAATATGTGGCTTTAGCTGCTGTTGTGGCCTGAAGTGGTAGAAGAAGGCTATCTTTTTACATTTTTCAACATGAGAGATAGAAATTGAGTGGAGTTGTGAAGTCTGTCTGCTGTGATCCTAGGCTGATCTTATTTTGTTCAGATTCAAAAAACTGGTTTAAATTTACCTGGGATATCACTCTCACTGCACCTCTTGAAAGCAAGGCAGAGCCTCACTTTTCATGGTTTTAGAAACAGAATTTCTATCCTAAGTTTATTTTCAGACAGTTTATTCTCTTTGGTTTTTTTATTTTTTTTTTTGTGTCACTGCTGACCTTAAACAGTAAGGCTTCTTCTCCATGTCTTTGCTTTTCAGAGTATATTATATTTTTAGAGGGCAATTGCAGCTCCTTTTCCCTGATGATTTCTGGGCTTAACTGAGAGAGGTTCCCAAAAGTGTGACTGGTGCTGGGAGAGGATGTTGAGACTGGCTCTTCCCAAAATCATGCTGCAGCAGAAACAGGGAAGCTGCATTCAAATGCTCTTCTGCTCAGACTGATCTGTTCTGCTTTCAGCTGAAAATATGGCAGTTTGCTTTCTGGCTCTCACATCAGCCCAAACATTTTCACCTGAAGCCACACACACAGTCATGTCCTCTGGTGAATGGAGGTTTGCATCATGTGGACCTTCCTTCACTCTGCCCAACCAACCTGCATTGCTTTGGTTGCAGTCCAACAGGAAAGAACTCTTGGGAATTTCTTCTGCAACACTCTGGTTTTTAAACTCAAGAGTTTTCTATATATTGTCTTAGTAATTTGTATTCATACAAGGGAAGGGGAATGTGAACAGGTTTGAGGCAATACTATATCACAACCTTTTATCAGGAATAAATGTGAAAGTTGGCTACACTGTTCTTTAAATTTTTTACTTTATTACAGTCTTTGCAGGTTGCTTGTATCTTAGCTCTCTAGTCTTCTAAAGCATTGTTCTATGGTGGTTTGTTCCTCTTTCACAGTATAGTTTTTTCCTATTTTCTTCCTTCTCTACATTTTGGGTTTTAAAAGATAAAAAAGCTTAATAGTGTTTAAATTGT
The DNA here is from genome assembly GCF_047830755.1 of Zonotrichia albicollis. Lineage (NCBI taxonomy): Eukaryota > Metazoa > Chordata > Aves > Passeriformes > Passerellidae > Zonotrichia > Zonotrichia albicollis. The sequence continues at coordinate 127,264,340 of NC_133819.1, forward strand.
ATGATTACAAAGACTGATAGGTCTGCCCTCAGATGAACATTTTAACTTCCCTTGGTCTTAGAGGACATGGTGCTCTGTCAAATTCTAAAGACAAATCCTGTATGTTTTAAGTACTTACAGAGTATCTGAACAGAAGGCTAAAGGTGAGTATTTCCTGATGAAAAAATATGTAATCTGTGACACTGTCTCCATAGTTATCCAGTTTGTAGCTCCCTTGAACCCAGATCCAGACTGACAGAAGAAAAAAAAAGCTGATTTTAAGTGGTATAAGGATTAAAATGCAACATTTTGACCTTTGTGAAGGTACCAATCTTATTTTTATGACCTGTAAACAATTACAGGGGTAAAATGGCTTGAAGATTATTGTTTTGCGCATACCCACATTGGAATAATGTGTACCTTTTTCCCTGTTTTTTTTTTTTCTATTTCAAAATAACACTCTAATCTCTATAATGTACTTAATCTTTCAAAAGCATTTATACTGCAACTTTGGCAGTATTTCTGAGAAAGTTTATTTTTGCACAATGAAGTGTGATTTTTCATCTCAATGAATCATCTGCCAACAATTAAAAAAAAATCAAGTAGACCTTGAAATTACTAAGTCAATCTCAGGTTGCTTAATATGAATTAAATAACATGTTTTATCATTGCTGTATTCTGGAATAAAAATAAAGGTATGTAGATGAATAGACAGAATCCCAGATAGATTTTTAATGATTTAATGTCATAGAGAATTAGCAGAAATCTTACATTGATTATCCTTCGGGGCTTAACCAATTCTTTTATTAATAACTAAGAGTTTAACTTTCTTGGTTTTGGTTTTATACAGACCTATGTGATCTGCTGCCTCTTGACAAAAGCTACAGAGTTAATAAGTTGCCTCTCTGGCACATCACTATGTGTCTCCTGGCTCCTAATATCCTGGCTGGCCTGCCAGGGTGTTGGGGCTCAACCATTATGCAGTTGCATTTCTGATTCAGGAAGATGAGGAAGTTGTGGGGGCTTTTTTGTGTTTTTTTTCTTTTTGGTGTTTTTTTTGGGTTTTTTGGGTTTTTTTGTGTTTGTTTTGTTTTTGGTTTTTTTTCTCTGATGCAGTTATGATAGTAAGCAAAATATTTTCTATCTGACTCGATTGGCAGACGTTTGAAGAAGCAGAGGTGGATTTCTTATGAGTGATGACCAACAGTGGGTATAAATGTGGTGGAATATCAATGACACTCTCCAGACTCTTTATTTTTTCTTTGCACATTCACAAGTCTTTCTCCCAAAATACCCAAAGATCTGATTAAACTTGGTTTACACCAGTGGTCCTTCCCAGGTAGCCTTCCCCTGATGCCAGTGATTATTGCCTCTACTAATGTGCAGTCTCTGAGTAACCAAGTCAAGGTGGAGCTCTGGAAACAGCTCAGGCTCTATATAGTTAATTTTATGGTTCTCTGAGAACAGCTTGTAGTCCTTTGGACAGGCAATAGCTTATAAAAGGCAGTACAGGCCATTATTATAATTATTTAAAGAACAAGAGACCATAAAGAATACAATGATTGCTCCTGGACCTCGGTGATTATTGAATAACCTGGTGAAAGTCAGGTCCCTGTCTTCCCACTGTGCTCCAGACCAACAGCCTTTTTTTCAGCCTGTTCAGTCACATTGGTTGCCTTCTTCAAGGTCCTGCCTTGAAAAAAACCCAGAATCAGTCACGTGCTTTGTGGTGTTCAGGGTCAACAAAAAGGGGATATCTGGCACAAATCAAGTATTAATGAGATTCTTAAACTGACTGAAATGAGGCTGAATTTGTTCTGTAGGAAAGCATCACATCAGAAGAGTTCATTCAGTAAAAAGGTATCTCTGTTTCTGCTCAGAGTTTTGCATAGAAGGTGAACAGGACCTATTGTCGAAGAGATATGACACATCTTGTTAAATCAGGGTTACTTTACGATTTGTAGGAGGCACAGCACATGTATACCTTGCATGCAGTATTTTTAGACTGACTGAAGAATTGGAGTTTCTGTCTCAAAGAATTATGTTTGCGTGGTGTTGACAATGCTACTTTTCCTTTCTGTTTTGTGTTATAATGGAGTGCAAAAGCACTGAAATGTTTACACTATTCTAGACGTTCTTTTTTAGAACAATACAAATGAAAGTGATGAAGTCACCCATGTGAAGTTTTGCACACCAAGCCTGCACTCTAGGCTTAGTGCATGCTAGCAGCTCTTCTTGTGGGCACAGGGAGTTACAGCAGTAACTCACTGACTTTTCAATGAAACACAGCATTTGGTAATTCAGCAACATGCTTCTGAGCTTCTGAACATCTGTAATGCAAGTTACTGTTTATGAAAGAAAATTCATTCTATCTTGTTAAAATATTTTATCAAATGATCCTTCGCACAATAAATATGAGAAGTGATATAAGATTTAAAAATGTGCTGTGCCAACTGTCATGCAGTGTCTATGAACTAGGCCCCCTGAAGGTATAATTAAAACAAAACTTCCTCTTTGGTCTTTGGGTACCTTTAAAAGGAATTAATGCCACTGTTTTCTAAGTAGGACACACACACACACAAACACAAACACACAGAGACAAACATCAACCATGCTACCCATTTCTCAGCTTGTATTTGCCACTGATTTCACAGGATAAAACCCAACACTTGAGATATTGCACAGCAGGTCAGTTTTCTAATGTGCTCTTTACTGCATAAATTCACATCCACTTTGTTTGCTTTTTCCCAAACTGAAGAAGAAGGATGCAATTAAGTTTTTCTCCTGCCTATATAACTTCCAGTTAAATGGGAGTTCTTTAAATGATACAGTTACAAGATTGGCTCTGGAGAGGTTACCGTCTTCTACTTGGGCATTTGTAAGCTGTAGACAATTAATGTACATTGTGAATAATGAAAAGAGAAACTGCATTTATGCCACTTTTGCTTTACAGGGGTAGTTTATCAGGACATTGATGCTATTTTTATTGTTTATTATTTTATGAGAAAAGCATGCTGGATTACCATTTCACTGTTCACTGTTCCAGTAGGTGCTGTAGAAATAGAAAGGTGCAGAATTAGGGTCTGGTGCTATTAAAATCACTTATACATAATGCTGGTCAAAATTTCATGTCAAACCATTTTTTTTTCTCTGTGGATTTTTGATGAAGTGGTTCACACAAAAGGCTCTATTCATCTCACTTAACCTTGCTGTTTAAAAAATAGGTTTTTAGAACTAAGCTAGTCATCATTTTAGCCATCTAAAAGTTAGTCATTGAAGTCTAACAGAGTAGCTCAAGGCTTTGTAGTCAACAGAGATAAATATTCTCTTCCTGCAGAGAATTACAGATTACATCCCAACAGAGGCATCTATGGACAGCTGAGATGAACAGCCTTCCTAAAACACCACTCTCTTTGCACTGATGAGAGAGAACCTACATGGCCCATTTAAAACAGATTCCTAACTTTTTGATGGATGAATTGCATGCTCCCCAAACCTCCACTTCTTTCAAATCCTAAATTTGCAATGAAATATTTGGTTAAAAAATTTTTTTTTGGCCACTAGAATATTCATGGCATTAAGATATTCCTTGATTTTTTTCAATTTCTCCAGCAATTCTTTTTACAGACATACAAATGTGTTTCTCAGTATTTGGAATCAATTAAAGGCTATGACAAAATTCCTAGGGATGTCTGATAGGACCAAGATTTCACATCTTTTTTGTATCGCTTCACCCAGTTTCTGTCTTTTTATAATGTGATCCAACCACAATTGATCCTTCAATGAGTTCTCCTCACAGAGTCTTATTCTAAAACCCAGGGACTTAAGCTATTGGGTACAATCATGGACATCTTTTGAAACCTTTGAAATTGAAACAGAATGATGATGTGGGTGGCAATGGAATCAGCTAATTGTACTGAAATATGAATCATTGTAAGATATATTTTAAAAATAATTAGTACATCAGCAACAGAAGATCTGAATTTGATATCTCTGAAGTTGGATCTTGAAACTATAAAGATTTTTTTAGTTTGTGAGCTGAGGTCATCCAGGCAATGTAGGGGAAATATTTTGCTGCTGATAGCATGCTGCTGGTATCCTCATGTACATACAGTAAAACCTGTATTTCTGAATACCAGATAGATTTTAGTTTTCCCTGTCTCAGGTAATTTTTTAGAGAAGGCTGGAGTTTTATAAGACTGTTAGTGTCTGTAAAATCAGCTCTTCTATACAGTTTACCTCAGTGCCTTGCTTCAGATCTGTCCCAAGTCATTGTGTGTAGCAGGATGCCAAGCAACAGCTGATCTGTGACACTGCACAATATGTTGGGATATCATCCTCTTTTTCCACAAATTATGAATTCAGCTATTTTATTCAATATATGTTTGGGCTTTTTATAAGATTTTCTACATGTACTGAAATATACGAAAGTAGTGGACCTGTTTCCACCATGGGTTTTATCTTCTTGGCCTGGCACTAGCTGGGTGCCTGTGCAGACATCATGAAACTGCTCACACAAGCCATGTTTTTCACTGACAGCATTGTATGAAACCAAACTAAAGCTGAATCCAAATTAGAAATGAACCATTTGGTGTTATGGGAGTAAGCACAAAACTCAGCATAGTGAGAGTTAATTGCCCAAATACCGCAGTGTTACTACCATGATAAAGTGAGCTGCAGCTGTAAGCTCTAACAGCTATAATGTAATGGTTTGCACAGACTCAGAAATCATACGGACTTGTCAGAATTGAGAAGGGAAGTTAAAAAGTTGGAGTTCTCAGCACTTTGAAATAACTGCTTCAAATAAGCACAGTAATATTCTCTGGGGACTATAAACTGTTAGTTGCAGCTACCGTGTCATGTTACACACTTCATCACCTCTTGGTCTTTGTTCTTCACATTCTATTTATATTTCAAACCTAGGTTTTTGTACTGTCCCTCAAAAAATGCATTGTCTGAGCAGTGTTCACATAAAACAGATTTACAAGGCTAAAACCCTTTGCTGACTTCATGAAGTTTTTGCCTCTTTACCTGCTTTCATTTATGCACCATAACATTTCCTTTTTCACTCTTGTGTCTCTGCTCAGAGTTAGGAGCGCAGTGTTGTCACAGGAATATAAAAGAACACGGATTGTCAGAACACAGATAGGCCCAACTGAATTTCTCAGTGAGTGCAGGGCATATAAACCAAGCACAAATTCATGTCTCTGGTCTCTCTCTGCTGCTGCTCTGGGTGAGTAGGTAGTCTAGGCACCTAGGCTGAGGATCACACATTTGGAGACAGGCTTTTGAAAGGCAAGATTGCAAGAAAAATAATTGCAGTTCAGTTTAAGGAAATAAACTATTTCAGGGATGCCACGTTTATTTATTTTTAATTTGTTGTACAAGTTAATGTCATATATGTGTGACATTAAAAATGGATTCAGAAATTCATGACACTTGGTCACAAATATTAATGAATGTTGTAAATACTCATCATAATCAGAATAGGACTGGCTACTTTACACTCTCAGATTTTTTTAAGATCAAAGTCAACCCAGCTATAGAGACCTGTGTCACACTGATCTGCATTGACAGAGGAAAGCATATTTACAAATGTTGGGTGTATTCATTTGAATTTCTGGATATTTTTTATCTTTTATTTATAATTTTTTTTTATTTCAGACTTGTTGGACCTTTCCTCCTGCTCTGGGCCTTTCACCTGGCATCAGCACAGCTCTGAAGGATGAACAAAAAGGAAGCAATAGGAAAGGGATGGAAGAGGGGAGAGAAGTAGAAAGAGGAGGGGCAGAAATAAAAATGGAGAAAAAATTCCCTGTGATTCACCTAAGGCTCCAGACAATGGGCATGTTTTCAATCCCCGCTCTCTCTTCCTTAACTTCCCTCTAGCTCAGGCTTCACTCCCTCTCTACTTGAGCTTTCATCACCACTACAGATATTTCATAAATTTCTTTTTTTTTTTTTCCTTAAAGAATGAGACCACAACAAGTAAAGCGTTTCACACAAGAAAATATACTCATCTTCTCACAAAACATAACATGATGCAATTCATGCAAGTGGTTCTTGAAGTAGGATTATTTTCCTCCTAGTAGTCTTACATCTTTGACTATGAAAGAATGAAGTGGTTTAATAGTTCAGTAGCAAGACAAAGCTTAGATTTCTTGTTGCTTTTATATCCAACTTCAACCCTTTATATGCATTTGCACATGACTGCATTTCAGTTTTATTCATCTAGATTCAAAACCAGACTTTCTACTGATATTTATTTACTTCTTTTTTACCTCCCTTTCCTTCAAAGCTTTCTTCCAAGAGTCCTTCTTACTCCTTATCCTCTTAGAGAGAGTATAAATTAAAAACTATTCCTATTCTTTAATTTAGTTTGAATTTTGAAGCGTATTATTCAGCTTTGTAGTTCAAATACTCCCACCAGAGAGAAGAATGCTATCTGACATTTTCCTGTGCAGAGTGACTGTCAGAAAAGGTGCAGGGACCCCATGACTCAGTGCTGGTCTGGCTCCTGGCTTGGTCCCAGTGCTGTGTCTTTCTTCCCAGCTAGAAGGCAGACCACTGTGAAGGTGGAGCACTAAAAGGGCACTTTGGCTAAGCCTTTTTTCAGTCCTTACACATACTGGCTTCCTCTCAGCTGTTCCCACCAGGAATCCCTTACATCTCACAAGGTGGCTTTGGGAGTGTTAATAGAAAGGGTAGGTTCAGTAAATGGTCTTCCTGAGAAAGTATTGCCTAAATCTAGAGGTTAAATTGGTCCTGTGGCCCCCCCATACCAATCTGCTAATCAAAGGTTAGCTACTGAGTCAATGCAAAACAAGACCCAGTTGTAAATTTGAAGACTTAATTCTTTAAATAGAAAATACTAAGAATTCCCAAGTCCTTTTTAGATACTATGATCAATTAAAGAAAGTGATTAGAGAAAGGTGTTAAATTTCAAAATATTCTAGATGGAGAAGTATTTATTACAGATGCTGATGGAACAGGTCCAGAGCAGAACAACTGCATCCAAAAGGCTGAAATAAATTTTATATCCTAAAAAGACATTTAGAAAAAAAATCTAAATACTATAGGTCAAATGCAAACATGCTATTTAATATAAATTTTATTAACATTTCAGAGAACTTTATTTTAAATTTTCTTAAAAGATGTACTACAAATTGATGCAACTGACTATTGCCTCATTAATTGACAGGAAATATTAAATTTTTTTGCTATTGATGTTTGCCTGATGTATTGTTTTTATGTGTTTAGAATTTGATTGTTTGTGCTCAATTTACTTGAGTCACACTTTGAATAGCAAGTTTCTCATGTCAGTGGGGTACTGACTCAGAGCCTCTCAACTTGGTATTTCCAAACTCTGGGCAGTCTCTAGGAAAAGTGGGAGCTCTTTGGAAAAATTGGTGAGATACTCAGATCCCCCAGAGAACTGTACTGAAAGCTGTGACTGTCCCACAGGACAAACAGGAGCTCCTCCACGCACCAGGACATGCTTGGCACAGAGTGCTAGAACCAGGGAACTACTTTCAACGCTTTTGTTTCCTGGGATTTTTTAAAGTGAGAGAGTTTGTAGAAGACTTTCCTGGACCTTCACAAAGTTATGGTGTGAGGTGCAGCTTATTTGTTTAAAGGCAGGTAGCACTAGTGCAGGCAATCTGCATGCCTGTTGTTGGAGATTCAGGCCATGTTTTTCAGCCTTAAGTGTTATTTATGGTCAGTTAAGGGAAGTCTGCCTTAACTTTAGCTAACTTCACTGACAGTACAAGAGAAGTTATGCAATTTGAAACTTGTCCTCAGCTGCTGTTGAAATGTGATGCAATGTATGCCATGCTTCAGAATTTAGAGTCATTTGCAAAAGAGAGAACCCTGACTTTGCTCATTTGAGTAGATATTCTGAAAACACTGGTGCTGATGAGCTCAGTAAGACTGCCCACACAAGCAAGATGAAGGAGCTGTGCAAACAGATCTGAAGCAAATGTTTTGCAAAACACAGTTGGACTGATGATGTCTTTCTCACTGACTCAAATCTTTTGCCTAATCTCAGTCCTACCTTTCTCTCATCTCTGCCACAAATATTAGATATTTTAACTTTGTACTTTACTTTGCAACACTTATGCGTGCAACCAAATAATTTCATTTTGCAATTACCATTTCACTTCCAAAGGTAACTACTGTATAATCCATAATCATCAATTTCTTTTATGACCAGCTCTTTACTATTATGTTTTACAGCCTTTCAGTGCATCAATAAAGTACTTTATAGAAGGGCAGTAATAGATTCTAGGAACTACCTAATGAAAATTTCAAAAGCCTTGATCCTTTCGTGAAAGGGTAATGCTACTTACATACAAACCTTAAACTTTATAAACTCTCTGTTTCAAATTAAATGCTTTGTGATCTCTGAAAAGTTATATATTTATTGGTATTGGTTGCTTCATGTAACATGTATGTTTTGAAATAAATTGCTTTGTTCTCCTGACATTAGACTTCACCACTGAAATGCAAAGAAAGATTTCCAAATTATGATACCTCTCAACTGCTGTTCTCACAGAGAAACAAGGAGTTCTTTCAACTTTTGAAAAACTGAAAAATAGTGAAAATTTTGAAAGTCAAGAGAATTTTTGGGATCTCTAGTAATTACAGAGTTAAAAGCCTGAGTTCAGCACTTTTGTGAAACTTTTATTGTGTTTGGAATGTAGATTGCTGTGCATGATGGCTTAGATCATCTGTGCATCTACAGTATTTAGTGCATGTGTTGGCAATCTCTCTTTGGCCTGGAAAGCAAAACTGCAGTGAAAACAAGGCTGAATGAAGGTTGCCATAATCATCTAGAGGATATTTCACATACAAAAGATGCTCTAAGTAAATATACTAAGGACAAAGCATACCAGGTACTCTTTGATCATATAATGTGTAGCTTTCTATGTGTGGCTTGTAGCAGCTTAGACAAACTGGGAGTCAGGTATTGCTCTCACTGGCAGCTGTGCAACACTTTGAGTATTTGTCTACTTGGGTTGTGACATGAGAGGGTTTTTTATCTGAGGATATAATTTCTTGAAGATGAGATGTTGTGCACAATATTTTCTCATGAAAGCACCTTTCTTTTTTTCCCACGTATTTTGAGTAGTACAGCACATACCATGATATGTAGAAGGTGCTCCTATGTAGCTATATCCATGGATACTTCTGCTCTTTTAATTAAGCCTGTAACAACTTTGGTATTGAATTCATTGGAAGCAAGATCAACCTTCTGTTTTCAATACAGTAGAAACACAGTGGGATTTGTTTCTTAAATGTGAAACAGGGTATTAGTGCAATAGAGTAGACTCTCTGGTACTTGTTGAATCAGGGGTTTTGATGACACTAGAAAAATTGGCTTTAATATAAAAAGTTCAATGCTGTTTTTCCTATGAAATTAGTTTCTATGTAGTTTTTCTGGTACACTAAAATTGAAAAAGAGCTGATATAATGGTTCAAATAGCTCATTCTGTTTCTGCTGGTAGTAAAATTTAAGAAAAAGTTATTTTCAGAAGAAGCTAGTTGGCATTAAAATATGTAGAATACTAGAATAATTATACAATAATAAATTAGAATGAAATTTTTATAGTTAATTCTATAGTTTATTTTATAGTTTATTAATATTAATAAGTTGATGCAGGGATTGATGCTTTGTGCAATTAGACAGATATCAGGACAGATCATATCATGATCATATTAATGATCATATCAACTAACAGCAACTTTATATTCTATAGAAAAACTTTACATACTGTTGAAAATATGCTTAAAGCAGGAACACATTTTTTATAATGAAAACAAAAAATTGCAGTATACTTTCAAGAAGGTGAAGTATTAATTCAATAGTGCAGCTCATATAAAGCTCCTGAAAAAAATTCAACTGATAGTAGCTTATAAGTTCTTAAATTCTGGCATTTCCTAACTTTGTATTCCTTGACTTTGCCAACTTACTTATCTTTTTCCAATATAGTGGTTTTTGAATGTGTATGTATACAGTCTATATTTACTCTATTGAGGGAGATTACATGTCTAGACAAATATATTTGAAGATTCATTATGAAATATGCAATAATAGTAGCATAAAAATACAACTATTTATGAAAATTGCTTTTGGAGAATTGCCTTGTAACTTCCTATTGAAGCTATAAATTGATACCATATTTTCTATTTGCACTGATGCATGAGGAAGTATCAGAATAAGATTTTAAATTAGAAGCATGCTTTAATGAACAAAACACACTGCTCAAGCTTGGTCGTTTCTGTGTTCCAGCAGAAGCTCTGGAAAGAAGTCCTCTGGTTTTTGTGGCATTCAGTTTCCCAATGTGTTCATGTATTTCATTTAGAACGGTAACTTTTCTATAGGCACTTATTATATTAGGCAAATTTCATCCCAGGTTTTTAAGACCTTACAAATGCTTATTATTTAAGTAATGATAGGAAGAGAAAACTTTATTGATTTTTGTAGCAAAAGTGCAGTATTATGGAACACACTGAGGAGCCTTGCCTCCAGAAAAGATGTAGAAGAATGGTGTGAGATAGGAAAAACCCCTGTAGAAACTGCAAAGGTGATGCGCAGTGAAAGGAGCATAGTCTAGTGGCAGGATGTGTATTCCCAACAGAAACAGTTGATGCCTAGACCTTCACTAAAATTCCCTTCTACTCTCCTTTTTTTCTGTCTTTAAGATTTCAGTTTTGCATGCAAACTCCTTCTGTTCCTCTACATAGCTACTAACACATCTGAAAATTTTTCACCCACTCTATAATTATATAATTGCTCAAGTTGAGCAATTAAGATCTTCAAGTCCAGCTCTTAACCCAACCCTATTGTGTTCACTACTAAACCATATCACCAAGCGCCTCATCCCCATGTTTTTTGAACACTTAAATTAAATACAAATAATTCCCTAAGCAAAAAATAAAAGGCAAGGAGTCGACCCAAGGCTAATGGTTATTTGAAGTTATGGTAAAATTTGAAAAAAAAACCTGTGACCTGGACATTTCTGGGCAGGGTGACCAATATTTGCAGCTGATATAAGGTGATAGGATGTCTCCACTAAATCAATGGAGATTTATTTACCTGGTTGTACTCTCATAACTTTTTCACAGGAAATGTGATGGGATTTACTCCCTTTCAATGGTAAATTCTGCAAAACAGGATGATTAGTTCTATACTGGGAAGGTCATTTCAGTCTTATTTCAGAATAACTAATGGAGCTTTGAAAATGTCAAAGTAATGCATGTGTGTGGCGTATGCAGATGGTAGGAGAAAATGCTATGCACATGAAACCCAAGCACAGAAATTATGGACTTGAAACTATCTTTTCGGTGAAAGCTATTTAGCTCTAGAGCTTCTCCTTTGCATTTTGAGAGGATTTATAAGAATGCATTATTCATAGCGAAACAACAGTGAGAAAGTCAGTTGTTTCTGATGGAATGTGGTGGACACAAGCTTGCATGTTTCTTAGCCTTTCATGTTACTACTGCAGAAAAACCTGTCTTGTTCCTTGAATACTGTATTGATTATAGTCAATCAGACTTTTTAAATAGACTAAGGTATGCCCTACTTAGTAAAAACTGCATTGAAAAACAGAGTGTATTACTGAATCCTGGAAATTTTGGCATTAATTAGGCCTGCTGAGGTCTTAAATGCAAAGGATAAATGTGGTATTGTTCAATAACCCAATTTTTAGACTGATTATTAGAGATAAAATGGAGCATGTTATTAAGTCTTGAGAAAGGTTAAATAACAGAAGGGTTTAAGTGATACAGTCATCAGATGTTCAGCTGTCAAAACACCACTTTTCTGACTGTTTTGCTTTGGATAAGAATTGTGATTTGTTCTGGGAAGTATGCTTTGGAGACCTCATGTCTGAAAGGGGTTAAAAGATCATGCCATGTGAGACTCAATTTTAATTCTAGGATCAGATCTCTTGAGAAAAAAATATGGGGTCTTTCTCTGTTATAAAGAGAAAAAAATCCATAGGTTAAAAAGTCATTATTGTATTTTTTTGTTTGTTTGTTTGTTTTAGAACCAATGGGTTTTTTTTAGCATTGGTATGTATAATGATCATAGCTAATATATATGGTACTGAAGTAAGTACCTCTGAAAGTCAGCTTTTCAGTAAAAAAGAAGGGGGGCAGGTGTTAAATAATTAATATCTACTTCCACATTTTACCCCTTGTATATGTATAAGGTACCTGAGCCTCAGCCATCACTTCATGGATGGAGTGTAAGATGATAAGTGGGAAGATACTGTTTTGCTTTTGACCTTGTGGTGTGGGTATCATACCCCGGAGTGTTTCTGCCTCTTTTCTAGTTATTCTGCTTATTTGGCTAGTTGGAAGTACAGATACTCTTATTGATGTAAGGTATCATAATGAAACTGCAATTAAAAGAGGACCTGTGCAGCAGGAAATGAGAATAAGACAGCTTCCTTATACCTTGTTAGGGAATGCCTACACTGCTGGCAGCTCATTCAATACTGATAAATATGGATCTTTCAGATGATACTGTAATATCTCTGAAAACAATAACACAAAGGAAAAATTTGAATTTGAATAACTACAGTGCAGAAGCTTTGTGAATGTGAATAGAAAAATATAATGGATAAATATTTTCACACCAGGTTTTATTCAGCTTCATTTGAATGCATTTCTGAGGCCTGAGGAAGCTGCCCTTAGTGAAGGACCTAAGACCTTGGAGAGCTGAATCAGAGGGATCTGTCAACTTGCTTCTCACTCTTGTGATTCTTCAGGTTAGCAGCTGTTATGATTTCTGCTAATGTCTCCTAAAAAGAATTTTTAGGCAGGAATTCTCAAAGTACAGGACATTCTGTTAGTAGTTTTTCAGGGTCCTGGCAAGTACCATTAAGTAGAGGATTAAGATAGCTGCTGGTAGGTGCTGTTAATATTCACATATTGGCAGGATCCTTAAATGTCTTAAAAGGCAGCTTTACCTGAACTCTCTTCAATGCTAGAAAAAGGCATGTTTGTTGCCAGAATGTGGCTGTTAGTCAGTCTTTTAAAATCTTTGAGCTTTTAATATCAAAATGTTAAACTCAAAGAATCTGCCTCTGTCTGGGGATTCAAAAATAAATGGTATACAATCAGGCTACAGAATAATAATGTTAGCATTAGATTAATAAAACTTGTGGGTGACAATAGAGTGGTATAAACATTCCCTGTTGTTCTTTTAAATGTTTATGAAAAGGTGCACAAGAGGTCCTTGTTGTGTGCTTCCAATGAATACTTGTTAGTTGCCTCACCAATGAAGAGACACCTAGGAGAGGATCCAGGTTTGGATTCACTGCTTTTGTCATGAGAGTTTCTGTGAACAGTGCCTTTAAAGATGATTTGCTGGAGTTTTCAATCAGTCTAAAGCTTGAATGCAAACCCCATTCTGTGTTTTCTAAATACTCTTAGTTTTCCTTAGGGACAGAGCTGGATTTGCAACTCACTCTACATATATTGACTCTCCTGGTTTTCTAATGCTTTTGAACTGTGCCGTTCTCTGCCTTGGGGTTTTTTGGTTTTTGGGGGTTTTTTTTGTGTTTTTTTTTTTAATTTTTTGTTTTTTGTTTGTTTGTTTGTTTGTTTTGGGTTTTTTGGGTTTTTTTTCCATTCCTGAAATGGGACTAAACCTCCAGTCAAGCCCTCCATCATCAAAATTTCTTGCTTGTGATTCATATGTTGTAACCCATCATTCTAAGATTTGAAAGCAAATGTTTTAATATCTGGACAAAATTGTCCACAGATATGTTGGAAAGGTAACCTCTAATATTAGTAAACATATTAAATCTATTCTGGATGTTTTGCTCAGCCAAAGGCCACTCAAACCGTTAGGAAGAGAAAATAAAGGGCTGGAAAATGTGGAATAACTGATTTCTCCACTCTGTGTTTCATTTTTGGCAAAGCACTTATAGGTAGCAATATTTCCTATTTTACATTGGTGAATATGTGCTCTGAAAGAGAGGGAAAATAAGCTTTTTCTTCTGGAATAATACATTAACTTGTTGAGACTAGGGGAGCTGAGCAGTTTAAATAAATAGGCTGTGGTTTCTGTAAGGATGATATTCTCTTATGTACAGCTAGGAGCTTTTAGTTGGTATAGAGTGACAAAGGAGAGGCTTGAAAATGAATCAAACGAAATGAATCAAAGGTAGGTTCTGCTCAGGCTGGGCCCGTGTGTGAAGTTGCCTCAGATCAGCCAAAAGGGAGACTGCTCTCCCTGTGTAAGGATGTTGGATTGGTCTAATTAGGAAAGAACACAACGACAAGCAAACAAAATTTTCCTGTGTCCATATTTAACCAAAAATACTAAACAATAAGCTTCTTTTTGTCACTGGAAATATTTTGTTATGAGATGATGGTTCATCATTGATCTTCACTCTCTGCTGATGGAACAGCTCTCTTGGGAGGCAAATATAATCAATATCTATCTTATCTGTTTGACAAGACAGAAAAAAAATCAAGAAACAGACTTCAGCTTTTGTTTCAATGATTTAAAGCACATTTTCTAACTTTTTATTTGAAAAATCTGTTTGTAAATCCAGTCTAGAAAAATGCTGCTTTTATAAGCTTCAGGAACATGTTTCATTTGGAATGAATGAATTATTCCTTGCCAGCAGACAGCTGTAAATACATAAAATGTTCAAGCTTTTTGAGGCTTGGCTCAAATGCCAGCACAAAATCAATGACAAAAATCAATGTCTTATATGTGCAATACTTTACTTAATCATTAAAAAAAAATATTTCAAGAGCCAGATCCAGAGCAAATTTTCAGAAATAGCTTAGCTCCTATAGAGTTCTATTGATTTACTCCCATGCTAGATCTGCCCCACTGTGGAAACTAAATTTAATATAACTGTATCTTTTAATGTATTTATTTATTAGTGCTGAACATCATTGCATTTTACACCACCACAAATGTGGATTATGTTTGTGGCAAATTTTTACATTCACAGAATCTGTAATTGTGTGTGACATGGAAGAAAATTGCACTTGACATTTATAAGCTCAGGATTGAGTTTTCCATTCCATTTTGTGTCATTTATAAAAGAAGTTCATTGCTTAAATTGCACTGATGATTATAACTACTAATTTGCATGAATGATTAGGATATCTGTTGTGAGTTAGGGATTCTCAATGAAATTTACAGCAAGTATGAACTTTCAGAAATTTTCTTTCTATGTTGATGTGATATAGATTGTTTAGATTTATCAAAGTAGCATAAACTACTTAGTATCTTGGTTTAAATATTTTGTAAGGCTATATTAGGAAACTACAGAACTACTAGTAGACATCACTACTTCTCTTTGCCATTGAAATGCACACAATAAATAGAGTAGACTGTTTAGAAACAGTTTCTTAAACTTAATTTGATGTGTCCTGTGGTTACCCATCCATACAATTGCAGCATTGGGTTTATGAGGTGGTACAAAAGCTGTACATTGCAGTGCTGGGTGTGGAATGAACTGCAGAGTAAATTTCCTGCTATAGGTGTAGAGTAGGACTTTCAGAAATTATAATAATAAGAAACTGTGATGCTATTGACTTGACTTGGTGCTGACTGTGCTCATCATCTCTAAAAACATCAGGAAATAACTCAAAGTTAAAATATGTTACCTTATAAAACCAATTGTGTTTGTATTATTTTGTTAGTATTGTTGTACTTTCTCAGTTCCTGACACCATGCATTTGAAAATCTTTACTTAATACTTTATCAAGGTAGTTCCTCTCATTTAGTATCAGTCAGCCCAATCCTCATGAAAAACATCCATTTAGCTAAGTAGTAATTTTCAGCCAACTAAAAAAAATGCAGACTGCATTGTGTGTGCCTTTTTTCCTTTTTGAAAGACTGTACATTTTTAAGGTAAGTACCCTGACTTTTGCCATCTCTTTAATTTTTATACTGTTTCCTCTGGTTAATAACTAATAGTTCATTTAATTTGTTTTCTATCTGTGGCACCTCATTTTTTATACATTTCTATAACCTGTATTTAATAACTAGATCTATTATTGTACAGAATAAATTAATTAGATCATACAGCAGTTAATACCATTGGGCAAGAAAGCTGAAGCAAGATAATTTATTCTGTATAAAAAGGAGTCATGAATCATGGCTGACTGCTGTTTGTGCACAAGTAGTTAATGTGAATTTCCATACTTAAAATATAAAGTTATCTTATGATGGTTTTTGTCATATTTTTGAGGAAAAAAATAGTAATATAAGGAAAAATTTGTCTATTCTTCCATTTGCAAAACTCATTGATTACATAATGAGACTAATCTCAGGATCAGACGTCACAGGTTAAGGCATAGTCTTTTTGAGGTCTCTTCTGATTCACTTTGATAATTCTGTAATTAAATTGAGGTAATGAATAACACAATACATTTTCAGGTTTGTGAAACCTGTTATAGGCAGCCCCTTTAAAATTCAGCATTATATGAGTAGATTATATTTTATCTGTTATATATTTGTCTATGCTGTTTATTACTCCTTTCTGTCCTTTTGGGATCGCACACTTTTGTAAAAGATTGGAAATACAGAATGTTATCAATGTTAGTTTTTTCACTTCATAATAGCAACAATACCAGGCAATATCTCATTCAGGAATTTAAGACAACATTAATTAAATTCTGCCATCAAAAATATGAGTATTTCTCAGCAAGGAAAAATTAATTTGTGATTAATAAGTACTGAAACTCTCTTATTCAGAAGTTTAGCATTCATGGTAATATCTAATTCTGTTATGCCTTTGAACAGGATTACCATGTTATGAAATAAATAAATAAATAAATAAATATAATTGACAGGTTTTTTTTTGCTATTTATATTTAAATCTTGTAGTATAGTTATAGGGTTTTTTGAAGTAATGGAACTTCATTCATTAATGTTATGCTTGCATTCATTGTAGGGGTAATAGTTTCTTTATGGTTATCTAATGAAGATTATACAGTGACTGGAAATTACCCTTAAAAATGGAGAATATCCAGAGACCACTTTTAAAACTGAGGAAGAAATGTAATACCAGTCATTAGAAAACATTTGCTTCATACCTGGCATTCATTCACAACAGGTGTGTGTGACATTTGTGTAAAAGGGCGTATAGTTATCTTCACACTCCTTGAAGAGTTTCTCTGTGCCAGAGGGCTGTTCAAAAATTCCTTTTGCTGCCAGTAGCCAAGGAGTTATTACCACATTTGGAAACTGCCAGGAAAGCTGGGCCCTGTCCTATTTCCCCTGGCCATTCTTTGTACTACTTGTGGGAGAGGGAAATTGTGTCCCCCAGTGCAGCAGCTCAGCATCACTGCGGGATCTCTGCGCGCTGTGCTCATCACCCCTGCACCCTCATCCTGCGAGGCAGCTGCACTGCTCAGGAGCCTGCCTGGTGGGTGATGGTGAACACTTATTCACAGCTGTAAAACAGGCCTTGTAGAGACCCGTGTTAGACATGACAGAAAGAGAGAGAGAAAGAGTAAATCCTCATTCTGGGTTAGTTAAAGGAAAGCTTTTTGTTGTCATCTGAGAGCCCATGGTTTTGGCTGCATGGCAATGATCCTCCTGCCTGAAGCTGCTTCTTTTCTAGACAGACTTATACTAGGATCAGTATGTGTAACAAGAAATCCACTGGCCAAATTGATTTTTCTTATGCCAAACTAAAGTAAACAAGAATGGCCATAACTCTTACAAAGTAGAATTTTGGTAATGACATCATGTGTCAAGATTAATTGCTACAGCTGTCTGGACGTGGCTCTGTATAGAAGGAACATTTTTCACATTAGCTGTTCTGAGGTAATTGCATTCTTGTTACTGCTATAAAGATTTGCATTGTCTTGCTCACATCTGTGTTTTCTGAAGCACAGCATTCTTATGTTCTTCTAAGAACTGGTGCAGCAATACAGCATTGCATTTCAGTAGTTGAGAAAGATGAGTCTCAAGCCTTACTAGAGTGAAATTCCCTTTACTTTTACATAGTGATTTGACTGATGTATGGAATAACCTGTATTTGATGAAACTGCTCTTCAGGAGGGAGTGAGTCAGACTGCACAGTGGATTTTTTGGCCGTAAAGTCAGCTTGATGAAGGCAAGGTAAGGTGACAGATTGAACGGCACAACCAAATCTATTATTAATATTGCTTTTCTGGTTCAGAATACAAGTCCAGTAAAGAAACAAATGCTTTGATTCGAGTAGTTCTGCCATAATCCCTATTTTAAGAGGTGAGGTAAAGTGATTTTCCTTCTCTCTAGGAGGTAAGAAGGCCATGTCTGCTAAGGCTGTGTGCAAAAGAGTGAATGTCATCTCTGAGAAAGTAGGCAGGAGTCAAGTAAATTTGCCAAATATGCTCAAATTAGAGCTGTCATTTGTCTTTGACTGAACAGATGGAAATAGAAAATGAAGACCATAGCCTTCAAATGTCATTGGGAAAAAAAATCAGCTAGAAACATAAAGCCCATCTAGGAAAAGAACCACCATGAGAGGCCTAGGCTTCATATTTGTTTAAAATTGGAGGACTGATCAGGCAACAGTTCCAGGTGGACCTCATACATATATGTTACTGATGAAAGGTAATTTTCACAGTACAAGTATTTCATGACTAAGAAAAAATTGCTAGTATTTTTTCATAAGTGACTAAGCTCTGATGTGGGAAAAGAATTCATGACAGCAGTAGAATATTCCAGTACATCGTATTTCATTTTAATGAAATTAAAACGATGAGTTAAGGTAACTGACACTGTAATTTCTTTCATTATTTTGGGGTTTTTTGACATATTTTCTTCCTTTGAGATTACACACAAGGTTTGAATTGAGTTCACAAGTAATTAGGTATGTCAGGTTTTGTACATACTTTCTCTAAGACATTTGAACCCATATTTTCCTCTTAATATTTTCATTACAATCAAATCAGGATAGTATCCAGACATGCAGATTGTCCAAAAATAATGTATATTTTTAAATATTAAAATTGCTGTGGAAGCTAATATATACATCAAGTACAAGGCTGGAAAAAACATAGGACATAGTAAAAAGAATAATAAAGAAGACAAGGAATTTGCAAATGCACATGGCAGGTGTGTCAAATTGGGAAGTATTGTGCTGCAGGGAGTTCTGAAGCTTTTATGGAAATGGTCCTGAGATTTTTTTTTTGTATTATAATTCCACTATTGATATTGGTAAATATTGTGAGTGTGCTTGTGAAATTTGCTGATACAGGCAAAACAATTAATAATAGAAAGGAGGAGTGGGGCATTATAGAGGAGATGATGGATAATGAGTGTGGTAATTGAAAGGCAGTTAAATATTAGGTGAGGTTCACTTATTAACATGTTTTCTGCTTTAAGATCTCTTCCATTCCTGCATATTTTTGCTTTTATTAATATTGGATAGTCTATATTTTGTTTTGTCAGTGGTTAATTTTTAACAGTTTTCCACATCACATCCATTAGACAAACTGTTTTTTAACACAACTGAAAAATGGTGAAATAATTTTTTTCATTAAAAATAACTTCAAAACAGGATTACCTTAAACATGAGAAAAGTATTACTCACTGAATTGTAAACCCCTAAATGCAAAAATTTATAATGAAAGCTGAAACATATTTCAGCTTTTATAACACCAGCAGCCAACCTAAAAGGAGTTGAATCATCTAAAACAGATGCTGCCTAGTGATGGAAGATAGATTGGCCTGTGAGCCTGAATAAACTTTGTCTCTAATTAGTATGCAAATCTTGCCTGCTCCAGGGCTCTTCCTCTTTCAAAAATTATGATCTATTTAGTTTTTCTGTGTTTTCTGGTGAATAATCTCACCCAGGAGGTTTCTTTTGCATTCCAATTTTCTTCATACCTGTAATTTTTAAAGTATGCTGTACTCTTCTAGGTCAATATTTTCTTCAAAGCATCAAGATGAGAAATGTTACCATTTTGAAAATTAATAGAAAAAAATCTGAAATGAATGCAGACATTTAATAATAAAAATACTTTTGCTTAATCTTGTAGGGTAAACTTCTCTTTTGCACTGCATGCTTATATATATCTAAAATTCATATAAAAATTACAATGCGTAGTATAGAAGTTGAATACAAATTTCATTCTTCTGGTAAGCATTTGATTTGATAGCAGAATATTTAATACCAGAATGTTAAATAAAATACAAAAATGCCATTATAATTTGATCTTAGACTATTAAAAATAGTGATGGTTTTCAACAAAGTGGGAGACCACTTAGTCAATATCACTGTCATAAACCACATCAGCATGTTATGAAGTACAGACTTCTAAATATCTTTAAACTTCTGAAACTCATATCCTGTTCCTCTTCCCTTCCTTTTTTCCTGAGACCATTCCCTGTGTCAGCATGGAACTTAAATGAAGCATCTAAGCAGCTGGACTTGGTTCAGGATGTGGATCTTTTGAGGGATATATTCATATCATCCACCTTCAGACAGCAGCTTTCAGGACTCTGCCTTCTAAATAAGCACCCTTTTTTCTGCTCTCTAGATAGGAAAGTTAGTTTCCTAGGTCTTAATGGCCAAAATCATCATCTGACATCCTTGCGCTATGCAAATAAGTGCCTGGGGCTGAATGCATGTGCAGTACACACTCATCTGCACAGACACATGATCAGTACCTGCCGTGGCAATTCCTGCACTTTTAGAGGGCTCTCCAAGTGCAATGAAAAACAAGAATGTACTTTAAACTGTATATATTTAATGGTGTAAGATATTTTCTCTGAAATGCATGGAGGGATTTAGCTACTCTTGTTCCATATGTGTAATTCATCTTTGGTGGCCTTGAAATAATAAAAAAGGAATTAAATACACCTGTATTTTATTTTCCATCTATGTGAAGGGGGCGTCCTTGGATAAGTCACATAGATGTAGACCCTGAAAAGTTTTCAAAGGCTCCATTTAATTCCAAAGGCATCTTTAAAGGTTTGGGCTTTAATCTTCCTAGCCTTTCATTTCCTTAGCTTTAAGATGAAAATGTTACTATGCACATATCTCTGCAGACCTTTGGAGACTCTTGAATGAAAGGTCCTGTAAAACTGTAAACCATGTTTTTATTATTTTCTTATTAGCCACTAAAGAGAATTTTGCATGGAATATATAAGCATTTTGAACTACAGGGGTTTGCAGAGTTTATCAGAATCAAGAAATTTTCCCTACATATTTATGTAACTATTATAAAATAAATGCGCCAAACATAAATAATACATGAAAGTATTTAAACTTTTTCCCCACAGTTTTCTTATTATTTGATCTGATTCGATGGACAGCACTATTGAAGCTCTTCTGAGAAATGTCTCATTCTCCCAGGAAAGGTGCTTCTCAGAAAAAAGTAACTATAGGAAAATGCTTTAGCTTTAGGGAGTCACCTGATTCTAGTTCAGCACTCAGAGGTGGAACCAGGAATCTTGTTTACTAAAGACAATTAACAGAATTACAGGTGCCAAACTACAAAATTGCTTGAGACAGAGAAAGTAACAGGTCAAAGAGAAGCTATAAGCCCAAATAATCAAGAAGGAGGAAGTTCTGCATCTTCATTTCCAGAACGATCACTGTGATTTTGTTTTGGAGCATAAAAATGCACAGAAATGGATGGAAACTTTGTTTTTAAGCAACATATAAGTGTGAAAAAAATCAGTCTGTGCTCTTCAGTGGCAGCCAGGTAGATGGTAGGTCCTTGGCAGATGTAATGCACTGCCTGAGGCAGTCCAGAGCCGTGTGTGCTACCCTGGGGGCTCCTCCTGCTTCTGGTTGCACAAGTCCCTGCTGTGAGATGGGAGAAACAAATCTCTTCCACTATCTTGCTTGCAGATTATCTCTGTGCAGCCTATTTACAGGGCCATTTTCCTGCTGTGCTCACCAGAAGACAAAGCCAAATTTGAATCAGAAAGTTCTAGTTCATCAAGTCTTATTTTAAATACTTGGGTCTCTACCTTCATTTCAAAGCCTTTCTCGGGCATGTTCAATAGCTCTTCAGAGAAAACAAGGCTTTCTCAGGCTTTTATTTCAGTTAAGTTAAGATAAATTCCTTGTCCAACAAATGTTAGAATTAACATGAATCCCACCCAGCTCAGAGACAGTGCACAACCCAGTCTGAATATTGAGACTGGAAAAAGTCATGCTACAAGCAAACATATGCACATATACTGATATACTTCAACTGAGCTGCCTAAAAGTGCTTTGCAAGCTCCTATTTTATCATGGGGTGAAACTCAAACATTTAATATGAGACAGTGTCAATTTTAGTATTGTAGTAGATACATTGAAATTTATGTGAGAATTATGATGTCTAGAAGGAGAAACACCTCTTTCAGTAAGAGAGAAAAAATGCCTCTGCTATGCTCAAAGAGGTGGAAACTCCCACTAGATTCAACTCTTGGTTGAATCCTTCTGGTTAATCTGGTTAATCTTAACTCTTGGTTAATCCTTCTGACTGTCAGGGTACTATTGTAAATTTAATATAGGAAGTTATGAATTTTAAAAATTAATTTCTGGAAAAAAATGCTAAATCTTCCCAAATCTCACCCTTTATGGGGCACTTTGAAGAGGTTGATAATTTTAATCTTTTTGTTTCCTTGTTTAGTCCTGTGTACCTGTTTGACAAATTATTTGCATTATGGTAGTCTTTTATACAAAAAAAAAAGGCTTATAACATCAGTTTGGGGCAATGTGGATTTAAGGAAATCTAAAGGAAAATGAACAAGAACATTTCTCTGAAGCTCTAGGAATAGTTTGCACCATAATGCAGTAGAAGTTTCAATGTGTAATCAGGAATAAAAAAAAAAGAGACTGAACTAAATTTACTTCTTAAGTTTATGATGAGAAAGTAATATTCAAGAGAATGCAACAAATTACTTTTTCAGTTCATTATTACAAGTATATCTAAGAACTTCACATTATTGGTTATAATTCTGACTCAGCAGATTAGGGTCAGTATATTACCTCTGAAACCTTGCTAACAGAAATGAGGTACTTTGTACTTTGCTTCTCCCATTCCAGACTTCTTTTTTCTCCTATTCCTTTCCAAAGGATCAAGCTCAGAAGGAATGATGAGGTGACCACACAATCCTGGCAGATTTCTATTTCTTTCCCTCTGTCTCGCACAGATCACTGAGAGAGAGCTGCTCTTGAGGCAGGTTTCTCAGGCAAATATGAGACCAGAGCAGGTGTTAGCAGACCAGACAGTGATGCATACATTTTTTTCTATTATTATTCCTTTCTTTTAAATACATTTTTTTGTCATGAAACAGGCTTCTTTGACTTCAGGTAACAATATATTCTATATAGTGAGCCAAGCCCTCATCATATTTAAAGGTGCACAGTGAGTAGGGTGAGTTTAACCCACATTTTGTACTTTTTTAATCTTAATTAATTTTCTATAGACAGGGAAAAAAGAGTGAAATCCTTTTTTAAAACTGAAATTTCTGAATTTTCCAGTCATTTTTGTGGAGCAATAAAATGGGAAGAAGAATTAAAATGCTTATAGGGAATGTTTATTAGAGTTACTTATATTCAGGAAGAAATCAAAGCTAAGGATATTATATGATGCAAAAGGAATGAGACAAAGTAGCAAGCTTTGGTACTTAGATATTTTTCAATTCACTTAATAAAAATCGGAATAGAAAGGTTGTTGCCTTAGAGGGTTAATACAACTCTTTGAAAATTGCATTGAAAAATTGTCACTCTGACAGAGTTTCAAAGCACATCATCCTTTCTGCTGCAACACACACCTGTTCCCCATTTGTTCCTAACAAAGTCAGAAGGAGACCTGAGCATCACATGAATCTCATTTCTGTCTGCTAAAGGTACTATGCGAAGATACAGAAGCAATTTTATCCGAAGGATATCACAGTTTCTGCTCTAATGAAAACATTTGCCAAAAGCCTTGCAAGCCCTATACTTTCCCATTTTGGGAAATATTGACTTGAATATAAAAATTTAAACTTTCTCAATTAAGTTCTCTTTAAAAAAGTCTAATTATATTTTCGTAAGCAATGTCTTGACCTAGTTTGCTTGAAATGCTTTCCCTGTGTACTCCTTCTTTTAGATAAACAACCAAAAAACCTGGCACATATTTTAGCTTAATTCTTTTTCATTCTAGCCAAGTTCATCTCTATGACACAAAACTGTTGAACAAAGAAGCATCATTTTCAGATATTCACAAGGGAAGGAAATGTTGTTTTCCTTGTGCAGGCTTCTTTTTTGGGTTTTTGTTGGGCTTTTTGATGTTCTGGTTTGCTGTACAGTTATAATCTCTCCTGCTTTGTAGGGTGTGTGTAATAAATGGGGTTTGAAATTCCTTAAACACTTTAGCTCCGCTTCAGCTATTAATCTCAGCAGCCATTTATTGGTTTGTATTCTGCAAAGCAATGGAGATTATCCTTTAATTAATTCCATTGAGGGGTTCGGCTGCCATCATCAACCACAATATGGTTTCATAAATTAATCTTGTTGGGTAAGTATAATGCAATCTATTATAACATTTATATTAAAATGCAAGCAATAATACTAGAAATCCTGTGCAATGAAAAGATATATATATGTGTGTATTTCCCAAATGCATTAATTAGTATTAAATGAGTATAATAATTTTAGTGATTAGCATAATACATTTTCAAACCATTTTAATATATATTTCAGAATTCAACAGCAAATAAAAAGGTAATATTTTCTTAACTTCTACATAGGTAGCTGTCTAAAAAATTATGAAACTACATCTCACATCCAGGTATATTAAAAATATATCGTGGATCTTCAGAACACTACTTGAGATCTAACTTTCTCACCAATTTGTACAATTGTATCTAATCAGTTATAATAATGAATCTTTGTATATGTGAACATTTTGATATCACCAGTATGTTAGGGAAAGCATGAAATACTGCCTAAATTATTTGCTAATGTTTTGATCTCAGGAAACTCAAAATTCTTGGCATGGTCACCTTTTCTGCAACAGGACTGATTGTATTAAAAGACTGGTTAAGTGGGGTGTTTTCTCTAGCATGACACGAAGCTCAGCTTAGCTGTTGCTTTGGTCCAAAACTAATTTGTGTGCTGATAACGTTGGTGTCAACACGTTTGACTTCCAGGACAATTCTGGAAAATTTACTTTCTTTGATCTTGTTGAGATTTCAGGCATACCTAAACTTTAATGGAGGCAACAGAAACATGTGGGGAGGTAAGATGGCTCTTTCACACTCACACAGGCTAAAGTCAGGAGATGGGCGGATCTCAAATTTCAGATTAGTTCAAGCTGGTTCCATAAAGTATCATTATCAATGCTGCTCTTTTCCTAAGAACTGCTTCCAGTAGGATTTCTTTATGCTAAGAAATTAACAAGAGTGTGTGCTCTCTCTAAAAGTCATCTAGCCTTATTATTTAAGTGAATTAATTAATTAGAATCCTCCAGATAATCTGCAGAAATAGCTTTATTAAACACCTGAGCACAGTAAGATACTGCAAACCTCTTTGTGGAGTCGATGTAAATCCTAATATTTCATTGATTTCAGCAAAGAAATGCAGAGTTTAAAATGGAAAAGTCTTCTATACTAATTTTAGCTTTTTGGTTTTACAAATCAGAGATGATGAGCTGTTTTTCATCTTTATAGATAGACATACATGTGATTGAATAATTAGTAATTTGTGGTATGATTCCAATATATGTTTACTTTTGGCATTGTAGGTCCAGTATATCAATGAAGTTGTTCAAGGACAGAGCAGAATTCTGTGTTTGCTGAAATTTTATTAAACGTGCTGCTTTGAGAATTTCTAGTGGATAACAATAGAAATTGCAATTGCTCAGTGTCCCATAGAAGCTCACATAACACTGTATGGCCTGGAAGCTTAAATCATCACTCAGGGCTGGTGTGAAAACAGACTCAGATCAGCGACCCAGGCTCTCCCCTGCACTCTGTTGTCACTGATGTGGGTATGCTGTGAACAGCCTTGCACTGTGGCAGCCAAATCCTGTTCTAGTGAAAGCAGCCCTGGGAAGGCCCGTGTGTGCCTAAGCAGCCAGCAGCAGAGGCAGGGTGCTGCCAGGGCAGGCTGTTTCAATGCAAGCCAGCCAGCAAGAGCTGCCACTCAAGTTGGCTCAGGAGCTGATAATACAGCAGTCACCACCCTGGCTCACTTAGCAGGAGATCCAGGGCATGAGGTTGTTCCCAAAAGCAGAGCTGTGGTTCCACTCCTTCACACAATCAATCAGGTTGTAAAAGACCTCTGAGATCATTGGGTCCAACCGATGACTGATCGCCACAATATCAACTAGACCACGTCACTGAGTGCCACGTCCAGTCTTTCCTTAAACACCTACAGGGACGGTGACTCCACCACCTCCCTGGGCAGCCCAGTCCCATGTCTAATCCCCTTTTCTGTGAAAAAATTCTTCCTAATGATCAACCTAAGCATCCCCCAGTGCAGCTTAAGACTATATCCTCTTGTTCTGTCACTGGTTGCCTTCCTGTGGTGGTTGGTGTTATTAACTCCAGAAAAGCAGCATGTACAGTGGAAGCATATCCATCAGGATCTGTTTAATGCTGTAGATGTGGTAATCACATACCCTCTGAACATAGAGAGACATAATTCTCTCCCAGGGTTTTCCTGAAAAGCTGTGACAAAGTTCAGAGAAGAGAATGAGAAACAATTCTTATCTCCATTTGCTGCACCTGTTCTTGTGCACATGTTATACCAAAGGATGGTGTCTTAATTGGACGCTGGATGGTGTGTAGATTAATTCACCAATTATGTTAAAGCTGTATCAGACAGTCTGTAAGAGTTACAAGTTTCTTAATAATGTAGTATAATATAGTATAGCTTAATAAAGCAATTGGTCAACCTTCCACAATCATGGAGTCAATGCTAACTATTCCCCATTCAGGGGACCGTTACCACAATAGATGAAGTGACCATCTTAATTTTTTCAATAGACAAAACACAGTTTGTAATCTGTAGATTTAAAAATGGGACTTATTTTGGGGTTTTTTTAATTTTTGTTTTGTTTGGGTTTTTTTTAATTGTTTTTTTCAAGTGTCATTGCTTCCTCTTAGACCTTTCAGTTCATGAAAAACAGCGAGACTCTGCGAGATGTATTATAGAAAAATGGTAATAACTACTTTAGGAATCGAAATCTGCTCTCAAAGCATTGACTTTGTGATCAAATTTCCGTAATTTCTGTTTTACTCTTTGCAATAGCAGTTATAATTTTTTGACTAAGACTGCTCATATATTTTCAGTTAACATAATATAGTGATATGTTGAAGTGGGAAAATCACTGGATCTACTGATAAATCTAATTTGTATTGAACCCTTAATGATAATATGTGGAGCAGGTCAGAAGTGTTGTCAGATTATAGTAATGACTCACAATATCTGTGGACTCATAATAACATATTGTGTAAGTAGTTTATCATCTGCACTGACTATTAATTCATCTGATGACTGGATGAGAAGCAAACCCAGTTCATTGAGTATGAGAAATTGGAAACATGGTTCAAAGTTTCCACAGTCAAATTGTCCAGGAAGAGACACGATACACCCAATTTGTTAATGCTGGATTTGTTACATTCTTTAATTATTTAATAGAAAAATTTTGACAGTTTAATTATAGCATATGGTTAGACTTTAGTGAACCTGTGTATTAGGGATTCTAGCCAAAAAGAAATAATAATTTCTTGTCTTATTTTCGTCTGTTGAAATTTTTACATCTGAACAAAAGGACAGTCATTTAAAAACAGAAGCTGTTGTCTTAAAGGTTCATATCCCTACCTGTGATGGATAGGAGCTTGTTATCATTCTCCTGTTATAATATTGAGTGACTAATCAAATGAAAAATTTGATTGCTACCTGTAAGTCCCTATATAACATTCTATAATATAGAATCCTATATAGCAGCATTTTATTTAAATCTTTAAAACATGGTAAAAGTAAGCTTAATTTTTAATTTAGGAACCTCAAAGGAAAATAAGCTTTTTCTTTAAAAACTGTTCAGTGACAAATTATGATAGCTGGGAACATCATTACTGTGTGTATATACTTTTAGGTAGGCTCTTCACATGCAGTGGAGATAGGGAACATGTTCTATATTGCTTGAGAGCCTGCCTTGGTTTTTTTACATCTGTCTTGGATCAGTTCTTTAATAGAGCTAGCAGAAATTGTCACTCATGTGACCATTCTCCCAGGGCTAAGCACAGGAGCGCTGGGAAGGACCCAGGAGGATCACTCAGTGTATGGCACTTGGCCTTTCACATCACATCAATGGCATTGGCTCATGGAAGCACTGGGAACAGCTATGTCTTCTCCTGCTGTATTCCATGACCATGAGCAGCAGCATTGGCAATCTGGGTTGAGAGGCCAAAACAATTTTTCAACCCCACCACAAGACTAGGAAAGATAATTTGTGTCTTCCTACAGAAGTCGATTGTGTTACATTATGTGTTTCTGAATATGCAGTTTATGAAAACAGAAGCCTGAAAAGTGAGGAAAGTGGAGTTTGGGTGCACACCAAGGTACAATGCCTTACCCTTCATCCCTAAGGTGGGTACCAGGCAGCCAGAGGATATCAATTTTGGTATGAAATGAGGATACCTGTGCCACAAGGACATATGGCATGAGGCACTACAATCAGAGTTAAGGCCAATTACCAGCTCCATCCACTGTGTTTAAAAAATTTTGGTTTGGATGATGCTTTAAAACATGTACAATTTTCAACCCATCAGTGTAGCATCACATTCATAAGCAAGGATTTATGAGATCTTATTTATCAGTTAAGATTGTAGTTAAGGTATGCTTGTAATTAGTTAAAGGCAGAGGTGTTATGTGATTTTTAAATTCTTTTTCCCTTTCTTAAATCATACTCCAACATTCTGTTTAAACAAGCAATCTATGACAGACCAAAAATAAAAAGAATATCTTAAGTGTTTAGACATGGTCTCTACTACCAGGCTGAGATCTGTGATTCTTCTTTTTCTGCTTCTTCATGGCATTCCTTTGTCACTATATCCCCTTCATCTTCTTCTCATTTTCATCTTCTCTCATCTTCATCCAATTAAACTATTATGCTTTAAGAACCAAGCTGCAAGTAAAACATCTATTCTCTGTCCTCTCATTCCTTTTGCCTTGTCTTGCACCACAGACAACAGATCCAGCATGATAGGTCACTTCCCTTTTAAATTTTGCACTTCCACTGCAGTGCCCAACAACACCTCAAAACAAACCCAACAACAAACAATCACAACACTCCCCTCCCTGCCCCTCAGTTCTCAGTAAAAGGGAATGCTGTGGAATAGTTGTAGAAGGCAGGCACAGCTAAGAAATGCTGTAGTCAGAGTTACAGCTTGAAATTGATGCCTGTGAAAAACATAGGTAAATGTGTGAGTAGTAAGACAGCTTGTAAAAACTAGATATCAGATTAAGATGACTACAGGCAGAGAATATTAGGAGTATGGAGTATTTTTCACAGCACACTAAGTTGTAAGAGAAGATTTGTAAACATGATTTTCAGAGTATAAAATTATCTGGCTTTAAAACCAGAAAAAACTCAGATGTATTTTTTTTATATTTTACTATCCAAGAATTGTTTTTAAAATAAATCTTGATTCAGGACAAAGCAAGTTCCTGTAAGCAGTTGTCTTTCTTCAGAAGGCAATTAGTGGTAAGTTTGGATATTAGCCCTGTTACTATTTCCATTTGTAGAGTCTCACACAAGAAAAAGAGCTCTCTCTGAGCTGGGCATGTACAGCCCTGCAGTCGCAAGGAGAGGGTGGGAGAACAGCCTGACAGCTCTGGAGGCATGATATGCTCAACATCTAGAATTTCTTACCTCTTTAGTGCACTGGGAATGGTCTTTGTGTCGAATCAGGTGATGAAGTTCTGGTGCAGGGCAAAATTCAGGAGAGATGTTTATTGACTGCATTTTTCCTGGTCTAAAAGCCAATATACAAAATGCAAAATTCAAGAGAACTGATTAATTATGCCTGACAGGAGCACCATAAGGAAGGCCTGAGTACAGCACAGTTGTACACAGGACTGATTGCCAGCATTACATCTGGGGACGAATGAGGAAATGGGGACTAATGAGCTCTCCACTAAGGCCTCCTCCTGCCGCCTCCACTGCACTGCCCAGCCTCAGTGGAAATAGAATGCTAATTAGACAACTGAGGAGCTGATTGCGATCAAGGATTTTGGAGCATTTTTATCATTTACTGCAACATACTCAACTTTTCTCAGCAAGAAGGAAAATCAAAAGATATGAGAGCAAGATGGACAGATGAAGTAATCAAAAAATCAAGGTGTTATACCCACATGGAAAAATTGTACAGTAAACATAAAATTAAAGCATTCAAATTTCCTACATAATTGCTCTAACTATGGAACTTTTTGGTTTCAAAAAGGTTTCTGTTTTCAAACAGGGTAATTATTGAAGTTCTGTTGAAATCAGTATAATTATGTTGATTTACACAAGAAAAAAAATCAGACTTAAATAAAAAAAACAGGAAAAGAAAAGCATTTCTCCTCTCTCCACTGACTTTAATCTTCTTTGAAATGTGAAAGGGTCCACATGCAAAATAAAGGCAGATGTATAAGTAGGGAGAATATCTGAAAGAATAGATGACTCCATGGATTTGTAATAATGATTTCTCCTGACTATTGCATTGTCTTAGATAAAACAGAAGAAAATTTCTACCTCCACAGGAAAAATTCGGTAGCTCTCTAGACTTCAATTTTTAACATATAGCAAGAAATCTAAAACAAGTAAAACCAAGAGCTCTGCAAAATATGTTCCTGATGGCATGAAGTTCTGTTTAGTGAACTGCACCATTTATCTTTATTTCTTTGGAGGTGATGCTCTCTGTGAATACTTCTGGTTTGGGCCATGATAAGAGTAAAAGCAGATGCAGGAAGTCTGTGTGATATAAATAATGATTATGCTTGACAAAATACTTCTGACATTTTAAGAGGGGTGCTGTTGAGCAATTTGCTCTGGTTTGTTGCTCTCCCATGAAAGAGCTAATTTAGTCTGGTTAAAGCCAGCTTTCCCATTGGCTCTGAAAAAATTTAGTACTTCGTATGCAGTCCATATCCACAGCTTCCCTGGGAGCTGGCATTATTAACCAAACACTAGTCCACTCCTTTTCAGGCATGGAAAATTGCTGCCGGAATATTTACTATCACCTATGTC
Organism: Zonotrichia albicollis; assembly: GCF_047830755.1. Classification (NCBI taxonomy): domain Eukaryota; kingdom Metazoa; phylum Chordata; class Aves; order Passeriformes; family Passerellidae; genus Zonotrichia; species Zonotrichia albicollis. Next base: position 127,295,528 of record NC_133819.1, read on the forward strand.
TCCTGTAGAAACACACTCTAAATCCACTTGCAGAGAGTTAATAAGCCACTGATATAAAAATCTGCATGTCAAATATTAAAATTAATGCTGGTGATTACATTTTTGCTTGCTGTTGGGTTTATCTGCTATATTTTTGGAAGTTGCTACAGGAGAAAAACAAACAAACCAAACCCATGCCAGCAACTCCATGGAAGGTATCCTGCTATAGGCTGGGATAATGTTAATTTTCTTCTCAATAGCTGGCATAGAGCTGTATTTTGGATTTGAGAATTTAGGTTGAGAATAATGTTGATAATACGCTGATGTTTTAGTTGTTGCTGAGCAGCACTTACACTAAGTCAAGGACTTTCCAGTGCCTCATGCTCTGTTAGTGAGGAGTACCCAAAGGTGCAAGGGGACACAACCAAGACAGCTGACCTAAGATGGCAAAGGGATATTTCATACCATAAAACATCAGGGTGTAAACCATGGGTTGGGTAGAAGGAGATTATTCTCTGCTTGGAGACTGACTAGACATTGGTCAGTAGATGGTGAGCAGCTGCATTGAAAAGCAACACTTGCTTTTCTTGGGTTTTATCCCTCTGCTTTTTATTATTATTATTATTATTATTATTATTATTATTATTATTATTATTATTATTGTTGTTGTTGTTGTTGTTGTTGTTGTTATTGTTATTATTGTTATTGTTGTTGTTGTTATTATTGTTGTTGTTGTTATTATTTTGTTTTGCTCCAATTATTAAGCTATTCTTATGAGTTTTGCTTCTTTTTGGTGATTCTCTTCCCTATCTCACCAGGGATGGGAGAACTTAGTGAACAGCTACATGGTACTTAGTTGCCAGTTGGGCTTAAATCACGGCAGAAGGAAAAAAAAGAAGTTTAGGTGTCAATTATTTCAGCTAAGCCTCTAAAAGGAAACTTGTCAGCTTCATTACCCTTCTCTGGACACCCTCACGCAACTCAATGTCTTTTTGTGAGGGGTCTGGAACTGAAAAAAATACACAGAATACTGCTGTGGCCTCCCCAGTGCCCAGTACAGGGGACAATCCCTGCCCTGCTCCTGCTGGCCACACCATTGCTGATAAAGGCCAGGATGTCATTGGCCTTCTCGGCCACCTGGCCACGTACTGACTTATGTTCAGCTGCTGTTAACCAGCACTCCCAGGTCCTTTTCCTCTGGGCAGCTGTCTGGAAAAAAGGATTTATGATGCTAATTTACAAAAATGGAAATTGTTTCATGTCTGAAGCCATCTTTTTGTAATAAGTATATATATTTGTATAGAGTTTTGTTTCATTTTCTTCAACCAGAAAAATTTCCTGCAAATTAAATTTGACTACAAGTTTATTTGGATTTTACTTTCCTTTAAGCATTTTCAACAAATGTGTTATTTAAACTCTGACATATGCTAAAAATACTTAAGTTTCCAATTTATTTACAAAATGTCTGTGGGTTACAAGTGTCTCCCAGCACATCTGCAGTTTGGGAAACAGCACACAGAGGATAGATTTGGCCTCATCTGCAGTCAGCTCTTGATCGTTGGATGAGTCTCAGAGGAGTAAGGTGTGTAGGGTGCCTGTGATACAGATGCATGTCTCTTAGTATCTAATGGTGCCATCGAATTAAGTTCCATTTAAGGTTTCATTCAGCTATAAGGATCTCAGTTAAAGGATGCTTTATTTTAATCAAGTGATTGATCATATATTGTGAGGAAATACCTTCCTTATTTTTAACTTCTTTAATTTTTTTAAAATATTTTGTTTAGCATGGTAGAGAAAAAAAATCTGGAATGTTAAAAAATACTGTATTTGGCAATGTGAGTGGACATGGTAAAATACACCGTAAATCACAAGTTTCAGTGGACTCCATGGGAGACTATGACATTCCAAGTAAAAATACAGAAGTAAAATGATAGGTGAGGCAGAACATTTTTAAGTGAGCTCATTTGCCTTTGCTCTTGAGAATTTTCAGTACTGTCTTTGGTTCGGCTGAATGGGGTTTTATTATTTTAATTAGCTTAATGTCTTTGGCAGAGAACTGCTTTTGGAACAATACAGGAATAGGATGGGGATGAAATATAAGAAAATAGCACCTCAGCATCACTGAATTAGCCCATCTGTAGAAATAATTGCTGATGTTAGGTATGCTTGACAGAAAGCTTGCAGCAGCACTGCTGTGTTCGTTATCAGCGTAGATCTATATTCAATGCATCTCTAGCATGATAAATAATTCCTTTTGAAAGAGAAAGGGCTGGATTTTTTTTTTAGAAAATCACTTATAAGCAATGGAAGTATCAAGCAGGATAATTGCAAGAAAGATTTAAAATGAGCATAAAATGACTGTGGCAAGTTGCTTTCATTTTCCTGGTAGTGCCTTACTTAAAAATGGAGAATAACTATTCTTTGTAATGTACTTAAAGAACTTTTTCTCTAATGTATTAGACATATTACCTCTAATTATTAGTCTCATCTGGATAGAGAGTCTCTGCTGAGTCCTCCTGAAAAGCTCATGTAGAGCCATTTTGCACTTCAAATAAATCTAGTCTGTCGTATAATGCAGGAATCAAGGGTTTATCATGTAACGGAGCAGACTCTAAATCAGTCTCTCCCTGTGTATCAACTGCAGTAATGTCTCTTCTTTGGCCAATATGCAGGCTTACGAAGAAAGCACTGTAATTTCTCCTGGAAAAGGGAGCAAAGCCCACAGCAGGACACAGGGGCTTTGCTTAGCTTGGGACTCGTGGCTGGTGCTGGGCTGATGTTGCTCTTAATCTAAAGCTTTCTGCTTGGATGCAGATGGAAGTAAATGACTGATGTGGTCTTCCATAAGGCTTGTGTTGGTCATCTTGGTGGGAAGGAGGAAGAAAAGTAGAAGACATATTGCACTCTTAGGAAACAATTTTAAAACACACGCTGACCTGCAGCCTTGTGGTTTTGACTCTCAAGTTACTGGGTAGCTAAATTCCAAGTATCATGACTTTTTGGTCAGTGGAAGAAAATTTACTAAAAATGTGTTTTGGAAAATGATTGCTCTCATTTATCCTCCTTTTCAATTTCCAGCATTTAATTTGGTTTGTAATCTTTATTTAAAGAACAATAAACATGAGGATCTTTACGTATTGAAAAACTCATAAATTTGAGGTAAAAATCATTCTAGGAAAAAGAAGCTATGCAGTGATTAAGCTATGCAGCAACCTATTAAACTTATTTTCAGTAGGATTCAGTCTGTGAAACCTTCTCAGTTACACAAACAACACTGGTGAGAGCGTAAAGAAAAAGCATTTACACTGTCCCATGTTATGCACCTAAGAAAAAAAAACCCCTACAAATATCTGGAAGTTTATTGCAAGGTTATATAATAAACTTTTTTTTTTCTTTTATTCTTCCTTCATACTCCTTATGTTTTTGTGAATCATTAACTTTGTGGCAACAGTGGGAAAGGTAGTTACATTGCATTTGAAATCAGAAAAATTTTGATAAAATGTAAATGGTGTTCTCAATGCAAGTCAACTGTAATGCTGTTCCAGCCAAAACTTACCTTTTTTTTTTCAAGTACACAATGTAAAAGTATTGCTGTACATAAACATGTATGTTTTTCAACTATCACTGAAATCTCAGTTATTACATTGGGTATTTTGTCCTTCTAATTTTAAAATCCTTAAACACTGTTAACTTTTCATGGTAGGATATTTCCTATATAAGAACCAGGGCACTGTCCCAGTGATCATGTTTTTTTTTCTATGCTGTACATTTGCATTTTTGGGCGTCTGATTTTAGTATTACTTCTGTTTATCTCCACTGATTTAATTGAGATCACTATTTCTTCTACATGGAGACTATAAAAAAATTTAAATACGATAAATAACAGTAGAATCAGACTAAGTTAAAGCCGACATTTTACTATTTGTACAAATAAAAGCATTATCCTCTTCCTTGTCATTATCATTCTCCTTACACTGTGGAGTTCCTAAGTACTTCCTAAAACATCACATATTAAATGTGGCTTGATTTCTGGTTATATCAATTCCTCCTTACCTTTTTCTCTTCCAAGATAGATTCAACCTGGACCACCCTGTAAGAGGTTTATTATACTCATGAAAATGAAGCAGCATTGCCTCCTTATACTAGAATTTATGAGAAAGAATTAAAAGAAACATTTGGAGGGCTATTTAAAATAGATATAAATATAACTGCCTTGATGAAAGGCAAGTAATTTAATTTAAGAGAAACTGTTAAATAAACAGCATGTTGTATTAGGTGGCAGAGTTCTGATGCCAATGAGTCAGGTTGCCAGAAACTTTCAATCATGAGTCTCTGTTTTCAGTTGCTGATAGCATTGCCAAATATAAACCATTGTGGCTCTAATACTCTATGCTGAATATATCCCTCAGATATTTTCTTAAAATTTAGATTAAAATAAAATCTTACTCAAGAAAGCTTAAGGATACAAATTCATTTCTCCCCACCATTCTGCCAGCCCCTGCCTCCCCACTCTGCCCCCTGCATTGCATGCTCCTGCTGTGTAGGAGGGATGAAGGGGAGAAAAGGGAGAAAATAAATGGCTGGACAGAAGAGGAACAAAGAAACTGTGATAAAGAAAAAAAAAAAAAAAGAGGGGAAGAAAATAGATAGAAATTAAATAAATATTTCCAATGAAGTTACAAGAGATTGAAAACCAGCAGGGGAGGAATAGAGGCAGTTATGTTAGGGGGATGAATATAGGGTTGTGTGGGATAAGAGAGAGAAGTAAAGGTATGGGTAGGAAAAGACAGACAGGAGTCAGCAGAGGGAACAGGACTTTAGGAACTACAGTGGGAGAGGAGCTACATAGAAGGCCAGGCTGAAGGAAAGACTTCAGAGAACTTGGTACAGAGAACTTAGTACAGAATGTTTAGAAAACAAAGAATTTTTTTTTAAGATATCAAAACTAATTACATCATTCAAGTGTATCTACTTTCCCTTATTTATGAGGTGGCAGAGAAATTTAAGTATGCCTTCATTCCCTGAAGGATAGGACCAGCTGGAGCCTAACAGTGTTACCAGTTTTGTCACTGGTTTAGAATGAATATCCTTGCTGAGTACAAAAGGGGGTCATCTTGTTTCAGAAGGGCTGTATGGTAATAGCTTTTTGTAAAAACAATTGCACTGCCTCTGAACTGTGCCAAAAGAACCCTAAGGCTACAACTAAAGGACCTAGAAATTATGTAACACCTGAAAATTAAGGTTACTCAGGCAACCTGAATTATCTCTCCAGGCATGTATTTATGTTGATCCAGTCTTTCACTCTACCACAACCACCCACCACCACATGCTATTTTCTATCCCTCATCTCCATTCACTCCTGGATCTTCACAAGGCAAAAGATCTCCCCTGCCCTTGTCACATGCTTTGTTGGGACTGGAAGTTCAGGTCTACTTTGTGATGTTGGGGGTTAAAGACTTCCAACTGGTTTTCAGTAACTGGTTTTCACAGTGAGCCTTTTTCTTGCTTGCATCTGAAGATCTGTGTGTGAAAATACAATTATGTGCCTACCTTGTTGCTTAATGAGTTTTAATAAATGTCATTGATCAAGTACAGCACTATGCTTTGTTTCCTGCCTCAGGTTTATTTTTATGTATATTACTTTACTGCATAAGGCAGTAGCATATAGATTTAGTGATACAAATTTCTCTATCTCTATTACTGTGCTACTAAGGTACTACAGAGAATGGTTATATTCAGATGTATATTTAGTGTAAATGGAACATTACTCAGATTATGAACATTTCACTGACTTCATCAAAGATATTAAAATTATCTAAGCACTTAAAGCACATTATACAAACATGTTTTGAGCCCTGTTGTTAGAGACCTGGATCATCTACAACCATGGAAGATGATTGTTGATTATTTAACTGCACCTGCTGGTCCACTTCTGTTGGTAAGAAGAGAAGGAAGAACCATGTAGTGGAAGGCATAATGTGTGTGTGATGCTATGGAAATGCCCCCCCAGGCAGTTGTGTTTCTCCCCAGAAAATCTTTGTGAAGATCATGCCAAGGTCTTATGTGTTAAGTTGCTTGTAGCTGAATCAGTCTCAAGCCCTTTTCTAGAAGGCCTCAAAACACAGGCACAAGAACATGTCCCTGAGAGCTCCATTGCACTTTTTTGGAAGGGTTGTTTTGCAGAAATGTCTTCTCCCAGTAAGTTAAACCATTGCAGTTTTAGCAGGAATTGTAATGCTGCCTGTTCCCACCTGTGGCAAGTATTTAATTGAAAATAATTTTCTATATGATGATAAAACCATCATAGTACAATGAAACCCTTTGTAGAAATCAATGTCCTTGCCAAAGATTTTTAGCAAAATCAGCGTATATATTGCAGCCATCCGCATTAACAAAATTAAGGTTATATGAGTTTATAGTAAAGTAACCTTTCTGAAAGTTGTTTTATAGTAAAATTGTTGTGGCTGTGACAGTGAAAGAATACAAAAGTGACAACACTTCTTCCTACAAGCATCTTTAAATAGTTATATTCTGTCTTCTTCATATCAACTTGTGTCATTCTTAGTTTTAATATGCATGCAAAAATAGCATATTTTTCCTACCTCACAAGCACAACTATCTAAAACTCTTAAAATGAAAGCAACACATATGATTTTTGAAGAGGTAAATTAAGATGAAGGAAAAATATGTGTGAATTTAACACATCTTATATGCTTGAGCATATCCTAAAATAACATGAAATCATGTTAAACATCTTCAAGCAGGAGCCGGATCAGAACTAATTCCCATTTGTCATATTAGTAACTGAGATTTTTAACCTTTTCTGGAAGGACAGAATTTTTGAATAGTAGTAGATTCCAAATGCTTTCTATTGCTATGTTTAATTCATATGAATTTGCTTTTTTATCATGTGAAATGCATATTGTATAAAGAATAAGGATATGGAATGCCTGCAGTAATACCTGGAGAGAGACAAGAGAGTTCATTGAATTCTTGAATACCCCAGAAATAATATAACTTTATTATTTATATATATAATTTTTAAAATCTTTGATATCAATATGATTGCAAGTGCAAGTGAGTTGCAGATGTCTTTCCCCCTTAGAGCTGATCACACAGGACAAGTGCCAGGTGCTGACTCACCTCAAAAAGGGTAATACAGATCTTTCCACAGTGAAATCTGTAGTGACCTTCTCCAAACACAGGCTGCATTTGGATTCTTCTTGCACCCACTGGGAAGTAAGACAGATTTATTTCTCCTTGTGAGGATCCAGCTCATGTCACACCTGCTCAAAGACAGCAGGCTCCTGGGCATACTGATGCATTTAATCTCGTTTGGCCCATTATAAAGGCAAATCACAAGACTTTAATACTGAAGGTGTTGAACTAGAGAAAACCCTGAAGCTTATCCTGAGGTTCTTAATGCACAATGACGGATCTAAATGGTATTTACACTGAAAGAGTCCACAGGCCTTTGGCCCCCAAAACTTTCCTATTGGTTGTGAGCCTTAACACAAGACTCACAACCAATGTGTTGTATTCTTCATGTTCACACACAAGATACCATCTCACACAGAAAGAGAAAGAAAAATCAGTCTTGCCAAGTGAGATCCATTTAAAAAATATTAGATAAAGAATTGCAAAGCTACTGGTGAGGTGGAGAGTGACTCGTTGAAATTATAAAGACATGACAATATGAACAGGAAAAACTTGTCAATGTTGAATAAACTCCCCCTTTTTTCTTTCTCTGGAAGAAGAGGACTATTGGTTCCAAAAGCTTCATGGATTATAGAACTTAATAAATATTCTAGGGTATATTTTTGGATGGAAGTATCATGCCATCTTTCATGAATTGATGTGTAATTCATGAAGGAATTGTGTGATGGTGTCAGGTGCTGTTTTCCTGTTATTCTTAGACAGACACATAAGTAGAGTATCTGAAAACAACTCATTCACTCAAGCTCAACAAGTGGTTTGTGCTGCCTTAGGACTCCTTTTCTGTTGTCTATAAGAGCCAAGAAAGAAAATTACAATGGATTATGTAGGAGGAGAGTAAGAATGAGCTCAGAAATGGGCAGGAATAATCAGAAGGAACAGAATGATAATTAACATAATTGTTTGTCATCACTTGGACAATTATATGTCTCAAAACTATATTTCTCAAACTAATTTGATAATTTTTATCCAATAATTTATATTCAATTTGTAAGAACTGTGCATAATATGAGAAACTTATTTTGGATGAGTGAAACCAGATTGTTTTGAAATAATTTTTCAAGAAATAGTTACCACTCTAGAAAAAATCAGCTAGAGTGGGATTTTTCTAAAGACTTAGCAACAAAGTTGGTGATAAAAAAAATATGCTATATCTCTGATTTCCCTAAATGTCTCTCAAAAAATAACATGAAAATTGCTGCATGGAAAGAATGCTTTGTGTTTCTTGGAAGTCACCATCCATGTTCCAAGGGGGACAGTATGGAAATCACAAAGTGGAGTTAGATGTGAAAGGAAAAGAAGATACTCAAGGCCATAATTTTAACATCCTCTGTCTTACAGAGCTGAGAGTGAATGAAATGTCCTTTTTTTGCAAGCCAGGAAGAAACATTTGATATTTTGGGCATTAAATTCTTCAAATTCATATATGACCACTAGCAGAGATGTTCTGTATATAAGACAGTCATAAAAGGGTAACTCATTTTATTTTCAACAAATTTCAATACTTTTTTACCTTCTATAGTTGACATTTCAGCTTAAGAAATGGTTAAAAAAGTTTAATGATATTTTACTGGTTTATTTGTTTTATTTGTCAGGGAAAGTGTTAAAGGGGGTGACAAAGAAGAATTATTTCAGTACAATAAGTCTGACATTACAGAACATTTTGATTTCATTACATAGGGAACCTCTGACTTTGAAATTTAATGAATTCTTCCCCCTCTCATGCATTCAATGCAATCTTAAATGGGTAACTGCAGAACACAGTTTTCCTTCCCTTGGTGAAGTGGAAATAAACATATATAATCATCCAGACACTCAGTGATTGTATATCCAAACCAAATTTTCTGAAGCCTGCTATGGTTTCCTGTAATGGAGCAGTGGTCTCTCTGAGCCTTGCCAACTTTCTGAGACACAGACCAGAGTTCTGGCAAAGTGTACTGTGACTGAATTATAATGAGTGCCCCAAGATTAGTTTTTGACCTGTTCCGTGGCCACAGTTTAAACTATGTTAAACGGACCCCACATCTTTATGGAAGACCTTTGGATATTTCTTGTTTGCAGTGTGCTCTGACTAGATTTCTTCTTGGTTTTAATGCCAAATTTCATCTCACATTTGAGCTGGGAAATGTCAAAAATACTTGAAATATTTATCTTTGTGGCAGAGATTTCTCCTAATGGGATTTTTATAAGTAGTTGAAGTCAGTTAAATGCTTGGTATAAAAATAAAAAAACATCTTTAAAAACAGTGTAAAGGTGTTTGGAACCCACCTTCCAGAGCTAGCAGATGATGCCAATTAGCAGCAATTTCTTCCTCTGAGCTTCTGGGAATGACAAAATTAGCATCACTAAGCTGAACACCTTACCTAGATTTTTGCACATTTGGAGCTTCCTGTCAGCAGTCAGGATTTTTAATTTAAAAGACTTAATAAATGCTGACATTTTTTTAAGAAGACCCAAGGATGACCCTTGTTCTGTGCTAAAAGTTCCTGGAGCTACCTGCTGTACGAGTGATTTCAAATACCCAGACCTACAGAGAGATTAAGTAGCCTCTCTTCTGTTCCAGCATCTCATTTTTTCAGCACATGAATATGCATGCAGATAGAAGCAAAATTATCTGTGTCATTAAAACAATTAATTGAGACTACATGCCAAAAAAAAAAAAGTAACTCCGCAGTGGTTACAGGGAAAAATAGGTCACTTTGGCCAGCAGGTTCAGTTTTCATTTCTGACCTAATTAAAAACTATTTTGCTGAGAATAACTGTTACTTGCAGATTAACAATCCAATATCATAGGTCTTTCAATTAATTATTTATGAAGGATATTTATCTTCTAGGTCATACAACATGGGATAAATCCCAACTTCAGTGATGTGTTAATGAGCAATGCCAGAACATACATTGATTCATCACTTTCTTTTAATGACTTGGAACTGTTTAATGTTCCCAAAGTATTAGGAATGCTCCTCCATCCCTCCATTTTCAAATTTCTAATATGTTTTGAGGAAAGGAGCTCAAAACTAGGAATCAATATCTTTAAGAAGGCTTAAACAGAAGTTGAGTAACTTTTCCAAGTTAAATATGACTGACTACATTATATAATGGAAAATGTTCTTTATCATTTTATATTTACTTAACAAGGAATTACACTGTATGGGTTGTAACAGAAACATTATAGGAGTAAAACTGGCAGATATAAGGTGGTGTTATTTTAGAGATACTTTTGCATTTGATTACCATCTTGAGGGAATACCTTCTAACTGGATAACTGGAAAATGCTAACATTAAAAATAAAATCATTTGATATTTATGGTAGCTTTATTTTTACTCCCCTGTGTATAATTTTAGTGAGGGTGCTTAGTTATTACCATAATAACTTAATAATATTTTTCCTGTAAACACTCACATACACATTGTCTTCTCTTAAAATTATTATATAGTAATTTATTATGTTATCAAAAAACACCAATACCTAATAGAATTTTCTATTGACTTCTTAGAGTAATGAATGACAGAATTTTATGTTTCTAATAAAGATGAAGGAGCAGTTTTAATGTGTGTTTTTCATCATGTTCTTAATTTCATTCTTGAAGCAAATGGACAAAACCCCTTATTTTATGAGTGGTTTGGTGGTACAAGGTTTCAAGTTATTATTTTCTAGAAGAGCAGCAAAAAAAAAAAAAAAAGCAAAAAACTCACAATAAATTAAAGAACCTATAAAATGGAATTTCTTGGACATATTTAAAATACCAAAAATAAATTTGTAACAATTTTACAACTTTTTCTGTTGACTGCATAAAAAGTATATCTTCTAATGGGTATCTTTTGATCACTGTTCCAGTTACTCTTAGAAATTTTTTTCTTTTCATTTTTTCTTGTGCTGAAATTCACAAGGTTAGTTTTGGCCTTGCTGGAATTTTTTACAAACTTTCTTGGGTTTTTGTGTTGTGTAGGACCTGAGGAGTTGTATGGATTTTATTCTCAGTCAAAATCAGAAATGAATCAGGCCAATCTCTACTCAAAATTTGTGAAACCTAGAAGTGTAGAAGGTGAGGAAATAAGTCAAGAGCCAGCTGGAATCACTTACCCCTGTCAGCCAGTTCTCCCTCAAGAGTGGGTCTGCCACAGAAATCTAGCCCTAAAACACTATTTGATATTGCCACATTATTTTTACAAGAAATATTTTAAAAGGCATGCGCCACAAGCAATAATGATTTCACCAGTCATAGATGCGTACCTGAATCTCAGGTATCTCCAAACAAACAGTTTGGGTTAACTCTGAACAGAAGGTCTGCAACAGGAAGAAAAGGTCCAATGACCTGCTGTAACTGCTGCAGAAGTTACTGCAGACCAAATACTAACAACAGGACTGCAATTTGCACAGGAAAATCTGATTTAAAATGGTAAAACCTTTGCAATTAATCAGTATTTATTCCTTTAGTACTGACAGTTTTGTTAAAAGTTAATCAAGATGTTGCTCCTCGCTCTAGTAAATCTACTTTCCTGAAACGTATGTTTTAAAGGATCATTGTATTTGTCATTTTCTTATAACCAGCATCATGTATCTATATATCTGTATATATCTATCCCTTTCTGTATACGATTTAAAATTAATCTGTTTATATCAAAATTTCATCCTGATAGTTACATTTGCTGCTAAACACCCTTTTATTTAGTTTTGAGGTTTTTTTCATTAAAATCAGCTATTAATTTATTTGCATAAAAAACCAGAATAAAATCAAGATGTTCAGTACCTCTATTTTCATAGCTTACAGCAGAAAAAACCCTCAGAACTCACAACTTTTTTCTCATAATTATAAGGTATTTATTTGGTGAAATTTTTCTATTTTTTCCCTGGTTTTCATTTTTGTAGTAAATAAGATGAAATGGTTTTCATTTACACTTAATCATTTGAAACTGAAGGACAAATAGAGAGAAAAAATACAGGAAGGTTGGGAGAGTATTATGATGCGTACTTTTTAAGACAAATAACAATTGCAACAAATTGCAAAAAAAGAGCTAAAACCTCCAAACAAATCATGGTATGAGAAAATGGACCCAATTTGCACCCATTTAGTCTCTATTTCTAAAGACCAAGAAAAGAGCTCAGTTAATCACTTAATCCAAACTGATTTTCAGAGCTTGGCTTGGACTGCTCAGAGCTGTTCCAGGTTGCAGCTCAGGGGATGGAGCAGGCAGAGCCTCCTTGGGAAGCTGCAGCCCTGCCCTGCCCTGCCCTGCCCTGCTCTGCTGTGAGAAAACCTGTCCTGGTTTAGGGCAAATTTGTTAAAGAATCTGCAAAGGAGGGCCCCTCCAGAAAGCGAAACCCACACAGCCCCTCCCCCCAACAGGTTCGGGAAAAAATTCCTCGGAGAGAGGTGGAAAGAACCTGTTTATTTGACAGACACAGCACCCCCCAGCACACAAAATGAACAATACCCGATGACACCGCTTTGAGAAAGATGACAAAATCAGAAAGTCTCTTTCGGGGGTGGTTGCTCTGTTCTCAGTCCCTCTGGCACTGGGACAGCTGCTGCAGCCGAACCTTCGGTGTTCCTGGGTCCCGGTCCGGAGCAGGTTCGAGATGGTCACAGAAACAGGAGAGGAGAAACAGTCCAGGAAGGAATGTGGACTGTTTAGCTAGAACTAGCTAATAAGCAGAGGCAAAGCAGAGCAGAAGCAAGAGCAGAAAAAGAGAGCAAGCAAAAGCAGCAAGCTGAAGCCAGAAGTGAAAAAAACAGCCCTATGTACTGCTTGTCTCTGTGTCTCTGATAAGAGAAACCCAAACAAAACTTCCACTCTTCAGAGCCGGTCTTAAAGGCACAGAACAGATGAATGGGGACACAAGAATCATGACGTCACCCCAGGACACCTCACCAGCAGCTCCCCTGTCTCTGCTGTGAGAGAGGAGCAGCTGGAAGAGGGTATGGCAATATCTTTTTACAGAACTGAGGTGTGTTGAGGGCCACAGGAGGAGCCCTGAGTGCCACCTCAGTCTGACTCCTCACACATCCTAGGGACAGAGCCTGGAAGCGCTGCGCAGTCAGAATGCAGGAGCCAGTGGAAATAATTTTGTCTCAGAAGAATAGGGTGACTTAAGCTTTATACTATCACCCATAGTAGTGGCAAATAGTTGTTTTCAAGGGCACTGTGTCCTGGTTTTCTTTGATAGAAAAAATATCATTAATATGTACAAGAACTATGTTCCAAACATTAAGACTAGATCTGAAAGACTTTCTATGCTAGATAGAAAAGCTAATCAAGATGAAATTTATGATCTGGTGACCATTTAATCAATGACTTATAAAGCACTTTCCATTGTAGCTTCAATGTATAGACCAAAATTCTGTAGAATATTTGTAGTGGATTGACTTACCAAAATATCTAAAGTGATCAACTTAAGGAAGCAAAGAGAAAACTTACAATGTTTGTTATTAATCAAAAGGACAAACTCAGTTATGAAATCTTAATTAATTCTGCAAGTAAGAAAACTCTTTAGGTTTTACCCTTTTAGCGTTATTTTAGCCATGCTACTTAAATTCCTGTGCAACTACAAACCACATTTTGTCAATAACAGATAGATTCAGGTCATTAAGTTTTAATTAATAGCACAGACTTATTTGCAATGGTTGAATACTATCAAAGTGACTTCTTATATCTACTGAACATGTATCAACTCTCTAATTATTATTCATTTTGTAAAGAAAATTTAGCAGAGTTAGGAAATACAACTTCACCATTTTGACATCTTTGCAATATTATTTTAAAAATATGAGTGGTCATCAATTAACAAGTATTTGTTTATTGATAATTTTTATAGAATTAGTGGTGATATTTAGCAATAAAATTTCAAAATAACACAGCAACGAAGAGCATTTACTTCAGGAGAATCTAATTAGTAATAATAAGTATGTAATAAAGGATTGGAGTAAGAATGTTTACCCAAAAGACAATTAATAGTTCCTGTGAATTTGCATAGAGTTGAATTAAATTATACTGTATTCACAGAGCTATGAATCTGTAAGAAAGATTGATTCCAAACATAGTGCAAAATTTTTATATTTTGCTAGAGTTTTATGCTTCAAACTGTATTCAGGTACTGAATTTCAAACACATTTTACAGACCAATAGGGTTGTGCTTAATTTTCAAGAGCACTCTAGTAGCTGTTTAGAAGTTAGACACATGAATAAATATGTTCAGAATTCAGCTGAAAAATGACACAAACACAGCCTATACTTTTATATTAGTGCAGGTTTTCAATCTTTATGACTTAATATTTCTATGCATGAGATTAAAACTTTAGTTAAGAAGAAATCCCTGTTACTTCTATCGTGTTACTCTATTCTTCTACATTTTGTTGGCAATGGATGTAGTATAAAATGTTTACCCTCAGAACACTAGTGGAAGCTGCTTACTGCCCTCTGTAGAGAGGTAATATAATTTTACAGCTAGCTAAAACCACAGTAAAAGTCAACTTTATTTTGTCACTCTTTTCCTTCTCTAGAGTGATCTTGTGTTGAGAATTAAGTAGTCTGTTAAATTTATTGCAAATCTGTTTATAAGGAAACAAGACTTTATAAAATACTTGACTTAGTTTGGTAGAAATTAATATTTTTCAGTTTTACATAGAATAATTCAGTATTTAGTAAACAGATTATTTAATATTTAATTTCTGGAGTTTAAGGTAGAGGAAGGAAAAGATCTATCATGGAAATGAATATGTTTTTGTTGAAATAATTTATTAAAATTCTGACCCAGAGAATGAGTGTACTTTTCCTTTTATAATTATGTTCCCAACATCTCAGCATACTGTAGCCACCATTGTAACCTGAGCTCTCATTAGTGTTATGGTGGAAAAATATTGGATTAAATAAATAGAATTCAAAACGTGAAGCTGTTTGAGATTTCCTGGATATTGAAATGCAGTCTGCAGGGAAAAAAACCCACCTTTTCTGGAAATGGTTTCTTGCCGTTTAACTGATGCTGTAAAATATAACAGGAATAATACCTGAAATAACTTTCTAAGGTTTAGGATACTTAAGGTTCTGTTCTTATATTTTAGAAACAGCAGTCATGTCATTTTTTATTATTTTTTGTTTATGGTTTGAATTCCTCAGGCTCCAGGCCCTGCTTCCATAACTTTCAGAAATATTTTGCTAAAAGGGTTAGCATAAGATATGAGGCATTGTTATCCAAGAATAAGTCATAGCTCCATAGCCTTAGCTTATTCTTGGAGGAAATGAATGGTAGTAAAACAAAGGAAAGGACATGAAATGGATCCTGATGGTCATTGTTTTCGAAATCCCTAAGGCTGGGTCTGAGTATGAAATGTGAGAACAGCTCAGGCCCCGGTGGGGCTTGGCTCTGTACAGGCGCCCTCAGGTGCACCCGTGTGTGAGAAGGAAAGGCAGTGGGCACTGAGCCCTTGCACAGCCTGGCAGCTCTGGGAGCAGGACATCTGCAATCCAGCCGGGTGCTGAAGGTGCACAGCTTACCAAGCAGACATGGGCTGATGATTGAGGTGAGGTCTGCTGCACAAAACTGTAATGTGCTGAGTAAATGTTCCCTAGGCAGTGCTTGGGAAGAGTTAAACAGGGCTGAATATAGCCAAAGAGGTCATTAAGAGCAGCAGACTCCAGCCAGTACAGGACACTGGATGTTAATGACGGAGAGCTGCAGGTTTCACAGCTTCTCCTGGGTAGGTATCTCATAGAAAGGCATGAGAGAAATCATCCATGACATGAGAAATGCTCCCTGTTTCATGGGGCTTCCCACTGGGACAGGTGCCAAGGTAGAAGAATATGTCTTACAATTCATTTCTCTCCTAGGCCTCATTCAGAATTTTTGGTAGGCACTCTCTGAATTCAGGAACTGTGGCTGAGAAAAAGTACAACTATTGCATTTTTTAAATAACTTTTGATAAAAAGTAATGAATTATAATTACAGAACAGAATAAAATAGAATTAAGTGAAATAGCATAGCATAGCATATCATAGCATAGCATGGCATAGCATAGCATGGCATAGCATAGCATGGCATAGCATAGTGCAAGCTGGAAGGACATCAAAAGACCTGATCCAAACTTTCACAGGAAAGGTGGCCTAAATATTGGCCCAGTACTGGCAGGGTGTTCATACTTACCTCATCCTGTCTAAGGACTGGCCATATGTGCTTGGGAAAAATAACCATATTGCTACAGGTTATTTTGTTTGTTTGTTATTGAGGAATTTAATACCTCTGTCTTTTAAAGCACACAATTTGCTTTTGATGGAGTTTGTGGGAGCCAGGGGAAGTGTGCATTTTGGCTACATGTATGTGGGGTATGTGAAAGCTACAGGTCCTTATGGTGGTTTTCATGTTGAAACCAAATCTAATTACAGTTCTTGCGTAACTGAGAAGCAGCACTCAAAGTTTGAAGACTGCTCTAAGTACAGATTCCTATATTCAGTCGCATAGTATTTAGATTACAGGTTTTCAAGGACTTAATTTTTGAAAGTAGTTAGACAAAAGTGAAATGGCTAGGTAAATGCTTAAAACTATCTGATTATATTTGTAATTCCCACTTGTGTTCAGCCCATTTCAGTTGCCTCTTATGTCCTAGTATGTGTATGATTTCATCTGTGAGTGCTTGGATAACTGTAGTGTGACTGTACATCTACCTTGATTTTCTTAAGTGTTTTGCTTCAGCTTAAGAAATTGTCCTGATGTGGGGGTCAAGAGACTTTGAAGAGCCAGGCTGCCTGTAAGGAGAGCTGCTCTCAAAACCCTACTACAGCTGAAGGTTCAGTTTCATTTTGAATTGTGAAATTCTAGTTTTCTTTATAATCCTGCTAGGCAGTTGTTGTTTATATTACCTTGTGGTAGTGTCCCACAAGTGCATTATATGTTAGCCTGGATTCTGTAACTCAAAAGTATGTGTGCTGAAAAACCCTCTCCCTAAGCATAGGAGACTCAGACTGGCAGATACTGCAATGCATATGCAGAAAAAAAAAAAAAAGAAAAATGCCTGCTGATCTTTCAAGTAATATGATAATATGTTCCAGATAGAGAAGGCAAGATTAACATTTAGAAAGAAATTCAACAGTATCTTAAATTAATAGAAATAAAATCTTCAGACTTTAATGCATAGCAACATTCTCCACTGGTAATACAGCAGTGATAATGAACAGCTATAACAAATATGTAATTTTTTCCCCTATGATAAACCTTTACAAGAAAGGTTGCAATCTCTTTCTGCCTCTTATTCGCTTTTGCTTTTGTAGCATGTCATGTAGTATGTATAAACTCTATTTAGAGAGATAATTTACCACGAAATTTTTCACAATGTAAAAGGTTACTTATTCACACAAAGTCAAGCATTAAGGCAGAAAATGCCTGTTTGAATGAGATTTTTAAAATTTTCTGTATAATGTCATATTCTCTGCAGTACAGGAGGAAGTAAATGGTGTTAGAAGCAGTAAAACTAATTTCTTATTGTTGCTCTAATACTGACCTTGGCATTTTGTGAAACAGCCCCCCATTTAAATTAAAGGATAAAAAATTAGAAAGTGAATCTACTCCTCAAATTAGGAAAAAAATGCTTAAGAGATACCTAAGAACTAGTAAAAAGGACTCTAATTTCCTGTGTTTTTCTGTCCTCTTAATGGAATTTTGAATTACAACACTGTACACAGCCATTGGGAATTTCAGACCCATAGAACTCTCTACCTTGTTTCAGGCAGTAGAAATAAATTTTGGTGATATTACAGCAAAAACGTTAAAACTAAAAACTCTCCTATTAAAGGCACAAACCATTATAATCCATATCAATATGTAAGACAACAATAAGAAGAGGAAATAATAAATTAAAAAAAAAAACAAACAAAAACAACAAAAACCGAAGCACAGTATCCTAAATACAGCACTTCGCAGCAAAATATGCCCAAAACTGAAAATCACTCATCTTCCAAGGAAGTACACTGTTTTTTCCTACTACTTGTAACTTTTCAAAAGGCCTGGATGTAGTGCCATGTAGTCGGTTGTGCTAATGTCATAGGTTTATCTCAAATGACCCAGAGGACTTGGGTCAAAAAGAGAAAAAACAAGGCAGTTTAAGAATTCAGAAGGGTATAGTATCTCCCTCTGTCCCCAGGAATAATTGCAGAGGTGAAAACACCAAAGGGAAACAAATGTGTTAGTCTGATGGACATCAGAAGGTTAGTGCTTTTTTACAATCACATTTTCAGGCTGAGGGCAAGAACCTTATTTCACCACTGGTCTGTCTGAGAAAATTATTAGCAACTATATATTTCATATTTTTTATGTCAGCTTTCAGCACTTAACCAGCCTTTTAAAGTAGAGAAATCTTTCAGGGAAGAACCTGCAGGAAAGCAGCATATGGAAAACAATTTGAGGAGTAGAAATTTAGCCTAAATAAAGGTGAGTTTCACTGCATAGATTAAAATACTCAAGTCGTAATGTCTGCATATAGGATTTAATGTATTTCCCTGAGCATAGGCATCATGCTGCCAGCAGGTTTGGAGCTATGAGGGAGCTGCACCTTTCTGGAACAGGCCTGGTGTACCAGAGGGATGCTCCAGGATATCTCTGATTGTACTATACACCTATGTGTAACTAAATTGATCTTCTAGAAGTTGCCCACATTAAAAAAAAAACATTTGTCTAAACCATCACTGTGCCTAGTGGTGGTCAGTTGTTGACACAATGTATGTCTGCTGTAGGTTGATGTGAATATAAGTGTAGGCTTTGCTGTCTGTGTTTAATAGGTACTTAGACACATAGGGCACCAAATTTAAGTGTCTTCATTCTAGAGCTGAATCCTACCCTTTACCTATGGAGATTAATATAAAGTACTGCTTGTGTCAGAATGTGAATTCAAGATTTCAATGACACAGATAAAAGAGAATTTAAGATTGTCCTGAACTAAGAAATCTTCACATCTAAAAGATATATTCCTAATTTAATAGAGATCTAGTGACTTGATATTAATTCTTTTACTTGAATGTAAAACAGATAATGTTTGTGGACTTCATTTGGATTTAAAAAACCAAACAGCAAATAATTCTTCAAGTTCAACATAGCATTTCAAATATAAGTGTGAGCTCAAATCTAATGTTAAGTGACCTCTGATTTTTATGTGAGGAAAATATGTGTGCAACATTTTTTATTTACGGTGATAGATTTTTATGAATGACCCATTTAAAAAAAAGCTTCTTGCAAGCTAAAAAAAAATTGGGAGAATGTAGTGATGCTTATAAAAAATGTTGTTAGGAAATTTCTGTTGTTTAGGAAATTTACAAGAGACCCCAAACAATTGATTGGGAAGTTTAATTTCACATGAAATGCAGAAGTATTGCATGAATGTTTCAGAGCTGCTCATTTCAGACTCTCATTTTCCATTCCAGATACCTTGAAAACAGTCACAGTTCTGGGCCATCTCACCAGACCAGTGCTTCAGCCCTCAGGTTAAAGGTTGAAATGACTGAGTCTTACTTAGTTCTCAACTATGCCACATATTTTTGCTCTAATCAGTATGAAGAATAAAGCATGATCCAGCATGATGAATACACCTGTACAAGAAAAAAATTGCACCTGAATTGCACCAAAAACTTGTACTACTTTTAAAATGAAAGGCAAAAAAATGCAGTCAATAAGAGCAATTTGCCATAGTAACATAATTTGGCATTAATAAAATATCTTCATTATGGATATACTTTTCCTTTCTCTTTATGCAAGCAGTTATACTTCATGAAGCTACTTCAATTTTCACTGGATGAAAGGGAGAGGGGCTGACATTAGCCACAAGGCAAGTGGAGTAGCAGCTTTGAGTATCACCAATCAATATTTATGCCCGTGGCTACCATAAATCACTGGGGTAAAACCAGACAGGTTTGGGTTTTCCACTGAGCAACATGAGAGTGTCTCTTCTGAAGGGCTTCCTCAGCTCATCCTATTTCCCAGGTTCCAGGCACTGGTGCTGGAAAACTAGAACTGAAAGCAGGGTTCCACTGAAATGGGAGCTCATGTTCGAAGTGACAAAGCGGTAAAAAATTTCTGGACTCTTCCTGTTGCACTGCTCTGGGAAACCTCTAAATCATACCCAAAGGGCAACATTTGCAGCAGCAGAGCTGCTTTGTTCCCCTGACTGAATCATTGCTCATTAGCCTTATCTTTAGTAGCAATTATCATTTCTCATGCTGTGCAGGCCCAGTGAATCTTAGGTAACGTGGCTTCAGGCAGGGCACAGGACTTATGCACACACCCTGTGGCAGATTTATTGAGTACAGGAGGATGAATCTCAAGGGCAACTCACAGAAACCTGAGCAAGTTTCTTTTACAGATTCCTTTTTAATGTTACCATTTGAATGGATCATTTTGCATCTTGAGTCATAAATTTCCAAAAGATTATTTCATTCAAAAAATAAGAACAAGATAATATACGGAATTTTGGTGCCCAGTTATGCAATATAAAGCAGTCATATTTTCTCATGTCAGTTTAAAAAATTCATAAATTTGCAGGAATTGGACATGGAAAAGCAGGGTGAGGCATTTTCACCTATGGATTTATCAGGGCCTCCAACTGTCATAAAACTGCTTTTGCTTTGAATACTAGAGTGCCTCTTGGTGCTATATAAAAATGTCCAAGGTTTTCCACTTCATAATTCATTCTGTTTAGGTATTTTGCTTTGAAATAAATTTTATTATTGAATTTTACAGGTTGTTTTTATTACTGCCATTAACAACCAATCCCATTCTTTCCTTCTCTTGTTCTTAAATTTTGTTAAAAAAAAACTACACAGGAGCAAAAGAATTTAAACACTAAATACATTTTTAAAAGTTTAAATTTGGAAACATGAAATGAAAAGTTCAAGAATATTTGTAAAAAGGATAAGCAATTGCTTTCTTATAAATTCCCTGACTGGAATAGTGACACCATGTTGCCGAACATTTATAGATTTATGCAGTAACTTTTCTTTCCAGTATGTTGCAGCTGTTTGCATGGCACCAGTTTCCTGCCTAGTATTGCTAACAGTGATTTTCATAGGTCACAAATATACAAGAAATTTAAAAAATCTTTCAAATCCTTTAAAACAGCCTAATTTATATGGCAGAATAAATACAGCTACTGAACTTGTGATAGTTTTTATTTGTTATATTTTAGTGTCGAATTTTTGTGTGGTCTGGAAAAGAAATAGCAGAAACCTGTGTGACAAAATATTCCTGGCATGTTACATGTTGAGGATGAAAAATTATTTCTACATATATGAATTCTTTCTATTCTGTGAAATATGTGAATTTGTGGTAGAGAATATGTTCAACCCAATTCAAAATAAAGGATGGAATGATATCAGGATTAATGAGAGGGGTAGAAATTTCATTGTTGGCTTTTTATTGGACACATAGTTGGTTCTGAATGTAATTGCATGGATAAAGAAAATCTGCCTTTTTGAACAAGTGATGGTTTTTTAATTTTTAAAAAATTTTTTTAATGATCCTAATTGGTATTTTTGGAAATTTCATTCCTGAAATAGGAATTCTGTTCTATGAACAAAGAGAGCCATATTTTACCATGGAGAATTACCACCAAGTTACTTAAAGCACTGAGAATTGCTTGCAATTCTGTTGTGAAATTAAAATAGTTCTGAAACTGTCACCTTAAAAAGGTGTAGACACTAACTTATTAATAACCATTTTCGAGAACTGGTCAAAGAGGACAAGAAAGTTGCAGTAGAGGAGAGGAAATCCCCAAGGAAAATTTTAACCAGCTCTGGCTTTTTACTCATAGAATCTCCTCAGGATAGTATCAGAACAGTGTGAACTGCAGGCAGCCCAGCAGCCCTCAGGAACAGTGGAGCACAGCAGCAGAAGAGTTTATTCTGCTCCTCATCTTGACATTGCTTTTAGTACGAGAGCCAGGCAAAATACATTAACCATTATTTTGTTACAGAAATGAGTAAAGAAAATTATTCTTAGATATGCACAGGGGTCCTAACTGGGACACTCAGGTAGCATGAGGCTTGTGTTGATAAAAGTCAGAGGTCATAATATCCCTCTGCCTCCATTTCTCTATTTTTTGCAGTGAAAGTTATGACTTTTATTTATTCCTACTCAAAATTGTTACAATTATGACTTGACTAGTAATCACAGATGACTATGTAGAGCTAAAGGATTATGTAAATATAAACTTTTTTTCTTGTTATTGTGCTGTTTAATATGTTGTTCTTTCATCCTCCCTGCCATTAAGCTGCCATCAAATGCAGTTTGTACAATAAACATATTACAGCCTTAATCCATGCTGGTATAACTTTATAAGCCATAATTGTGTATCTTTATAAGTATACCTGGGTAGCTAAATTCAAACTCCTTTTCTAATTAAAGTGAAGAGGGCCATAGTTTCCCTTAAGATTTCTGGTTGTTTGTCAGCACAAAGCTTTTGTGGGGTTAACTCATAAAGTAAAATTTTTTCTTAACACTGTCTTGGGAGCAGCATTCGCTCCCAAGTAAGAGCATTTTCTCTATTAAACCCCTAGACCTCCCTTTATGCTTGAGATTAAGCAGAATCTCCTTTCTACTGGGGCTAATAATTCCTTTTTATCTAGAGGTAAATGCAACCCAAACACGATAAATACCACAGGCAAAACAATGCAATGCCGGCTTATTTGTATGTTTATAGCCTCATACAAATGGATAGGTCTGCTCAGTTTTTAATTACTTCTGTTATTAAACCTCCCTTTAGAAGGCAAAACAGTTTTTGAAGAAAGAAGCCAATGTTTAGCATTTCACAGCAAAAAAAACCCTTCATCAATCACCTGACCTTTCTCAGCCTGCTTTGAGGTTACTTCAAGGAAAAAAGTCAGTGGGCAAAACTTGGAAATCTCAGATGTCTCCCAGTTTTATTCCTAATTCAAGATTTAAGATACTTAGAAAGGTTTCTGAATTCAGCCGACCATTTTCTGTGCAAGCAAAGAGAAATGGGAAAAAAATGTCAAAAGCATCACAATAAATCTGCAAGACTTTTTCACCCTTTATTTTTAGGTTTCTTTGTTTTGTGGAAGGACAGGGCTTTAAGTTTTCCTCCTCCCTTTGAGAGGTAAAAACTGAATATGATATCAGCCAGGGAAGCCCCAAAAAGTCTTGGCATGCCCTTTTCTTGTGCTGCACTGCTGAAATCCCTCCTCTGATTCAGAAAAGACCTTCAGTTATCTTCACACCTTGCAGATAACAATTGAAAGGAAGGGAGACCATGAGAATGGAGAACAGAGACAATAATCTTACTAACAAGGGGTGTAGAAAGAGACAGACCTTCACACTAATATGAAGACTGTTATTAGAGGTATAGTACAGCATTGAGGAGCATGACTAATTTTACCTATGGACTATATTCCAGGCAAACTTTCATACAGTTCTCTATGTACATATTAGTCAGCAGAAATCACTAGTCTCAAATTATTCATTTCATCAGATTAGTTTAGGACTTCATATTTAAAGTAGAAGAGCAGTTATATAGATGCTTTACAAATTTATTAGAATTTCACTCTTACTCACTGGTTTCAAAACTGTCTATCCAGACCAAAATTGTTCAATTTTATTTCTGCACATATTTGTAGGACACAAGTTATGGTTTTTTGGTCTGCAAGGTGATACTCTTGCTACTTAAATTGTGTATCTGCTGAAATGCAGATAATAACCAACCAGCAGCTAATATTTGTTAAGTACTGTTTCTCCTTTCTTTGACCTAAAGGAATTCTCTCAGTGAATGCTTTAACTTAAGGGTCTTTTAACTGAGAAAAACCCATTAGAGCAGACTGTAGTTAAGTATACTTTTGGCAGCTAAGATGGTGCACATGATAGGAGAATCTGCAACACAAATCCCCACAGACTTATCCACAAAACTGCTGAAACAATGGAAATTCTGTCATTATGTAGCAATTCGGGCTCTGCTCCAAATGGGAGAATTCCTTTCAAAGCGTGCATACTGCACCTGTATTAAGTTGATTATATTTTAAGTAATTTAGGTGCTTGCTTAAAGTTGCTTGCTCAAAGTTAGTGGTATCACATGAAAAGTGAGAGAAGATTAGTGAGAGAAGAAGGAGACACGGACTTCCAAGCTAAAATGAACAGCACAGTGGTAAGAGAGAGCAGAAAAGGAAACTGCTGTGCCAGGGAATGGCCCACAGGGAGTTCTCCAGAATCAGCTTTAATTAATGTTCCAGTCCACAACCCTTGTACAAAAGCTGAGATCTGATAGAGATTGCTAATAGCATAATGCTATCCTTTATCATTTTAACTCAAAGGAATACATCATGAATGAAATGAAT
This sequence comes from Zonotrichia albicollis, assembly GCF_047830755.1. Lineage (NCBI taxonomy): Eukaryota > Metazoa > Chordata > Aves > Passeriformes > Passerellidae > Zonotrichia > Zonotrichia albicollis. Next base: position 127,320,038 of record NC_133819.1, read on the forward strand.
GACATAGAAGACTGGAGTAATAGAAACGGCCCAAAGTAACATCGTGTAAAAAGGCAAGACCGGGAATATATGGTTACTAATGTAATCTCTAATCATAAAGTAGGTAATAGATTACTGAGCAAGAGAGGGACCTTGGGGCAATCCCAGAAAAAATGTCAGACATGAATATTTTGCAGCTATGGAAAGGACAAGTTTATAACCAGAATTTATCAGATATGTTTTCAACAGAGCGAGGGTATAACTACACAGACCAGCAAAGCCTCCTGTTAAAGACAATAGCTTTGCTTAGGAAATGTGATTTCAAATGGGAATAAGGGCAGACAAGGGCTGCAAAACTGGTTATAGGGATGCAGAACTTTTGATACCCAGTGAGTGTGAAAGGCATTGCTTCATTCAGCCAAACCGGAGGCTGTGGAGGGAAAGAAGTGCTCTGTATAGTTAGAAGGCTATATGTGAGCTCTAAGGAAATTACAAAAAATAAAAATAAAAGGAAACAAAACCATATATGCTTTCTGAGCTGTACAAAAAGTATACTTAAAATGGCACAGAATAATTTCTGATGGGAATTTGGATACTGGGTTTCAGGAAATACAGAAGAGAAGGAAGAAAAAAACAAACCTAATGCTCCCACAGTGCTGCAGCTGCCACCTGCAAGAGATGGCACTTGTTTTCTCTTGTGACCAGCAGGAAGTTGGGTGTACTCTGGGGGGACAGACATTTTCATCTCAATGTGAGAACAAGTAGGTGGTTACTTGATCAACAGGTGACAAAATTAATTATAATACATATAACATGGGTTAGTTTCTTGTATGTTTTAATACGGATTGAGAAGAAATTTCTGTGGAGATCAATCAGGTTAAGACTTAAACTTCTTATTTGTTTCTCTCCTGGTATGAAACATGAGATGTTTTCATAGGTTTTGCCAGTTGCAGATACCGCACTGTAGCAAAAGTGAAAGATGGTCACAGGCCTAAAAGCCAAATATGGCAAGATGATCCTGGCATGACCAGACTAATGTCTGGAAATGTCTGTAAATTTAAGGCAGTCTCTACAAAAGAAAATAGTCCATTAAGGTTTCAGTGCCCACTACAGAAAAATAAGCCTCTAAAGTTGTTCCTTTCTACACACTTTTAGCTGGTAAATTTATTTCTCAGTGACAGTTTACTTCCTCAGACATGAAAGTCAATGTCAAAAAATGCCATTTGAAATTTTTAAGAGTCCATTATAACTGCCTTTTAAGTTTCTTGATTAGCACAGAAAATATGGAACAGCTATTAAACTGCTGTTCCCCTAATAAACATTAATTATAAGACAGCAGGTGATTAATCACTGATAATGAGCTATAGATGACTTTTAATGGTCAGCTAATAGTGTCATGGGCCTTTAATGCTGAAAATAATTAAAATTAATATCAGATTGTATGGTGAATACCCATGCTAAAATATGCTTACAGTTCAAAAAGCAGAAAACCAAATATAGAAGGAATATCTTTCCCTGTGACCATGACACTTTCTAGCTCAGTGCACTAGGCACGTGCAGGAGGGGAAACATTAATTATTGGTTTAAGGACTGTTTTAGACAGAGCTTGGATTTGGATTATAATTTACAGCTGTTGTTTCTCTCACCACAGGTGAAAGTCCTAACCAGCATTTTGCATTTTATTCTCCTTTGTTGTTGATCCTGGCACAAGAAATCTTGAATTATAGCATGGAGAGTGAATCCATAATGTCAAAGAAATATTTTCCATCACTTCTCCACTTCTGAAACAACCTATAGATTATTACTAAGGCACTCCCGTGAAAATAAAGATGTGACTTGCACTCTCTCCCTGGTTGAAGATAATATTAATCCTGGCCTTTCCTTCCTAGATTGACATAAGTGGTGCTGCTCTGTAAGGTTCAGTCTCTAGGGAGGGAAGAGCAGTTCTTTAACTGAAAGAGAGTTACAGCCCTGAAAGAAGATCCAAAACCATCAACATTTTGCACCTTATAATGAAACTTGCTTGTTTTCCCTTCCAATCCTACTGGGTCATGTCAATATTCTGGCATTCGCTTGCCTTCCTGCTGGGAACCAAACTCTCCCCCTGTACTTCTGGAAAGTTCTCTCTAGCCCGAGAGGTGCTCAGCACAGATTGCTTTGCTTCTTTAAAGCTTCTTTTTCTCCCAGGACAGGTCTAAGCTTTGTGTCCAAATAGGTTTTATCCGTACTGAATAGTTCCTTCAATATTTTGTATCCCATGCTGCGTTTGACATTGTTGGGAATATGTTAATTTTCCATGTCGGAAAGTGCATGAATGACCGTACAGCACAGGCAAATATCGGATGGGGCTTGACCCCATGTCCTGCCGCTCTTCACTTTCTATTGTTGTTAAAGTCTTTGGTATCTAACTTCTGTCAGTGCAGATTCTGGAATGTATTCTATGTATAGGGTTTACCAGGATGGTAGCAAAACATTTCTTTTATGGAGTCTCTTCCATATTAGTGGACAAATTAAGAATTCTAATATTACAGCCATATAAAAAATCTGATGGTTATGAAATTCAAAATAATTTGGGGAATAAAATTTTCTAAATTTTTGATGGGGTTTTGTGTTGCTTTTTTGGTTTTGACTTTGTTTTTGGTTTTTTTTAATTTTGTTTTTGTTTTTGTCTTTGATGGTTTTTTGGTATGTAAAAGCTATCAATGACTACTGTGTTTAAATGTCAAAAGCAAAATAATCAGTTCAGCAAGGTGGGAACAGATGTGAGTTCAATGTCAAAATAATCTTGGTTTTGCAATAATTTTTGTACTTTACACTGTCCTTTTCTATTTTTTTTTTCAGTACCTATCAATATACCTTGTTGTTTTGCCATGTATTAAATCCTCATCAGTCAAACATTTACACAGGTTAACAGCTTTACAAATGTCACCAGAGAAAATTAAGCTAATTGGTCTGCCCACATGAGTAGTTGCTTTTATTTGCAAGCTTTTCTGAGAGCTCACGTGAGATTGTAAGGTCTTGGCACATGATGCAGCAATCATGAAAATTTGAGCTTTATTCTAAATTTACACCAGGGTTATTCCTTCACATTGCTGGTGGAGCTAATTTCACTTTGCTTCTTGAATTAGCAAAATAGTCTTAGTAATTGTAAATGAGCTACTTGAAAGGTCATAGAAATTAATTGAGGAAGGGGAAGGGAAAGACAAAATAGAAAATCTAGGACAAGAAATACAGGGAAGAAGAAGAGAAGAAGCAGGAATGAAGAAGAAAAACATTAAGAAAATACAGAAGCATAAGAGATGGATAGGAAAGGCATAACACAAAACCAGGAAAAAACAAATGTAGAAATATAACATCAACAGAAATCACTTTTCACATTGTTGTGGATTGAATTCCTCCGCTTTTTTTTTTCTTGTTGTTTGTTTGTTTTATGGATTTTGTATTTTCAATGGATTTTTATTTCTCAAAGGATTAAAATAAAAAAAAGGTAAATTAAATATTTTTTTAGAGTTAAATATCACTATTCAAATTACAGTGTTCACAGTTTCAGCTGCTGTCCTGAAAGTAAGTCGAATTATTAAATTCTAATCTTGTATTTCAATATGCCCTGACAATGTCAGATGATAAAACTCTAGCAATAAAAAAAGGAGGAATTTTTTCATAGTTGAACATGAATGACAGAAAATCAATTATGACCTTCCTTCAGCAAAGGTACAATTTTTAAGGCTGAATATTTGACAATATATCTATTATTATTATTGCTATTAATAATTTATGTAATTTTTATAAATTAAAAATTATTCCTTACAAAAACATATGGGAAATTTGAAGTTTTCAGGAAAATTTATGAACATTCATATGAACTTATTGCCAGATTTTTGATAGCACATAAGCCCATAAACCCATGTTTCTAACTTTTTGCAGTCATTAAAGAGCAAAAGACAGATTTTGGAAGAGTTACACTGTCAAACACCCAAATTCCAGAACAGAAAATTACACTCTGCTTATTGACAATTGCCTCTTCTATTTCAAACATCAAGGCCTGTTTTTTACCTGCTGTCCTAGTTATTAGGCTTGTGGCTAACCTGCACCATGTTGCTAAATCCATCACATGCTTATCTACCTTGCTGAATTGTCACCCTGATCATTTATTAACTCTGTTAAGGAAGTGTGCTGGTTTTAATCAGTGTGATGGCAATTTGACTTCTGTACAGAATACAAGAAAGTATTACAAATAAGATCCAGACCAGAATTTCAAAAGCTAATCATTCAGGAAAATGACACTCTAGGTTTCTTGTGTTAATTAGTTCTCTGTCTCAATGCACATTTCTTGTATGCTGTAAAACACATTTAAATCAGAGGACACTCTTCCATTGAACAGTTGAGTACTTGCATAGTTTTAGTCACATGCAAAACCTAATCATCTCTGAGCTACTGATATACAAATTGCATTTTTTATTTATAAAGGGGAAGGAAGCTTAAATTACTTGATTGGTCTTCTGCCAACACTGAAGCTGGAGAAGATTTAAAATTATGTTGAATCCTTTCACAAATACCTTAATTGCAAAGGCAAGTGATTAGAGCATCCTTAACTCTTTTTAAAGACAGTCATGTTGAAACAGAACCTAAGTCTTATCAAGTAATAAGGTGAATGTCAGTGGAAAAGATAATGTGTATGTGCAAGGTGATTCTGTAATCAGCAATCCCAGAGCTCAAGAAGCAGCAGCTACAGTGGCTCATGAAAGCATTGTGGGCTCCTGCAGGAGAAATGGCAAAGTACAGCAAGATCATTGCCTTTTCAGTAATAGGGCTGCAATTAGGACAGGATTGCTTTTTCCTTGTTTTGCCCTGTAATTACATATAACAGCCTTGATAAGATTAAATGCTGTGATAAATTCTGCATTTTTGCTTAGCTGAAAATACGAACTGTATGTGTTTTTAGATAACCAGATAATTTAAAATCTCATCATCAAGCTCATTTGTCAGGACTGATTCAAAGATTGAAATCAGTCAGATTCTGTTTCATGTCCAGGCATATCATTTTTGCCGTGGAAAGAGATATAATGCTTCCATAGCAACACATTAAACACATCAAGTCACTGCTTTGAGAGCTACTGACATTAACATGAATTAACAGTTTAACATGAATTTCCAACTATTTGTATGAAAAAAGGTTGCTTCATATATATATGTGCGTGTGTGTGTGTGTGTGTGTGTGTAAACATGCAAGTACATCTGGTATTTCTCATTGAAGATTAAGCAGAAATTACTCTATATACCAGTGAAGCTAAAGACAACCCCCTCCAGTCTCACATATTGTACAAGATCTATTAATAGATGGACACTTAATAGCTGTACAAGTGTATCTTAATGAACCTTAGGATGGTATAGCTTTCCTTGTAATTGCTGACAACTATGTTGCTTTATGTTTAAGATCATGCATGCTTATCAGAGATGCCATTGACTTGTACTTGTTCTGTTTATTGATTACTTAATTAGTTTCCAAGATAGCTAATCAGGGACAAATTCAAGTGTTTAAGCATCTCTTGCTGTGTCTCACTTTGAGCACAAAATGGTGGAGCATCTGATTTACTTGGAGAAATAAATTAACCCCACTGAACTGAGCTAGTTTAAATCATGATATAGGGTACGAAGTTGGTACAATAATACAAAAGCAATGTGGGGGAAGCTGGTATGCTGTCTCATCCTCCAAAAACTTATGGGAAAGAAGGCTTTATCAGCTTCCCAAATGATAATGCGAAGATCATTTTTCCTTTTTCTTCCACACAGTTGTTTACCAAAAGTAGCCTTTAACAGTCAGGATAAGAAGCTTTTTGCTCACAACAACAACCTCTAGGGATTTCTCTGTCACAGAAATAAAATCAAGCAAATGTCAACATTCTTAGTAGCAAACATTGTACATCACAGTTGAAACTGTGTCTATAATTGACTTTGGAGGGTGGTATCTGTCTCAAAGAATTAAACATTGAGCCTAAGCTCACACAGTGTTTTGTTTTGACAAACCCAGAAGTATTTGTCTGTAATTTGCTATTTTAAAGTCATATTGAGTGTTTATCTTTAATAAAATTTCAGAAAATATTCAAACTAATTTTTTTTTAACTTAAAAACTTGACATTAAATGTGTAGGTTTTCTGAGAGACTGTGTTCCTTAGTTAATTGTTCAGCACACTTGACGCATATTCACGTTATTTGGGCTTATTAAATCTGCTTTATAAAGCAAAAGGCTTGGAGTAAAAAACAATTTTTCTCAGGTTTTAATGAGGTATTTGATGTTATTACAAGAAAGAACTTCTGCAGCTGCATAAGTTTTAATGCAGAACTCATCATAGAATCAAAGAATCCTAGAATGGTTTGGGTTGGAAGAGGACCTTGAAGATCATCCAGTTCCAACCTCCCTGCCAAAGACAGGGACAGCTCCCACTGGACCTGCTCCCACTTGCTCAGAGCCCCATCCAATCTGATCTTGAATTCCTGCCTTCCTGTGGCCTCTGACAGTTTTACCAGGGGTTCAATGTACTTCTAACAATTCCTTTTGAGAGATGATCAGAAAAACACAGCACATTAGCAGGGATCTGTCCAAGATAACACATTTTTTTAGCCTTTTTCCCAGTATAGACTGAAGAGTCCAGTACTCAGGAGTATGTCTTTATTATCTGAGAAACTGCTCTGCTATGATACCCACAGCTGTTTAATGTGGGGGCCTGAATATATGTTGTATTGTAAGACCTGTGTGGGTCCGAGTTGCTCCAAACGAGCTGCAGCTGCAGGGTCCTTAGTTGGGCAGCAGCTGTAGCTCGTGAAGGTAACTGAAATAAATAGGGGTGGGTTGAGAGCCCAAGAGGAGCCCCTGAGAAGAAAGGAAGGAGTGTGCTGCAGAGAATGGAGAAGAGCCCCAGCAGAGAGGCGAGAACAACGCTGCAGCAAAGATTACAACAACTGGTGCCCCGTGTGAGGAAGAACACTGCAACCAAACATTGAAAGAAGGTATGGAATCCCCCGGACAGCCGAGAGCTGTGGCAGCCTGAGAGCTGGGACTTTGGAATATCAGCCAGAGAGCTGGGACTATAGAAGATAGGACAGCTGAGAGCTGTGGCAGCCTGAGAGCTGGGACTGCAGAATATAATATGGCCTTTGAATTAAGGAGCTGTAGCAGCAGAAAGCTGGAAGAATATGGCCTTTAAGGAAAAGAGCCTTGGAACATCTAAGGACAGCCGAGAGCTGTGGCAGCCTGAGAGCTGGGACTGTATAGGGATATGTATATATTCTATGTATGTATCTAAGACAGCCGAGAGCAGTGGCAGCCTGAGAGCTGGGCCTGTATGCATATTGTAATTGTATAATTGTTAAAAGAAAAGGGAGGAAATGTGGGGGCCTGAATATATGTTGTATTGTAAGACCTGTGTGGGTCCGAGTTGCTCCAAACAAGCTGCAGCTGCAGGGTCCTTAGTTGGGCAGCAGCTGTAGCTCGTGAAGGTAACTGAAATAAATAGGGGTGGGTCAAGAGCCCAGGAGGAGCCCCTGAGAAGAAAGGAAGGAGTGTGTGGCAGAGAATGGAGAAGAGCCCCAGCAGCGAGGCAAGAACAACATGGCAGCGAAGATTACAACAGTTTAACATGAGAACAGAGCAACAGTGCTCAAGGCTGCTATTGTATCTTGTAGGCAAGAGAGACGATAAGATTTGCTTGGCAATCAGTCTCACACTTAAAGGACACCAAACCAAGACTAAACTAAGCCAGTGGAGAAGAAAAGTGGGGGAAAATGGAAGAAAAAAATTCTGAAAATCTTTACAAAAAATAATGTGGTGGAAGTGAGACTTTGAAGTAAGGAATATTTTAACTGTTGCCATAAAATCTATATATCTTATTTACTCTCAACAAATATACCAGCCTGTGGTTAACAGACACAGATATATGATTTCTTTTTTTTTTTCTAATGCATCATGCAAGCTTATATGTTATTTAGTAATAGTGGATTGCTACTAAAATATTGATTCCTATATTAATCACTATTTCAAAAAATAACAAACTTATAAGAAAGCATGCCTAAATCTAGTGCTTGAAAGAAGCTCTGCCTTTTGATTACCACTCACCAGTATTTTGCCTAATATTCTGAAATCAGAATGTATCAATAAAATTAATGATTTTGAAACTCCTTAAGTTGAGTAACGACATTTTTTTTGATGAGTCTGACTTTTCCTGGATTATTTTTGCTGCTGAAACCAGTAAGTTAATTCAGACTTTGTGTTTGCATGGAAACAATTGAAATTTTTTATAGTATTCCTATTAAAATACATAACAGGATAGATAACTCCTATGTATGGTTAATTTTATACTTTAACAAATCTAGGGATTATTTTATTGTTTTAAATCAAATTCCATGTAAGAAATTTATTAAACTGAATTCAGCAGCTCTTAGAATAAAAATGTTTGGCCATTTTTATTTACCTACAACAGCAACAAAAATGAAGTTAAGGTGCTTCCAGTGATAACCTCTAGTGGCTTGATTTCTTCTTCTACTCCTTCTTTAAAATGAACAAGCATAATAATTTCAAAAATATTGAATTTTAATTCAAATAAACAGAATATGGAATGTGGACCAAAAGTAATTCACTAAATACTACCATTACACTGGTTTTTAAGCTGGTTTCTTACAATTTCAAGAGAATAATTACCCTATAACTAGAAGAAGAGGAAGATATTCTTAAAATCGTATCTTTTGAAGAGACTGAAAATGAAGCATCTCCCAAAGAAAAGCAAAATATATGTTGATTTTTCAACACAGTAATCTGCTAAAAATTTTATTGATAAAACACAGAACACAGAAACATGATGGCATTGAAGTATGGCTAAGAAAAAGAAATAATGTGGAAACTTTAGCTGCTAATAGAATCAGAAAATTGGAAGAGTGCAGGATTTGTTTTTTAGGTATTTATATAACTTGCATAACTAGGTCTTGCAGTAATTTGAGGGCACATAATATAATAGTCACTGCAGAGTCATTATAATCCTTTTGCAAACCCTAACTATAGACCAAAATATTAAAAATGACTTGTGGTAATCATTTGTTCTCCCAAGTCTACACTGCATATGGAGCATCATTTACTGTCAACATCAGGAGATTTCCGAACACAGTAAGAGACCACATATTATCACGAGGCTGTCCAAAAGCTATTGGATCTAAAGGATTAATTTAATGAGTCTACTTGTAGTAAACTCAGGTTCCAGCTCTGAATAAAGCAAATCTAGATACAAGGAGAGTTTCAAAAAATTCCAAGTAGCAACTGGGATGTAGATGAACATTTCATCATTTTATTGCTGTGGCTCAACAGCTATTTTCGAGAAAGACGTCTATAATGGTGCCATGAACATAAATTTTGATTTCTGTACATGTGGAATGAGAAAAATCAAAACTCTTCCTAGCTTCTAAAAGATCTTAGTGATCAGCATTTAATGCAATTCCATACTTGCCAGGTGAGAGACACTGAAGTGTCAACATGAAAAGAAAAATCTCATTCCCTGCTTCAATCTGCTTAACAAGCAATGCAGGGTCAGCAGAATTAGTGTTTGTGTACAGGTGGTCCTGAGGCTGCTCCAGTTCAACCTGAGGGCTGCTCAGCAGCTGCTGCTCAGAGGATCCCACAGCACACCACTGGTGCTGCTTAAACAGCATTAACTTTAGCCCAGTTACCATGCATTGGGCTGTGCTTAAAATATGATGCTGCAGAGAAAAACTGATTTTTGGCTGTTAAAGCCCTCTCCTCCTTTATGCTGAGAAAGCTCAGCCGAATACCCACGGAGATGCTTCTGAGGTCTATTAAGAAGAAACAGCGTGGAGCTTGCAGTTGCATCAAAGATACTGTATCAGATCAGTGCCACATGACAAATTACCACGGTCTTAAATGGTGAGAGAAAAACAGTGTGAATAAGGGAGGCAGGTATAATTAATGTTTCCACTTTAATAGGTATCATTTGGAGAATTTTAGTTTCACAGTAGGTAAGTAGCTTAAAGAAATACTTGTACTGGGTATTATGTTTTGGTGTTGATTCACAGACAGCTGTTTGATAAATAAAGTTCCAGCATTGATAATGGTATTCAAAAGTATAAATATGCCACATCTGATCTTTTTTACTTGTCAGACAACTATTTTTCTATGTGTTATGCTCACTGACTTTTGAAAAGCTGTTGGTTTCTGTGGAGTTGAATAACATCGAGCTTCTTGAGAGTATGTTAGAGTTTGAGGAGTTTGGGGTTTGGTTTGGGGTTTTTTTGGTTTGGTCTGATTTGGTTTGGTTTGGGTTGGATGGTTGGGGGTTTTTTTTGGGGGGGTTGTTTTGTTTTCTGCAAGCAGGAACATAGGAACATTCAGTGTAAAGTTAAAGAATGTTTCTTTCTGCTTATGAACATCTCTGCTTATGAAAATGCACACCTGCCGTGCTGGAGGCACTTCTGTCTGGGATTCTTTCAAAGAAATCCTCTCATTCATACTATCTGTATTACAGAGGGCATGCTCCAGTCATGTCAGACTCTTCTGAGAGACAAGACAAGAGCAATGGGCACAAGCTGAGAAATGAGGGATTCCATCTGAACACAAGAAATAAAACTTTTTTACTGGGAAGGTGCTTAAACACTGTCAGTTTGTCCAGAAAGGCTATGGTGTTTCCTTGGAAATATTTGAAAGCCATCTGGACACGGACCTGGGCAAATTATCTAGCTGACCCTGTGTGAGCAGGAGGATGATATCAAGATGTCCCTTCCAACCACAAAAATTCTGTGGTTGGAGCTCTAACTCCATGTTGTCATAAACCAGCTATGAGCTGTGCAGCTTCTAGGTACTGAAATATTTCAGTGAGTACTTGCTTGGAATTGCTGCACCACAATCATCATGCAGCAGCTATTCCATCTTGCTTCCATTCTACTCACATCTGAAAATTTGCTCTCTTTTAAAGCCACATCGTTCTGTGGATTTTACAAGCAGCTGAGTTACACAGCAGAATTTGTGCTGAAGTACAAACATGAGTGCAAGGTGATATTGTGTGTGTGACATTGAGTGCAAGCAATATTAATCTGATCTTTACAGTTTTGAAAGGTGCTTACAGTGTGCGTGCCAGGGAACCCCAAGAGGCCAGGTGATCCATGAGGCAGAAAGAGCAGGGAAATAAGAGTAGGTGTGGCATGGGCAGGGCAGTGCTCTCCCTCATGATGCACCTGGGCAGACTGGTAAGGGACAGGATCCATGGACTGTCCCAGACAAGATGGAGTGATGAGCCATGTCCAAGGTGAGCCCAAGGAAACCCTCAGAAAGGGAGAAAAGACAACTTACAATGTAGGTGCAAGGTCTATCCAGGAACCCCACAAACCAGGACATCAGGAGGCAGGTCTGAGCTCAGGGACACCTACAGCTTAACTCAAGGCAGCTCTTCATTTGCAGGCGTGAGCTTGAACAAAACCCCTGTGCCCATGGGCAGAGGGGGTAGATGCTAGCAATAGATGCCACTTTTATTTACTATATTGTACCAAGGATCTGAAACAATTTTCATTAAACCAATTCTTTTTGTAATAGTGTTTGAGGCCTATAGCCAAAAGTATTTATCAAATATCAATTCAACGTGTTTATCCTTTTCATTAGTTTTCTTTCCTCCTTTAAAAGTATGAAGGGATTTTTGCTTTTTCTCTTGGTAGCTGGCAGTTCTATTGCATGTACAGAGTTTTAAAGAGAAATCAATTTCTCTTTAAAATTATTTCTTTGTTAGTTCTTTCTATTATTATTATTGTTATTATTATATTTTGAAGCACAAAAGAAAGGAGGTATGAATGAACTGGTTGTATGTTTAAAGAATCTTTTTGAACTTCTCAGAATCCCATGCAAAAAAAAAAAATAAAGGTGCCTTGGAAATAAGAGGTAGTATATGAAAATGAGCAAAAATCAGATAATGAAGAACACCATAATTTTCTATGCATCCAGCAAGAGTGTACTAGGAGTGTGAGTCTAAATCCTGCTCAGTAAAAAAATTCTTTCACTGATTTTGTTGTCGTAAACATTGCACAGGGCCAATTCACACACCAAGAAAAGGTACTTCTAACTTTTATTCTTCTCTGTGTGAAATAGGGAGCTCAGTGGTAACCCACAAAAGACTGGCTCCCTGATTATCAAAACCTTACACCATTTATACATTGTAACAAAAAAAGCACAATCTTTCATTAGTTACAGCTTACGTAACTTGTTAATCAATTAGTTTTCAGCCCTCATTTGCTGGTTGTGTCTCCTGCTCCGCATTGTAATTAGCATGAATGTGCAGTTCTTCCCTTCATTTGAGTCTGGGGTCTGTTTTGAGTAGGTGGTCAATGAGTGCCATCCTCCTACTGCTGGCATTATCTTTCCCCCAGTTTCTGCTCAGTTCTGCTGACCTCACTCCCGGTGGCTCTTGTCCAGGCAGCCCATTCTTCTTGGGATTGCCTTCACTTTTCCTTGAAGCAAAAGATTAGCCAAGCATGCAGCATTAATGATGCAATTGCTTAATCATAACTGTCCAGCTAGAGCTACTAATGAACAGCTAAAAACAAATTGCAAAGTTTAAAGTATTGAGGGGTTCAAATCTTGAGGGGCTTAATATCAACTTTAGTAGACATAGGTCATGACCTGGTACAGCTCAGTGTAAACAAACAGGGAAGAATGTGTTGTAAAAAGACATGTAGATGTACGGGGCCCAATTAATCCTTAGATGTGAACTAAAACTAGTGGGTTTTACCCTGATTTTTATTAGAAATAAATAATTTTTTCTACTGATTTTTATTAGAGATAAATAATTTTTATTAGAAATAAATGAAATCTAATCTAATAAAAATCTAATAAATTATTTTATTAGAAATAAATAATTTTTTTTCCACTGAACCCTTGAAAACCTGAAGCTTTTCAAGGGCCCTTATTCTAGTTGTCATGCAGTTTAAATACACAATGAACATTCATTACAGCAACATTAATCTGGCAGAAATTACACTTCAAATAATGGCTGCCTGTCTTAGTGCATGGTTTCTCCTTTTTTAAGCATTAATTACGTATGTCAACAACAATCAATTTAGAGCAAGATAATTGCAGGTATGGAAGAAGGTTACTCTTTGCAAATAAGTACTTGAAAGATAATGTCTTTATAGTATTAGGATTTTATTTACTTCAAGAGCTTCAAGAATTTGTTGGACACCCTTGAGTTTAACTATATATACAAAAAAGACTGCACGTTATAATTTTTTGTGTATATGCTTATCACAAAAATTAACATGTTTATTTAGGGATCTTTTCATAGCAAATGAGACAAACAGGTATATTTTGGTGATTTGGAACAAAGCTATAGATACAGATATTTATAGAGATAAAGATGTAGACATTTATTCCACTCCAATATATTGAATTAACTACTCCGTAGCAACACTCTTTGTCAGCCTGTCTCAACACAATAATTCTGACAAAAATTTCTAGTGCCAATATTATTGCTTGTGTATTTCATCACATAAATGCTCAACATTCCATCAGCTGTGGATCCTGTGCATTTTCTGGGGTTCAGAAGCATGTCCTCATCCACAAATTTTGCATGGACTTTTTTTTTTTAAATACTTCTTGTTTTAATTTCCCTTACTTAAAAAGTCAAATCAAGTGTGTCTTTGTCATCCAGGACAGATTTATATAAATATTAAAAAATGAGAAGTGTTATTTTGATGCAGCATTTTATTATCTTTATGGACAGAAGGCCTCTCCAGATATCTTATACTTTTGCAAATTAGTAATCTTCTTGAACTATGCCTAAAGGACATAATGGAGAATTGATCAGTATTTTGAAGTGATAGTAAAGTTTTACAGGCTGGAAGACTGCTTTCCTGTCACCACTTAATCTCCTTCACAGTTGACTTTTCCAGTTTCTTCAATTTTTCTTCTCAGATCATGTTTTATAATCTTTTATAATCTTTATAATCTTCTGATAGTTTCATACACCTGTGGTTAGTATTAACCTCTTAGATCCTTCCAGTTTCTCTTTGGTCTTAGATTTGTCCAAGACCCATCTCCTGGATGAAGCTTCCCCAATGTCTAGGAGAATGTTCCCTGTTCCTTATTAAATATTTCTTTAAACTTGCCAGAGTGCCATTGGCTCATCTTGAAACAATAGCATGTTGCTATTTTTGGGCCAATATGCAGTTTGTGGGTCAGCATAACTGCTGGTTAATTTTTTTGCTGCAGTGCTGCATACTTATATTTCTCCAAATATTTAATCATCTGCTTCTTACAGCAGACCTTCTGTTCTTTTTCAGCTCAGCCACTTGTACAACATGGTAGGTCTCTGGAAAGGAGAGTATGAATAGTTATAGGGCAAACATAGTGTTCTTTAAGTAGGGGAAAACAGGTAACTTTTAAAGGTAAACTTAAATTAATTGAAAAAAAATAATGTCTGTGAGGAAAACTTTACTTCAGAGTAAGAGAACTGCCTCACACCATACATATATTTTTTTAACAAAGTAAATGATTATTTTTAGACATTTGTGATAATGTTTATGATAATGTATAAAATATTTTTTTCTTGCATACACTGAATTCAGGCTAAATTCCAGGAAAAAACAGAAGCAAAACTTTTTCAAATTTTGAATGGTAAGATATTCAAAGTAAAAACATGATAAGATTATGTGACCTCTTTCAGCAGCTAAGAGAATACACCATACATCACCAGTACAAGTTTTATATTACATAGAATTTCCAAAGCCTTTTTTTTTCATAGAACATTTTATATCAACTATAGAGTGAGGAACACATATTGCTATAAATTACTTTTCTGTCTGCATGTACCTCCACCCTACCAGTGGTGTTTTTGGGGCATCTGGAGAAGGCTGTTTGAAAAGTTTTCTACTTTTATTGAAATATCTGATGCTGACAATGAACTGAAGAACACAGGGAGTAAAATAGATAGCAGACACTGGGCTCAATATATAGCAACCTCCTCATGTAAGCTGCTTAAAGTATATAAATATATGGCAGCTGATTATTAAGAACTTATGCAATTTAAAATTATGAAATGAGATTTTAAAAAGAGAATGAATTTTTGTCTACTCATGTAATCTTCCAATCCAGTGCATTAATAAAACATCTAGTACTTTCAGGAAAGGTTGATAATTAGTTGTTGGCACTTAGCTGCTAATGCCAGCTGTAAAGGATATATTCTTAATTTATATTTTATACAGGTGCTAATGGTTAAAGTTAGAAGAATAATTAGCATAGTAGGACATGATGATTCATGCTGTTATTGATATTGTTGCAGTCAAGTTTATGCTTCTGTGCCAAAATTGTCATATTGATTATTATTTTTGGCTAATGGTATGCAACCCTTACATCAGATTTCTGTCTAGACAGTAACAACTTTTATAAAATATTTACTAAGAGTCTCCATGACCCAGGATTTTTCTTGAAGTTTGGCTTTTCTTGCTTATTTTCACTTTAAAGACTGACAGCTACTGAAAATGCAGTGTGATTTTCTGATTTGGAGACCTTGAATAATCTTCTCCTGGAGGCTCTATTTTTCTGAATGTTATTTTCAATATGCAGAGTATATTAGGAATAGAATTTTAGCATATTGTGTTTATTAGTCATAAAGAGGGGGCAGGGTAGTGGGGGCTGTAAAGTACATTTTACATAAGCAGAAATCTAGCTGCAACAAAACCAATTAAACCAGACATCTTGAATAGAAAGAATATTTTTTTTTTCCTAGTATATTTATTCCATCAGACCAGAGGAATTAAGAGCTAGATAATCTTTCATGTGAGGAATACCTGTACAGAGAACACTAAAACTTGTCAAATTCCAGACAGGTTTTACTTCCATTAAAAAACTGCCTATCCTTCTACTTAAATATTATGGTTGTGACCCACCACAGTTATCTCTCTGGAAATGGGAGGTCCAGAGGATAAGAACACACTCCATACTTCTGGAATGATCTAATTCATGAGTGATACGGAGAGTTTATGTTTAGAAGCACGTGGGGGAAAAGAAAGGCACATCCTGACATATAAAGCAACTGATTGGCATCTAAAATAAAAGAATGTCAAGACTGTGGACATTTTCTCAAAGAATCTTCATTCTTTAGTTACACATTGAAATGTGTAACTATGTGGTGATATTTGAACACATAAATGCTATTATGTAGGCATCTAGTTTGCATAGGCTGTTGGACCCATATTTGTACTGAGCTCATATCCTTAAATTTCAGAGGAAGAAAACCCAGATACAGTGCAGGGAAGGAGACCCAATAAAAGGTGCTTACAGTATGCTCACATCCCATCCAGAAAAAGTAAGCAATCAGAAATTAATATGGCTTATGAACCACATCTGCCCTGACTGCTAAGTGTTGATTAAGGAACTGGTAAATGGAGCAATAATTCATTGTGGTTAGGAAATAAATTATGATATATAGAATGCTGAGGATTTTCTTCGACTACTTAAAAAAAAAAAAAAAAAGACTAGACATTCCATTATCAGGAGCAGAGAAAAGAATATTTAAGTATTTCTTTCTTCATTCAAGGTAGACTGTGCCCAGGTATGGTTTCTTACAAGAATGGAAATAACAGGAAGGTAATTTTGTATATACATCTGAGCCAAACAAAACAGCTTTCAATCTGATATTGTATGAGATGTTGGTATCACAGTGTTTGTAAGCAACTGCTACAATTGAAAATGCCAGCTGAATGGATACCCACCAATGTGCACAGTAGTTATGAGAATCCCTGTGAGTGTGACTTGCCTTGCAGATGCTTCTTGGGAAGGTCTGCTTGAATTAGCGACTTTATGCACATGCAAACACCTGCATTAGAGGGAGCAACCACGTTTTCTATCTATTGTTCATCATTTGTCATTCTTCATTTTAAAAAATGTTTAATTATCCAGGGAAGGCACTAACATTGCTATGTGCCTAAGGAGACCAATAACACAATGTAATGACCAACAAAAAGCTGAATTCAGAGACATTCAAACACCTCACAGAATGATATACTTTCTTTTGGTATACTTGCTATGACCACACATCATATTTTAATGGTTTATTGACAAAAGGGAAGGATATTATTGCAGTTTTGGGGGTTTGTTTTCTTTTAGGGTGTAGGGATTTCAGGTTTGTTTTTTATTACTTAAATTTAATGTTAACATATTTAAATTTACATTTCTAGGTCAAAAAGTTTTCCCCACGTTAAAATCATACAGCCACTGTTAATAATAATGAGATAATGACAATCAAAGCTCAAAGGACAGTCAGTTGTAGAGAAACATCAGATTGTAGGAGAGAAACATCTTATTGCAACATTGTGAATAGCTAAAGAAAGAGAAATCCTCATGGTGAAATATGAATGCTGAACCACAGGAGAGGTTTTTATATTAGCTATAAAATATAGTCTGAAGTCACAAGTGATAGTACTGGGATATTTGTAGACATACACCAGATTTAGACTGCAATCAGGCCTAAAACAAAGAGAAAACACTAAACATTTTTTGAAGTCTAGATTATAGCCAAGTGGAGACATTTTAAAAATAAGTGAGTTCATTCTTTTTCTTTTTTTTTAATTTATTTTTTTTATTTCAAGCAGGCCTCTATCAAATTAGCTTGCAAAAATCTGGAGACCTACAGAGCTGATATTTGGTTTAGTTTCTCCAGTCTTCTTCCTATTATTCAAAAAAATAACTAGCAAAGGACTAAATTTCCAAATGCCACCAGAATTGCTTTAAAATGGCAGGATGGTGGGGAATCCTCTTTTATGCATGTCTTGTTTTATGAAATAAAAAATAAGCTATAACCTCTCTGCTAGGAATCAGTAACAAAGAAGGCTATATTGAGAATAGCTAGAGGATCCTCTATAAATTTGATCAATAAAGTGTTTCAACCTTTACTTGGAAACCTGGAAAAAGTAAATATCTCTACTGGGTAGTCATGAAAGCTGATGTTTTCTCCTCTTGTGAGCTCTCAGTCTGGAACAAAAAGCCTTATTGATGGAAAAGAAAAAGAAAATGGATTTTGGAAATAATAGCCAAGTATACTAACAAATAAAAGAGATTTATTAACAGCCTTGCAGTTTCTTGGGCAGTAGGTTTTTTCTTTGTATTCCCATTTGTCAGAAAGGGAAAAATAATAAAAGAGCTTTCATGTGAATTGGCTGGAAAAAAATAGGTTTTGATTTAGAATTTTTGTTAATTCAGTCTCAGCTCAAATAAAATTGACCCACACCACCCCCCCCCCAAAAAAAAAAAAGTAGTGTTAAATTTTGCTTTCTAAGGCTGTTTGCTTAAAATTATTGAAACACACATTCCCAAAATCAGATGAGTTTTCTTTATCCTTTACAGGCAGTGTCATCTGAGCTAGACCGCTGTGGCATAGATGCCTTTAGATGCATAAGTGCAGGGGGTCTGAGTATCCTTGGCAGAATCTGTTTCAAAGACACAAGATTACAAAGATCTCTTCAGGCTGAAAAAACCCGCTTCTTCAGCCTCTTATATATACTCAAACCATCCTTGTAGCTCTCCACCTGGCTTGTTCCAGTTTGATTGCTTTAGTATGTACTGGAGAACTGCAGCTTGGCCACAGTACTCCAGCTGCAGCTTCATAGGCACAGAATAAACCAGAATAATCAGCTCCATTTACCTTCCCCAAACATCAGTCTAAAGGAGGACCTTGTGTGTGCTGGTATAAATTTATTGCTGTCTTCTCACACTTGGCCTCTGATTTCCAACTTAAGTCATTACCAGACCCCTAGAAGTTATTCATGTGTAATAAAGGTACTCATTATCCAAATATTAAATAATTGGGTTTTTTTTAACAAATAGTTTTTGTCTTAAGAATGCTTTAAGTTCTCACTTCTGTGACCTGTTCAAGACAAGCAACCAAGTTCTCTCCACAACTTCACTGAAGATCCAAGCAGGCCCCATAATGCCCCATATTCTCAAATAAGTGTGTGTTTTATGTCTTCTCCAGACTTGAAATCTGTAATCTTGAATAATTTTTTTTCCTAAAAGCTAGCAATTAATATATACTGAGATGCCATTTATTCATTTTACCCCTAGCAGCAGTATCCAAACAGAACAAATACAATTTTGACCATCCTTTCAGGAAAGATGAATGCTTTAGGATAAAATAATCCATACAACTTTTGAAGTGAAGAACCTTTCTGAAGATTATCTGTCTATGTAACTATTACACCTGGATACATATCATTTATGTCATTCCCTTTTGTCTATACGGTACCAGTCTGGGAAAAGAGTGAGAGGATTTTGATAACTTTTCACTACTTTGCAAGAAAAAGAAATATGACAGAAGAACACATGTAATAAATTAAATTTGACATGTTTTTTATCTATATAAAATGGATTCTGAACAGCTGGTAATTGCAAATATTTTAGCAGTCATTTTTGATGCGGAATATTGCTTCTGTGCTCAACATTAATGAGATGTGAGTTGCACTTCATCAAATTGACAGTTCTCAGGTTTTTTTGATGATCACGTGATACATTACTGAGAACAGTGCATAATGGATACATTTACCTGTGAAGAGAAGAGGGAATCTTAGTTTCATTACCTGCTAGTGACCTACTTTAGCCATGCATTACAGAGCTGTGCAAACAAATTTATGGGTACATATCAATAGAATATCTAGAAATACTTTGGTTAAAAAGAAGTAGAAAAAATAATCCAAATAATAATGAAAAATTAGCATTTTTATTTAAAGGAGCAGGAAATAAATTTTACATTTTAAAAAGTAGACCTAGTACCTATTAAAAAATTCCAGAACACTTTATTGAATGACTAGGATTTCCTCTTCTGTAAGACTTTTTTTAAAAAGTCTGTATTTTTAAAAAATTCTGTATTGTTATTGAAAACACAAGCTGTGATGATACATGAAAGTAGCTGTTGCCTCATTAAAAGTTTCAGAGGGAAGTCAGAGGGATTATTCAAATATTCAATGTTATTCACCCACATAAGCAATATTATTGCCTTGGAGTCTAGAGAGATGATTACAAAGACATCCCCAATTACCCCAGTCAGATGCATATATGATTTTGAATAGATCTGCATAAGGTCAGTGGGTGAGCTTTCATGTCTCAACATTATACTTCTTGGGGGTTTTTAATGTTTTTTTAATTGTGAGTACTGGAGGAATGTGCACACTCTAGCATGTAAAATTCATCTTGACATCCTTACCTGTATCAGGGGGCTAAGACTTTGAGTTTCTTCTTCTGATGGCGAACCTGAAAAAACAGTAAGGAAAATCCCAATAGAAGAAATGGGTCAATAAAATAGGGATTTATAAGTCAACACTGCCAGTGGATACTGAAAAGGTAACCATTTGGTGGAATTGCTCCTAAGTTCAAAGCTAAAAGCATTATCACTTGTAGGTATGCTCATTCTATCAAGTAAAATTGGGAGTTCTGTATGGTCACAGTGTAGGAAACTGGTAAAATAACTAACTTCTGGATTTGAAACTCATTGTGTGTGCCAAACTGCAATGGAATGAAATTGAGGTATTTTGAAGAATCTATTTTGGTTTCTTAGAAAAAGGATGAGTTTTCTTGCTGTATTGCTGTAGATTTCTGAACTTCTTTACAATGTGATTATTAGAACCATAAATGAGAAAAAAGAATTATGTTAGAGGGATTCATTTGCTGGAAACAAAAAATAAGATGAACTATAAAAATGCAGTGAACTCAGGAAAAACTGGATGTCCTTTAGCAATGGCTTGAAAGAATTTGGATAAATCTCTGTAGCAAAACCTCCAAATATTCTGTTATATGGTCTTTAATTTCTTTTTTCCCTTTTTCTGGTTTTTTTTTTTTTTTCTAGGTTCTTTTAAAACACCTGTTCTAAAAGAACTGTGTTCATCATTTGATCACAGGTCATAAGCTCAATCCAAGTATCTTCTGCCTTCTTTTGTGTTCAGAATGTAACCATACATGACACATCCTGTCCCCAAGGATTCCACAGAAGTTAACTTTATCAGCATCTGATTTTACTACAACTATCCAAATATGAAATAGAGAAAACATTATGTTAACCTCTATAAAGACATTATTTCTGATGTAGATAAAGAATTGGTAGTACTGTAATGTTGACAGTTCCAGAAACTCAAGTTTATAGCGTAGGTATTGAAAACAGTGCCAATATACAGCAGAATAGTCTCAGGCATTTTAACCTAAGAGCAATCTGATCTTGTTCTCTGCATATACATTAAGGAATTGAAAAGATCATTAACAGCAATGCTGGCACATATAAAAATATATTCATTTCAGAGAGGCATTGGTAGGAGTTTCCTGGAAATTATTGCCATTAGGTTTTGGATTAATTTCCTCAAACGAGTTATGAGGAGCCTGAACTTGTTACAGAAAGGATCACTGGCTGCTGGTGACAGCAGAGCATACGGTATTCTATCACCCAGAAAATCCCTTTGGTTTAAATATTCTTCATTAAAGGATGTTTGGACAGAAAAAAAAAAGGGAGCCATGTGTTACAGAATATGGAGAAAATAATTTATTTGGCATTGATGGACTTAACGTTATTGACTGATTTAAGTTCTAGGTATAGATGCTCCAACTGTGTTTTCTAAATTTTGGGTATTCAGCTCATCAAGCCCAGTCCTAGTAATTCTGTTGTATCTATTTATTTTTCATCAATAATTTTTGGAAAAGAAAAAAGTAGCCCAGAAAAACCACAAATATATCTCTGTGTGAAAAAAAGTAATAAAAACCTCAATTTCCCAGTCATACAACTTTATGCTTGTTTTCTTTCTGGAAAAGTTCAATGCTATATAATAAAATAGGACTGGGAAGTCTTCCTTGTTATTTTAGGCAATTTCCTTATTTAAAGTAATGCCATGATAGGAATAACTAAGATAAGTGCTGGAAAAAAATCCGAAGCTTGAAAGATCACGGGAGAGAATTGAATAGTGCTGAAAGCAGAATAGTATCTCAGAGGCCACCAGGTCTGTGAATCAAACCACAACAATATAATAACATGATAGCCAGGTGAATGTAAGCTCTCAGGATCTTATTTATAAAGTAGGACCCATTAAATGGAAAGCACATCTGCTTTAAACTTGCTAGATACCAGCCAACGTCGCTGCAAATCTGAAATCTTGATACATTCACAAATATTTACTGTCATCTAAAATGGGGGGAAACCCCAATTTGGTTTAATTCTCTTAGTCTCAGTATCCTTGAAGAGAAATTTCCACCTTTTACATCTCCCCAAGGGTGTTAAGGACAAAAAAATGCACTGGAGACTTTTCCTTATTTGTGAGGACAACATTGAAAATTTTTTTTAATACAACAACACAGAATTTAATTCCTAAGGTTGAGAGCTTCCTTCCAAGGAATAGAAACACAATTCCAAAGCTCATTGCATTTGTAAAATACATTCTGATTTATGGGCACAGTTCCATCCATGAAGACCTGACTTAAATCTATGGACATAAGTTTTAGAAAACCTCTACAAGAGTTGAAAAGTGCAGGTAATTAATTTCTAAGTGTAGCATCTCTTCAAGCATTCAGCTTGTTGAACCCAGACTCGTTTTTTAAGCAAATAGCAATGCTATGAAGATTTTACGAGTTTCTGCTATAACTGCAGGAGAGACAAAAATTATAAATGCAATTTTAATTTCTGTACCAATAACTCTATTTTAACAAGCTTTAAGGAGCATAAATATTTGACTCTCTTCCTCAAATGAATGCAGTTAAATAAGCAGTAGCAATAATTATTCTGTTTCTAAACACTGATTTCCGGGACCTCAGCACATTACACAGCACATTGCAGACTGAAAGGTGAAATATATGAGTTTTAATGAAACACAAGAATCTGCTGTAGCATTCCTTCAATTATAATAAAATTCCGGAAACTGTGTTTTTTAAAATAAAGTAAAAAATTAACCTTCCAAACTCATGATTTTTTGAAATGGGTATATAATGAATGTTTTGATTGGTCACTTGATGTGAGTTTGTAACATGTATTTTGCTTATGGCTCAGCCCCAAACTTTAACCGTAAACCTCAGACATTAATCCATTCAAACTGAAACCAAAGTATTCCAGTAATTTTCAGATCTCTATGTTACAAATTTTAATATAAATATTCTGTCAGAAGACATCACAAAATTAAGTCTTGTGGCAGTGCTCCACTCTTTGGGAATTTTTTCACTTTAGGAGGTTGGCAGACTCCAGATGAGGCACATTTGTACTTCTTTGGAACTCTGCTGTAGGAAAACAAACAGTTTTGGCTGTACAAATAACTAAATACTGATTTTAGTACTACTTGCATTTAGTTCTTTATGAAACAAAGATAAAAAACAGGAAAAAGGAAGTATTGAAATTTCAACTCTGAAAATTTCAAACTTCCTACTGCTATGCTGCTAAAATCTTAGAAATTTAAATCATTTACGTGAAAATTTTTCTCTCAGTTCAGAATGACTGTGTGATCCCAGCCCTGCATAGTGCTGTGATCCTGATGTTTTGGTTGACGTTAGTAAGAAGTGTAAAACTGAACATTTATCCCTACAGGAAAATTATATACATCGCATAAATATTATATAATATTTATAATATTCCTCTGAAAAATATTTAAAAAATCCCAGTGTCCTCTCTCTTTCTCTATTTCTTATGGTTATAGACAGAAGCATTACAGCAATGCACAGAGAGAAAGAAAATTTCTGTCCCAGAACCTAAAATTGTGAATCCTATCAGGAAGGAACATACACAATCCCAAATTTTGTAAGTGTAGCAGTGAAAGATGATTTACAGAATATTAAAGTATATAAATATTAAAGAATATTTAAAAGTTATTTGGTATGCCTATATTGTACTCTCACAAAGTTGTTCTTCTGGATACATTATTCAGTGAAACTGATAACAACATGCTATATAACACCAAAATCTAGTCAGTAATTCTGTACAACTAAACAGATGAAAATAAAAATATACTTGGATATATCAGCTGGATATATTAGGATATGTTAGCTTTCTGGATATATTAGCTCTCATCTTTCAATAGGATCATAGAAACAACCAGGTAGTAGTTTTAGGTTATTGCTTACGGGCATATTGTTAATCACAAATATATTCTTTTAAATACTATGACAACGATTTTCTTTGTATTCTAATTTATATGTGGGTTCCACTAGACATTCTGAAATAAAATTTAAATAGAATTTATTCTTTTTCTTTTCCTTCTGTGTTCCACTTTCTATATCTTAATTTCATAGCCCATTCTTTAAAAATGGAAGTTTACAATGTCATTTTGCCTGTGTCTATTAACTTCACTGCAGTCCTGCCTGTTTTATCTGCAAAAATATAGCTGCTCCTCAGTGTTTCCAACCAGATGGACTAGTAATCCATTGAACTGCCAGCCAAGAGAGCTCATTTCTGACAGGCACAAATAAGGGTTGGAAAAGGAATTTTCAGATAAAGAAACTAAACAGTCTTTTTAACATTCCTGCTTTTCTCACATATTGCTGTAAAAACTAGGAGTCGATTCTTCTTTATTTTGTTTGGGAGACTCATAAATATAATACCATAAGAATGAGTTTTATATTTTAGGTAGTCTACTGAAAATGTAGTAATTTATATGACTGCTTGCAAGCTTCTTTTCTTTCCAGTAGAATCTGAAAATTATGAAATATTATTTTACTTACTTTCACATTCTTAGCATACTAATTGCATCTACATCATATTCTGCTCATTACTATCTTTTATGCACCCTAATTACTCATTTTTAAGACTACTGGCCTAATTTTGAATGTGAGTGAACAACTATTTTTCTAGAATGATCAGTTGTGGGGGGTGGATTGTTGTTTTTTTTTTTTTTTTTTTTTTCTCTAGCTTCTTCCAGAACTAAATATTTTAAATGTTTCAGACAAATTTTACTGTTTTAACTGATAAAATTTTGTCCTTCAAAGCTATGCTGGTGATGTGCAGTACTGTCACAGACATATTTTGTGAAAAATCCTTTCCTTAGGATTTTTTCTCCGGAGAAGCTGAGAGGCCTCAGGAACAAAATGTAAACAATGGTTATCTGCTACTGTGGACTGCAACAGGTGGATCTGTGATTGGTCTCATGTTGGATGTTTGTAATTAATGGCCAACACAGCCCAGCTGGCTCGGACTCTTTCCGACACACAAGCCTTTGTTATCATTCCTTCTTATTCTATTCTTAGCTAGCCTTCTGATAAAATCCTTTCTTCTATTCTTTCAGTATAATTTTAATATAATCTATATAATAAAATAATAAATCAAGCCTTCTGAGACTTGGAGTCAGATCCTCGTCTCTTCCCTCATCCTCGGACCCCTGTGAACACCGTCACACAGTACTCATATTTTTTTCTCTTTTCTAAGAAGTTTAAGGCATAACTCCATTCTTAAGTAGCTTAAGGGATGGAAGTCAAATTAGAAGAGCTGTGGGGAAGAGTAAACTTTTTTCTTAGCACATAACATTTTACCTATTTTGAGCACAACCACAGTAGAGTATACGTATTTCTAGGCTTAATAGTTTGACACTCAAATCAACAATATTGCTGTTTCTCTAAGAAGCATGCTATTCTATTTGTGCCCAGAGAGCTGAATAAGGACAGGAATCAATACCTAGAAGGAGCATAGGATTGCACATTCTCTGCATGGCGTGGTCTCAGGAGTAAAATGTGTGTGCTGATATACTGTTATTGGTTGGCCATATGTTCTGATTCTGTTTATGCAGAAATAAACATCCTGGATGTGCACTGACATTTGAAAGTTGCATTCCCACTTATGTGTAACATATGCATTTCAGTCAAGTTATATATTCAGAGCATTTATCATATTCTTATTCTGAAGATGCAAAAAAAGGATCCAGATTGTAATGTGATTCCCAGCATTGTTTTTGCCTCCTTCTCTCTGCATAATTATTTTATAATGATGAAAAAGGCTGACATCGAATTCTAAAATAATGAAAGTCAGTGTAAAATTACTATCAGAATTTATGTTCTTTGCAGTAAGTATCAGAAGACCAAATGTAGCAGAAATGTGGAAACAGGCAAAATTTGTCTTAGAATTAAATGAACTGCAAGACTTTTCATGAACCTTTGTCATCATGAGTCATAACAATCATGAAGGGGGTTAGGACAATATTAACATAACTTAATGGACAAGCAAGACTGGTGGCTCAGAATGCCAAATAAATTACAACATACCAAAAATAGACAAGAAATTATTTTGAGGAGTAGAAATAAATCCCTGTAGAAGAAGATCTGTCAAAAAGTTTTTTACTAGTATACTAAAGTTTTGAGAAGGAAGCTTATAGTCAAGATAATGCCAAATGTTTGTACTCTAAAAATAAATAAGGAGTCTGAGTTAAGACAGCTAATAAAAATCACTCCAGATTTAATTGTTCTTAAAAAAATTGGATACTTGGGGAGAACCTATAATTCCATATCTTGGAATTATATAATTCCTATAATTCCATGCTTGGACTGAAGAGGTCTAATAAGTCCTTTACCCCACCTGATCAGATCAACTCCTCTCAAGAAATGATTCAGGACTTTCAGTAAAATTTTTAATGGATCTATCTCTGTAATATACTTCTGTTAAAATGATGACAAGTAGCTTATGTTAAAGACAGAAACCCCCAATGCTTTAGTTTACTCTTGGCTTAAGGTGTTAATTTCTGATATAAGTGAAGTTATAAGTTTTTTGCTGTGTTCCATAGTTATATAGAAAGATGGCAGGCAAATAATGCACTTACAGGCAGGCAAATAATGCACTTACACATTACCCTATATGACAGTTTCCCTCAACTTTATGATTTGACACAGGCAAAAATAAAATAAATTAAAAGAAGAAAAGAAAAAAAAGATACTGAGAAGGAGCCTAAAGGTCGTTCATGGAGTCATTGTTATTGGCAAACTTTTCTGAGACAGCAGTAGAGGTTGAATATAAATACTTTGTGTTAAGTGTTCCACTCTCAGAATTTGTATGAGTCTAGAAAATGAAGCAAATAAGGAATGGTGGATACTTGGCGAGAACCTATAATTCCATATCTTGGAATTATATAATTCCTATAATTCCATATCTTGGCTTGAAGGGAAAGTAAGGTGTTATGTCTGAATAGAAGCAGGAACATTTGTCAAGAAGTTAGGACCTGAGGAGATCCTAACCTGAGCAGAGGTGAGGTGGGATGTGAAAACAAACGAGGTGAAGAAGATACTGACAGTATGAAGGGACTGTGCACTTAGAAATAGAAGAGATGAAAACTAAGCAAGCCAACAAATTACTGTTAACAATATGAGAAGAGTTTTGGAGTGTTTTTGTTAAAACTTTCAGAGAACTAGTTGCTTATTGGCACAGTTTTTGATTTTTATGGATGTGTTTTTTCTATATTAAACAATAAATATTTAAATAATATGATGATTGTATCTCATACTGATCCAAACTATAAAAAACAATCATGACTGACAGAGACGGCATAAAAATTAAAAAACAGAAAAATTAACCACTGCGAATAGTAAGAAAAAAATCCAGACATATAGAGGGCAAAAAAAAGTATTGTATGATTTATATCTATAATTTAGAAAACAGTGAAGAAAATTCAAGAGTACTGCTAAAATTGTTGTGGATGTTGCATTTTCAGGTCTCCAAGTGGATACCTAATCAGAACTTCTTAATAATAGCAAGCACTATATATACACATGTAATTACCATAAACTTTTAACACCCTTTCTAATTACTTATTTGAAATTGATGTCACTGTTTTTTCCAAATACATTCTGACAGTCTTAGCTTTTATTTCTTAGCAGGAAAATTATCACTGGAATTCAAGAAAATGGAAGCTGAAACACTGAAAACTGTATATTTGTTCAGTTTAAGACAAGAGGAAAATTTCTAACCTAAAAGTTTAAAAGACTAATAAGTATAAACTAGGAGGAAATAGAGGGAGAATCTTTACAAAAAATTCTGCATCAGAGAATACACATTTCAGAGCATATATTCAGCATATTTCAGCAGGTTAACTGGTGGAGTCATTTAAGAATGCAACTTTTCAGTAAAGAGATACTCTTCTCCTTACTGCACAATTTTCCTAAAGACAGCTTCAGTTATATCATCTGCTGAAGTGCTGTGCTTCTTCTACTCTCTTGTTATTCACAATAATGGAAGCAAAATGAGAGCAGAAAATCACTGCCATGTCTGCCTTACTGTGCCAATTTCTTACAGGCTGAAATCTGAGCCTAGCTAAAACTACCTATATGTGCAAAGTATACCTGTTGTGGGGCACTGAATCAATTTTCTTTTGTTTCCAAAGCAGATATTATTTTCAAGTTCATCAGATGAATGTGTTAGACGCTGAATTATCTCAGTATACCACCAAGCCAATTCTATATCCAACATTTTCTGAGTGAGAAAACACCCAGTGATGCCCCAAGGAACAGTAATGTGCTCAGAGAGCAGCTGAGACACACAGGTTGTACACAACAGATGGCACTGAGCATGTGTTTTAGGCAGAGCTGCATGACATGTACTCTAAAAGTGCTACTTTTTCTTAATATATTTCCTTGGTGTTTTCACTACATTGTCAAGTTTCATTCAAAAGCTGGGGAATGTTCACTTCAGACAGGATGAATTAGAAGGAGCCTTCTTTGGCAGGAGCAAATTTTTCCTCTCTGGTTGTACATTAACACACTGCAGAGGCATTTCTGAGTGGTAGTTTGGAAATTAGAACTTATTTCTCACTAATAGGACATTAGTTGAGAACAAGAAGAAGTTGGAGGAAAAATAGTCTACCAAATTCTGGACAAGAAATATCTATGCTAATTGCCCATTAAAAACACTTCTAAGTAGGGCATCCTAGCTCAGGCACCTTTGAAAGATTTCCCACTGCAAAAAAAAAGTAAAACGTTACTTTTTGAAATTATCAATGTATTTAAGAAACTTATCAGGTGGTGATGGCAAAGGACATTCAACATCCAAGCCAGCTCTGCTGTTTGTGAGCACCTCTGCAGTATCAGGTAGAAATGAGCTATTTAGCAATCTTGTCATACCTGCACTTATAACCCTCTGACTTTACAGCAGCTATGTGAACATAGTCTCTCATGCTTTATGTTGATGCACAGTCTGCTTTGTATACATAGTCAGGGGATTTTACATTTGATTTTTGGGGAAGATTGCCTTTTAAGGGTGGAAATTGTGATGAATGTCAGGAAAACTTGAGAACTATAATGAGTAGGGCATGGTCACTGCAATCCTTGACCTTCCAATAAGTCATCTTGCACTACATTTTCACTGTTTATGTGTATTTCTTGCCAACATTTCACAAAAACCCTTATGTCTGAAACAGCCCCCTAGTGTGGAGATATATCAAGCTTCATTAAACATTAAGCCAGCTGTGCTGTTTATAGGTGTATTAGATTTTTAATTTTTTTAAATTGAGTTTTATGTGATAGATGGGAGAATGTGTTCTTTTATAAAATGGATATTTCTGAGAGTTGTCATTGTCAGGGACTTAAAAGCGAAGGGTTTGCAGTTTGTGGCACTTGTTTCTTCAAGCTTCAAATTCTTCCACTTCTGGTGTTTCATACTTGTAGGCTTCACTACTAGAACCGAAAATATACTTCCTCCTCTAGGGAATTGGAGAAGGCAGAGGATAAACCTTAAATCCAGCAGCAAAACTAAACTAAACTAAACCTCAAAATCCTTTCTGAAATTAAAATACCTTGCAAGCAAGGACATTGTCACAGACAAAAGCTTATTCTTCTAACTTTTTGCCATTCAAGAAACTCCAGCACTTCTCTCCCACGTACTCCATAACCTTTGGTCAGCACCACAACCAGGAGTGGTGTGAGTGGGACAGTGCCCGGGGTGCAGGAGCTGATGTGTGTCCAGCTCCATCTCTGCAGGCTTCTGAGGCTGCCCCTCGCTTTTCCAAGAAAGGAAGACAATGCATCTCCCTAAAGCCTGCCTTTTTTTCCTCAGCAGGAAGTTTCAGTTTTCAGAGAAAACATTCAATCAAAAGAGTCTGTAGGAATCCAAAAGTTGTACATACCTTCAAGGGCCAGCTTCTTTCTCCGAGGGGAACTTTTTTCCATTACAAAGGTAATTCAGAATTAAACAAAGCACTGTCCCAGATGAATCTGATAGGCAACCAGAAGTAAGTCCACAAATATCTTATTGCAACCTGGTACTACTTTTTCTTTTATTTCCTTTGAGGACTAGGTAATTATCACCAGGGTTTGAGTTGAAAAAGAAATTTCTTTTATCCTTCCAGTGAGTGTGGAAAGTGGTAGAAAAATTAGGTTTTTAAAGCTGGTTTTGGGAATTAACTTTTTGTAGAATCAAGGTGGGAGGACTGGGTGCTACAGTTGAAGTACTGATGACCATGTCCATTAGAGAATTTTTCTTTCTATACAACCCCTCTTATCTGGGGTCAGTTCCTTATTCCCATTAGTTGGGTCATTTGTTTTCCCTTCTCACTCAGAGGTTTGTTGTTTGGGTTTTTTTTTTAAAGATTAATGTAATTATAACAAGAATGTTCTGTGTTTAAATTAATTTGATGTAGCCAATATTTCTTATATTTCCTTTCTTAAAAAAAAAAAAAAAAAGGCAAAAAAAAAAAACAGGGCCTCTCATGGCTATATTAATGTCTTACTATATAGTAGACTGTAATTTCTACCTACAATTTTTAAAAAATAATCCCAGGTTGTTTAACCTTGCTTAAATCATGACAGCAAATGAGGTTAATTTAAATGAACTGCATACTGCTATAAATTAGTAAATAAGACAGTCAATTAACCAAATTAAATCTTATTGGAAATTGGCTGCTGCCATCTGGAAATTTTTTATTAGACTTTACGGCTGGCATGACCTTTAGAGTGCAACTGGCAGGATTTTTTATTTCTCTAAGAAATGCTTGACTTAGAAGAATGAAGTATTTGTGAAATATTTTTATTATTCCTGTACTTGATGGATATTTGCAGTGGAATACAAAATATTCCTGTCAGTGAATAGGCAGTTGAATAAGTATAGACTTTCTTACTGCAAAATCTGAGTTACTTGTCTATGTGTTTGAATCTGTTTTTCTGTGATTCTTTTTTTCTCTCTTGTATTAATTGCACAGTCTTCTAATACACTGTGGAATCTAATAGAGTAAGATTGGCTTTTTCCAGTCAATCTCTAAGGTGCTTAATTTTTTAAATTTAGCACCCTTTAAAATGTCCAGAAAAATCAAAGTCATGAAAACTGACGCTTCAAGGTATCATTTCTGCATTACTAAAGCAATTCTCTCTATGGGCAGCTTCAAAGAGCATTATCTAGTTGTGTTGAATATGTGTGCATGTTTTCCCTGCAGGAATACAGCAGGGAGGTGCAGTCCTGAGGGATAACTTGCTTAGTGCTAGCTTGGGGGGTCACTGCATCGTGCTTTATATGCATAATTTCAGGGCAGGTAGAGTGTCTGTGTTACTGCATGGCATCACCCTTAGCTTTAGTTGGTGGGAGGTTTGTGGCTTGCTGACTTTGTAAAGGCTGCTTAACCTGCTGCCTGTGTCAGTTTGTAGACTTGAACTTACACCGAGGTAAAGTCTCCTTTTCCTGGTAGCCCTGTTTCCACAGGGACTTTGTTGGCAAGTGATGGACTGCCCAGGTAGTTTCCCCAGAAACTTTGTGGAGTCTCCATCCTTGGAGATACACATAAACATGTCACATCTGGACATGAACCTGGAAACTGTAGGTGTCCCTGAATGAGCAGAGGGTGGTGTGGGCATGACAATCTTAAGAGGTCACTTTCAGCCTCAGAAACTCTGAGGTTGTGCCCTTGAATAACCCATGCTCATGGCCACGTATTTCTTGTCTCTAAGTGCCTTGTCTCTCATAACAAAAGGTCACATTTTTCAGCTCAATCAGGTGAACAGATCCTTGCAAAGAAATAATGATAGGAAATATTTGCCAAACTCCCAAGCTGTTGACCTAAGCCCTGGCCTTTTGCCTGGCTCTTAGAAGCCCCTGGGATGAAATTATTTGCTTCAAGTCATAAACTGCTTTTGCCTCTGTCAAGAAATGTGCTACATGATGCTTGACTAATGCGCAGTAAAGCTGTCACTGTGCTACACCCATATGCATGAACAGACGGGCTGAGGTGCCCAGATGCCACAGAACTGGTCATATGGCTCGGAAGTTCCCTTAACTGGAGGAAGAGTTTTGTTTTTTCCAAGCTGAAGAGAACAGCAGAAATATACAAACACAAATAGGGGGTTTTTTTTTGGTTTCTGGTTTGTTGCTTTGCTTTGTTTTTTTTCCCCCCCAGGGATCTGCTTGAACCAGTTTGGGAAGAGAGGGGATTTGGGGAGAAAGGGCACTATTGTGACACAGGTAACAAATCTTTGAATGCATACATATGTTTCATATACAGATTCTATCAAAGCTCAGAATATCTAGCAAAGCTCAGAATATCATCACATTTAATGATTCAGCCTTATATGATCAAAAAAATATACTTTTTTTTTTTACTGTATTTACAGTGTCTCTGGTGCTGTGCTTACTTCCCTCAAATAATTGTCATGCATTGCTTGCTATAAAATCTCCAGCTTTCCAAATTTAGAGAACTTGCTTGTAAAAAGCATGGTCAGTTTAACAATTATTTTGAATGCATCAACTTAATGGGGAACTAAAAACCTGGGTTGAGCTCAATTTTGATAGCAACTGAGAACCAGAGTGTAAGAACACCTACTCTGTCTTTCCTGAATGGGTTCTGCCAGTTTGGCAGCTGCTGACAACAGGTAGAATTCATGCCACAGACTGTGGAAATGTATCTGCCACCAAAGGTGTGTCCTGGGAGATTTTTACATGATGTTGAAAAAATTAAGAGCTCCACTGTAGAAAAAATTTATGCCCTCCTGGAAGGCAACAAGGGGCTGGATTATCAGGGAGAGAAAATCTGCTGGAAGGCTTTCATGTGGTTTCTACAAGGAGGCAAAGGTATGCTAGAACAGCTTGGATCCTTAGGTGTCTGGTTTTTCCTCAGTTTGGCATGGTTGTCAGTATTTTGAAACAGAGACTCCGTCTAGAGGCTCTTATGGTGCTGAAGTGTCCTAACTTCTTAGAAGTATATTACTTCTTAGAGTGGAAAGACTTGGACTTCTGCTAAAATTTCAGAGGTCAGATTTGCCTTTATCCTTGTCTTTTTAATTGAGAGGCTCATTATCTAAGGAGCCTTCAAGAGTGAAATAATGTGGGAAAAAATATGGATATGTGTGATAGTGTGTTGTTAAGTTTCTTGTGTTATTCCCCCAATTTATGTATTGTTCTCCCCTATTATGTGTAAAATGGGTTCGTTCCCCCAGTTTTTCCCGCCAGTGCTAGCCTGTCAGCTAAGTTGCTATAGTAACCGCTATTCATAGTTGCCGATATGTAATTGCTCCTCCCCTGGTTTCCCTTATAAGTGAAAGTTGTTTCCTCCCTGTCCAGTCAATCACTCCCTTCCTCCTCCCAGGTTTCGAGAACCTTCTCCTCTCTGGAGATGGTAGTTGGCTGGGGTCCCAGGACACCTCCTTTACCTTTTGATTATTGGTCTCCATGGAGTGTCAGTTCTGTGAAGTTCATCCCCTCACCTTTCCCGATTGGCTCCGCCTGTACCCACCCCCCCCTCCTTTATAATCCTGTTTTCACCCCCTATGATTGGAACTTTTTCCCAGATGGTTTCCCGGTTTTTGGATGCGGCATCACCTTCAATAAACCGATGTTTAACCCCCGGGAAATGGTCAGCTCCGTTCCTCTCCTATAACAGCGGTGTACGCCAGTCCGCAGCCAGCACAGCCCGAGGCCATCAGACGCCGAAGGGTGCTGGCCAGGAATTGCAGAGGGGCGTCGGCCTTTCGCCCTCAGCTGGTCCGACTCTAAACTTCGGGCCACATATGTTCCCCTCCGCAGATATGGTTGTGGAAAAGTTTGTTTGAAATCAAGTAGGGATCTATTTTCTTGAATACATTAGGTAATATGAGGAATAAATATTGAGTGCCTGATACATTCATTCAGGTAGATCCTTGGGAGTACTTTTTTTGAGAGACTAAAGGCATGCCCTGTCTCAGCCACAAGGCAGAGTGGGGTGATGGGATTCTAGATGTGCTCTGCTATTTCCAAATGTATGATATTACTTTCTACACCAGTTTTCCAATGCATGCTCTCACGGTATAATTTTCTGTTTATTTTAAAAGGTAGGGTGGTGATTCTTTTCTAGCTGTTTTCATAACTGTATTTTTATTTAACTACCTTCCAGATAATGATTTTTATTTGTGTTAAATATCAGAGAAGAGGTTTTTGAATTGTGCTAAACCACTGAAAATAAGAATTTGAAATAATAATTTGTACTACTTTCTTGCCAGTGTCTACTGAATTAACATGAAAACTAGGTATCAAACTTATGCTCTTGCACATTCTATACTGGACTCAAATATTAACTATTCTCTTGCAAAGGCATGCTTCAATACAGATATAACACTATATTAAGGGTAGTGTGAAAGTACACTTACTGTGATTATAATGAAATACAGCTTATATTAGAAAGGTGTGTCCAAAGCTTATCAATTCTTACTGCAATTATGTCTGCCAAGGGCTTCTAATTTCTTTTGGTCTCAAATTTTAACATTTGTTTTTTTCTAATTGTAGCAGTATCTCTGCTTGTTCAGAATTTTGCTAATCACTGATCTGATAGATCTGTGGAGCTGAATACATTTCTACATCAGCCTCCATGCCTGTGGGATTGTTAGAAGCAGTAAATAGATTATCTGTCCCTTCAGCTCTACTGGTGCTTTACAGTCCCTATGATGCTGTACCAGAGCTGAAGAATATTAAACTACCTGACAGTCATTAAGTCCTAAAAGCTGAATATTAGCATAAATATGGTGTATTAAATATTTTACTTTAGTTGATGCTGTATGATCTTTGTCCTCATTCTTGTTACTAAATTAAACTAATATTAACTTTTAATGTATTTATTTAAAAATATATGCATCATAGAAGATTTTATAACAAGGGATGGGGTTTGAGGATGAATGAAACCTTAATATGTACTGAGCACAGGTGGGCCAACTGTCCCTTGCAATTGGAATCCAACTTCTCAGCTGATTGAGATTCTCTATGCTGCTCAGGCACCTTAAAGTAACATCTTCAATATAAATTATTCTTCAGTGACAAATTATATAAAATCATTCAGAGTTTTAACCTCTTAAAGCATAACATTCCAACCCTGTGAGTATTTCTTTGAAAACATTCAGTAGTACATTACTGTAAAGGACAAATTTTTGATGTCTTCCTCTTTTCTATCTTTTTCTATCAATATTGATCATGAAGTTGCAGTTTCTGAGTTTCAAATAGTTCAGTGTGAAAGCAAAAATAAAATAATTTACTGGTTTGGGTTTTTTCTTTGTCAGCACTGTGGAAACCAAAGCCTGTTTCTTGGAACAGGTATAGAAAGATTTTTAATGTGAGATGGGAGCTCTTTGGTTTTTCAAAGGAAATCCTGTGACTACTTTCTATAGGAAGCAGTTCCTGACTCGTGCTGTTCTATAGAGCTGTGACTCCTTCCCTTTAGTCAAGGAAGAGATTATGAACCATTTTGAATCCCAGGTTACTTATCAACAAAAGATGACCCCATGTATCTCATGAGGCTTTCATACACTCTTTTAGCACTATGCTATAGCAAATATATGAAAATCCTCCAGAAGGATAAAAAGCTGCTGTCTTCTGTGGTGTGATGGGGAAAATTCATTGGAGATGCAAACTTTATTTCCATTAGGAATCTTTTTACCCTCTAAAATTAAACTTTGCTTACTTTGACTTCTGAAAAATTAAGAAAAACAACCTGTCAATGTTGAATGTATCTCTCTGAGAAAAGATCTGAAAATGAGAAGTTGAGGTCATCTATGAAAGGCTTTGGGAAGCCTAGCTGATCTTACTGGTAATTATACTCATAGAAAACTAAAAAATTATGACAATTAGTTTTTTTTCTCCTGTGTTCAGGTGGAACTTTATTCAAGGAAAAGTGGTTAAGTAATTTAGCTTCTTTGTTTTACAAGATGTTTCAGAACATCTCACTCAATATACAGAAATCTCTCATATAAAGAAAGAATAATTTTTTCTTATTTAGCAATTACATACATTAAATAGAAGGTAAGTTACTGAAAGTAGATGGAAAAAAATCTTAAGACCATTTTAGATACTAATGAAGACAAATATAATTTGTAAAGCCACCTAATTATCACTTAATAGTATTTGAGAGACTAATCTAACCTTTCTTGTAGGTATCAGAATTGCAAATACCTAGTCTGAGATAATTGAGGGTTAAAATGAGTGCAATGAGTGGCACTTTAAGTGTAGGGTGAAATAATCTGTTATTTAAAGTGTTCTTTAGCATTTAATTTTTTCAAAACCTTTGTATTTTATGCCTGTATTATCTCAGTATAGCTCTTTCTGTGAGGTCTTTTCTGCCTGAAGTTGCATGGAGCAGAACAGGCGTGTTTGATAAGTGACCCTTGTGCCATATCTGTATCTCTGTATAGCACAGAGCAAGTTTTGCTTTCTTCCCATATTGTAATTTGTTTGTCATAAACTTCATGAAATACCAAGGGAGACTATTACAGTTGACATACACAAGTGCTGCACCACTGACTTAAGTGGATTTGTGCCTGCCTACATCCATCATAAATTTGGTTGTCTTCCAAAATATTCTTTCTGTTGGAAATGGCAATTTCAGCCTGTTCCAGTGGTAATGTTGCTAGAATTAATGGTGTTATTATGCAGTGAATGCAATGTAACTGGTCAAATTATGCCAATTGTTTATTTTATTAGATGACCTTATTTTTGTTCATAATTCAATGCTTCTGTTTTATGAAAAATCCAGGGGAGTTTGACATCAATTTGAATACAGAAAAAAAATCAAAACTTTCTGTTTTAACAGTGTTACCCAATTGTCATTTCTATGTTGATATGCATAAACACTCTAGCTTCAAACAACATTGTGCTAGCCAGACATTTTGACATTATCACTTTCCCTGTGCTGCATCAGATGTTAAATTGCTAAATTTCAAGGCCCTTCATAATATCACTCCTCCCTGTTTATTTCCCATTTGGTGTCAAATGCATCATGCTTGCTCCGAGGTGACTCCTGATGCCAGCATCCCTTTATATACTTCAGCAAGCCCTCCTTTCTCATGCACCATCCCTCATGCTTGAGAAGAGAATTTTGTAGGTGCTTTTTGAATGGGCTGCTTTATGAATGCCTTCAAATCCCTCCTTCCCTGCCCTTTGCTTGCATGCCTGCAGGGATCACGCCAACAGTTGGGCTGGTGATGTGCCGTGACTCCAGCCAATATGGTCCCACAGTTTCCGTGCTCTCCCCTGTTTGCATCCATCTGTTCTCCCTCCTCCTGCGTTCAGGATGTGCTTATGTGCCTGTCACTGTCGTGGGGGAACGGCAGGAGAGCGGCAGTGGCCTGGCATTAGCTGATGGGACACAGGCAGCTCAGCATGGGGACCTCGCTGGGTGCTGGGGTGCCCCAGAGCTCTTGCCCTGGCTGCAGGAGCAGACCCTGCTCACCAGCTGTCCTTCCCACCTGTGTGTGTGGAGATCCTGCCCCATGGTCGCAGTCCCATCCTGAATCTCACCCTCTTCTGCTAACTCTCACACAACTTAAATAACCTAACTTTTATGAGACAGTCATCTGAAATTTAGTAAGTGGTGGAGAAAACAGGAGGGAATATATTTTTTCTTATTGTTAAATTGCTCCTAAATTTCTGATAAATAATATAAAAGCACACAAAGGGAAAAGGATGTGCAACTTCAGTATGAATTAAATAGAAATCAGATGTTTTAAAATTGATATAAATTAAAAATTTAAAAGACCAACACAATATGTTGGTGCTGAAAAATAGTTCCTCAGTAAATTATTTAAAATTATTTCACTAAATCAGCAACATAACAAAATTGTTGATATTTTAAAAAGTTGTGCACAAATATAAACAGAACAAGTATTAAATAGATGATACAACAGCAAGGTTCCACACCCCCTGGGATATTTTAATATGTACTATTCTGGACAGGATGTCTTGTCTGTGATCTCAGCATAACTGAGTCTGCTCTGTGAGCATTTACTAGTTGTGTTTATTGCCTTATAATTTCAGACTACAAAGTAATCTTGTATGTTCTTGAAAGTCAGGTGTTCAGGCTTTTTACCTCTGAATAGGAGCCCTAAGCAGCTATTTAATATCCATACAATGTGGATTTATTTTAAAGATTTGAGGACTAGATATTTTAAAGCCACAGAATATATTATGACTCTCCTTAATCAATTAAGCAGTTAAATTTGGATAGACAGAGTTTAGAGAATTTCTGTTTCAGAGGGCTGGATTCAAGGCTTTCTAAAGATTCATTTGGATTATATTTTATTCATAAGGTTTTTAAAATATTGTAAAACATTTATTTAACTTAGTTTCTAGAGAATGCAGATTTTTTTAAAATTGTGTTTGACATTCAGAATAATTTCACCTAATACCAGCTAAATTTTTTTTACATATTTTTTTTTTAAATGTATAGGGGACAACAAATAATTTCTAGTTTTGTAGACAGATGGCTTCTGGGGTTTTCAGGAGGAAATAAATTACCATTCCTTCCTAGATTAAACAAAATTTACAAACAAAACTAACCAAAACTCCCCAAAACAGTTCCTCATCCAGATTTAATGCTTGAATGTAATTAAATATCCTTGGTCTTCTCTGGTGAGGATGAGGGTCCCATGGTGCTAGTGTGATGACAATGTCAAGTAGGAATGAAGTTGCAGTCAAGTTGTTTCAAATGAGAGCTAAGTAAGACAATAGAAAAAATGTTCTCTGTAAAGATTACAAAATATTTAGACAACTGAAGTGTTACAAAAATTCAATATGTAACCCTTCTTAGCAAGAATTATAAGAGGAATCTATTTAAAAATCATTAGTCTGAAATCTGAATGTTACTGCTACTGGTGTTATTATCAATTAGTAGCTTGTGGCATATGGTGGCAGCATCATTAGAGATAATAATAGTTAAGGCTCTTATACAATTCTTGCAGTTCTGCAGTGCTAACCTCCGATTCAGCTGGACCAGGAAAATGTACCTAGCAGAGCTGAGCATTCTGCCTGGGGAATAAAACCCAGTGGAGTGTAGGGTTA
Organism: Zonotrichia albicollis; assembly: GCF_047830755.1. Lineage (NCBI taxonomy): Eukaryota > Metazoa > Chordata > Aves > Passeriformes > Passerellidae > Zonotrichia > Zonotrichia albicollis. Next base: position 127,359,238 of record NC_133819.1, read on the forward strand.
TGGGCCTTTGCCTTAATCTAGAAGCAATATTGATGAACCTGTGTCCACAGTTGCTTTTCAAAATAAAGTTTTAGAAAAGTCATGATAGTTGGTTGTGTAAAACTTCAGGCTCTTAAAAAAAAAGAAAGTTTTGAATAACTTTTCCAATCCCTTTTTTCACTGGTATGTAGACGATTGTCTTATTGGTTGCAGGGGCTTTGGGGAAAAATCATGTATTAGAAAGAAGATTAGAACTCTAGTAACAAGAGGAAGAGCTGAATAGGCCTGAATACAGACATAAGTACTTTCCAGGAATTCCTATTAAATATGAACTATTACTGGAGTTAAAGAGATAACTCACTAAAGTCAGTAGTTTAAAATAGAGAAGTCTCTCTAAAATTGAGGTGGTAAAAGAAGAAATACCAGCAGAGCAAATATTGTGACTTGTAAAAAGACTCTTAGATGGTCCCTGCCTGCCCATCCCTCAATCCTTGTCTTAGAACAAATATAACCAAGGTTAGTTTTCAAGGGAAAATACATCCTGGTGTTTAGCCGATTTCACTGTCGCATTGGGAATACTTACTTTCACATGTCATCTTATCTCTTCTGCACTTTAATTAACAAACATAAACTTCAACAGTCCATAATAGTAGCCTTTAAGAATATTTTACTACTCAGGCCCACTCACTTTTTTAATTGTTTTCCCCTAGCAAGTACACAAATAGTCAACAAAGGTTCTGTTTCTCAGTAGTGCCTAGAAATATCAGTAACAACTTCAGCTATTATTACCTATTATGTAGTGATTTAAAAATGAATTTTGGGGGTATTGGACACTTGCAAATGTGGAAACATGAAACTAAGAGCAAGATTTTAAAAATCTGGTAATGTTTTTGGTTTCCTTTTAAACAAAAGGAGCTGTACATAATCTTCAGAAAACAAATCAGTAGTCATCTGAGGTCAGATACCCCTATAAACTTTTCTCCTCTGTCCTGTTACTTACCAATAATCTCCAGAAGTGGTTTATAATGAGACTTTATAAAATTCAAATGTTAAGCACATTTCCATTTAAATTTTTCCTTTTCCTTACAAAAAAGTGTTATGTCTTACAAGATTTACTTGATTTTAAGGGCCACCAAGACCCATTTGAGTTTTTTTCATTGAGTTCTGTCAAATTTCAAATGGTCTTGCATATTTAATTAATATGAAAAGTTACATTTTTGATAACTTAGTCATGCTGAGGACATAAGCATATACTGTTAATATTATTTTCAATACAATACTTATTTGGATAATATAGATGGTATTACTGTAAGACTGAGAAACAACATCTTCAATGTCTGAATGAAAGAGCAGGCTGCACCTTTCTGAATGCCTATATTCAGCTATGCTCTGTTATAATGATTTTTCTGAGGAAATACCTGCCTAGAAAAACAGGATTTTGAGGGAACTTGAGAAACTGCTCAAGGTGATCATGGCAGGGAAAAAATTCCCACTTTCAAATGGCTGCTGTGGCTTCCTGAAAGCATTCCTATGAGAGAAAAAGTTTCCACTCACGCTCCTTGTGAGTGGAAAAGTTCCCCTGAGAACAAGGGGACATGGTCACTTTTGGAAGGGACACATGTGAGTAGAGGTGTTGGGAGAACTGGCCCACGGCTGCAGCCCAAGGTGGTTCTGACCATGTACAGATCAGGGCAGCTTTAAAACGTTGCAGCCTCTTAGGATGGACAGCTCCCTTGAAGCACCACATCAGAACAGGTCTTCAGCTGATGCAGGTTTTGTCATAGTGTCATGGCTAATGATTTACCCTTAGAATTCCTGATGTGCCAAACCCCCACATGACTAAGATTTTTTCTCTGTTGACATTTTTTATTCTCATATTTTTGTTAATGCCTCTGTGTCTTTCTGCTTTTGTTGGACTCATGATGGTACCTTAAATGCTGCTTTACTGATGAAAACGGCTTAAACTTGCTTAAAGTTTGTGCTTATGCACTTCTTGCGCATAAAGAATCCTTTATAGGTTACAATTACAGATAATTAAGTAGCCTTACCAAAACTGGTATGTTTTTTTTTTTTTTTACTTGGACCTCATAACAAGGAAACTTTTAGCTTTGGAGTTTCTAACAGTACACATTTTGCTGTTCCTGGCCCGTATTGATTTCAATTGGGTAACTGTTGTTCAAGATAACTCGTATTCAGAATGTATTCAGGAGTTTGAATAGTAAAGCAATTCAGTAATCATGAAAAAGCTTTCATTTAGAGAAAAAATGCCTCTAGCCTTGCTATGGTTTTGGTTTAGGAAGGTCTTCAAAATTGTAGCTAAAAATCAGTATCAGTTTGCTAATAGCTTGCAAGGCTTCTCTATAAAACATTAATATTTTCAAAGTAGAACTTGATTCTAAACCACCTTTTATTTTTTTTTTAGAGAAGAGTAGATTAAAGGAGAGATGAAAAAGGGCTTGATACACTTGAAGGAAAATGACTGTTCACTGTGTAATAATACTTGGTCTGACTTCCCACACAACAGCTTTGCCAACATTATAACTGAGGAGAAAGTCCTTTAATGTTCAAATGTTGAGGTGCAGACAGTCCTGGTCTGGATTTGGGGAGTCAAGGAGGGAACACAGGAAGTTCATTTGCCACAAGACTTTTTGCAAAAGATGTCATAATAAACCAGTGACTGACAGAGGAAAGGAATTTTTATTTCTCTTCCTTTTTCCTTCCTTCGTTCAAGTTCTAAATCACAAGCATGGATCCGTACTTGTGTCTGAAAACATGAACTGTCTGGACACACAGCAAAATCTTTCCTAATCCCACACTGATTTGGAGGGTCTAATCTTGCTGTACCAAGAAGAATCTGTGCTTTTGGGCACTATATTTGTCTTTGATTTGCTTACCCTAAATACACTACCTGCTATTTCACAAAGATTATCAAAGTTTAAATCTTTTGGGAAAAAGCATTTACTACAACTCCGCCTAATTTAAAAGGCTTTACCTCAATCTGAAAAAAAACTTCCAAAAATACCAAGCAACAACTAACTGAATGCACAGAGAGGTAACTCACAGAAATAGTCTACATGAAGCTGACAAAACATTTTTCACTAGTTAAATTTACATGTATGGGAAACTTTACATGTATGGTAAATGTCTCTGAATTCTGGGAAGCCACATTTTTTAAATTATTCGTAATAAATAATTATTTGTAAGACTTTTTTTCTCTAGGATAAAACCCAAAAGATTATTTTAGGAGTTTTTGCATAACTGTACAACAGAGCAAAAACTGATCATGTGATGCCTGTGGGAAAAAAACCTACTTCCTACAGCTTGCCTTTCTTAATGGACTGTGACTGCAGCCATGTTCTTCAAGGGTCTGATCATTGATGATTCAAAAAATCTTAATTATAAAAAAGTTCTAATTTTTTAATTGGTATTTTTAAAAGACTTGATGTAGATTGGCAGTTTGCAAACTTGAAGTGACAGTTTCTGTATCACTTTCAGTACCACCATGAATAATTGTGTTACAATTAGTTACTTCCACAGAAGTTCCTGTGTCATTCGTTTGGGAAGAATTCAGTTCTGAGTAAATGAAATTTGTTTTAATAAAGCTCTCTCTTAAGTATTAACAGGTAAGGGTTCTTATATTCTGTCGTGTTATGTTGTTGACTAAAGGAAATCCCTGGTCTTCTCTCCAGTTCTTACAAATCCTTTTTTTTCTTCCTCAGTGATACATAATTCAATAAATTAGAGTCAAATTCTAATAGCAGAACTTCAAACAGAAGGATAGAGAAATTAAATTATATTCTAACAATTTATTAATAATTTACTGAAGGTTTTGTGCCTAGCCCTCTGCTCTCATTCATAAATTGTTTAAGAACACAAAACCTAGAGTCAGCACAATAAGCTAGTCTTATGCTAAACTGAGAAATATGATAACATGAATGTTATTTCACGTCCCATTTTACCTTAAAATACTTTTATGTCTCCAAATTCAAGGAAATACAGATATCCCAATTTTCAACTTAGCTCTCATTTTACTTATTATAATTTCAGATCTCTTCAGATAGCTTTATGTAATTAGAACAGAACTTACAAGACTTTCACATTAAGCTTTGAGCCAAACTTGTACAAGATGCACCACTCATTTCCAAAGTGGTTTGACCTTTCTGCAATCATAGAATCCTTGAATCATTTAAGTTGGAAAAAGCCTCTGTTATTATTGAGTCCACCAGTTTACTCAACACCCCTGTGTTCTCCACTGAAGCATATCCCCAGGTCCCACATCTGTGACCATGGCACAAGGGTTTTGAGCTGAAGAGAGGCGAGAATGTTGATTCCATGTTCAGAAGGCTTGATTTATTATTTTATGATATATATACTGCATTATAACTATACTAAAAGGAATAGAAGGAAAAGTTCTCAGAAGGCTAGCTAAGCTAAGAATAGAATAGAATGAATAGCAAAGATCTGTGTCCCAGACAGAGAGCGAGACCCAGCTCTGTCATGAGTAGTCAGTAAATCCAAACATTCACAGACCAATCACAGATCCACCTGTTGCATTCCACAGCAGCAGATAACCATTGTTTACACTTTGTTGCTGAAACTTCTCAGCTTCAGCAGGAAAAATCCCAATTAAAGGATTTTAATGAAAAGATGTCTGTGACACACATCAATGTCTTTTAGACCTTCCCAGGGATGAATCCCCCACTTCCCTGAGTAGCATATCCCAATGTCGAAAATGTTCAAATTCCAATCTCAACATTTGTGAAATAAACATGTCTCTTGGGTCTCCCCTCTAGTTTACTCTGCTTCAGGGTAAGCACAGTAATGCTGAGTTTCTCTGACTTCCTGCTGCATTTCTGGTACCTCAGTGTGAACGGTGCTGGATGCACAAGCTCTGCCCTCTCTCTGTAGCAGGCCCTGCCAAGTGGGTGTGTAGGCTCAGAGTTGCACCCTCCTGTGTCTGTAGGGAGTTCTGAGTGGAGTTATCTTCAGAGTGCAGCTGCTTCCTTTCTAGCCAGCTGCTAAAGGGGGACACAGGACCATCGTGTGCTCAGGGATTGAACTTGTTAGGTGTCTTCATCGTCTTAAGGACTTTATTTTATAAGGTGAATTTAAATTCCCAATGTTAAGCAATAATTTAAATCAGAATGCAGTATATCTTGCCTTAAAGATTTTTTTATAGTCTTGATTATTTTTCTCTAGCAGCAATATTTTTTAAAAAAAAAGCTGTCTTAAAACACAGTGTATCATAGCCCAATACAGTGTTGGAACTCGGTACACCGCTGCTTTCAAATGACCATGGAACAATAACATGTTGCAGATGAAAAAAATGCTTTTATCTGAAAAATCTGTTTTTTCATCAAATGCCAGCTAAATTCCCATTAAAAGTAAGGAAGCTGAAGCTTTTATGTGCTGCCACACATATATACTCATGTGCACAAACATTCATATACATACACTGGATACATACCTTCTGTTTATCAGATGTAAAATATCATCACTTACTCCACTCAAAGTTGAAAGTTTTAAGTGTTGCAACTAGCTTGGGAATCAAGGCCAGAACTTAAATCCTGTTGGAGAACACTGATATTTTCCCAGAACACTGTGGCTACTGCAATATTAATGGTCTAGAGGCATATAAAATATTTTATGTTTGCATTTCCACTGTTTTAGTTACTTAAAAGTATAATATTTTTGTATGTGTAACTGGAGCAGAAGTACTTGACCTATACTACTTTAGGTGGAATTTATGAAGACATTTTTAATATTATATAGATACTTTTATAATGTAAAATCTATTCTAAAAAGATTTATCTAAAGCAGAGTTGGCAATATATTTTAATCAATTCCACCTTGCCATGTTCTTGCTGAATATTAACGTGTATCTTTCTGCTGCTAAATCAAAGTCATTCTTAGAAAAAACTATTTCATCTTTTTGAAACACTTGAATAACAGAAATCATTATGCTAAGTACATACAGATTCAGCCTCGTGCTGAATATGGGGCTATAGAGAGGATCAAGCACTTTACCTGTCTCAAAAATAGGCCAGGTATTTCAGTTTTGATAACTGTAGATTACCAGAGTTCCCTTTCATTGGTTGATGTATTTTCCTGTGGTGTGCATCACAGAGAGAAAATTGAGATTAATGAAAATAGCTCAGATATTCAGAAAAGATGAAATAGTAAAGAAAGAGATGCTGCGCTGAACTTTCATGAGTAGCAATGTGTATCTGCACATAAAGCAAGTGATATAGCCCATAATAAAATTGAATTAGAAATATGTCGAATAAATACACTGAAATTATAATGTTTAGTAAAGAACTTCACTGTACAGGTATTAAAAGCTTACACAAAATAGTGCATTGATTTTCTTTCTAGAGAGAAAGACAGCAGAATCAAAGCAACATTTTGAAGGCAGTTGAGCCAAATGAAACAAAGGATTGGTTTCTAAATTTTCCCCATTTATATATCTGTATGTATATGTGTGTATAAGTGAAAGAACACAGTATTGTGAATCTTGTCCTTCATGATTAAACAATAGTGACTTCAGTTCATGAAAAGGTAAAAGAGATGAGCTTTTTTAATTTTACTATATCTTTCAGTCTCACAACATTATAAAAACTCCTTATTTTGATTCACTCAATGGCTTTCTTACATTCAAAAGTTATGGAACTGATTAAAAAAGTGGATGTAATTTTCATTAAGTGAATTGATTTTTATTTTAATTTTTTAAATTTTTTTTGCTAATATTAGCAAAATTAGCCTCAGAATATATGATTAATGTTAAGTTTATAGGATAAACCAATGTTGAATTTTTTAAACCCTAGGGTGCTAGGCAATAACTTCTTAATACGTTTTGTATCTCTAATTATTAGTTAGATTAGTTCTTGGGTGTATGTCATTTTAACCAATACAAAATAAAACGAAATCTAGGTATTAATGTCATAGGCAGCCTTTTCCTATTTCATTCATACTTGGTGACTGGATTCCAGCACCCTGTTCATAAAATTCCTTGTTGATTGCCACTTATGTGCTATATTATACAGTCCTAGATGGGTGGTTCATGTTAAAAATTACACTTGTTCTGCACCAACAGCATAAATCATCTTCACTTCTAAGTACCCATCTTTTTCCATCAGCTGGTATCTAGCTTCTTGAATTTAAATCTATCTTAAACTATCCAGCACTAAATGTTGGTATCCTCTGATAATAATAATGACTTTATTAGGGGAAAATAGGAAATACATAGAAATATGTGAGATATATAGTTATCCCCATTTATTGGTTTATTAGTTCTAGTCTCTAGCTCTTTAAAGAGGCAGAAGTGTTTAGTGGAATATAATTATTATAGTAACCTCAGTTGTACACTAGTAGTATGAAGAATTCAAAGGGTTTTGAGTTTTGTTTTAAGATGACACAGAAACCAAAATGGTTTACTCAAAAATGTGGGGTTTTTTTTGTTGTTTTTCTTGGTGGGTTTTTTTGGCTGGTTGGTTGGTTTGTTAATTTTCTTCTGGGTTGTTGGGTTTTTTGTTTTGGTTTGGTGTTTTTTTGTTTGGTTTTTTTTTCTTTTGTTTTTGTTTTGAGTTCTTTTTGTGAGCATTTTTTGTCGGTTTTGTTTTTTTGGGAGTTTGGTGGGGGGGAGGGGATTGGGGTTTTTTAGTGGGTTTTTTTCTCTTGTTTTTTGGGGATTTTTTGTTTGTTTGTTTTTGTATGTACAGCCAGAATAAGATGGCTGAAAAGCAACTCTGTGAGCTATATGACCAGAATGGAGTGAGGCCAGCATCAAGTGGGTTGGGTACCAGAATGGCTCATACAGTAAAGAACTATGCAAAAGGACATCTAACTTTTTTTGTGCTTTGGATAGCAACCCACAAATGTTGTGGATGGTTTTATTCTCATGCTTTTGGCTTTTCTTGTTGTGATATGTCTCATTACAATGCAAAGTTCTCCATGCTAGTTTACTTCCCCTCCCTTTATCCCGTCCCTCTATTCCATCCCATATTCACAGCTAGAAGGAGGAAAGATTTGTTTGGGAAAGTCTACATTGGAAGGAGTGTTCTGTCAACAGCTTGGAAAGATGCACATACCTGTGCACAGGTATATAATTTTTTTTTTAATACTTGTTATTTCTGTAGCAGTTGCCTAATGGATATGCAGAGGGTAGAAGGAGAGGAGTGATAGGACAGGTTTAAGGAATTGACCAGGACCTAGAGTAACTAGGAATGCTACTGAGCATAATCTCCTTCATTATTTTGATTTTAGGGACAAACTGACTAATTGTTGTCTGCAAGCTGCTATTAGGATCCATTATAAGAACAAGACTCAAAGGTTTTCATATTAATATAAATTGGCTTTTTAAAAATACAGCAGCATTTTCAGTGAGCACAACTTTTTGGGAAAGCTGTTCCAACTGAAGTTCAGTGGATCTAACAGTTACATAGTTAAATGCTTTTCTCAAGCTGCTCAAAGCACAATGGGCCACATGGAGAACTTTGTGAGCAAGCAGTTTTTCTTTCTAGACCTCAGTTTTTAGGACCTGGAAGTCATAAAGGGCTAAGGAGATTTTTAAGTTATATAAAAGATAAATTCTCATAGATTTATACTTTAAATCAAGAATTTCCTATAGGAACAGAGTTTTACAGTTGAAGGAATATCTAATAAACTTCCTAAGGCTTGTAAATTATTTTTTGAGTGCAATTTTTCCTGTCACATTAGATGTGAGGCATGTTTCAATGCTGTGCATCTCTTTATATATTAATGGAGAAAAAATATTGGAAGATATATTGGAAAAAATTCTAATACTATTTCATTTGGTAGCTAGTATTCCACTGATTTGGAAGGAAAAGGCTTTAATTTCTCTAGTCTATATTGAAAGAAAATAAGCCACTGAAATAAACTCTTTGACATTTTCATCTTCGGAACTCCAAGCAGTATATTAACATGCCTTTTTTGACAAGTTTCTTACTCTCTTTTAAAATAAGTCTCCTAAGGTCAGGCTGTGCCCTTTTAGAGTATGGGATCTGCCTGAAAAACCACAAAATTCATGGCTGCAGCACTGGTGAAACAAAAAGTAGCTGAGGTTTTTGTCTTAAGACAAATACCTTTTATCTTCAGTGTGCACATTAGTCAGCCTCTGTGCTCGGGTTAACAAGGATTCAATTATTTCCTGGGATACTGTAAATACCCCAAACCAGAACTGTGATTTCTAGCCATCTGCTGGCTTGTCTTTTCTTCCAATGTTGGTTTTACAGTTTTCAACAACTGTTCTCTCATCCTTCTCCTGAAAGTGAAATCTTGCTCTGCAAATGTTATTTGCATCCCAAGCTTTCCTCTCCAGAAAAGCAGAGAGGATGTAACTGCAAACAATGGCCTGTCATTGATTGTCTCTCAGTTTCCTTATGGCAGAAGGGGAAGGAGTGTGTTATCTTTTTAACTTACTGGTGGTCTTGCTGGAGGCATAGGAAAATCTGCAATATATTTAGGCAACCAGTGTGATAACAGCTACTTTCAAACAATCAAAAATAAAACGTATAGGAAGTAAAAAAAAAACAAAAACAAAAAAAAAAAAAACCAAAACAAAACCAAAAACTAACAACCAAAACCAATGCTGAAGCCCTCTTCAAGTAATTCTGAGGCTAGGGAATCTGGTAGCATATAATAGCCATGAAAATGTTCCCTCTTCCCAATGAAATGTCATGGATTAGGCTTTAATAAGTACTGATATTTACTAGGCCAAAAATTCTGACTAGCATTAGAAATGGCCTCATTTGATAACATGTGGTTGCAAATTCACTTGTTTGAGAAGAGAAAGAAAGCTCTGAAACCATTTGGCATGCAAAGACAGGCTTACAAAATATGTACATCTTCTGTAGACAAGAGAGAAAGATGATATTTACTTAAACTAGCAGTTTGTTTTTTTGAACTATTAAGCTTAGGATTTTCTTCATATAATATGTAATACAACAATAAATGTCACTTAATAATTAATATTAAAACGAAATAAATAATTTGAACTTTAGAATCAAAAAAGAAGTCCCTGACAGTAATTTAAAGAATTCAATAGAAGTTATTGAGTCAACAGTATTGGCAGTTCTAGACACAACATGTTTAACTCATAATTTGAATTATGAAATAAAAGACGGGAAACATCAATGAATGAGCAAACACAAGATGGCAAAAATAAAAATGGATATACAAGTTTTCTTTATGCAGCCACAATACTAAAACTATGATTACACTACTCACATATTAATTGGGAAACATAATGCATTCTGCAGAAAAATGAATGGGAATTTTGCATTTCTTGTCTGTCCAACATTTCACCCTAACTCCTTCACATCCACTGAACACTGTTTTCTCCAAAAATGATGGCTACTAACCACCAAGTAGGAAACTTCTACATTTCCATGTGACGGAGGTGTATGGAACAGACTACTAAGGACTAAGACATACCTTTTAAAAAATTAGAGTACACCTGGAACTTAACAGGTAAAAAAATCATTACAAGGGATAAAAAAGGAAATCTTTAAAGATTTTATAGTCAATGGACTGAAGAACAGATGGGATTTTTATGTCCTGATCCAAAGTATAATTAGGAATGAAATGCAGACATTCCAAGTACTTGAATTCTTTCTTTTGAGCCTGATATGTTAGATTCTAATATTCAATAGCATTGAATAATGCATAAACAAAGATGATTTAATTTTTCTTTACACAAATTACCTATAAAGCTGTTATGGAAGACATTTATTAGGTAAACTTAGAAAAAGTAGGAATGTTCACAACATCATCTGAAAACACTCTTTATACCATTATAAAGGTTTTCTATTTCACAATTTCTCGTATCTAAAGCTTTTTATTTGCCAAATCCCAAACATCATGCATACAGATGAACAAGTAGAATGCATTAATGAGGCAGATCACCCTGAAAATTATATAATTGGTAACACCTGTAAGCGTGGATTTTCAGTGAGTTTAAGAATTATTGCATGAATCATACATAATTTATTTGAGTCCTTAGTGAATAGTAAAATCAAAGAAGGCAAAGTGTACATAAAGATTTATATTAGAAGAATTACTAGTTCACAGAATCACTAGTTTGCATCACAAAATCAGTGATTTCCCAGTGAATCACTGTTTTCCCAATACATGATTGGAAAAAAACTTTGGATCTTCTGAAATTACAGCTCATTAGACTTAACTGTTTTATATATATATATGGGTTCAAATCTTCTAAAACATTAAATATGCAGCAACTGTAATATTTAAGCATTATGTTTTACTGTGGGTCAATAAAAGATGAAAAAATTTTTAGAAACCCTAGAAATACATTTTAGCAAAAGCAGTATCAAACTTGAATGCAGAGGTATATATATCACTCACTGGAATTTGTGGAATTTGTTTTACAATGGCAGCCCTGAGATCAAGAGAGTGGGAGATCAGGCCTTGCTCTATTTTAAACCCTCAGAAATTTTCAGGAAATCAGAGCAAATAAATTGACATCTCTTGCTTTGAATTAATTACCTATATGTATAGATGGAAGTTTTCTGCCCTGAATGGTTTTACAACACAAGTCACTCATATGAAGCTCTGATGGAAGAAGAAGAAATGTTTCAGAAGGAGACAGTATTTTGTGTAGAAGCGCTTTCATAAAGGGATTATACTGTTATCCGCTTGAAAGCAGTCTTTGTTTCTAAGGTAATTTCATTTGGTATTCTAATCCTCTCAGGTGGTGATGTTTGCTTTGCCTTATTGAACCTAGAAGAGGATTTTTTGCATGCTTTCTTGATTTTTCTAGCCATTAAAACAGTCTGTGCCAGTGACTTGGCATAAAACTGGTGTTATCCTGCCATACTGTTCCTTGCACATTCCTGTGAAGCACAGCAGATGCCTTCTGTAGTTTGCTTAAAGTGTGGCTGCAGTTACAAAAGTGTCACCATGTGGAAGAGCAGTTTGAGAACAAGTTTCCATAAACAAAGGGTGTAAAGTTGGTGAAACTATCTTCTTGGCTTATTCACACAGATTCCAGGCAAAACGGGCTGGTGAACTAGATATCTACAAAAGGATGATTGTTACTCATTCTGCCGCCATGAAAAGTATGCAATAATTCAGTGAGAGATTGGATTTTGTACCTATTGCATAGATTATTTTTGACTATCAGTTCTTTTATGATGATTTCTTAATTGAAATTTTCTTAAATTGTTTCTCACACATATTGTTCATTTGTTTAGTAACATGGACTGGAGGTACCGAGGCCAAATCTTGAAATACATTTCAATGATCACTTAGAACATTATGAGTGAAGGTGAGATATGACCACCAAGTAATCTTTAATGCTGTTATTTCCAGAAAAAGCAGTATGATACAAACCAGTAAACTGCAAAAGCTAACAATCAGAAAGATTATTTACCTTTCATGGGGAAAGGCTCTTACTTTGATAAAACATGGCTAAAAAAAGTTTTGAAACTTTCTTTAGCAGGGGTTATTTCAAAAGCAAAACTGCAAGATAAACACAGATGGTGATAGGAGAAATCTCATTTTCCTTTTTTTTTTCATATTTTTTTAATGCTGTAGTTTATCAGAAGAAAAAGATATGAATGGAGAGTGAATGGCACCATTTCTCTGCTTTTGTTCACCTAGGCTTGCTCTGGTTGTTCTCTGAAGGCATTTGATGTAGTTCAGCAGAGTTTCAAACACCCTCTTTATAGATAACTGGGGGCACTTGGCCCTTAAAGCTCAGCTACCTGGGGAGTTATGCTTGCCCCTCTGCCTAGACATGGCAGGAGTCTCCCTTTGCAAGAGTTCAGCCCAGCAGGAGAGAGAATTTCCACGTCACAAACGGGACAGGAAGAAGTGCCAAGCAGCAGTATGGAGACCATTCTGAGCTGGACTCTAAAGGGCTCCTTAGTGAGCATGTCCTACAAGAATGCAAGGTGGGTTCACAAGGGCATGCCCCTGCCAGCCTGTAATATGAGACAGAAATTGCCAACACAGGCTGCATAATATGAGGGACTGCATGTTTATTTAAAAGGAGAAAAGTTGTGTGTGTTGGAGAAGAGGTAAGCACGTCCAATTAGAAGTCAAAATTACCAGCAGTTGGTGAGTTTATTCCCTCCCCTTTCCCCTATACAAAGTCCAAGGATGATGCCATTCATCCTCTCTACTCTTCTTGTTACTCAGACCATTTTCTGCATTGGGTCTGGTTGCTACTAAGCATCCCTTTACCTCATGAGTTAATCACAGAGGGTGGAGTCGGTGACTCTTTCAGGATAGCAGACTAAACAAGCTTGAGAAGCTGTCCTTCTTCAGCCATCCAGCTTATCCCTGCCTGGTAGAAATACATTTAGTTCTCCATTTCATAAACTTCAAAGCACAGATTCTTAAATGAAACTTCTTGCCATCAGCACTGATGTTCATTTTTCTTGACCTGCAACAGCCTAGATCAAGCCTTTTCTGTAAATAAATGAAGGATTTTTGGACCTTATTCTTTCAGTATGTGATTTGCCTACATTGCATATAAAGACATGAGATTTGAAGATTTTGATATACAGGGGATGGATGTAGTTTCAGTGAGTCCCCATGATGTAGCCATTTCTCAGTCAAGACTATTTCAGCTATGCTTTCTGTACTGGAGTCCTGTGAAAGGATGTCCCTCTTTGCCCTTCCTCCTAGCACTGCCAACTCATTTCTACTAAGCAGACAGAGAAGAGGCATATTTCAATATTATGTCTGTAATGATAATTCTACCCAAATGTCTGAAAAGTAGGGGATAAAAGTTCATTTAAAAGAAATATATTAATCCATAGACAACTCTAGTAAGGTTTATCACAAAACATCACCTTGATGCTAGAAAGGTCTGCTTTGTCAAATGATTGTGATTTTGTATTTGATCCTGAATAACTTAATATTCTTTTTGCATTTAAAATATTTATCACTGAACAGCATTAATTAAAATGAATGATATTTAAATTTTGATTATACGTATCTGTAGTCCCTATTAACAGATGTATGGAAAATGGAAAGGTCCCTTATCCTTTCAGGATACCAAGAAATAGACACAAAAATGGGGAAACAAGACTTAAAAAAATTAAATGGCTTGCCTTTTGAAAGTCTTTGATCTGAAAACCTAATTTAAGTGTCCCAAGACTGAGATGTCTTATTCAGAAATCCATCCTCTTTTTCTATAATGAAGCAGACTTCTGCAGGTACTTAATCTTCAAAATGCACTAATCAGCAAGTAATTTGCATACATTAATACTCTAAATGTATACAAAAGTGTTAACTACTTTGCTTTACTATAGTTGAGACAGATTCATGTAATAAGTACTGAAAAACTCAAAATTTCTTCTCCAGTTTGCCTTTGTAGTAAACAGTACTATTTATCTACACTTTCACTAGTGTTATTTAGGAAAATGTCTGTTTCTGAGAGACTTTTATCACAAGTGTACTATTCTCCAAAAGTAAGATTTATACTCTCATTATTGAGGTAGAAATATACTTTTATTCAGCAGCCAAGTTTATGAAAGAATGCTATTTTTCCATTGTAAAAAATGAAAATTGCTGCAAATACCATTTGAAGTACATGATCTGATGCAACACAACCTCCCTCTCAAATTAATTACTCCTATTAGTTCAAAATATTCAGACTGTCTGTAAACCTATGTTGCTCATCAGTAACACAGAAGAATAAACTCATTTTTTACTAGCATTGCAGAAAAACTTGGTTGAAGTCACCAATTTCCCTGAATTTGTGACAGGTAAGGCTATTGCTGACTTTTTTCATTCAGAACCTTTCTCTCTGTCTCCTATTCACATTTGTGGATAAGTGGTTAACATTAACTCAATTCAAAATAAGTCAGCAACCAGCTTAGAAGGCAGATTCTATTTGATGACAGTGCTGGCTTGTCACCGATATCCCAGACAAATCAACTATGCATTTTAGTAGCATCTATCTTATAAAGAGGATTTGCTGAAACAGGAAAATACAAAACCTTGATCCTCACAGTGAAATGACATAATAAGTGGGTTTTTTTGCCTGGTCTTAAAGAGTCAAAAATTTTTGTTAGGAAAGTGTCGTCATAGCATATCCTGCATTTCTGTGCATTTTCTTGACTTTCCTACTTCATTTTAATTGAATTGCAGCTTCTAATAGCTATTTTAAGGATCAATACTTCTTTACAGCGGCAGGATGAATAAGAATCAATCTGAACACTTCAGCTCCTTCATCAGGAATTTCTTCAAACAGCAGCTCTTTCTCTGCAGTAATCTGTGTGATTCTGTTAGCAGCATCATTCACTGACAACAAGACACCTGAACTGTGTATCTTTCCCTGTTCATTGGGATTTTTCATTGCTACAGAGACCAATATTCTTTCTTATAAAGTTAGAAAAGAACTATAATAGCTTTTATACCATTATATTTTGAACTCTAAACTTCATTAACACACTCTTCAACTTGTTCGCTTTCTGACTCCTTGCTGCTTATGAATTATTCAGAGTAAATTTCACTTGAGGTAAATAGTTTGATTTGAGGTTTTTTGTATCTGGATTTAGATGCAACGAGAAGAGTTAAATGCTCAGAATTTTAAATGAGGAGAATTGCAAAGGCTCAGCTATTAAGATGGAAGACATTTGCTGTTAGTGCTCTGGGGCTGCCATTGAGATCTCAGCACGGTGCTATTTGTCATTCTGAAGTAGGTAGGCATTATGATGCCTGGAGTATAAATCAGCCTTTACATGGTGTCGAGTCCTGAAGCACTTTGAACACTCTAATCCACTTCTGAGTTAACAGAACATTTTTGGTTTTACAAGCTTTAAAGTTTCCCTTTTTAGTTAACCCTGTCATCTTGTTATTAATCATCATTATTTTCTAGAATCTTACAAACCTCTTCAGATACAACTCAATGTTTTGCTTTAAAGTTGTGGTGATGTCACTGGAATGAGCTTTAGTTTTAAACATCTAGTAGAGATGAAGTTCCAGCAAAATTAGTATTATTCATTCTGGTCATTTAAAGAGGAATACTGCCTTGTTCTACTAGCAAGTCAGCATTATTTGGATGCTGAAACAAAATGATGTCTGAACCTTGTCTCCTTCACTTACTTCTGTGTAGTATCATATTAGTGTTACCTCATGGATGGAGCTGAAATGAAAGAGTAGTTGTTTGCCTGAGGCTGTTTTCACTGTAAGTCTGCAGTCCAGCAAATATTAGCTCAGCACAGCAAAGCAAACCCTTTTAAATGCTGATTATCTTCTTTCATCTGGGAAGCTAGGGTACATACCAAGGGTCAGTTCAGAAACTATATGTACTGTACGTTGTCAGTTCATTGAATCTCAGTTTCTGTTCTTCCAGTGGCTGAGTAAACATTTTAGCCATCAGCGACCATTTTGCTGATTGAATATTGCTATATATAGTATTACACAGACTTCAGTCCGAGAGCACCGTTGTGCACTCAGTTGAATTTACAGTGATTTTACAGGTGGAGTCGTTAGCAATAATGAAGCCCATTAAAATCCCGTTGTTTTCCTGCCAGGCAGCAGGGTCTGCTGGCGCTGGCCGATGTGTCCCTTGCTGTGACAAGTCAGTGCCGTGGAACAGGCGCTGGCTCCCCTGAACCGACAGCACCCCAGCCCAGCCACACCTGCTGGTGCTGTGCTAGGAACTCCCCTCTGCTGCCCTGGTGCCATGCAGGACAGCTGGGGTGAAGGGGAAAGATTCTCTCAGATAAGGCGCAGCCACTAACTTTAGAGAAATGCAGGCCTTATTTTGATTCTTTAGTGTGTAGAATAGAGAATCCTTAAAAGGCAGGATAAAATTGAGACAGTGCTGTCAGATTCACTTATTTTTCTATTTATTTAACTCTGTTTCTTAACTTTCATATAGTGGAACATAAATATTCCAGATCTAATTAATCTAAAATAGTTTAGCCCAAAACTTAAGTGTCTGTGATCCCTGCTAAAATGCTTGTTTTCTTGTACAGTCACACAAAGTTGTTATTTTCATTTAAATGTTCATGCTCCTAAGGGAGTATAATAGTTCAGTGGCAGAGTGATTGCTTGTGCTAGCAATAGCACATTGAAGTTATATGACCTCTCATTAATCTGTACTTTGATAAGGTCCTGGAGTGGTAGGATTAATGACATTCTACTGTAAATTATTCAAATCCCTGCCAGTGCACAGACTATCTCTTTGGAGAAACACACGAGTGATGCTGAACCTTTTACTGCGTTAGAGTATAACTACAGTGGTCCAGAGACAGAAATTTGCTCATCTGTATTGTGGACCAGGTAGCTTTACTTTTCTCTTATTATTTTTTCTGCATATGATTTTACTTCTACAAGTATTCTATTTATGCAAAGGCTTTTCCTATTTGCCCATCCTTTACATTTTGTCTTTTGAGCCCCATACAGGATGCTGAGAGCTATGAACCTAGGCTAGCTTGGTGACATTCATTTCATTTGGTCCACAAGCCTTTCCTGGCTGCTTATGTTTCCCTTGTGCCCCATCAGCCTCATCAAATCCTGTTTTTCCTCTTGGCTCCTTCCTGTCAGCCTGCATTCTTCTGAGTGTTGTCTCTTCAGCCATATCTCATCCCATGCAGTGCTTTCAATTCTTGTTACCAACATTACCTCCCCTGCAAGGATTATAAACCCTGCTCCTAGTGCAGCAAAACTGTGTGGATTTCATGGTCAGGACAACCTTTCTCTATGGAAGAGAAAAATGAGCATGCCACTCTCACATTTTAAGATCTATTCCAGAAATTCGTGGACCTGAATGTCAGAGGGACTATTAATGTTTCTGGTACAGCCCTATATAACAGCTCACAGAATTACTTCCTCAATCATCCCTCTATACACCTGAGTAAACTCTGATTAAAAGGTATCCTAGAGCAATTTATGGTAAACAATACATCTACAATGTAGAGTTTTCCATATCCTTTAACCATCATTGATTAAATGTTTATCAATTATTCAGCTGGGAGTCCAGCTTTCACAGCTGATTCTTAGACATAAGAAAAATTATATTTTCTGTTTCACACAGCCCTTTTCTATGTGCTGCTGTGTGCCATATTTATATTAATTGGATTTTTGCCAGGTCAAAAGCAAGTCCTTATGCATGGCAAGTCAATGCTTCTCTACTTAATTTTTTCCATTTTTGAAGAGCAAAAACTGGATGCAGTAAAGACTGTTGTCTCAGTCTTGTACACAGATTTGTCCTGCCTGAAAATTTCTTTCTTCTATATTGAGAAATTGCATCAGCCATTGTTGCAGTAGCTTTCTGTTGACAATTTGTGCTCAAAAGAGGAAAGCTCAAATAAAGCCAATTTGAAAAATGATCAGAAAGTGAACTTTCTGTAGCAGAGTGCAGGTTTGACCAACCTCAGCTGATATATCTCTCAGGTTAAGGAGAGTTTTTTCCTCAGCACAGCACCATGCACAAGTAGACAACTTCTACCAATAGAAAACATCCTTTAATTTGGCTGTGGATGGTCCTGAGACTGCTGTGCTGTTCTGGTTCTGAGTATCACTGTACAAGAAGGGATGGGTCCCCAGAGATTCTACCTCACCTATCATCACTGGGTTGCTCTGTACCATCCCTCAGTACACATCATGGACTGATCCTGTTCTGAGTTGCACTTTGACAGTGTGTGTGCTGCCTATGCTGCTCCTCAGCAGCTGCAAAGCACTGCTGTACCTTTTTCTAGTCCACAGAGAATGACACTAATGAGGAGGTTCACAAACCTTCTCTCTATTGTTCTCCATCCTAAAAGTTTTAGACTGCTACTAGTTAAAAGAGGTTACTTTTTATTCTTGATGGTATATTGTTACAGGAAATAGAAATCAAAAAAAAATTATTTTGTTGTCACAAAAAACCTTTAGAATTTACCACATATGTATGTAAAAGTTACTGGAACACTTTATATACCAATGCCTTTGGAGTCCTCAGTGTTCTATAGTTTAGAAAAATATTGCTGTTTGTTAAGCTCATACTTCTCAAATGATATCATCCTGTTTTAACAACACAAAAACAGATTTCAGGAACTTTGCTTAAAATCTTTTACAGCAGTTTGCCTTTGAAACTGCTACAAAATTGTTATGGCTTTTCATTTTGATTTGTTGGCAAGAAACAAGTTGACTGCCCTTTCTTTTAAAAACTTAAAGGCTGAACAGAAAATTATTTTGCTGACACACTAAATGCTTTTTGCAACTGAACTGATTTTCTTCAGTAATAAAAGTCAATTGGTGTAATGAAAAAATGTTTTATGTAGGCATCACACTTCTGCACCAGTGCAGCCCTCCAGCCTTCTCTGAAACTCTCAGGCCGCACTCATTTGAATCAACAGGCTTATTCACTGTTACAAGCTCAGAAAAGAAATTGCCAGCCTCAAATTATTTCTTTGATTATATACCCAGATTAGAGAACAGCATATTAACATGCTCTCTGAAATGTATGCCTGTGTATATATTTGCATTAAGAAATGCATATATTCACACATAAACAGATATTTAAATGTTATTTGTACCTTTTAATTTATGTTCAGCAGCCTAGTTTCTATTTGACTGGAAGCCTGTAGCTGCTTTCTCACTGTTAAGTGGTAGTTAGTGAATTGAAGTTTCTGAACAAGTTTTCTGAGAAGCAAAATTCGCTGTTACACTTCCCAGAGTAAGGCAGAAGAGGAGTTTGCTGTTGCATAAACTATTGCTGTTTTCTTACTGAAACTCAAGAAATCACTGAAGCTTTATATTGCCAGCTCCATGCCATCTAATATAAACTATAACTATATAAGCTAAACATAGATGCCTTGATAAGTGCCTGCTCACTAATGACTTCTACTGAAGCAGTTTAATATCACCATTCATTTATTTAGGCGCTCCTCTTTTTTTTTTTTTTTCTACAGCTTTCTTTATCTTCTGGTACTGAAGCATTTAAATCTAAGAACTTGTACTCCAGTATGCTGTAATTGAGTTTAAATGTTAATTTTCCCAATTTCCTGAAGTATATGGTTAAAAAGATTTCATATCTTAGAAATAATGATATTTCTCTTCACTGGAACAATAGAAAATTCTCTTTGTGTTTCTGTTTCAAGTAACCCTCTTCATTTACATACCAACATCCCCCTCACTTTCTTTATCAACCTGATGAAATTCTTCAGAATTCCCCACAAGAATCTGCAGAGAGTTCCCCTTGCTTGATGCTGTAGAACAGGGGTACCTCATACTGGTCTCAGCTCCTTTTTTGCTTGAAGTTCACCTTAGATTATTTAAATCTTCTTTTTTTATTTTCCTAGTTTATTATCAAAATAATTTCTGATATTTGACACCTTAGAAATACCAAAATGGAAGAATTTCCACAATTATCAAGTCTATTTCCTTATTGCTTTTATAACTCTCTTAGCCATTTAATAAAGCTGCTAAAATCAATATGTCTATTGCTCAAGGAGTTCTGATTTATTCAGGATCCCAGATTAAAATTCCTTTATCCATGTATACTGTCTTTTGATGTTTTCCTGTTTACAGCTAGTTTCCACTTCATAGAAGAAGAGAAAAATACCTGCAGGAGCTTAAGAGGGCTTCTTAGCCCAATGAATTTGTCACAAACCCCACAGATTTTACTCAGAGGGCTCTGCCTTTCATAAACTTAATTACACTCTCCACCTGTTGTGAGGGGCCAGATGTGCCACTGCTGTTATTTCACCCTTTCTAGGGCACAGAGCACATCCAAGAGTTTCTGTAGCTGCACAGTGAATTTGTTTGTTTTTCATGCTGCTCACACACAGTAGAAGGCTCCTTTAAATAGGGCTGGCAGAAGTCCATGCTGTCCCTCACTGTGGGAGCAATTAACTCTATTATATAGATAACCAAGCTCATAGAAATGAGGTATGGGTACCATTACATGCCCCTGCAACATTTGTTTAATTGCTAAAGCACTTGTTTATGCACTGCTTTGTTGGAAGAAAATGTATTAAACTATAAAACAATGATCTGTCAGGTATAAAGCCTGCAACCTTGAGGGGGTCATTATGGAGCTCAGATCAGAAGAATTTAAGACATTTTCTCATATTACAAATGTCTGAGACGTAAGCTTCATCTTGCTGTTAGCTATAAGGCAGTTCTATGGACTGTCAGCATGAAGAGAATATTTACATATTTTTATCAGCAAGTAATTGGGTTTTTTATCATTTGTGTTTTCTGTCTTCTTGTATTACACTATATCATGTTGTTCATAAGAAACTGCAGTGCTGTCACGTTAAGTGGCATTGCTATGTTACCTCAAAGCATCTGATTTACTTACTGTTGTTTGGTAGAACAATGAAATTAATGAATTGTGTTCAAGCCAGTGGCAGTTTTGATGCTTTTAGGCTGGTAAATATATCAACAAAATTTTTATGGTAGATGTGAGTATG
Organism: Zonotrichia albicollis; assembly: GCF_047830755.1. Taxonomy (NCBI): domain Eukaryota; kingdom Metazoa; phylum Chordata; class Aves; order Passeriformes; family Passerellidae; genus Zonotrichia; species Zonotrichia albicollis. The sequence goes on from NC_133819.1 coordinate 127,380,618, forward strand.
CAAATATGTGTAATGCAATGGAGGTTTAACAGATCAATGCGGTACAAAAAAAGGCACAGCAGATGTTATTCATTATCAAGCTAAAACTAACTAAGAAGAATAAGTGCCACACACAAGTAAAGATGGAAAATGTTCTGTATCTTGCAGCTTTCTCCTATATATTTCTTTGCAAGATTACCACATGTCTGTTCCTGTAGTCTTGGATAGAGACAGTGAAATCAACACTGGAGGCTGCTGCTTGGGTTTATGTAGAAATTCAAATACTTGTGGCCTCTAGTGACGCTTGCATTTCACAATTGTTTCTGGAGACAAGTAGAAGAACATTACAAGGTCCTTTCAAGGTAATGGCCATTCTGCATCATTTTGCAGAATGAATTTTAACAGCCTTTATGAAGTTTTAACTCAGGATTGAAAACTCTGTACCCTGGATAAGAGCTGTCTCTATCCTCAAACCTTATTAATCTAAAAGTTATTCATTCCTGGAAAAGGGTACCAGCTCGTATCTTAAATTTTGTGTGCAGTAACCTACATATGTACTGAGGGTAAGATACACTTCTTCACCTTACATATATGGATTTAAGCCCATAATTTTAATTGGTTCAAGGCAAAAAATAAATTTGCTGCCTTATGATTTTTGATAAACCTTTGTGAATCCTAAGCTACTGTATTCAAGCAAAAGGGCCCCTATTATGTGTTAGATGCACCTGCTTTAGCATAAGCTGTTGTTTAAGACTAAAAGTTCTTAATTAGTAATCTGTTTTTCTTTGTTATCCTGTATTTTGATGCTAAAATTTAAAAAGTGAATGAAATAGCATGTTTTCTGTCTCTATTGGCTCTCTAGGGCAATCAATACTCTGTAACTTCAAGCTTCCAGAAATTAAAATGAGATTTTAGTTCTAAGCAAATTTTCTAAATTATTATCTTTAGTTTAGGAATATTTTATTATGTGATTTTTTTAAATACTGATTGTTTTGGGGAAATTTTAAACAGAAGTTACTTCTCCTGGAAATCTAAACCTTTCCACATCAGAGCTATTAACTTATTTCAGTCTTATTCATGCATTATATCTGAATTCAGTTAGTCCTTGAGGTTTAAGTATAAAGTAGCATTTTCAATCTATCTAAACCCAGCTCTTTATGCTAGAGAACTTTGGAATGGAAGAAGGTGGTACAGTCACTTATTGAGGAGGGCTAAATATGAGAATAATTTTTTTAATTATGAAATGTTCTGCTTAAGAATCTGTTGTTTTAATATAGAATCTGAAGATTCTGAACTGCTTGTTGAAGCTCCTGTGCGCTTCTGAAACATCCAAATAATTTTCCTGAGTCTGTCACTCAGGTATTGATCCTGGCTGCCTCTGACACTTTGAAATCTAATGAGGTGACAGTCCAAGGTCTTGTAGCTGCAGGCTATTTCTTCCAATATGTCATAATTTTCCTGCTTGTTTTTAAAGCTACCTGTATCTATTTCTCATTTTAGGTCAGATAACCTTGGACTATCAAACTGTATGCTGTTAAAATGAATAGTCCTTTGACTGGTACAGTGACTTTCTCAGAACTTTCAGCATTGGAGGCATTCCACCTTGTTCCATGTGACTAACTTTCTTTGTATATTTCAGTTGTGCAGAAATCAGCTTTAAAAATTAATTACAGGTTTTCTTCAATCCAAAATATAAAAGTCTACATACACAACCTGGTTCTGACTTTATGACCATCTTTTTTCTTCTCAACCCACAGTATGATTTTTAGGGAACTCTCCACAAATTGCAGTAATGGGTATTTATGCAAACTATCAGTTTGGTACTGACAAATGATCCCAGATATTCCTTACAGCTGTTTATCTCAGAGCAGCTCATTCAAAGAGCTTTTGGAGGTAAAATGATAACTGGGGAATACTGTCACTTGTACCTGAGGCTTTTCTGGCTCTGTCAGGTTCTTGCTGAGCTTTTATAACAACCATACATGCGTTGAGCTGAATTTGTTAGCAGAAATCTCTTTCTCCTCCCTGGAACTCACTTGGACTTCATGACTTCTGAGAGCTCTCTGACTAGGGAATTGGAGATGCTCTGTCTGCTATAAAAGCTGACTGAAGGGCTGCAGCTACAGAGAAAACCTCTAGGCCTGAAGGCATTGATTTTCAGCAGAACAAGTGCTTACCAATGAGGTCATACCTGATCTTTATTATAGGGTCTTCCTTATATAGAAACAGACCCTCTTGGTTCTCTATGAACAAATTTTCCCTGCATCACAGCACGAACTTCCAGAAACAGCCTACTCTAGAAAAAAAAATTTCTTTCCCCAGACAGCCCATCGTTTCAATGAAGTGAATGTTTAGGCTCATCTAGAGAAGCTGGGATGTGGTTTTTAGGTGGGACAGTCCAATTAAATGAGAAAATACACCTGAATAATAGATTTGGTGTTTTCTATAATAGTGGTATTTTCAGTTATTCTAGGAAATGTCACACACTATACCTTTCTGGCTTGTTCTGAAGTAATTGATCAAATATGACATGAGTGTTGCTTCATAAATCCTGCATGCTTTGGGAGCCACAGAGGATAGATGAAATTAGATATCATACAAGACATCCATACAAGATATTGCTGGTTAGTGACATTTTTACCAAGGCTATACTGGTGGCCATTTTTTTGGATGAACCCTCCCAGGCTGTCCTACCATGATCAATCAAGCCAGAACCTGAACACATACTCATTAGGAAAACAGAATATAATTACTCATCTATTAGTCACAGATTTTTAGGCAGAGAGCATCTAGGAGGCTGTGGACAGTAAGGAGTTGCTCACACTGTTGTTTGGATGTCAGAAGCACAAATGTCACAGCGTGGTGCAAGACAGCACAGGCCAGCACGAGGGCAGAGCCTTTTTCCCAGGGAGGGGATCCTCAGCCTCGCTGCGTGCCAGAATCAGTGTCTCTAGTGCAGGGCAGTACTTCAGAGCAGGTGGAGAAAAGTTAGCCCAGGTCATGGCCTGTTTCTACACAGCTGAAAATGCAGTACATGTTCAGATATCCTTGTGAAGGGCATCATCCATGCTTTGATATGTTTACCTTTCAAACTGGGTCAGAAAGTAAACCATGACTGATATTTTGTTGTGTATTGACTGGTGGCCTCTATTGATTCCTCTATTTGTGCTTGTGACAACTCATGTTTGCACATTTTTAGATCATGGGATCCTGTTCAACTAGAAATGATTGCTTTTCTGATGTTGTTTTCTTCCTCTAGACTTTAGTACCTTTATAACCAAGCTATCTTCTATGTGAATGTGTATATTAAGAATAGACGTTTTAGGAAGATTTTACCTCTATAATCAGTTCTCAAAGTATTTTCTTAGAACTATAGTGCTCTGCAAACCCAGTAATCATGATGATTATCATAAAATACAATATAGGCTGAAGAACAAGGACCTATGTCTGCTGTTCTGCTTGCTGGCTCAAGAGGCTTAACATTTTGCATAACTTACTAAGAGGTCAATGCCATAATTTCTTCCTCCAAGTGAATAGACAGTGTTGAATGTTTGAATTAAGGATTTGCTTTCCCAGCGTGCTAATGAAGCAATTCTAAATACCTGTAGTTATTGGTGCATTTTAATTTCCTTAAAATAATTTTAAAAATCCTACTTTTTCAATGAAAAATGCTGAGAAACATACAAATGTCCTTATTGACCTCTCTTAGGTCTTTGACTGGGCCTTGCTGAACTCATTAATGAGGGAAAAGCAACCTTGAAAATGTTAAAGTCTATTAAGCCAGACCAGCATAATAAGATCGTGTGTAAACTACAGAAGACTGAAACCTGCAAACAGTGAGACGTTAAAACCACTGGTAGAGCAGCATTTACCTGTGACAAATTTTCAAATAAAAAATCTACTCTTTTTTATTGGTATAATCTGTACTATCAGAAGATGGAAAGATATAGCTTCCTAAAACTTGAAAGAAAGTTTGTATATTGTCATAGATCCTTAATTGAAGAGAAAATTAGCAAATTATTCAGCTAGAATAAAGAAAATAAATTATCCGACTGAAATTATTAATTTCTTGATAATTTAATGCTTTATATTTAAAAAGAAACATCTTCCTCTTCATCAACCATAATTTATACTATCTACTACTTGAAAGTATTTCTAGAAAATTGTTTCCTAATTCATGGGTCCAAGCTTGTTTGGGGAAAAAAAAAAGAAAAACTAATAAAAAAGTGAGCAGTCATGTGTCTGACTGTGATGAGAGAGAGGATAAATTTCAGCATAAATCTGTCTTGTATGCCTTCTGTATAATGTCTGGATTATAGATGTAAGGAATTAATTATTTTTCACAGGCCTTTTGCACTTTTATCTTCTACTCTTAAACTAAACTAAAGAAACTACTACTAACTAAACAAATTGCTGTGAAATAAAAGTCTGATCTTAAAATATTTTCATAAAATTGTGTAGTCTTATCCATGCAACAATTTAATCATATATGTTCTATATTTATTCATCTAAAGGGATACAAAAACTTGACTGCTCTCAGCATTGCTCTGAAGTAGAGAGAAACCAATGCAATAAAATGGTATTAACAAATGACTTAATTTCACAGAGTGAGTATAACTTAGGCCTTCGGCATTTTTGTTTATTTTCCTTTTCTAGGATTAGCCAGCTAGGGCAGGAGGACAGAAATTAATATAAAATCTCATTCTTACATTTTTCTCTTCATTTTATTGATCCTAAATAAACTCACTATACTTGGAGGATGGATTTTATTAAGCTGAAATAATCAAAAGTCTTAGAAAGGCATTCTTGGACAAATCTCACATTTCCACTAACAATTCATAGTCAGCATGGAGGTTACTGAAACAGTCATAAGAGATATGAATGCTACCTGCACAAGTAGAGGAACAAAAGAGGTCCTTGGTCTTAAAATGGCATGACATCGTGGTATTTATTAGAGAAAGCACTTCACTTAATCTAAGACAGGGTAAGAAATGTTGTCATTATTTTTTGTGTTTTCTTTCTTCAGATGAGTGAAGAGAGATGAGGAAGAAAATATAAAGTGAAAAGATATAAATGTGAAAGAAACTCATATAGGGAAGAAAAAATCCTCCTATTTTACTGATATTAGGGTCTTTGACAAGATGACCTCCAAAGGTCCCTCCCTTCCACATTTGACCATTCTCTGACTTTTTGTTTAGAAGCAAGGGGCAGAAATTGAGATCCATAATTTTCATTTCTATAAAAACTTCTTTTAAACAGAATTTTTTCTTTGTAGTATAGGGGTCTGATCAATAAGTGTTACAGATTAAAGACATCGCACACATTTGAACACACTAAAAGCATTTCTAACTAGCATATTTTCTGAAATGAATCAATTAAATGGAAATATGAGTAGCCCAATATAATGATGGACATTAATTTTTTTCAGAAATATCTTCTATTAACTATTCTTGGCTACTAGAACAGACAAGACATTGGTATAAATCAGTAAAGCAATTTTATTTGGATCTTGCAATATAGGAGCAAGGTGAGACCTGATGTGCATCAGATTAGGTTACTTTTTGCATGTATTTAATGTCTTCTCTATCATCTCCTGACTGTGGTAAATTATAGCACAGAGATGTTCATCCAAAGGTTTTAAAAATGACAATGGAATAAACCAAGTACATTGAGAGAGGGTAGAACTAATAAAGGTATATCCTGCCTAAATTACCAGGTTTTGTCATATATGACAAAGGAGCAAGAAAATATGAAATTAATCGAGATAATCTTATGAGGATGAGAAGTGCATATACACAGATGTTATTTTTCCTCTGAGTCAGAGGACAGTGCAAGCTGATTATTGAGGGGCCTTTATGCACATTTTTATAATTTTTAATAGGCATTATTAAATGCAGAGGAAGCTAGCAGCTGTCCTTTTTTCCCTTCTATCCATAAATCTGCCACATCGCTGAACCTGACAAAGTGAAACTCTCTAGCTTTCAGTTTGTGCATAACACTGTTGCCAAACTTCATAAAGATATTTTATGGCCTGTTGAAGTGCTAAGATGCTAGACTTCATGAAAAATGAAGTCTTTAAATGGATTGGAGCTATATCACTTGAGGAGTTTAAAAAATATCACTGAGTCACAGCTATTAGTGACAACACTGTGGAGAAATCTTACCCTGCTTATATCATAGAACTATTTTAAAATACCCAGCACACAGTGTCACTAATGATGACCAATTTTCTCCCAGACACCAAATTGTGGTACCTAGGTCCAGACTGGCTAAGTCATTTAAACTTACTTTGAATGACAAAAAAAGTAGCAACAAAGATTTTTTCAATGCCTTGGTCTGTGTGAAGTGCAGGCTGTGAGGTGTGGTTATCCATCAGGACAAATTCACCAAAGCAGGAGCTGCCATAGTCCTGTGCTTTTGACTGGTCTCAGACTTTTCTTAGCTTTTCCTTTATAGACAGCTGCTTTGAAGCACCAAGAAATAAGCTGTTTCAGAAAAATATGATCAAAAGCTCAAATCTCCAAAGGGTGAAATCTTGAATATCTTCTGAAATTTCCTTGTATGCAATCACATGAGTATCAGGGCTTTCACAAGGGAAGAGATAAGAAAGCACATTTGGGGAGGCAGTACTGTGATTCTCCCAGTATATCTTACCTTAAACACTGTAAAACCTCACTAGTATTGTCTTTGTTGCTATTTCATGGTCTCATAAACCCAGGTCCCATCAGTCCCAGTCATCCAGGACTGATTTCCACCCCCTCCATCCCCCAGATATATGTTTCCAAAACATAAGCACTGCCAGAATTTCAGCTTTGTAGGCAGTTAATCTAGAGTTCACCTCTTTGGGAATACAAAAAGTAAAAATCTACCTGGGTTGATTTTGGTTTTTTTCACTCAAAGCGTTTTTTGCTTCAAGTCCAGTGTGCATAAAAGTCTAATTCTTCCCTTAGTTTCTTGTAGGGAGATTTCTACTCCAGGATATGAAATAGCCAATCCCAAATTTATCAACCAGCTAAAACATGTTTTCCCATCCTTCCCTTCATTCTTTAATGTAACTTTGTTCTAGGTTCTTCAGTAATCTGGTAAATACTCATGTGGAGGTGACCAAAGCTCCTTTATGAGGTCATGTGTTGCTGTTTGACATGTTATTCAGACTGTGAGGTAGTAGCTGCCCCTGAGCCTGTCCAGTATGGGGAAAGCTTCTGGTGCCCTCTCACAGAAGCCTCCCTGGCAGCCCACTCCCACCACCAAAAACTTATCACTAAAACACATTATTGATCCAAGAAATTAAAACTAGAATAAGAGAAAAGCATTTTCAGAAAAGAAAAGGTCATAAAATAGTATTCCAGAAGAACTCCAATTTGATTTAGGATGATGGGCCATTTAAATTTAATGTTTAATGAAGCCATCAAGATTTAATTTTTACCAAGGTACTAGAAATATGAAAGGCTTTTGAAATAGAGTTTTATTTCCATCCCAGTAAGATAAGTAGCTGAGTCCAGCCTAAAGTGTTGGCTTGATGATCTGGAGGTCTTTTACACCTTTAATGATTCTATGATTTGAAAATTTTGATTCTTTGGATCACATATGTTAACTTGGTTCACCACCAAAGGTGGAGTTATGAGGCAGACCCTGTCAATGACCAAAAAGGAGAAGAGAGTGGTGTTATTTTGCTCATACTTGTTTTATCTGACTTGACTTCCAAAGGTATTCCTTCCTTATTTCCTCTTTTGTTTATGGTTGCCTATGTTTTGCACTGCAAATATCCAAATATCAATGTAGGAGAGAATTTACCCCCTTTTTTTTTTTCCTTTACCTGAAGAGAAATAAAATTATTCTTCAGCTTAAAGTTTTTGAACAGGCTTGTATGGAAATACATGCAGTTCTTTTGACTTATATTTTTCTTCTGTGGGCAAAAGTTCTCTGGTTGCTTTTACTTGCTCTCCTCCTAGAGTTTAAAACCTATTTTCTTCCTATGTATTAGGCCTTCCTTCTATCACACTGGATGTTTGTGTGAGAATTTTTTCCCCATTTCACCCCCTGCCTTTGTACTTACTATTTTAACAGGATGTTTGCATTGAAATTTAACACAATTATTCTGCAGTTTTCTATTAACTCATTCCTTGGACAGATTTCAAGTGTTAGAAATTTTGTTTAAAAAAAGAAAGAGAAAGGGAGAGGAAGTGGCGGAAGTGGCGGAAGGAAGTGGCGGAAGGAAGTGGCGGAAGGAAGTGGCGGAAGGAAGTGGCGGAAGGAAGGAAGTGGCGGAAGGAAGGAAGTGGCGGAAGGAAGGAAGGAAGTGGCGGAAGGAAGTGGCGGAAGGAAGTGGCGGAAGGAAGTGGCGGAAGGAAGTGGCGGAAGGAAGGAAGGAAGGAAGGAAGGAAGGAAGGAAGGAAGGAAGGAAGGAAGGAAGGAAGGAAGGAAGGAAGGAAGGAAGGAAGGAAGGAAGGAAGGAAGGAAGGAAGGAAGGAAGGAAGGAAGGAAGGAAGTGGCGGAAGGAAGGAAGTGGCGGAAGGAAGGAAGTGGCGGAAGGAAGTGGCGGAAGGAAGGAAGGAAGGAAGGAAGGAAGGAAGGAAGGAAGGAAGGAAGGAAGGAAGGAAGGAAGGAAGGAAGGAAGGAAGGAAGGAAGGAAGGAAGGAAGGAAGGAAGTGGCGGAAGGAAGTGGCGGAAGGAAGTGGCGGAAGGAAGTGGCGGAAGGAAGTGGCGGAAGGAAGGAAGGAAGTGGCGGAAGGAAGGAAGTGGCGGAAGGAAGTGGCGGAAGGAAGTGGCGGAAGGAAGGAAGGAAGTGGCGGAAGGAAGGAAGTGGCGGAAGGAAGGAAGGAAGGAAGGAAGGAAGGAAGGAAGGAAGGAAGGAAGGAAGGAAGGAAGGAAGGAAGGAAGGAAGTGGCGAAGGAAGGAAGGAAGGAAGGAAGGAAGGAAGGAAGGAAGGAAGTGGCGGAAGGAAGGAAGGAAGTGGCGGAAGGAAGGAAGGAAGTGGCGGAAGGAAGGAAGTGGCGGAAGGAAGTGGCGGAAGGAAGGAAGGAAGTGGCGGAAGGAAGTGGCGGAAGGAAGTGGCGGAAGGAAGTGGCGGAAGGAAGGAAGGAAGTGGCGGAAGGAAGGAAGTGGCGGAAGGAAGGAAGGAAGGAAGGAAGGAAGGAAGGAAGGAAGGAAGGAAGGAAGGAAGGAAGGAAGGAAGGAAGGAAGGAAGGAAGGAAGGAAGGAAGGAAGGAAGGAAGGAAGGAAGGAAGGAAGGAAGGAAGGAAGGAAGGAAGGAAGGAAGGAAGGACATGAGAGAGAGAGAGAAAGAGTGAGAGAAAAAGAAGAAGTTTTCATCCTTCCAGGCATTTAGTGACTCTGGAGGATTAGGAACACACTTATCTAAAATGGGGGTTTTATCCATAAAAGTGTGATACAGCAATTCACATCTTGCCTGGCAGTAGCTAATTAGCTAATGTTGGAAAGATGATTACCAAATGTCATATACCATTAACTAATACCCTCTTCCATGACTCTGCTTCTTGAACTTATGCTGTTGTACTTCACAGCTGTACAGATCTTCATTCACACAAGTGTTTTAAGGATATTTAAGACAACCACCTGCTTCAAATTTGTCTTCTGATTTCTCAAATTTGCCAAATGCTAGAGAGCACCAGCTAGGCTTCTCTTGACATAAGTCTGAAATTAGGCTACATTTACACTGACTAAATGTATATTTAATTATTTGTTATAATGATGAGGTATACTGCAATATTCAGTATTATGCTCATTATCCAGTGTAGAGAGTGATTTGTATTCATTAATATAATTGCTGATTCATATTCCAGTATCTCTATGAACTGGTAAAGTTAATGTACAAAGGAAACAATAAAAAATGCATTCAGAAGAGGTTAGGTGAGAAATAAAAATTATTTGAGGGAAGGTAGCATGAATTTTAAAATTTGTTTTAGCTGTTTGAGACAGCTGCTGCATTATATATGCTAAATTAAAGGGACTTTTCATTTAGTAGAAATTGAGAAAGTTCTTGCGATGACTATTATCCTGGTTTCAGCTGGAGAGAGTTAATTTTCTTCTTTGTAGCTGGTGTTTTGAATTAAGGATGAGAATAATGTTGGTAACACACTGATGTTTTATGTTTTGCTGAGCAGTGTTTACTCTAAATCTAGGACATTTCAGTTTGCTGTTCTCTGCCAGTGAGCAGGAGCACAAGAAGCTGGGAGGGAGCACAGGCAGGACACCTGAGCTGAACTAACCAAAGACTTCCATACCATAGAATGTTCAGTAATTACACTGCTGGGAGTCGCCCAGGAAGGGTCAATCATTGTGTGGGGATTGTCTTGGCGTCAGTCATCTCTCTCTCTTATTCATTACTACCACTATTAATATTATCATTATTATTATTGTCATTAGCATTATCATCATAATTATCATAATGAATAATATTAATAGTATTATTAGTATGTTCTACTTTGTCCCAATTATTAAACTGTTCTTATCTCAACACAGGAGCCTTTCCTTTTTCCCTGATTCTCCTCCCCATATCACTGCAGCAGGAGGTCAGTGGGTGAGCATCTGTGCCATACTGACTTGCTTTCTGGAGTTAAACTACACCAATTACTTGCAGCACTACTAATCACTATCAATTATTACATTATTATTATGAAATTAGGAAACTAGTTACCATAGAAGTGGAGTAGCTTTAAAAAAATAAATAAATTAGAGACAAAGTACTGGAATCAGCAGCATGTCTCAGTTTTCACTAGCTACCAATGCAGAATCAGCACTACAGGACTAGGCCACCATGGCAAGGACGTCTTTTCTTATTCTGCCTCCAGCATTTCTCTCATCCTTGTCCTCTCCAGTGCTGCTTCCTTTGCCCCCCCACATACACCTCCTTACACTGGAGAGTGAATGACCTTGCTACATTTCCATTTCCTTTTCTTTGGAGCACAGAACAGACCTTATTAAGTGCATATGTGCATATTAAGCCTATAACCATCTGCTGCGATTATGAACAGTGCCGTGGTTGAGTTTAGCATTTGGAGAGGAGGTCTGAAGGTCAGCTGTGCTTCAGCTGTAGTGTAGCATCTTAGGCTGACTTGAAGAAGTGAAAAATGGCATCAATTAATGAGCAGCTAAGTTTTAAAGAGGGTTAGCATATACGGACACAGCCGCAGAGGATAATATGTTCATATCTCAGATACAACAGTAACTGGAATATTCTCAGTATTCTTGTGATGCTGGACTAACTTCTTGACAGTTTTTTTCTCTTTTCAAATTATAATGCTTAAAAAAAAAGAGTAGACTTATATCTTAGTATGCATTTGCTCTGTTTTGAGCAGAAATTCATTACTTAGGTGGTTTTTGGAACCTGACACTTCCTTTCCTGCATGAGGCGATGGAAGGCATGAAGTGGCAACTACTCCTAATGGGAGTAGCTCCTAATGGGCTGTGGGAGCAACCAGCTCTCAAAAACACGAGTGCCTGTAACATAAATTCTTGGAGTTTATGACTCATGTTCTAGAATTCTGGGAAATCATGCACCTAGGTAATTCTGTTGGATTCAATGTTTGTTTTCTTTGTTTAGTTGCTGATCGCCTAGATGGTAATAAATTTTTTTCAAGTATCAACTCAGTGGTGCCACTGCATGATTTTTCTACAAGCCATAATTATGATAATGAAATACATTATTTCTGAGAGTGTGTCTGTTACTTAGATTAAATGGATAATGTTAATTAGAAAGTAATCTGCCTATGGAAATTCCTTGGTTGGCCAGGGTTTGCTTTGTTCAGTTGGAATGTTTAGTGTATCCACTCAGTTTTGGTAAATTAAGGGAAAGTAAATCTATCTCCATCATGATCTGATAAACTCCTCTTTCAAAGTGCTCTGTGCTCTTGCGAACAGGTGATCAAATTCTGGGCCTGCAGCTTGGAGAATGGGGATGGGGAAAAGTATTGTAAGTCCAAACAAGAATGATTCAGCCCAGTGTTTAAACTCTTTCTGTTTCATGTTCTGTAAAAGGATGAAACACATCTGCATGAACAAGGGTAAGTGTATAGTAGGTCATTATTATAAAGAGTTTTAGAATATTTAAAGTACGATGGGGACAACAATACCACTGCAATAGTTTCTCAAACTTGAAAATGGTGTTCATTCACAAGACATCAAGAAATATAGAAAGGTGGAGAACTTGAGGAATAACCTCACCTATAATTTATAGGCAGTGTTTCCATCATAAAATGGAATTATTAGAAATTAGCAATAAATTTGTCAAAGTGTTATTAAAAGCTGCTAAAGTTCCCTGGAAAATATATTGATTGTAAGCACTTTTTTTCCGGGAAATAAAGGAATGTCTGGGGAAGAGAGAATTATTTGAATTTTTGCCCCAGTCCTTCTGATGGTCATTGAACTTGGACTTGGCTCTTGATTTTGTAAATTGGGATAATTACAGATTGCTAATAACTTCAAGATATTTTTTTTTTAATATGAGTTTACCACTTAGTTGTTGGATGAGCATGATTCCACAGATATTTCTTGTTTTGGTTTTATTTGCTTCTTTAGGGAGGTGTGCAAATATGATTCAATGTGTAGTGTTTAATCAGGGATTTAAAAAACTTTGGATAGTTTGAAATTAATGAGTTTCTAAGACTGCAATTCTGGAAACTTGGTTCAGTTCAGCCCAATAAATTGTGTTACTAAACTGTTTCACATGCCTTCAAATTTATAAATACAAAAATATGTTAAATTTCTGAAGAAGTAAAACAAGCGCTTGAAATAAACTTTTAATATGAAAGTCAAAAATGCATCCAGAAAATCTCTTCTATGCAATTTATTCAGTACTGAAACATTCCTACTGCTGTTTTACACCTTCATCATTTTTTTATATTTATAAGAAGTTTCCTTTTCTTAAAATTAAAATCTAAACAAAAACCCATTGAAACTGTTAAATACTTGACACTTCTACACTTTTTCAGAAGTTCTTTCCAAACCCTTATTTAAGGAGACCACAGGCATTCATCTGTGTCATTTTATATTTACAGATTTACTTCATTTTCAGCAGGTCCTGTTCTGGTCCTTATACGTTTTACGTAATCTTATTTCTGACACAAAGAGGATGTGAAATAATCAGCATCTAATTTCTAAGGTTATTACTTGGAAAAATATTGCTTAGTTTATTAATATTGAGTACTTTAGTATTTCTATAATGGGTTCCAACTGTCATAAGCTATAGCAAAAATTTCCTAACAATTAGTTTCAGCAGTTAAGATTTCAGTACTTGTTTTATTGAATATTCATTTCTGTCTCAGCTAAGTTTTTTTTTTTTTTTCTGTTCTCAAGGGAGTAAGGCTTTCAGACCATTACTACATAGTTTTTATTTCTTTCAGCATGGAGATTTAGGGCATAATGCCAAAATAATGCTCTGTGGATCATCATTAGCGTGCTTTACTCAGCTTGTCTTTCCCAATCTCTAATTAATCCCTAAAAAAAATCTGTCTGTGTAATGATCAAAAATTATTTAAATTAAGAAATAAATATTAATGTATACCAGTAACAAATGTTAGTCTGATATTCTGTGCTTAATATTAAGTAGTGTCTGATATTATCTGGAGCTGAGAAGAGGAGAAAAAACAGGGTCTCAGTCCATCTGCTTACAGGCATTAGGAATTGTAGTTGATATTAATCCCCTAATAATAATTGTAACAACTTTTCTGCAGTACTAAGTGGCACATGGCTGGCTCATGTGAGTAGCTGACAGTATGTATCGTGGTTGCACAAATTTTCTAGAAGAGCAAGCTACTGTATCAATTACAAATGAGCATTTGCACTCTAAATTAATTACTAGCTGTGTAAACCAATACGTGTGTGGACTGAGGATGGGGAACTGAATTTTTACAGCTCTAACAATTTGGTACTTATTCTGCTGGGGTAGGGGAGCTGTCTTTGTATAAAAAGGGAGCAAAAGAGAGTCAGGTAAAATAATGCAATTAACTATTTGTATGTTCTTGGTCTATTATTTAATGGTAAATTTAACTCACTGAATTTTCTCTGAAAGACTGCAGCTATTTCAATTCCTTAAGTAACCTGGGAGTAATGATCACTGACAGAACAGTTAAAAAGGTAACAAAATTGAAAGCTTTCCTGTAATATTTACACTTTCCTGCTTACTTTTTGATTCTGGAAGTATTAAATGAGTGACACTTTGCCCTTCTCAAGATGCACATTTTGCAGTGCACATTTTGCAGTTCTCAAAACATTGTGCATACTCTGAGTGGATAAATCCATGTCTGCCTTTAGTGATGCCTGTGACATGATTTCAGGGTTGACTCCTTTGTAAACAGGTTGACTTCTTCAAAGCTAGTGGTAGTTTCTGCTCTGTGATGCTGATCTACGTTTTTCTATTTCATTTATTTAATTCTAATGCCAATACTAATACTAACACTAATACTAACACTAATACTTAGTATCAACAATTTTAGAATAATCCCATTCTTCAAAACTGTACTTTGTAGTTGACATATGGTGTTTCTTAACCACCCTGTGTTCTAATTAGCTGACTCAGAGTTTGAAAATATAGGTACACTTTTGGTTCAGCTATATGCAGTCCCTTGGAATTCAGATTGCTGAAGTTCTTTATGCAGCACCAATTGCCATTCTGCTAATGTTGTCTTGGAGGAAAACCTGTAAGAAACAGAGGCCACATGAAGCCCACATCAGAAGTATAACTTGGTGGGTTCTTCCTTTCAAAGGAACAGATAAACCCTTCCAGTTCTTAGAGACAGCAACAGATTTTAAATGGAATACTAGTGCCCTAATGTTATCTGCTTGTTTTAGCATATGTCTGGAAATTTTAGATGAGGAGAGGTGAACCATCTATAATTTTTGTAAAGTTATTAATAAAACAGATCAAGGAGTAAGAAAATCCCTGTAGGTCATCCCAGACAGAATTCAGACCTTGATGTCTGCCGCATTCATGAATGATGTGTGTGCTTTACTGAAGACAGGACTAGAAAAATCAATCAGTGTGAGTGAAAACTGCAACTTTGCCTGATTTCAACACTCGAAATGCTACATATTTTCAAAGTGTGAAACTTTCAACTGCTAACTTTTCCCAAGTTTCAACTCTCAAATATTTCCTTTCAGCCATGAGACCTAAAAATCCAGTTAGATTTTCATTAAAACATTGTGATTTTTAATGATTCATGAAAGCAGAAAGATTTCAATAATTCAAATGTGTTAAGTTTATGATAAACTGTGCATATCCAATATTACGTGATTTGAATATTTTTGAGTAACAAACTTCTGACAATTGTGGTTAGTGCATTCATTTTTGTAGATATTTTTCATCTATTTCAATTAAACTATATTAATTTGTTCAGAGATGGAAAATTAAAGTAGCAATTTTGAGGTGAACCTTTTGGTAACTGCTCAGCCCTAGTTATGTTATTTATTCCTTTGAAATTTCCAACAAATTTTAGAGTTAGTTATGAAAAGTAAATAAAAGTTAAAATTTAGGAAAAAACCAAATCACCCAAACTGAAATCTTGTAGAGGACTGCAGTATTAAGTTCATACATATGTAGGTTTGTTTGTTTGTGTGTGTGGGGATGGAGTGCAGATCAATTTTTCTCAGAAAACGTCCTGCAAGTGTGTATATGTTTTATGCATATCCGTTCCCAGTTCTGTAATTAAAGTTCACAGACATGTAAAATTTTCACTAATTTATCGGTTCTTACAAACCAAAATGACATTGATCCATCATTTTTTTAATAAAGATTTTTTTAATTCTAGTACTGCCAGGGGCAATGATCTGGGCTTTTTAATGTAGCATCTCTTTCAGGTTAATGTTTCAGGTTAATGTATCCAATACTTGAACTTTCTGCAAAATTAAACTCATGTTCTAATAATAGCAAGTCTTTAGCTATTCTCTTTTAAAACTACTCTAAGAGCTATTCTAACAAGCTTTGAAGTGTCCACTGGAGACAGGTTTCTGAAATTATGGTCAAGGACAAGTAGACAATCCATGATTTTCAAAACTTCTGGTAGGTTAAATTGTATACAAATGTTTTTTTCTTTTTGGGAAGAAAACGGAACATTTTTCTTCTTATCAGAATTGAGCTAGCAGTATGGCTTTCCAAGAGTGATGTTGTTTGGTATTCTTAGGATAATCTAACTCCATTAATAAAATCATAATTACCCTCTGTTCATCTTTGATTATTTAGTTTGGAAAATATTTGGATTTCTCTTTCTTTTGTACTGTTTTCTTTTTCTGTCAGCAGTCAGTGCTGCAGACAGCTATTATAACACTTGTCTCCAGAAGCTTTCACACCATGATGTTTGCCCATGCTAGACATGTTATATTAGATCAAGACTGCTATCTCTGCCAGCAAGACTTACTGTCTTGGAGACCGCTTCCTTGATTTATGCCGAACTGGCTTCCCTGAAAATAGCTTACTTGTGCACGCTTTGATCCCCCCTGGAATGCTCTCAGTATAAAAAGAAGGCAAAGATATGGTAAGAAGCTGTATAATGGTGATGTTGTTGCAGCAAAATTCTGATAAATTTTTGCTAAACCTATCCAGGGAAGCCAAAATTCCATGGAGGCTGGTGGCCACTGAAATGCATGGCTACAGCAAGAGCTGCTAAATTGATGAACATGTCATTAGCTCAAAGCTATTCAATGCTCTTTCTGTGAATATTGTTCTGATTTTGTCTAATTCTTTGAAAAAGGAATCAAAATTCCCTAGCACAGGAACCTTGATATTTCTGGTCCTGTTTGTAAGTGAAAACTTCCAGCAAAGTTGACAGAGAGCAGTTCTCCCTTTAGAGACATTTTTTTTACTTGCTTTTTTACTTGCTAAGACTTTAACTGGAATTTCGCCCTCTCTTTTATGGAATAAGCAAAAAAGCTCCAAACTAATACAGCAAAAGAACCACAAATTTTTCTAGTT
The DNA here is from genome assembly GCF_047830755.1 of Zonotrichia albicollis. NCBI lineage: Eukaryota > Metazoa > Chordata > Aves > Passeriformes > Passerellidae > Zonotrichia > Zonotrichia albicollis. The sequence continues at coordinate 127,397,521 of NC_133819.1, forward strand.
ACTTTTTCTAGTTTCTTTTTTTTACCATATTGTTTTCCTCATAATACTTCTACTAGCACAGTGGGAATTTGAGGTTTTTAATTAAGATACAATATTTCTATTTAGAAGCATTACTAACTTAATTTCTGTGTTTGCTCTGCAGTTATTAGAAATATATATGAAATGAATATTTACTTTTTAAAACCTGAAGAGTGCTGTGAAATCAGAGCTAAGAGATTAAAGAATTTGTGGTTTTTTGTGGTTTTTTTTTTTTTTTTTTACTGTGATCATCCATTTTGAAATGGAAAAGCTACACAAAGATGTTTTATTTGAAGTATTTTAAAGTTGGGAATGGTGCTGAAAGACAATAGTTTAATGAAGGGCACTGAGCTTTCCTGCAGTGTCTGATGTATCTGCATGTTTCTATGAGACACTGATGCATTACAATATTTTCCTGCAGCCAAATGAAAGTGCAGCCAAATGTTGAACTTGAGAAAGTAGATGTCAATCTTTGACACCATGCTGCCATCATAATGTTTTAGATAATAGCAATAGTTGCATTTGTAGTTGGATTTAGCTGTGTTCTGGAGCAAATGCAGTGTCACAAAATCATAAAATGACAGTAACTAGAGTCTTCATGTGAGTTTTTCTGTTTCTTTCTGCAAATTGAATATAAATAGCAGATATGTATTTTTGTTTATGCAGCACTTGAAATAAAAGAAAATAGGGTTTTATATGGAGTAGAGCTCTTTATTTCTAAACATAATAGATTTCAATCTACTAAGATTTTAAAAGCAGCCTAGGAAAGAATACACTTACAGGGCTTGAAGAGATGCAAAGACAGAAATTTCAGTTTTTGCATAATAAGCATAGTATTCCAATGCTGACAGCATAAAAACTTGATGGTATGGGAGTAAGTTTTATACCTCTTAGGGAGAATTTTTAAAAAAAATTACTATGGAAAAAAGAATTATATTTCAAGCTGTTTATACTTTTACAGAGTGAAAGTAATACAAAGGGCAATGACTAACTATAGACTCAAAAGCTACTCTGCTTCATAGCTGAAAAGTTCATCTGTAATCTGTCTTAACTTGCCCAAAATACAAGCACTGCAGAATAGCAAAACTATTCTTTAGTTCCAAAACAGGAAAGAAAGTTTATCAGCTTTTTCTAGACAACTGGAGACAAGCTTTTGTTGGATTTTACCCAGTATGCAATATATATTTATACTAAAAATATTTCACTTTAAAAATCTGGATTCTAATTTGTTAGATACAATTTTGCTACTGTGCATTCTTGGTTTAATGTTTAGATGTGTATCCCCCCCTGAATGTTTTTAAACTGTCCCTTATTTCACTTAAAGGCAAATCCTGCCTTTAAACATGTACTGGACTCCAGCTGCTGAAGCATATCTGAGGTCATAATTCCTGCCTTCAGTATTTGTCAGTAGCAATTCTGCTTTCAGTTGCAATCATATGGCTAAGTTTAGTCCATGGGAGGACTTTAGGAATGCAGATGCTTTTTAAAAGATTGTTTTTTAAAGTACCTTCTGTTGCTCTTTTCATTATCTTGCTTTGCTTGAAGATACAGTAGATGTGACCTGTAGATTTAAATAAGGAATAAAACTTGATGACATTTAAAAAAATATTCCTACAGAAACTTTGAAAATGCATCTTAAAATCTGCCACCCAAGTAGTCAAGTAACTTTTCCAAAACAACACATCTCATGTCAGTTATTTAAATTGCAAAAAAATAATTTGTGGTTCTTTTATCTTACTTCTGCTCTATAAAACCTTTCATTTGTAACTGCATGTGATATATGATTTCAAGACCCAGTACAGGATAGCACAAGATTTCCAAAATATTTCCATCCCCTTCAGAGTATGGTTTTCTTCCACTGAACTTCCTGCTATCAGAAACAATAGGACAGGACTAGTGCATTCCAAAAGACACCAATTATGGTTTCTGGTTTTCCCCACAAAAGTGTCCAGTGGGACCTTAACTTAGAAGGAATTACACTTTCAAGATTGCTTCCATAAGTTTTTGTATGCTGCTTCTAGAGCAATGTAATGACAGGTTTCATGTACCCAAACCCCTTGGGTGTTGAAACACTCAAGATCAATTTGTTCTCAATGAAAGGCCAAGGACCTTAGCACCTGAGTTTTGCATATTTATGTAAAACACAGTTAAATGCCTCTAAAGGCATGAGAAAATGGCTACCAACTGACCTGTGTGGTCAGTGGTTGGAACAACATTTAAAGACTCATCAGACAATAATCATGGAAATGGAGACTGATGGTTTTATCACAATGATTTTTTGCTATTGTTGTGGTGACATAGGATCTGGAAAGAGATCCTGTGGTTTTAACATGAAATTTAGCCTGAATCCACAGCACATTAGAAACAACAACTGCTGGGCTGGCATTGTGGAAAATGAAAGGATGAAGCATTTGTCTTGGTCAGCTTTAATGAACCTCAAAGTTCCATTTGATATTTGAATAAAGGTTATGGCTATGCTTGAAATGATAGTGTATAAAATGAAGTTCACGCTTAGGAACCATATTTAAGAAGAAACATTTACCTCCATTTATGCCTTCTCTGGTTGCTTTATACAAAGATGTATCTAGAGTGCAATAAACCACAGTAATTTGATGATTTCCAGGATTAAGAGACACCACAGGCAACAGAACAATTAAGGGAGGGTATCTTGCCAGCAGGACCAGAATGGATGCAGAGGCGTAGGTAGGTCAAGCTGAACAGCACTGTTGAAATCACAAAGGCAGACGCAGATCTAAAACTCATGCATTTTCACATTCCAGATTATTTCTTTATTTAACTTGCTTCTGCTAAGATAGTTAGATCATTTTAAAAAATCTTAACTTATACATATTTTTGTGTATACACATTTTGTAAAGTATACTTATCATACCTCTTAAACTTTTTTCAAGATACTATTTGTCCAAATTGATATTGCAAGTAATTTTTCTTAATGCATCTAAGACTGACTTTTGTAAATAAATAAGTAAAAGTGGGGAAAAATATTTATTGATTAGAAATATGTTGTGTCACAGCTGTCAGGTATGAAATCTACTATCATTTGACTGAAATTAAACTAATCTTAATAGCGAATGTGGAGAAGAAATTGAGATAAAGACTGATTAAATCTTCATACTTGCAGAATGTGAAGACATGCAGATATTACATAGTTGAAACATCAGTTGTTCAAGATATGGAAAGCCTGATAATGAGGAAATCACTGCCAGGAAAGGGGAAATATTAATGCAGTTAGTGAACATTAGTACCCTACCTCCATTTGTTCAAGGCCAGCCTTGCAAGATGTGCTCCTGGGAAGAGTCCTATTCTCACCAATTTCAGTGAAACAGCCCACGGGTGCACAACTCAGATCTTAGGAAGGAGTTCTTTGATCAAGAAGTTGCAGAGGTTTTTATAAGATCAAAGTGGAAAAGCTTTAACCCATCTGTGTGATGTGCATTTTGAATAAAAATGCCCTAATTCCTCTTTTGATAACAAAAAAAGAAGGCAGAATGAAGTGAGCAGATGAATAAAATAGAAAACAGAGAGCTTCACATTTCTTGGAAGAATATTAGTTTTTACAGTGTCTGTTTGACTTCAAATAAGAATGATGAATTATTCCACAGAAGAATTAAATAAAGTGAAATTGTGATGAGAAGAAAGGCTTAGCTTTTATGGCTGCACAAATTCCAAAACTGTCCCATGAGGAGAACTAGTAAAATATAATCACAAATTTCAACTGTGTTCCATTTAAAACTCCTTCCTGTGCATCGGCCTTAACTTAATCATTTACTGATTCTACCTTATTGCTGTATTTTTTAAACAGCAAGCAAAATGTGGATGCTTAGGAAATGCAGCAAGAGTATACAAGTGAAGCTGAATTCACAATGTTTCTTGAAGGTGTATATGGCAATATGGAACTCATAATTATTCCAAATAAAAAATTATTAGTTGACAATTCTAAAGCTGCTTTATTTATTGCAATGTCTTGCTAAAGAAAAATTCCAGCAACCTGCTAAAATACTGTTTTTTAATTGATTAAAGAAAAATTATGTGAATGCAAAGTTCCTTCTTTCTATGACTAATAACAATCTAGTAAAAACTATGAATTTTCTGAAATGTAATGTTTTTGTTTCACAAACATAACTAATAATCTGGTTTATTTTGAATTCTATCTATGCATCTGCATAGCCTGTTTTCAGGACTGGGGTATCTTAACATCTTAGATGCTATTTAAATGAAACAATGTAAACCTACAGTCAAAAGCCATGTAACCCATAGTTAGAGAGCAAGAAAGCTGCTGTCAAAACTCCTGAAGACTTTAGTTTGAACACAATGTATTTGCAGGAGCTCTTGACCAAAAAGAAAATACAAAAACCTCTTTTCAACTTACCAGCTAATATGCATATGTAGATGTTCCAGGCTGAGCAGTTTCTCAAGGGTGGGATTCTTTTCAAATAAAAGTAACATATTCTGGAAATGAAGGGAACAAAGAAAGGTTTTTTTCAAGTAATGACTTTATAGAGCAGAGTACTACTGCCACGTGGATACTGATTAAAAAGTAGATGCAACTCATAAAATCCCTGGTCTTTTCTTTAAATGGTGCAGCCCTAGTGTTGCAGTCAGTGTTTGCTCAACCAGGAATGCTACTTTGGCACTAAGTTTTGTTAATCTGTTTGTGTCAATGTGGAAAAAATTATTATGTGCAAAATACTGGACTTTGTGGAAGCACAAAATTCAGCAAGCAATATCTGATGTGATGAAGAGCCTGTCCACAGGCAGGCTGGTCAATAATCCTGACTTGCAATTCTCCATTTCTTTCCACCACTTGTTTTTGAAACAAGCTTCAAAACAAAACAAAGAAAATGTCGTGTAAGGAAGTGGGGTCTACTCACACTGATATGTGAGATATACTATATTTAGTGGAGTTATACTATATTTTATGTGGAAATATCTTCTGGAAAATAGTACCAATGATTTCTGCATTGCTGCCATCTTTTCAACTCATAGTAAGGAATTCAACCTTGGTAACTTGGCATTAGACCAGATCCCTACAAGTAAGGACTTGGCCACTCAATAAAACTTTAAAACCAGGTAGAAAACTTGATAATTGTTGCAAGGCATCATAAAATTTTGCTTGTAGCTTCAGATGATGACATAAGACTTTATCATTGATAATTAATCGCTTATTATTTATTAATATTATTTAGCATTATATCTGATGTTAACATAGTATGTTAAATTATAATATTTGAAGCTTTGGAATTTTCATATCAGAGTAACACTTCCTTCAGTACAGAATTCTGCTTCCACCAGTTTTCATAAGTGATCAGCACCTCCAGATGGTCCTTGACTTTGCTGTAAAAAGGCAAGGATGTTGGCAGCATCTGACTGATATATTCTGTGATATATTTTTGCATATGTGCATGTATGAAAACTGAGCAAAATTAGAGGCCAACAGTAATGTGTAGCTTGTGACAATAAGACATAAGATCACTTGGTTTGGTCATACTGCTAAGAGAAGAGATTGAGGGGAGACCTCAAGAGATTGAGGAGATGTCTTCAACACCTTCACAAGAGGAACTGGAGGAGAAAGTACTGGTCTCTTCACTCTCTTGACCAGACAGGGCTCAAGGAACTGGCATGAAGCTGAGTCAGGGGAGGTTTAAGTTGGATATTAGGAGAAAGTTTATAAGCCAGAAGGTGGCTGATCCCTGAAACAGGTTCCGCAGGGAAGTTGGTCACAGCACCAAACCTGACAGAGTTCAAATGTTTAGACAACTCTCAACAACACCATGGTGTGATTTTTTGGGTTTCCTGTGCAGAGCCAGGATTTGGACTTGGTGATCCTGATGGGTCCCCTCCAGCTCACCATATTTTACAACTCTGTTATTCCCTGTCTGAAAATAAACTTTCACATTCAAAGTCAAAACAGATCCCAAACAGAATGTATTAAGTGAGGAATATTGATTCTCTGTGCTATATTTTTGCCAAATAAAAGCAACACTTACTTGTTTTTTGAAGTTTTTATTACTTGTTGTGAAATGTGGGTGTTGAACTCACTAGAAAAAAAGAAAAAGAAAGGAGGGGTCTCCAAATGTACCTTAGGTTGACAGAATATGTGGGTTTGCACTTCCTTATCTTAAAAGTTATTATCAGTCTAACTTCCCTCAATAGCCTCTGGATATATGGTTTTTTTTGTTAAAATCATCATGTTTTTCATGTGTTTGTTAAACTGTGTATGAAATCCAAGGACTATAGAAAACATGATCTATAAGATGCAGCATATGTTCAGGGACAGCAATACAATAAAGACTATAAAAGAGCCATGTAATTTGATTATGTTGTAGTTTACATGTATACTAAGGCCAAGGAGGAAACTGTGAAGATGAAACCTGCTTAAAAGGACCCAGGAGATCAGGCAAAACTTTGACAGGGGAAACCAGAATTGTGCAGTCCAGTGAAGAATTAAACTACTGGGAGTAATAATATGGGCTGATGCACTCAATATAGCAGTAATGCCCTCCAAGAAGGGTAGGAAATAATTCAGTTCCTCTAGGCTGCACAGAAGCTAAATACAGTATGACAAGAAATAGTAGCAGTACTCATTATGTCTGATTGCTAATTACCCCTTTGAATGATTCAGTTATGCCTGCTACTAGATAATTAGTTTAGTAATTTATGGCTGCAGCACAAACTAGTATTTTAATTTTCACTGAACAGTTTTCCCAACACCTACAGTGGAGATGATATCTCCTTTTTTACTCAGTTTCAAATTGCTTTTTTCGATAACTGATGGAGGAAAAAAAACCAATGTAGCAATTATTTCCATTTCCCAGCACAGCTTTAATGGTAAATTGCTTATTTTTATGTAATTGTATTCAAATGTAAATTATATAAATGTAGAAAACAGCTCTACCTGAGCTTTTAACATGGTGTCTTTATAGAGTTGGGAATCAATCCTTGAAACACTTGCCTGGGAATATTTGCTCTAGTAAAGTTATTCATTGTATCTATTCAGAATAAAGTAAAACTACTCCTATATATGACTCTTGCTAGGATTAGACCCTTGGGATAAAGTAATTTTTTTTTCTTTTTTTTTTTTTTTGTAATTACACAGATATTTCTGCACTCCCTGATTATTCTGCTTACAGGCCTTGATTCTTCTACACAAGGAAGGTGCAGGATGCAAATGGTGACATTTAGAGATCTGCTTGTATTTTATTGATTGGTGGGATTTTAAAGAATTATCAGTTTTCATGAATATTTATATTTCTCAAAAAATCAACTACTACTTAGTTCACTCAAGCATGAAAACTAATTCTAAAAAGTATTCAGATATATATGTTTGGCAATTTGTGAGCTGTGTTGTTTTTCTAATAAAGCTGCCACATAGTAATTTAGACTGCCAAAGGAAGATGAATATCTGAGTACCACTGAGGATCAAAGTCATATTTTAATTATTTGTAAAATGCTTTTAATCTCAATCTCACTTTTCTGGTTTAAGGAAAATTCTTTTCTTTTGTCATTAAGTGATTTTGTGTGTGGTTCATGTGACTGTTTCCTCCCTTATGAATAGAGTACCTATGTTTGATTCACACCATCACTTACTTTCAATTTTTTAAAAATATATCTTTATATTCTTTTTTCCTCTGGACTTTGGGGAGCATACTTTGGCAGTGCCTAGGATGACCTAAAATGAGTCTGCCTATGAAAAGTACTTCATAAAGTAACAGTCAGTTTGCACCAGAGACTTTTGATCTAAATGCACTAGATAAGTATGAGATTTGTTTTCATGTGTAAAAGGAGCACTAACTGGGTCACAGTAATCTGTTTAACTTGTCTGGCTGTGTGCTGCACAGCAGCAGCAAAGGTTGTGTGTGCAACATGGAATGTAGAGTAAAAGGAGGGAGGGAGTAAACATTCAGCCAGGAGAGCAAAGTCTACTCAAACCAAATAATAATTTTCATAGCTGAAATATCTTCTTTTTTTCAGAGATCTCAGCAATTTTTGATTGCTGTTACTCCCTCTCTTATTGCAGTCACCTTAGTTTTAAGTAAACTGCTGCTTCTTCACTTTTATATCCCTCTTTTCAGCGTGACCATTTTTCTGTTTCTACCTGGAGAACTAGATTGAACCAAGCAAGTTTGCTTCTAAATTTACTATTAATTTCTGAGCTGGTTAAGGAATGGGCGGGCAGAGAAATGAAAGATGGCTGCGTAGGATACACCTCTTCTCTTTTCAAACAGCACAACAATTTCTGTGCTTCTCCTGCCCTCAGAAGAAATCAGCAGAGCTTTTCTTGTCTCCAGTGGTGCTATATTTCAATGCCATTTTGTCATCCTTCAGAGGCAGGTCAGTGCCATCTCTCTTCTTTAGAGGAATAGCTTTCTGTACCAAGCACTCTGCTTCAGAGTTTGGGAAAGACATCCTTGACCCTGACTTGCAAGTTCCTACTTCTCAGAGACAGCATTTATTTTTGAGGGTTTTTTTCCCCACAACACCCAGGTCTCAAGCACAGACACAAAAAATCAGGAATCCTTAGTCTGTGGCAGCTGCCCTGCTGTGCTGCATCTCCTGTTCACCTGTACCACATCAGCAGGTGCACCCTGCAGGCAGCACAAAGCAGAGATGGTTTGAACCAAGGAGGAAAGGAAGGTAATGAAGGAACTGAGCTAGAGGAGGGAGAGCTGTGCAGTGTCCCTCACCTTCAAAATATGAGTGTGAGCCTTGGCAAACTGCAATTTTAATATAGCTCTAACTAGTTGTTCTTCAAACATGAGATAAAGCTGACAAAAAACATCTGCCTGTGCAGGATTTCTTAATGAAGTTTTCATTTTTTTGTGAACACAATGGAATCTTTGATCTTTTGGGATTCTTGTTCCCTTTTAGTTTGGGCTTCTCATTCCTGCTTTAACCATATCCCATGTGTTCCATGAAGCTGTTCTGGTTTGTGTCTGGTTTTATCTTATTGCTGACTACTGAATCATAAGCAAAATTCAGTGTTATAAAGAAATGAATCTTATCTCAAGCTCTTTAATGACTGGATTTTTATCTGTTATGTGAATCCTTTTCTTTATAACAGGAAAGTTCACTTGCTGTATCACATTTTGGTCTCCTGAGGCTCGGTAGTTTGTGGGAGGTTAATAGCTTGAAAGGGGAAAGTAGAGAAGCAACTGAAAACTGGTGCTGAGAAATTGGGCAGTAGATGTTTGTTGATTTCATATAAGAAACCAAATAATTTGAATGGGGAATTGGAGGTAACCAACACAAATGAAAAACTCTGTAGGAATGTTATGCACCGTTCAGCCTCCACATTCATATTCCTCTACCTAAGAGGACCACTAGCAGGCTATGATTTTATCAGCACAAGACCAGTTTTATTGAAAATCTGTGCATTTGTTGGCTGTTCCATATTGAGTTTAGCATTTCAGAGTTCACATTCTAAAGAAAGAAGAGGTCCTTACTGAACATTAGATTATTATTATTGGATTAGATTATGACAAGTCTCTTTGCAGGAGTAATTATGTGATTTTCTTGTTCAGGGACAGCAATTGAGACACTTGGATTATCAAAGGAAGCATAAAACTGTGTTCAAAATTATTGCATTACCATTCCTAGCACATTAGCACTGTTACTGACAAATCAGTTGAGACTAGCAGGCAAATATTTAGATTATCAAAATGAGTTTTTCCTTATGAGCAGCAATGCATATTGTTTGCAGGTGCTGTATTACTGAAAAAAATATTTGGCAATATGGGTTCATCAAATTTGTTTTATTCCTGTTATTTTGTTTTCACTGCAATTCAATGACATAATATCCATGGCTTGTACTTGCAGCAGGCTTTCTGTCCTCTTTCTGATGTTTACCAGCACTGGATCAATGTTCTAAAGGGCAAGTCTGACAGCATTTCTCTGCACATAAAGCTCCTGTTTATTAATGAAACTACTCCCATTATAGACAATGGTCTAACTTCTGCAATATGAATTCTCTGACCTATTTGATGAGTGTTTTCCTGCAGACTGAATGTAGTTACTCTTCTCCATATTCAGTTACACAAAGAAGGGGTTATTCCCTGCAAGGCAAGCTGTCTCATCATTAGCCTGACCTTTCCGACTTTGTTAAAAGAAATGCTTTAAGTTTTTTCCACCTGGAAGAGATTTCCACTTCCGCACTCAGAACAGCCTGTCCTTCTGCTCTTTCTCTTAGCTGTCTGCTCCTAGACATGACTATTGTATGAGAATAAACGTATACATCAGTATTCCACTCAGAACCTGCCTTGCTGTGTACCACGTTACCAGGTAAAAGCACACAAATAGGTGGTTGCAGGACTACATCCACTGCTTAGTTTCTGCAATATGGAGGGAGAAGATGAAGTATTTAGGGCCAGTTCTGTGTTCTGAGGATGTTGTGGGCAAAAGCAGCCTGGAAACGATAATGTGGATTAGATTGTACATACAGAAGGCATTTTTTTACTCTGTGTGTGGCAAGACACTGGAACAGGATGCCCAGAGTTGTGAATCTCACATCACTGGAATTGCTCAAAACCAGTCTGGATGGGGGTTTGAGAAACCTGATATAGTGGTAGATGACCCTGCATGTGGCAGGGATGGTTGGAATATGTGTTCAAGGTCCCTTCCAATTTAAAGCATTGGGTGATTCTATATGGATACTCCTTCCCAGTATTGTAGGACTTTTGAGGAGCAATGAAATTTAGAGCACCCATAAAATTAAAGTCAAGGTGGTGCAGAACAAATAGAAAGTAGTAAAATGCCAAAACGTTAAAAGATTCTTCCATATTCCTGACTCATACTTTAGGACATTTTTGACTCATTGCTGCAAAAACATAATAAAAATGGTTTTTTTTTCTGCTAAAGAAAAAATGAAAAAATAGTGGATCTTGATTTTTAGGACCATAGTCTACATTTTTGGTCATGTTTATGCAGATAGTAACTCTACTATGATGTTAAAGTGTTTCTGGTATATCAGCTATAAAAACATTCTTGGTATTTAATATTTGAAGAATAATCCCTACAATGGCTCATGAACTTGGATACTTTCTGTGCTGTAATGGTGACTATATAAGCAGGTGGTTAAGCTTCATTTCAGGAGTGCTGTAATGTAATTAATTAAAAGCTTCAATCTGGATTTTAGGCTGTTTGTGTTAGTTAGATTATTGGTCCCACTGGTCCTCCAGCTGGTTTGATAGCTCTGCTCCTGATCTGCTGGAGTGAGTGATTTAGCTACACAGGCAGGAGCAGTTCTGGACATGCGCCAAAAGCAACACTTCACAGACAGCCACCACATTTTGAGTCATAAAATGATGTAGGAGATGATGAGTCACCACACTAAAACACAAAGTCAGAGTTAAACACCAGAGAAATGGATAACTGCAAATATCAGCTTCAGTTCTGTCATTATGAAGAATAAACTGTAATAATTAGATTAGAATTCACTGTAACTGGGCTAATAAAAAGTTCTTGATTTACCTGTACTTTAATGCTTGCAATAAATAATTATTACTCTGCAAGGTACTTCTGCAAGTTACATGATTGCATGGTTTAGTATGCTCCCTTGAGGCTTGTCTATAATCTGGATGCATGTTTGACTATTTCTTCACTGTTACACTTGCCTTGCACACGCCCCTCAGCGTGGGCTTGCCTCATGGTGCCAGATTTGTGTGAATCCTGCATCACAGCTAGGCTGGTGTAGAAATAAGCACCACCAACTCTGTCTCTCCAGCTAAGCACTCACTTTCCTGCGTACTCCCAGTGCCTTCTGATGGGGTACCACAGGGGCACTGCAGCTCCAAAATTGGTTGTGTGGTAATTTGTCTGCTTACATTACTCTAAAGAAGCCATAAGTTTAAAAAGCTTTCTCAAGACTATTTCTCTGCTAATATGAGCAATAGCCTTTTAAGCCAAAGAGAAAATGTTTTTAGAATGCACAATGGGATTTTTCTACTGCAGCTTTGTATCAAAACTCATATATCAGTTTTAGGTCCTGTTTTCTAAATCATTTCACTCTGGGCCAGATCCAAAGGGTGGTCGTCAATTTGTTACTGCTATTAAAGAAAAATACAAATTAGAGGGGGGAAAAATGTACTGTGAGGTTGACAAGCTTTAAAATTTGTTGTTATTTCTTTTGCCATGCTCATAGTAGAAGATTGTATAGTAACAGATAGAAAAACAGGTGATTCTGAACTCTGAATACCAAATTGTTTCATTTTCTGGCAGTGGCCTAATCATATAAATATTGCTGGGGGTTGAGAAAAGCACCCTAATAAATCAACCAACATACAGAATACCTAGATTGAAAATTTTTTTGGCTATTGTTTTGGGAAAACTCTTTGTATTTATATTCTACTGTCTTTTAGCTGTAGGAAAAAAAAGCCTTAATTTTCTGGCTGTTAAGATGTTTGCCATCAACCCATTTGGGAGCTGAGAATTTTTTTTTTTCACAATCAAAAATTCCACTGAATTTAATTTTTCTGTCTGTTTAGTTTAGATGTAAACATTGTAGTGAGAAGCAAACACAGCCGCTAAAATATTTAAGCCATCCTGGCTGGCCATATAGCTGCTGGAGCGAGAGGGAAAAACAGGATTGCAATCCAAGGGGAAAGTGTGACCTTCTGTCAGCATGGCTGGACCTTGGAGAGCCTCTGGGGACCTTTGCCATGTGTTTGGCAGTTGACTTTGCTGTTGCCTTGTGGATAATAAACAAGCCCTGAGGAGGGTGTTCTCAAAGGATTGCAGCTTGGAGCCTTGTGCTGCTTCCCTCTCTGTGCCGAGTGCCCACCGGCACCGGGGCTGCTCCTGTAGCTCTGCTCTGCACAAGGAGAATTTCTCATCCCTGTGGCTAATCAGGAATTGGGAAAACCAGTTAGGCTGAAGGATCAGGGCCTGATGATGCCAGAGGTAAAGATAAAAGATAGCTGTAAGAAAAAAATGTCAGTGTTCTGTCTAACCTGAAGAAGAGGGAGGCTTCAGCCTCAGAGGTCTATCTAATGTGCCCACATATATCTCCTCAAAAATTAAATTAACTTCTATGTTCTCTTTGTTGATCTAATCTTCTCTCTTCATGATCTCAAAAGATGGTTTGCATTTGCAGTTATTTTATTCCACAGTATGCTGAAAAGAGTTGGAAAGAGCTGAAAATACGGAAAGCTTCTGAGGTCAGGACTGTTGAGGCATTTTTGGATTCACCAGTGGGTAATGGTATAATCTAGCCTTTCATGCTGTCTCAGATCTTGGGAATCAGACAGGTCTGGTTTTGTGAGTGTTTCAGCGTCTCGTGAAAGGAATGAAAATAAACAGGGGAAATTAATGAATGTCATTGTTACATGCATAACACAGTACACTTTCTGCATATCATGTAATCTCTGAGTGGTAACAAAGATGGTTTATCACTGTTTCAAAAATTATTTTTCTAAGCACACCTCTTAAGGACATTTTTATTACAATGTCAATTACTCTTAGAATGTAAAATGGAATGATGATTCCATTATACGATGAATATTCAAACTTGCTTTTGCTCAACCTGCATTATTCCTCATTATACATTTACTTGTAGCACTATCTCTATAGTATTAATTTAGATTCAGTGGATAGAAGTTATTTATGATTTCAAATAAAATCTCTTAGTAAGTCTGTCTGTCATCAGACCAGTCTTTTAGAAAAAAAGATATCATCAAAAATAGTCTATATTTATATTTATTGCATCCCTATTGTATACAGTTTATAGCCAGTGATATTCATGTGAGTCTGTGTGTGTGTGTGTGAGAGAGAGAGAGACAGAGAGAGAGAGATACTACTGTGCAGTGACATTTTGTTTAATGCATTACAAAAAGGAAGAAATCGTTCGGAATTTAACTAAACTGGAATTATTTAAAATTACTGAGAATTAGAGTGAATTCATCTGGAAGCACATTTTGGTCTGACATTTGATTTTGGGAATTAGGACTGTTTGTTCCCTCTTCATCTCCATCAGTGATGGAAGCAAAACAAGAGAGCTGGAAAGAAACACTAAGTAATTTTTTAAAAAGACAGAAAAAGTGAAGAGGAGACACTATTCAGTTTATTTCATTGCAAAGGTTCTGTAAGTAAACATGAATATACAGAAAATTAAACCAGAAGTTAAAGATTATCTAGTCTTGTTGCTAGTTATATGGAGAAAACCTAGACAAAAGCTAGTGGGCTTTCACTGCATTTAAAATTCCTGTCCTCTAAATCCCAAGGGGAGGGTGTGCTCCCAGCTGCAGTAATGTGAGTCCTTCTGTTGAGGACTGGGAGTGTTTGGGGTACAGGTTTCACAGCATTGATGTGGATATGTCTGCCCTGGGTGGGATCCTATGCCCTCGATGCTCACCTTAACAGAGTCAAGGGCTGCAGCTGTAAATATGTGGTTCTCAAAAGCAAGGTCTGTACCACCTTAGCTTTACTTTTCTCTTGATTCAATAATCACAGTGACCATTCTGTCATTTTGGGGGGATTTAACGACCCTCTGTGGAACCACTTAAAATGTATGCTATGCATAAAATGATTTTTTTCTCTGTGATTTACTGATCCATACAGATCAGAAAGCCAACCTACTGAACTATGGGCACTGGCTGTGCCTGCACTTGAACTTGTACAAAGACAAGCAGGTCAAACCTGGGAATTTTCTGTTGCCAGCTTAAAATCCAGTGGATTCCTATTGTGAAATATGTTAGGATGTTGTTGTTAAAGACTTTTTATTCAATCATCACCAAATTAATTTAATGTCTGAAGACTCCTTTGAATAGAGATTTTTTTTTTAATCTGATCGATTCTCAGTTTTTCTCCCACCCAATTTCCATTGGCATAAGGTTCTGAAACAGGACTGAGGATTACTGTGAGGCCATAATTAGATTTTAAATGGTAATATCTTCTGGCAAGGAGTTTGAATAGTTACTTTTTTCCACTAGCATCCAAGTAATGATGCAAAGCACAATGGTGAAATATGGCTGGGGAAATTTTTACATGCTTTATACTTTCATTCACACAAAAAAGAAAATACTGTTCTCTTCAAAAGTGACATGCAGAAAGTGGATTCACTTATCAAATGTCTCTGTGCAAGAATGCAGAATATTGCCCTTGTAGGTGCATTAAATTTTATTTCTGAAGCTCATTTTATTTCTGATGCATATTTTATTTCTGAAGCTCACAAAAAAAAGCAGAGTTTAATTTCTGCAAATATATTCCAAGAGCAAAGACATGAATACAGCTTTCTTTTTGGAAAAATCTGCACACTTTTATTAATCTCAAAATATTGATACAAACATATTTGAAAAATATAGACACAATATTATTTGTAGCAAGGGCCTATTTCAGACATTGATTACTGCACTTCGACTGCCTTTTTCTAAGCCAATAACAACGGGATGTTTACAATGTAAACTAAAGCCTGTTTGGGATCTAACTGATGGCTTTAAGATAAACACAGCACAAAAATAAAATTGTGGAATAAAATGCCAATTGATCATTTCTAGTAGAGTTATAGCTGGTATTTGTGAGTTCTTAACCTACATCACCTTTTCCCATAAGAGAGATTTAGGTCATAGCTCCTTGAACTCTCTGGTTTTGTCTTAGTGCAGAACTCCAGGCACTACTTGGAGATTTACCCTTCCTATTTCTTTTGGATACAATTCTTTGGACACTAAATCTAAGGTATTTCAGACTTTATAGGAGTCAAACTAATGCTTTTAGCTTATGCATCCAAAATGGCAAGATTTTCTAATGCACCCTCTGATACATTGCTTTATACTTCAGAAATACAGATCTGTAATGTTTTCTCCCTTTCTTACACTGGAAAAAGAATTTATTCTGCTGATTGCAAGTGTAGGCATTGTTCTGTATGAATTAAAGAAAAATTATGTGCAGTGCACTCAACTCTTTACCCTTAATTGGAAAATGAACATGAATTGTCTTAAATCTAAATAGATTATGAAAAACTGAAAGTACAGATTTAAAACTTGTTTTTAAAATTTTCATTTTCAATTTAATTTCACAGTTTATTCATACATTCATACATCTCTACTTTGAATCTATCTTTTCTGTTCTGGCCCAAGCAAACCCAAGTATCTTAGAATGGAAATTTAAATAATTTACATTTATAATTACATGAACCAAATGCATATATCCATCCTACAATTTATACTTCCTAGGCTTAAAAATAATTTTGTCCTTAGCTGCAAGGTGGTGTGGTCTTCTTTCATGGAATTTGAGAATAATTAAATAATTTGATCAAAACATTAAAGCTAATATATCTATTACCTGAAATTTTACCAGTCTATAGAAAATGTTTCATACAGAAGAGAAACTAACAATCAAGGGATATGGCAAACACCAGTTGTAAAATCTTTGATGGTTATGGCATTTTAGTGTGTATATACATATGTATAACCAAATATATTTACCTCAAATATATATGTATTATATATATTACACATGTATATATAAAACTTCCTTGGTTATAGTTTTCAGTTGCAGTAATTGAAGAAAGCTTTTTTACTTTGGAAAACACCTTTGCAAGAAGCTAATATTTTAGCATGGCATCTTTAAAATCTCATAGTACATGCTCCACAACTAAATGTAAATCAGATCTTTCTCATATTTTTCTTGAAATAGAATGGAATGTCTGTGTCCACCCAGCTGGTCAGGTTACCCAGGTGAAGCTCCATTATACATCTGTACTCAGGGGACACTAAGATGTTAATAGGCAAAATACTTCTCCTTTGCAACAAATTCACGATTCCCTTTTCTTAGCAGCGTCTCTGTGATTTCTCTAAGCAAATCAAGTGAACTAACTGGAACACCATGGGATCACCATTATTCTTATGCTCAAAGAAAGGCATTTTTCCTGAGTTTTCCTGTCTGCTGGGAAAATTTGAGTTATCTCCTATTGATTTTTTATTCTTGCCCAGGCATTTTTTTGAGTGTGTGCATCAACATCTGACAACTTTCGAAGACATTTCTATGTCCAGCCTAGTAACAAGGGTAATACCTCTCTGACATAAGTCCCCTGACAGGACTGTCTAGGGTCCTGAGGAATGTTTCATGGCTCACTGGTGTTCCCTAGATCTTCTGCCAAAGATCGATGGGACCCTAATCCATAGCTCAGACTCAGAACTGCTGTGGCCATGCAATAAATGTGAGCAATAAATATGAGCGTTAATAGAGAAAACATTAAAAAAAAGAGGTTTCATCCCTGTTTATGAAAGAGTTTATGAACTTCCTATTTTTTTATGTGCTTGTACTGTTACATTTGAAGTGTGTTGGTATTTCTGGAGTATCCCATATGGTTATTGCAAAGAATAGTGCTAAATAGAAAGAAGGATGCATAATAAAGCCTGCTGAAGATGAACAATGCATCTCAGACACCTCAGAGCCTCTCTAGAGATCAGAGTTGCTGAGATACCATCATGTCAGCTACCAGAGAGATCGTGAAAAAGGCCATGAAAAAGCAAATATTCCTCATATGGTAAGAAAAATCTCATATTCATACCAATGGATGCAATGAGTTGCAGCATTTAAATTCTAGTTAATACTATGCACCTTCAGAGCATGAGTGTTGCAAAATCTCTGTCCTATCTCTGGAGATAAATATCAGCAGCAATGGATAGGTAGTTATTCCAAGGGACATTGATGATCTGATATAGTTATCTCAGATGACTGGAATATTTTTGCTTTTTGATGTGTCTGTATATCTCTATATGCAGTGGTTTTGGGAAACTCCTCTTTTAGAGTAAATATTTTTTTGCAAATATTTCTTTTAAACAAAAAACTAACCCAAAAAACTGAGAGGTTTAACTCCCTTTCCTGAAGTGAATAAACCTCTAAATAAGAACATGCATTTTTGGGTGAGGAGTTGAAAAAGAGAATGTTGAGCTAGCAATAGAGATACTTTTCCATTTATTTTTTAATTTCTTTTTTCCTCTACTTGATTTTCTTTCTCCACAGACTTTTAGAGAAGCAGGGAGTGATGGAATGGGTACTCGAGAAAAGCATCAAATTGGCAAAATAGAAGCTAATCAGGCAAGAAGATTATAGATGATTGGGGACCTAGGCAAAAGCTGCATTTGCTCCTGGAGAAGGGAGCTAGAAAGCAGATGTGGTCTATAAATGGCAAATTCTTTAATCCTCCTGTACAACAAAAAGCAGACAAAACTGTAGGTGCACTGAATAGGAGAGCAAGCCACAATGGTGTGAAGGCAGAAGAGCTGGGGGAGGGAAGGGAGCTGTGTGGTGCGGGAAGGAGCCAAGGTGTGGGATGTTCCAGACCTATGAGGAGCAGGGAATGGAGTGCTTTGAATAGCACTCTGCAAAAAGCAGCCACTCTGGCCAAGCTGTCTGGCTTGCCTGCAGCAGAGCCATCAGAGGCAGTTTCTCTCTTTCAGAGGCAGGAAATACGGAGGAGGTTGCAAATTTGGGAGGCAGATTCTCCCCTGTGACACCTACTCTGCTAACGGTGGGTGTAGCGAACCAGACTCCGTGTCTCGCACAGCTCTTTTCTGTCGTGCTGCATATTCATACTCTCTTCTTTCTCAGTCCAACGGCAGCAAGGTCTGTCCCTGAGGCAGCAAAATACAGAACCAAAAGACAAGGGTGAGAACCAGACTTGGTGCAAGATACAGAATAGGAAAGGGTTGAAAAGAGAGCTGTAAGACTCAAGGTGTAATCATTGCCATGTGCCCAGTAGTGCTACTTTGGGACTTAAGAACAAGAGATCACTTCAGGGAAACATTCTCATTCTCCTAAGCTAAATGTTCCACTCTTTCCCTAAATCCTTCAAACACAAGATTGACTCTACTGCTTGCTTTCAGAGTTTGGAAGGGAACATATTTTACTAATCCTTTCATGATTTCATATCACCTCCAGGAGTTACATGTATGGTTTCAAGTTTCTGTGTGGTCTAATGCCTGCTAATATACTGCTTGTCAAAAAGGAATAGAAATTATTAACAATTTTAAGATACTGACATCTGTTTCTTAAAAAGAAATCTGTGCTTTAAAAACATGAATTATGTGTTAATAATTAATCTTTTTGTTACCTCTCACCTTTTAGAAACATCCCCTTGTGTCTTCATTGTAAATAAGACTCATTTCCTGCTGTAACCCTGCCCTTAGACATAAGCAGTCTTCCTCCTTTCTCAACAAAATTGACTTGACTCAAAGATCTTGATGGAACTTTATATAGCTTGTAAACCTTGCTTTTTACAGTTTCAGATCAAGTTGAAAGTAAAGGCAAGAGCACATCTCTTGTGAGTGGGCACAAGAGAAAGTGTTGATTCAGCACTTAGCTGTTAGCAAAAAAAAACAAGCATGAAGGAAAGTCAAAATTTTTCTACAGTTCACAATTCTGTTGCAAAATCCAGTGTTCATGGACTTGTGATTATTTTTTCTTTATATGATGCTCTTCTGCCCATTTGATGTAAGTTATATTCTTGACATGTTCCTTAATTTTTCCCAGTAACTCTTGAAATTGACATTTCTTTAGATCTTTTTATTTTATTCCACCAATACTACATTGAATCACAGTTCTCACCAATCACCTCACCTCTGATTTGTGTTCAATAGCCTGCTTTTCCAAGTCTGAAAGTTATTTCATGTTCCTTTTCTTTGCTTCTAATTCAACACTCATTGTACATAATTGCAGGGTAGAGCGATGATTACTCTCCAAAGAATTACAATCAAACTTGGCTTGTTAGTGTGTAAAGCTCTGACTGTTAATCACAATCATTTAAACAGTAGCTAACCCTCACTGAAACACAGATGGCATGTTGTCAGCATTTCAAGCAACCCAACTCACTGTCCCAGAGAGGACTTTGTTATGCTTTTAAGTTCTGCTTCTCTTCCGTGATGCTGAGCGGTATCTGCTGGATTTGATACTCTCTCAAACACTAAGGAGGAGCGCAGAATTACTGTACATCTGTAGCATCTCATGCAAATAAAAATGCATAATTCTCTTTTTTGTTTTACTCAAAATGTAAAGTTCAACAGTACAACACAGAATGAAGACAAAAAGAAGCTCTATGAAATAAAACTTCTAATATTAATAGGAAGCAATCTTGATTAAAACTAGAAAGTAATTTAAAATATGTGCATATTTGACTTGAGGAAACAGTGGTAAGCTTGATCAGTAATGGTAATTGAGAGGGTCCCATGATCTCAGGAGAGTTCTAAGGTCTGGTGATTTTCAGCAAGCCATGAAATAAATAGATAACTAATTTTCCAGTGTTTCTGACACAAAAGCTCAAATATTGTATATCTAGGAGTATAAAAAAATCATATCATCAGTTCCAAGGCCTCAAGCAAGGATTTTCAATAAGAATTATTAAATGTCTCATGCAATATGACAACACAATTCATAAAAGACTATGTTTCTTCAAAAACATGTGTTTCGAAAAGGTTTAAAGTACACCTAGAAAAGTTTAACTCTTACACTGTAGAAAAGGAACCTCTGAAATGCCAAGTAACAGTGTTGAGAGCAGCAGAAGACCGACTATGGTTTTTGCTCCTGCAGATTCAGTATGTGCTTGTCTGTCAGGCTGTCTCCTTTCAAAAGCTACCCTATCAGTAAAACAGAGAATAAAAATTCCCTATGCAGAAGATACCTTTGGAAATTGAGTTGCTGTTTTGGGGAAAAAAAAAAAAAAAACCTATTGTTTAAATTAACTCTGGGGAATAGGAAAATAAAAACCAGTCCTCAGTAGAAGAATATATTATTTAACTGGAACTAACCATGCATGACTTTTCATTAGTGTGTACTAAGTTAAAAGCTCAGACATCTGGATGTGTGTGCTCCATTGCTGCCAGAGTGCAGGAACAGTTCCATGTTGCACCTCCCTGGGTGCTGTGAGCAGGGTAGGCTTCACCAAGGAACACAATCCTATCCAGAGGCTCAGCCACATATTAGATGTTTTGTTTTTGAAATTAATAAGGCTTTTCTCCTTACCTTGTACTCTGATGGTTTTTTCCTAAATAAATTCCATTCCGTAATGAAATATTGTAATATAAAATCAGAAATTAAAAAAAGGGGAGATTCCTGTATTCCTTAAGGCACATAGATAAGGGGTAAGTAATCTCTTCCCATTCTCAACTTCCCTCTACCACCTGATTCTTTTTGCGCATGTTTCACTAAAGACTGCTGCTTAGTTTGAGTAGGCAGAGAAGATTCAAAACAGTATCTAGAGCTAGAAGTATCTTTTTGTCACTGACCTCGTGTTCTAGAAGGTGGCATCTCTGCTGCAGGAATGGGAGAAAAATTAATCCTAATTATTAGCTCCTTTAGCAATTAAAATATCAGAGACATAATTTACTTAGCACAAAAAGCCATGAAGACTAAGGCAAATTGTATTTCCAATGCAGTCCTTTTCTTTTATCCATTCTTCAAAATACCAATGGAATTGGTATTAATATCGATGAAATTCCTTATCAAGTTTAGATTATAGTCTTTGGTAAATACTTAAGTAATTTCTTTGCAAAGATTTCAAGATCAGATGCCATCTTCTACTTTTCTTTCATCTTTAAGATTTAAATGTGGATTGTCCATATGGAAGTTTTTATGGACAAGCACTCGAAAAAATACTTGCCAGCTCTGTGATTGTGTAATTATTAGCATTTGTTACATAGACACAAAAACCTATTGTCTTTTTGTTCTGGAGAAACGTGTGCAGGAAAAATCACATCTACTGTGAGGAGCTGTGGTTACTGATCCTGAATCATATAATTCTTCAGTGGCATTGGGAAAAGTTAAAAAGTTTTCATAGGGACTTTACTAATAGAATGTACATCCAGCCATTTTATATCTGTGACTCAGCATTTTTGTCTCAATACAGTGGCGCAGGTTATGGCATATAAATATACATATGGCATATACAATGGCATATAAACATCCTCCTTTTTTTGCCACGGCTGATGTGCTTTCAGATCTTTATTTATATAATTCATCAGAAGTTCACCTTCATTCCAGTTCAAATAAGGTGTAATACCCATATGAATGTCTAAAGAGAATATACTATGTCATATATTGCAGCTTGTCCACTTGCAAATAAACACATAATTTCTCGGTTGTGCTTGATGTTCAACTTGATTTCTTTGATTTGAAATGAGGTGTGATTTGAATATAATATGGCTTTAATCCAACATACTTACAGCACTCAGGACAGATGTATAAAGCTTGTTTTACCTCAGCAATCGGGAAATTAAAGCTTTGGGACAAATTCTGACCTCCTTGGAACATGCTTTTCTGCATCAAACACCTTGAAATTGAGTTTATTTTTACAGCAGAAAGTTTAATGTCAAGTGCTTAAATGAAAATTGAATTAATTTGTTGCTTTCATTAATTGACCTCCTTTAATTTTCAAACTTTACGTGTTTGTTTAATCTTAATACCTTTTGATTTATTCATGAAATGTTGTTCTTCTGGCTTTGTAATAATCTCTGACTACTCAAGCATTTTAAATTCTCCATCCCAAGTTTTTAATGAGGTTTCTTATGTATGTATTTTTTAAATAAGAATTGTAGAGGTTTTCCCTTTTTTTTATTCATTAACTTAATATTAGAAACCATGCCTGGTTAGGAAAATCTCATCAATTTAAGGTTCCAGAATAGGTCACCAAGTGTCATTCCAATAAAAATGAAATTTGTATGCAATGCTTCATTTGCAAGGAGTACTTGTTTATCTTCTCTGGCATTTATTACAGTGATCAAGCAACTGAAATAATCTGCATATTATGCAAACCAGTCTATTTCTCAGGAAACTTTTGAGGCTTTTTATATTAAGAAAAATTCAATGCAAAGGTTTGTTGTTATATAGCATGAGAAAAAAAAATGGATATTTCACAAGAAATTCTCGTTACTGTCATCTCAGAAGACTAACCTATTTTGGGAAATTAAAGGTTGTGATATAATAGGTTGCATCATCAAAAATTTTTGTGGGTGTTCTTAGAAGCATGAAAGAATGTTCTATTTTACTTCATGGCTAACTGAATTATTGCCCATTCTACCAGTGCAACCATAAAGATGATTAAAAGAACTGGAGCTTTAAAAAGTGGAGATTCCACAATAAAGTGGGCTCCTAGCCAAAGCTAATTTTAGCAGGAAAAGTTAAATCAGCTGGGAAAAGAAAACTGACACTTCTTGTATCTTTTGAGTCAGGAAAGTGAAAATATTGAAGGAGGAAAAGGTAGGTTACACCAAAATTGGTATCACAGTATACCAAGTTGGAAATCACAGTCTATAAACTTGCAAAAGGCTCTTTTTAATTTTGATTTAGGAACATTTGTGGAAAAGGTTTTTCCAACCAGATAAAATTATTAGGTTTAACTTCACAAAACCAAAATTCAAATCTTAGCAAAGAAAGCAGACTGCTCTCAGATTATATGTTTTTATGTGGATGTTTAGGTAGTGGAAATTCTTTTGACAAAGCTTTCTGCAATGGGACTCCTTTCGTGCAGTACTTGCTGCAGAATTCTTTCTACACAAGCTTTGTGAGTCACAGTGGCAAGTCTTACATAACTTTTCAACTTTTCAAAGGAACAGGCCTTTAATAGGTAAAACTATACTTTTTAACAAAATGCAAAGTTCAATTTATTTTAATTAAAACAAAGAAAGGAACAATATTCTAGAAGTAGAACTTCAACAAATGTTGAAAGTCCTATTGTCATTCTCTTAGTTGATCCATTAGATAACACTAAGGTTTTATGATATTGATTGGACTTGATAATCTTAAAGGTCTTTTCCAAGCTAAACAGTTTTAGGATTCTATGGAGAGGAAGAGTCCCCTTCAGAGAGAAATTCAGAACATTAAAATTGAGCTTGTGATCCAGGCTGTCCTCAGGACTTGGTAAGGAGCATGGAGAGACCAATGAGATATGCAAGGTGCAGATGTGTGGGAAGAGCAGGCACATTTCTGACTGTTGTGATATTACAGCAGTGGGAATTGTCCCTTCCTGGTTCACCACAAGCTAACATGTCTATTTGTCCAAACAGATGCTGCTTCCAGAATAACCCATCACTCAGATGTGCATGGTTGGTAGAACATGGCTGTCTATTTCATGAGACAACTTTTTTAACATCTTTTACATGATTGAAAGTAAAAATTGCTCTTTGAAAATAGCAAACTCCAAAGTTATAGTCTGTCACTGTTCTGCCATCCACCATTCATTTGATTGTTATAACATCTCCTTGTGTGTTATCTGAAATGAGATCATAAATTCTCCAAAGAAGGATTCATCTCTTAAAATAGGACTTGTATAGAAATTAGCATTTTGTCTTGCTGAACTTTAATGGTGTTTTCTGATCATTTCCTAACTTAGCAAATAATCACTGGAGTATGAAAAACAGATCCAGAAGGCATTTTAAGACTATATAATCTGTTCCCTGCTCTGAAACAAGGTTTAAATATATCTGTCAAGAATGATATTGATATATGTTCAATTTTAAAGAGCTCCAGAAACAGAGGTCTCATAACCTCATAAGACATGTATATTCAAGGGGTTTAGTGTACATTTACACTGTATTTACTTTATATATTTTGCTAGAGTTTTTATCTGCTTTACTTTCTGTAGTTTAACTTAGTATTTTTTCTGTTTCTATCAGGTATATGGAGAGTACGTTATTTCCTTTTACAGCAGAAACCTTTTATTTATTTGAAGTCTGACCATATTCCTACTTCATGATTTTCCCTTGACTATAAATTAAGTGAAGGTAGTAAACAAAAAAACCCATGTTGCTATAAAAAAATCTCAAAACCAAAACCTGAGAGTTAAAGTTAGGGCTAGGCAGTATAAAGACACCAGATGAGATGCTGAGATTTTCTGTCTGACCCAGAAAACTGCAAAAACATAAAGCGTGTGGGTAATTGTTTCACTTGCGCAGTTAGAATAGAAGGTGCCTGACAGTGCTTTGTGGTCTAGAGAGGATATCACAGGAATGGTCTCAAGGGCTTTAGAACTAATATGGATGTTTCCACTTCATTACTTTCAATGGACCACAGTCTGATCTGTCTGCCTTAATGAATGGTTACCCCTCTGGAAGACATGCTACTGGTTATATTCTAATGATGACATAATTAAGAATCAGAAATAGATCTCTGTGAGAGGACTGCCTGTAGCTATGGCCCATGAGCTCCTTGGTTTGATTGCGCCCATATTCAAGATTTCTGAAGCACGGAAAGATGAACTGCTTGGTGTTAGAGGAAGCATCAGAGTGATAGAAATGATTATGTGCATTTTTTGAGGATACTTATTTATTGCAGTTTTGTAAGTCATACAAATTTTTGGATGCTGATTTTTCAAGAACATTTTCATCTTAAGATGATATGTGAAATGTAGGTTGGAGATCAGTGCAGCAAGCTGCACCAATAGCTCTAGCATTCAAACTATAAATTGTATTTAAGTATTTTAATAGTAGGAAAACAATGAAGGTATAGTATTGTATAGTACAGTACAGTATAGTAAGGAGTGGATGAGGTTTTCTGAGAATTAAGTTTATGAATAAAAAGATCCCAGATGTCTGGATTGTAAAAAATGAACCTGAAAGCAAAGTGTTATTTGGAGTAAGACTTACAAATAAGCATTAGAATGTGATGGACAGAACAAATCAGAAAACAGAAATAATATAAGAAACATATTCTACACTGGTTGTTAAAAATTTGGCCAGCCAGAAAGTAAACATAAGAAACTTGTACAGACCACACCATGTCTCATATCTTTTTTGTAGCTGAGCCAACTTGCTTGCAGTCATTACTGCTTACAGAAAACTAAAGTCCAAAACCAGAAACTGTAGCCAGTACAATGTTAAACACTGGGACTGAAATGCCCTTCTATGTGGTATCATCTTAATATGTAGCAGATGATAATTGATAAACTGTCTCAGATTATATGTAGCTTTATTTTTGTTTTCTTTAATGCGGTAATCCAATAACAATTTAATTGACACCATGGGAAATTTAAAATATGCTTATTCAGTATATTAGCCAGATCTTTAATTTTGAGATGATATTTTAAATTATTTCCATAATAGTGTCAACATATTTATATATTTACAGGAAGACATAGCTGAAACAAGTTAGTCTTGCTTCTGCTCAAACACATTGGTTTTCTTCTCTAAATGGGAGTATGTGAGCTAATTCTCTCCATTCTTTGCAGGAGTCAGGAACCACAAACTTGAGCAGCTAATGCAATATGAGTTAAAACACATTATCCAGAATAATAAGCACTACTAGTTGTATGATTATGATTCAATGTGATTTAAATGTCTGTTTAAAAGTAAGCAACAGAAGGCTTCTTCTAATAAAAGCAGCACAGAACAGAATGTTATACCAATTTGCCAGTTCTTTTCAGATTCATGTCTAAACTACATGTCCTGACTAGGTATCCCATTTGCAACAAATCACATATTGCTTCAGCTTTGAAGATTTTATTTTTATATTTATAGATGCCATTGTGATGATTCCATCTCTCTCTTCATCTGTAAAGTTATCCGTGTCAAAAGTATCGTTTTGGCTTTGTTCTTCGTGTTTATGTATGATACAGAACTGTCCAGATTTTTACTGCAGTTTGTGAATGTAACTTCAAGTTTGCTGTTTGTAACCAACTTTGCTTTTTCAATTGGCTACTGCAGTCACATCATGTTTTGTTTGATGCTATCTTCAAGTTCCCTGAGCAATATCTGAGCAGAACACCAGCATAGATTCTCAGACCAGTGCACATTCATACACATATTTATGAAAGGTTTTTTTGTGGAGAGTGAACACAAAAGAAAAGCTGATTTTAATTCAGTTTTGAAAAAGCAAAATAATACTAATACTTATTTTTATGAAAGAACAACTGGATTAATTGTCATTATGTTTCGGCTGTTCGGTATTTTCTGTTACCATACCTCTGCATAGCAACATGGGAACTTGTATGTTTTAATAAAAAAAAAAAAATCACCTTCCTTTATGCTCCACTACTCAGCCATAATTCTTAGACTTAAGTGATTTAGCTAGATTCTACAGCTTGCACTTTAAGTACTGCTGTACTCCATGGTCCCATTGAAATTGCAGGGATTACTGGTGCAGTGAGCTTTCATTCAGCTCAGCTGAACTTAGCAGAACTGATCTCCTACTTTTTTTAACAAAGACAAATTTATCTATGGATACAGTGGATTTAGAGGTAGCCTATAGGAGTTATTAGAACTCCTTGCTACTTTCAGATAGAATTTTGTACTTGCAATATCCATTTGTGACATTTAACCTGAGACTGTGTTTAAAGCAGGGGAGGGTAACCTGGCCATCACCCAAGATCAGTGATTAGGGCACTGAGCAACTATTCTGGTCCACAGGCTGAGGAGAGACTGTAAAGGGGATCTCTTGGAAGAGGGCCATAACCCACACCCTGCTGCTCAAAGAAATGGAGGTGTCAGCAATATCACTTCATCTGGTTTCAGTCATTGTCCCACTGTTGGTTCCCTGAGACACAGCAAGAGGCAGGCACCCATTGCTCCAGAGCAGGCACTACTGGGAGG
Organism: Zonotrichia albicollis; assembly: GCF_047830755.1. Classification (NCBI taxonomy): domain Eukaryota; kingdom Metazoa; phylum Chordata; class Aves; order Passeriformes; family Passerellidae; genus Zonotrichia; species Zonotrichia albicollis. The sequence continues at coordinate 127,425,063 of NC_133819.1, forward strand.
TCTAGATGATTATATTTTTTGGTGATGGCACACAGTGCTATCACAAAAGCTTTTGTAGCTTTTGCTCCACTTGTTTTTTATAAAAGCATTCTAAGAACTCTTCTAGAGATTTGGAAGCACCATACTGCTTATCACAAAATATATGTATGTGTCCATTATTTCATTTTTTTACACTCTAAAAAATTATTCCTAGTTTTCTGACATAAGCAATGATACTGGGAGAGGAGAATTTAATTTTCTCCTTTTACGAGTATAACATTAGGACAGATTAAATACAAGGTTCTTTCTGTTATGACTCCTGTAATTTTGGGGAATACCTATGCAGTCTTGTTTTCACCGTCAAGGTATATATAAGTAAGTCTATCCTAACTTCAGAGGTGAAACTGCATTAAGAACTGGACTTTCTTCCAATTACAGATTAGTAGCTCTAACAAGTTCTTACAAATACTTTAGAGAGTGTATGCACTTTATTCTTTCCTAATTTCCACTTTTCCTTGCTTGCAGAGTAAATTTAAAAATAAAATTAATCATGAAGGTGGAATCTAGTTTTTTTCACTTTCCTTTTCAAAGAGGTGTCGATCAACAAGGGATATTTCATTCTGCTATGTCCATTTACAGAAATTTGGCCTAAGTACCATAAATTATATAATCTTATGCTATTTGCAAAAGGCATGGTAAAAATAATATCTGCCCAGTAGAGGGTGAGGATGGTCACCTCACAAACAGGGACAGAGAAGAGGTGTTTATCTTATTTTCTGCCTCTGCTTTCAACATGAATGATGGACCAAGGGTTTCTTGGTGACCTGAGCTGGAGGACCAGGACTGCAAGGATAAACAACTCTCATTTGACAATGAAATCGCACGAGATCTGCTGCTCCATCTATGGGTCCTCGTGGTATTCATCCAAGAATCCTTAGAGAGCTGGCTGATGTCAGTGCAAAACCTGTCTTAATGATTTTTGTTTGGTCTTGGGAATCTGGAGAGCTGTAAGCTGTCAAACAGTTCTCAAGAACAGCAAGAAGGAAGAGCCCAGAAACTACAGGCTTGTCAGTCTCCCTTCCATGCCTGGTAAAGATATGGAGAAGATTATTCTGGGAGGTATTGAAATACACCTGAAAGTCAATGCAGCCATTGATCACAACCAGCACAGCTTCATGAGAGGACAGTCCTGATTGCCAAACATTATTCCTTTTATGACAAGGTAACCCACATGGTTGATCAAAGAAGCCAGTTGATGTGGTCTTTTTGGATTTCAGTGAAGTTTTCAATGCTGTCTCCCACAGAATTCTTCTGGATAAAATATCCAGCTCACAGCTGGATAAACCCATCCTGTGATGGGTGATCAGCTGGCTCACAGGTTAGGCACAAATGGTTACAGGGAATGGGGTGACATGAGACTGGGGACCTGTCGTAGTGGGGTTCCACAGGGATCCAGCTTAGACCCTGCGCTCTTTAACAACTTCATAAATGACCTGGATGCAGGACTGCAAGGGACACTGAGCAAGTTTATAGATACAAAACTGGGAGGAGCTCGAAGGATGGGGTCTCCTTGAAGGAGGGAGGCCCTGCAGAGAGACCTCAATAAATCTGAAGGCTGGGCAATCACCAACCATATGAAGTTCAACAAGGGAAAAGAGCTGGATTCTGCGCTGGGATGGGGCAACCCAGGATGTACAGATGGAGTGGGGAATGAGAGGCTGAAAAGCAGGGCAGGGAAAAGGGACCTGGGAATTGTGGTCGATGGCCAGTGGAACGTGAGTCAGCAGTGCCCTGGCAGCCAGGAGGGCCAACCATGCCCTGGGGGGCATCAGGCACAGCATCACAGCTGGACAAGGGAGGGGATTGTCCCACTCTGCTCTGCACCTTTGCTCTCTTCTCTGCATCTTGAGGCCTGGAGGTAATTTTGGGGGCCACAACATAAGAAGGATATTAAACCATGGTATTACTCTGGGGGATGCTCCAGTGCAGGACCAGGAGTTGGACTCAATGATCCTTCTTGGTACCCTCTAACTCAAGATATTCTGTGATTCTGTAATTCTATGGTCTTGAATCATAATGGAACTTGAAGAGGGAAGAAAGATTTCTGGATTGGTATTACTACTTATTTTAGTGTCTGCACTCATTCTGAAGCCTCTTATTTTCATTGCTGTCTCCAGCAAGGAAGATAAAAATCATAAAAGCAGTGACTTGTGAAACTTGATTCACTTAACCACAGATGCATACAATGCTCTTCATGTAAATGAAACAGTGTTTCCTTACTACCTTTCTAATTTAGGATTTTGTTTGTACATAATAAACATTCACAAGTGAGTGCTATTTCTCACCATAAATGTAAAGAGAAGCATTTGAGTCTATTAAAATAAATTTTTCTTGGCCAGGGAAATAGCACCCAAGAAACTCATTGTGGGAGTCATTTCTTGTTTTCACACACTTGAGAGTAAAATTGCTCCATCCATTTTTTTTCCCAAACTCAGCTTATTTTTCCACAGTACTTTTAGCCATTTTGATCTTCCCTGCATTTGGACACTCTGTTTACATTTAAAATTAGACCCCTGGTAATTCAAAACTTAGATTCAGTATTTCATGGTTTTGCAGTTGTTTAAGTCCAGAGTTTTTCTGGTGACCTCATACAAAAGAGACCAGTGTAGTTCCTGATGAGTTCTACTGAGTCTTAGACTGCCTTCATGGTTTTATGATGACACAATGACATCTTTCTATAATTCAGTAAGAAGCATTGCTGGACTGCAGTAAATTCCCTTGCAGTGCTTCTTAACTGTCTCATTTGCTTGGGTCTGAGGGGAAAAATATCTGTAGATGAAGAGGTTCTGCCTGATTCAATGGGATGCGGGAGATCAAAATTTTAATCTTATGTAACTTCCAGAAATCCTGCTAAATTAATTTATTTTTAAAATATGTTATGTCCATCTGTGTTTAGTTCTTTCATACTTGCCAGGCCGCATCCTAAGCACTCACAGAAATCAGTACAAGCTTTTGGGCATTGGAAGACTGCCCCATCATAAATAAAAATCTACCTTTTTCCTCATGATACCATGGGTGACACTGTGGTTTTGGACTTACAAAGACCTCCTGCTCCACTTAAGAATAAAGGAAAGAGGAAATGAGAGCTCAAAATGTCAGTGGTGAGGCACAACGCAGCAATTTTGCTAGAGTTTTCTTCTGCACTGTAGGTATTTTGTCTTGCTGAACTTTAATGGTGTTTTCTGATCATTTCCTAACTTAGCAAATAATCACTGGAGTATGAAAAACAGATCCAGAAGGCATTTTAAGACTATATAATCTGTTCCCTGCTCTGAAACAAGGTTTAAATATATCTGTCAAGAATGATATTGATATATGTTCAATTTTAAAGAGCTCCAGAAACAGAGGTCTCATAACCTCATAAGACATGTATATTCAAGGGGTTTAGTGTACATTTACACTGTATTTACTTTATATATTTTGCTAGAGTTTTTATCTGCTTTACTTTCTGTAGTTTAACTTAGTATTTTTTCTGTTTCTATCAGGTATATGGAGAGTACGTTATTTCCTTTTACAGCAGAAACCTTTTATTTATTTGAAGTCTGACCATATTCCTACTTCATGATTTTCCCTTGACTATAAATTAAGTGAAGGTAGTAAACAAAAAAACCCATGTTGCTATAAAAAAATCTCAAAACCAAAACCTGAGAGTTAAAGTTAGGGCTAGGCAGTATAAAGACACCAGATGAGATGCTGAGATTTTCTGTCTGACCCAGAAAACTGCAAAAACATAAAGCGTGTGGGTAATTGTTTCACTTGCGCAGTTAGAATAGAAGGTGCCTGACAGTGCTTTGTGGTCTAGAGAGGATATCACAGGAATGGTCTCAAGGGCTTTAGAACTAATATGGATGTTTCCACTTCATTACTTTCAATGGACCACAGTCTGATCTGTCTGCCTTAATGAATGGTTACCCCTCTGGAAGACATGCTACTGGTTATATTCTAATGATGACATAATTAAGAATCAGAAATAGATCTCTGTGAGAGGACTGCCTGTAGCTATGGCCCATGAGCTCCTTGGTTTGATTGCGCCCATATTCAAGATTTCTGAAGCACGGAAAGATGAACTGCTTGGTGTTAGAGGAAGCATCAGAGTGATAGAAATGATTATGTGCATTTTTTGAGGATACTTATTTATTGCAGTTTTGTAAGTCATACAAATTTTTGGATGCTGATTTTTCAAGAACATTTTCATCTTAAGATGATATGTGAAATGTAGGTTGGAGATCAGTGCAGCAAGCTGCACCAATAGCTCTAGCATTCAAACTATAAATTGTATTTAAGTATTTTAATAGTAGGAAAACAATGAAGGTATAGTATTGTATAGTACAGTACAGTATAGTAAGGAGTGGATGAGGTTTTCTGAGAATTAAGTTTATGAATAAAAAGATCCCAGATGTCTGGATTGTAAAAAATGAACCTGAAAGCAAAGTGTTATTTGGAGTAAGACTTACAAATAAGCATTAGAATGTGATGGACAGAACAAATCAGAAAACAGAAATAATATAAGAAACATATTCTACACTGGTTGTTAAAAATTTGGCCAGCCAGAAAGTAAACATAAGAAACTTGTACAGACCACACCATGTCTCATATCTTTTTTGTAGCTGAGCCAACTTGCTTGCAGTCATTACTGCTTACAGAAAACTAAAGTCCAAAACCAGAAACTGTAGCCAGTACAATGTTAAACACTGGGACTGAAATGCCCTTCTATGTGGTATCATCTTAATATGTAGCAGATGATAATTGATAAACTGTCTCAGATTATATGTAGCTTTATTTTTGTTTTCTTTAATGCGGTAATCCAATAACAATTTAATTGACACCATGGGAAATTTAAAATATGCTTATTCAGTATATTAGCCAGATCTTTAATTTTGAGATGATATTTTAAATTATTTCCATAATAGTGTCAACATATTTATATATTTACAGGAAGACATAGCTGAAACAAGTTAGTCTTGCTTCTGCTCAAACACATTGGTTTTCTTCTCTAAATGGGAGTATGTGAGCTAATTCTCTCCATTCTTTGCAGGAGTCAGGAACCACAAACTTGAGCAGCTAATGCAATATGAGTTAAAACACATTATCCAGAATAATAAGCACTACTAGTTGTATGATTATGATTCAATGTGATTTAAATGTCTGTTTAAAAGTAAGCAACAGAAGGCTTCTTCTAATAAAAGCAGCACAGAACAGAATGTTATACCAATTTGCCAGTTCTTTTCAGATTCATGTCTAAACTACATGTCCTGACTAGGTATCCCATTTGCAACAAATCACATATTGCTTCAGCTTTGAAGATTTTATTTTTATATTTATAGATGCCATTGTGATGATTCCATCTCTCTCTTCATCTGTAAAGTTATCCGTGTCAAAAGTATCGTTTTGGCTTTGTTCTTCGTGTTTATGTATGATACAGAACTGTCCAGATTTTTACTGCAGTTTGTGAATGTAACTTCAAGTTTGCTGTTTGTAACCAACTTTGCTTTTTCAATTGGCTACTGCAGTCACATCATGTTTTGTTTGATGCTATCTTCAAGTTCCCTGAGCAATATCTGAGCAGAACACCAGCATAGATTCTCAGACCAGTGCACATTCATACACATATTTATGAAAGGTTTTTTTGTGGAGAGTGAACACAAAAGAAAAGCTGATTTTAATTCAGTTTTGAAAAAGCAAAATAATACTAATACTTATTTTTATGAAAGAACAACTGGATTAATTGTCATTATGTTTCGGCTGTTCGGTATTTTCTGTTACCATACCTCTGCATAGCAACATGGGAACTTGTATGTTTTAATAAAAAAAAAAAAATCACCTTCCTTTATGCTCCACTACTCAGCCATAATTCTTAGACTTAAGTGATTTAGCTAGATTCTACAGCTTGCACTTTAAGTACTGCTGTACTCCATGGTCCCATTGAAATTGCAGGGATTACTGGTGCAGTGAGCTTTCATTCAGCTCAGCTGAACTTAGCAGAACTGATCTCCTACTTTTTTTAACAAAGACAAATTTATCTATGGATACAGTGGATTTAGAGGTAGCCTATAGGAGTTATTAGAACTCCTTGCTACTTTCAGATAGAATTTTGTACTTGCAATATCCATTTGTGACATTTAACCTGAGACTGTGTTTAAAGCAGGGGAGGGTAACCTGGCCATCACCCAAGATCAGTGATTAGGGCACTGAGCAACTATTCTGGTCCACAGGCTGAGGAGAGACTGTAAAGGGGATCTCTTGGAAGAGGGCCATAACCCACACCCTGCTGCTCAAAGAAATGGAGGTGTCAGCAATATCACTTCATCTGGTTTCAGTCATTGTCCCACTGTTGGTTCCCTGAGACACAGCAAGAGGCAGGCACCCATTGCTCCAGAGCAGGCACTACTGGGAGGTCTAGATGATTATATTTTTTGGTGATGGCACACAGTGCTATCACAAAAGCTTTTGTAGCTTTTGCTCCACTTGTTTTTTATAAAAGCATTCTAAGAACTCTTCTAGAGATTTGGAAGCACCATACTGCTTATCACAAAATATATGTATGTGTCCATTATTTCATTTTTTTACACTCTAAAAAATTATTCCTAGTTTTCTGACATAAGCAATGATACTGGGAGAGGAGAATTTAATTTTCTCCTTTTACGAGTATAACATTAGGACAGATTAAATACAAGGTTCTTTCTGTTATGACTCCTGTAATTTTGGGGAATACCTATGCAGTCTTGTTTTCACCGTCAAGGTATATATAAGTAAGTCTATCCTAACTTCAGAGGTGAAACTGCATTAAGAACTGGACTTTCTTCCAATTACAGATTAGTAGCTCTAACAAGTTCTTACAAATACTTTAGAGAGTGTATGCACTTTATTCTTTCCTAATTTCCACTTTTCCTTGCTTGCAGAGTAAATTTAAAAATAAAATTAATCATGAAGGTGGAATCTAGTTTTTTTCACTTTCCTTTTCAAAGAGGTGTCGATCAACAAGGGATATTTCATTCTGCTATGTCCATTTACAGAAATTTGGCCTAAGTACCATAAATTATATAATCTTATGCTATTTGCAAAAGGCATGGTAAAAATAATATCTGCCCAGTAGAGGGTGAGGATGGTCACCTCACAAACAGGGACAGAGAAGAGGTGTTTATCTTATTTTCTGCCTCTGCTTTCAACATGAATGATGGACCAAGGGTTTCTTGGTGACCTGAGCTGGAGGACCAGGACTGCAAGGATAAACAACTCTCATTTGACAATGAAATCGCACGAGATCTGCTGCTCCATCTATGGGTCCTCGTGGTATTCATCCAAGAATCCTTAGAGAGCTGGCTGATGTCAGTGCAAAACCTGTCTTAATGATTTTTGTTTGGTCTTGGGAATCTGGAGAGCTGTAAGCTGTCAAACAGTTCTCAAGAACAGCAAGAAGGAAGAGCCCAGAAACTACAGGCTTGTCAGTCTCCCTTCCATGCCTGGTAAAGATATGGAGAAGATTATTCTGGGAGGTATTGAAATACACCTGAAAGTCAATGCAGCCATTGATCACAACCAGCACAGCTTCATGAGAGGACAGTCCTGATTGCCAAACATTATTCCTTTTATGACAAGGTAACCCACATGGTTGATCAAAGAAGCCAGTTGATGTGGTCTTTTTGGATTTCAGTGAAGTTTTCAATGCTGTCTCCCACAGAATTCTTCTGGATAAAATATCCAGCTCACAGCTGGATAAACCCATCCTGTGATGGGTGATCAGCTGGCTCACAGGTTAGGCACAAATGGTTACAGGGAATGGGGTGACATGAGACTGGGGACCTGTCGTAGTGGGGTTCCACAGGGATCCAGCTTAGACCCTGCGCTCTTTAACAACTTCATAAATGACCTGGATGCAGGACTGCAAGGGACACTGAGCAAGTTTATAGATACAAAACTGGGAGGAGCTCGAAGGATGGGGTCTCCTTGAAGGAGGGAGGCCCTGCAGAGAGACCTCAATAAATCTGAAGGCTGGGCAATCACCAACCATATGAAGTTCAACAAGGGAAAAGAGCTGGATTCTGCGCTGGGATGGGGCAACCCAGGATGTACAGATGGAGTGGGGAATGAGAGGCTGAAAAGCAGGGCAGGGAAAAGGGACCTGGGAATTGTGGTCGATGGCCAGTGGAACGTGAGTCAGCAGTGCCCTGGCAGCCAGGAGGGCCAACCATGCCCTGGGGGGCATCAGGCACAGCATCACAGCTGGACAAGGGAGGGGATTGTCCCACTCTGCTCTGCACCTTTGCTCTCTTCTCTGCATCTTGAGGCCTGGAGGTAATTTTGGGGGCCACAACATAAGAAGGATATTAAACCATGGTATTACTCTGGGGGATGCTCCAGTGCAGGACCAGGAGTTGGACTCAATGATCCTTCTTGGTACCCTCTAACTCAAGATATTCTGTGATTCTGTAATTCTATGGTCTTGAATCATAATGGAACTTGAAGAGGGAAGAAAGATTTCTGGATTGGTATTACTACTTATTTTAGTGTCTGCACTCATTCTGAAGCCTCTTATTTTCATTGCTGTCTCCAGCAAGGAAGATAAAAATCATAAAAGCAGTGACTTGTGAAACTTGATTCACTTAACCACAGATGCATACAATGCTCTTCATGTAAATGAAACAGTGTTTCCTTACTACCTTTCTAATTTAGGATTTTGTTTGTACATAATAAACATTCACAAGTGAGTGCTATTTCTCACCATAAATGTAAAGAGAAGCATTTGAGTCTATTAAAATAAATTTTTCTTGGCCAGGGAAATAGCACCCAAGAAACTCATTGTGGGAGTCATTTCTTGTTTTCACACACTTGAGAGTAAAATTGCTCCATCCATTTTTTTTCCCAAACTCAGCTTATTTTTCCACAGTACTTTTAGCCATTTTGATCTTCCCTGCATTTGGACACTCTGTTTACATTTAAAATTAGACCCCTGGTAATTCAAAACTTAGATTCAGTATTTCATGGTTTTGCAGTTGTTTAAGTCCAGAGTTTTTCTGGTGACCTCATACAAAAGAGACCAGTGTAGTTCCTGATGAGTTCTACTGAGTCTTAGACTGCCTTCATGGTTTTATGATGACACAATGACATCTTTCTATAATTCAGTAAGAAGCATTGCTGGACTGCAGTAAATTCCCTTGCAGTGCTTCTTAACTGTCTCATTTGCTTGGGTCTGAGGGGAAAAATATCTGTAGATGAAGAGGTTCTGCCTGATTCAATGGGATGCGGGAGATCAAAATTTTAATCTTATGTAACTTCCAGAAATCCTGCTAAATTAATTTATTTTTAAAATATGTTATGTCCATCTGTGTTTAGTTCTTTCATACTTGCCAGGCCGCATCCTAAGCACTCACAGAAATCAGTACAAGCTTTTGGGCATTGGAAGACTGCCCCATCATAAATAAAAATCTACCTTTTTCCTCATGATACCATGGGTGACACTGTGGTTTTGGACTTACAAAGACCTCCTGCTCCACTTAAGAATAAAGGAAAGAGGAAATGAGAGCTCAAAATGTCAGTGGTGAGGCACAACGCAGCAATTTTGCTAGAGTTTTCTTCTGCACTGTAGGTATAAGTGGTAGTGGATTTATTTTCAGGATTTTGTCTTTCTTATTTCTGCTAAATGATGTATTTGGTGATATCAGCCTCATGCAATCACAAGAATTTTGTGAAAACATTAGTAGAAACATTGGCAGGAAAATAATTCACTTGGAGCTCAGGACAAGTTGGATGAAGAGGAAAGTCATGTAGATATGGTTTTTTCCATTTTAGGTTTTTTCCCTCTTGTCTGTCATGAAAGTTTGCGACGGGGACAGAAAGGGGTTTTTGCTGTATTGAATGCTGTTAAAAAGGGAAAAAAATCCAAAATAAAATAAGCAGTGGATACAATTCACTGCACTATTTCAGTCAGAAATTACTGCCACATGGACTCAGACTTTCTAACGGCTTTTCACAATCAGCCATCTGTAAGCCTCCAATTGGTATGGTGCCTGCAGAATTTATTTTCAAATGCTGTATAACTCACAGCATCTGGGAATACCCTCAATACACACTGTGCAACCACAAACCATATAAATGTCAGGGAAGATTCAACAGACTCTTCCATATTTTGTTGTTGCTGTTGAAACATGCAGAAATAAGACCAGAATGGAATAAGGTTGATCCAAGTGTAGGTAACATTGTGTGCATCCTTTTAAAATTGCCCTGTCATCGTGGACATTCTTATTCTTTGAGATAATTTAATAAAAAATCTTGATGACAACATTAGCAGATGTGACAATAGAGTAAAACAAAATATTCTTAAGAGAGGTTTTGTGGGAAGATATAATGGAGTACTGTCATTGGTGCTCTCTATTCTCATTAACCACTTTGGCTATATTTCAAATGGAATTACATGTGTGTATGAGTAGTTGATTGGGACTTAAGGCTGAATCCATGTGTCTACAGAGATATTTTGAGACAAGAAATCTGTGAATTTGTTGTTATGCTGAAATAGAAAACATCCTATCCACCAGGAGAGATTGTGAAAGCAATTTGTTAATGTTTTTGAGGTGATGCCACTAAGGAAACATTCTTTATATGATGAATAATCATTGAAAAACTGCAAAAAAAATTCAAACAGATGCACTTAATTTTATGTCAAATTACTGTGCTCTTTCAGCATGAAAAATGGAGAGAGAAGTCAAAGCTCTTTAAATGGACACTTCCAAAATCACAATGAATTCTACCATATACTTATGTTTTAAAATATCTGTCTCCCTGTCTTATTGTGTCATCTATCTTTCATCCAAAACAGTATTTTTCCTTCTGGTTGTTGCTATGGCTCTAGTGTAAGAAAATATTTTTGGTTTAAACTGATCTGAAAATTTTTCTTTTTTAAATTTAATCAGCAATCTACTCTCCACAGATTTTTCCTGGAGCAGATTCTGTTAAGAGGTAGAACAGGCACTCTACAGCATCTTTTATATCATTTAGTTGATTCTAACTTCAGATTAATTAAAAAGATACCTCTATTTGCAAATTGTTATTGTTTAAAGATTCTTTAGATGTTACTATCTGGGAAAAAAATTGTAAAACAACATTTCAGTATTCAACATTTTTATAGTATACTTTTTAAAGTGTACATACTTCATAAACATAAAGAGAGAAGTGTGCATTGGTATCATTAACTGAGTTTGTAGCAGTTTCTTAGTAATCTTTACAGCTGAGTTGCCTGAGAGAGTGTTATTTTCAGATTCTTAGCAGATTTTTGTCTGCTATTCACCTTAAACATTTAGTGAATTTCTAACACAGCCATAGAAAAAAAGTCTCAAAATCTTTCTGAAAAATTATCTAGATAGGTGTTTAGATGGATGGCATGGAAATATGTTATTCTATCTTTGGACAAAGCTTTGGTTACAGAAAATTATGACTCTATGGATATCTTTTTTCATTCTTTACTTACTGAAGTGTAGGATGAAGGCAAAAGCTGTGAAAGTATTTATGGTAGCACTAACACATGAACCAGGAGAAGAGTTTTATTGCATATATGGAACACTTATGAAAGTGTTATGATGCCTTATGAAAAAGTTCACTCTGTATTTCATAACAAATTGCACCATCAGAAGTTTGAATAGATTGGCAAATTTTTCTTAGGTATTTTCCCATTTTTCTAAGGAACTCCTTGAAGGGATTGTCTTGGTAGGCAGAGAATTGTGAAGAAACCTGTCTGATTATTTATGCTTTGCAAGGCAAATGCTACTCATGGCAAGTTTCAAATATCTGCTTTTGCAACAAAACTGCCTGTATTACTCATATTTTCATGCAAACTAATGTACCCCTTCATACTCATGTCAAGCAGTCCAAATGTGTAAGTTTCCTGACTGAGGATTTATACATCACTCAGCAACAAACAACAGGAGAACAAGGTTTTTACTGCATCACACATCTTTACTGTCCTTAGATGCTACATTCTACACTTCACCTTTGAAATTTGTCAAGAATATAGAAATCTGTTTCACAGATCTCTTGTATACTGCTGCAGGAAGAAAGCAAGAAATAGTGCAGATTAACATAGCTTATTGTTTTTCTGAAGATGTGTGCACACAGAACTCCTAATTCATCTTGGACAAAGATCTCAATTTCTGAAAGAACTTTAGCCTTTCAGAATGGATGAGTTGTTTCAAGGACTTTCCAAATATTCAGAAAGCAGAAAACTGCACCAAATAGTAAATTGCTATCTTCAGATTACCAATATATAAAACCAGAGATTACTGCAATTTTCCACTCTTTTTAAAATGCATTTCTTTGCAATCTTTTTTATTATACACTTTAGAGGAGTTGACAGAAAATAAACAGCTCAATAAAAACTACCAGAAACATCAAAGGAAATCACTTTTGAGAGAGAGAAATACTTCGGTAGGAAAATTTCATCCAGATATTTCTCCTAATCATGACAAAGTTTTCCATTGTGAAGGAACCTTTTCTTTTATAGAAGATGATAGCACTTAGTCTCCTCATATAAATATCAAAGATCGGAATGGAAGCCACATATTGATTAAAGTGAAAGAAACAAGGGACTAGCAACCATTTCCTCAAACACTTTTCTCCTATGGATTCTAGCTCCTTTCTACAATGAAGAATGTAATAATAGAATAGCAAAAAGCATTGAATCAGTACCTTTTATCTGTAAATACACAGATAATTCAGATAATTTTAGAAGCAATTCTTTCATAACTTGGCAAGCGTGGGTAAAAAATAAGAAAAGTCTATTTTAAATGACGCAAAGATTATGACATTTATGTTACTCGACTCCAGCTCACTCTTCCTTGTTTGACAGTTCTCATCAGTTGCGCAAATGAGATATGTAGGAAATGATGTTGTGTTGCTATCAAAGCTGTTTTACACTTTTGAAAAGCAATAAGGTGGTCTTTAGTAAGAATTTTTTGTTGTTTTTTTACTTTATTTTTTATTCCAAATTGACTATAAGAATGCATAGTCACATTAGAATAACTAAAACTACTATTGGAAATCCAGGACTGTTGTATGTAAAGTGATTATGGAATTGAGACTTGCATGTTAAAAGTGTATTCCCTGCTGAGTATAATTTAGTTCCAAAATAATTAATATTTGTTGAAAAGACCAAGTTAAGTGCATGCAGCATCACATGTCCTTTAATTAGTTGTGATGATAAAGTAATGCAGACTGAAAATAATCAATTTGAGCTGCCAAAGCTGATCACTCAAGCCACTTGAAAAAACACAAGCAACATTCTTCTATAGATTTCATACACCCCATAATTAATTTTTTATTGCATCTCTGAGTAGAGAAGTTTCATTGGTGTGAGTGTTTTTGAATGTTTATTTGTGAGCTCCCTGAGCAAATTTGGTAGGAGAAACGCACTAAGAGTAAATTGGAATCATTTTACAACATTGAACATGCTAGATAAAATTAAATCTATGTAAACTATATAAAATTAAAGAATATTTAAAATATTTAATGTTGAAATGCAAGTGCTACAAAATAGCTGTTCGCAACTGATCTGTATCTATAAGAAAAATATCCTAACTCATTGTAAACTGTTGAATATCAAAATTTACTGTACACTTGTTCAGATTCACTTCAAGGGGATACTGTAAAAGCAACAGCAAAACACATCTTGTTTCACTTGATACCTATTTCTGTCCCAATTAAATCAATGAAAACTATACTGTGGTTTAAGGAAGAGTTACTTTAATAATTAATCCTTCTAATAATATAATCCATTAGACCAGAGATTAAGTATTATGACAGCATGAGATATAGAAAAATCTTTACAGGGTAGAAAATTTGAGAGATAAATTATTCATTCAAAGTTATGAGATCTAACCAGCTTTTACTGCACTTCTATCAGATATTTTACAGCTTTACAACATGATACTGGAGATCAAGTATAATCAATAATATAAATTATTTAAATGTAAGATTCGTAGGGAGGTTTCTTTATGCTCAAATATTTCCAATATTCTGTGATGGAGGAGAAAAAAAATAAACTATATTTATGTTAAACATTTTGGGTTTGTATAATTGCTACTGAGGTTTCTAGGAATTTTCTTTGCAGGCTTGCATTTTTTGCCTTTTAAATAAATCCTAATCCACTTTGCAATTTGAAAAATTAGTGGAAATATTTTCCTTGTTTATGGTCCTTCCCATATGTACATACTGTGTGAAAACAGTATGGAAAAAATAGTAAGGAGAAAAACCAATATCCTGCATGGTCAGTATTATTAGAATAATTCTTTAGTAGTCTTTAAAAATGCTATGCAGATGAAAGACCCCAGATTCTTTTTTATAAAGCACATTAAGAGAGAAAAATTTGTTATAAAAGCTGTATGACAACCTACATGCCAGTGCTCCTCCCTCTGGTTCAAGGAGGAAGAAAATGGGCAGGAAGGATGGGGTGGCATGGAAAAAGTAAAGTGGACTCAAGTAAGAAATAGTGTGAATGGACTGAAGCATGGGGAGAAGCAGAGAATATATGAGACAAGTGTTACAGAGGCATGGTGATGACATTTATAATACAAGAATTCAGCACAAGAAAAGAGCATGACACTTTGGACTTATATCTGAAGAGAAATTGATTTATTTTCTGAGCTCTTTGCCAAGTATTAACCCAGCCCAGGAATATGCAGCCAGCACTAAATTATAGAACATTTAAATGTACACAGATTTGGATCCCAGAGGCTGAGTTACCTCCCGAAATAAAATAATTAGACACTGCCCTGGAAAATCAATTTGCTCAAATATTTTATTAGAAAAGCTACATCAAAAGCTGAGTTTGTATGGTTTACATGCAAAGTCCACCTTAATCTGGCTGATTGATGTTTGGGTAATATTTTTAGGGGACCATCTTTGGCATGCTCCTATTCTATGGTATTTGATTAAACAAGTCTTTAAAAGAGCATAAAACAAATAAAATAATTAGCTGAGTAGGGACTATGATCATTGTGTCTGGGACTCAGATATGTGCTAAAGTTATAGCTCCACTAAGAATTGCCATTATGCCAAACTAAATTAAAATCATACTTTTATCTCTTTGCTGCAGCAGAAAGTTATTGTTGAGACTACAAAACTGTAGAAATATTGGGAAAAAAGCTTCTCATACAATTTTTGTGTGGCTTTTTGCAAAAAGTTAAAGAGGGAGCAGAAAAGACTTTTTGTGTGTATTTACAATTTATTTTAGAAAGAAAAGGTAAAACAGCATTTCAGGTGCTCTCAATGATACACAGTATTGGAACACATTGCTTTTAACATATTTCTTAAGCCAACTAGCAGAAATTTTATATGCTATGGGGAACAATGCAGGCACTGCAGACTTTGTGATCTCTCAGTAGCAATGAAAATATTGTTATACTAATTTTCATTTAATTTCCATGTCTTAGCATGTAACTGAAAAACAAACAGACAAATATTATTTTTATATTAAAAGTACCTACTAAAGATTTGGCATTAATATTCACACAGATTTAATTACAAAGTAAATGTCAAATGTTCTTGAAGGTATTCTAGGATGGGAGATGTAGAGTTAAGAGCCTGAAGTGGCCATGCTACCATGATTGCTAAAAAAGCCAGGGAACAGACTCAGGAGACCAAGACTGCAAATTCTAATTTTCAGCAATAGAAAATCGAAGGAAACTTTCTACTGGCCCAGAAAAAGTCCTAAATATTGAACTATCTGTTAAAACACTGAGAAAGCTACTGCAATTGGATATTGTGTCCTTAATATTCACAACAGAGAAAAATAGCTGAAGTAGTCTGTAGGCAAGACATGTTAAGGCATACATTGGGGCAGGCTTAAATATTCTATATATCTCAAGCCACTCAATCTTGAAAACACTTCTTTGGAACATTCGTTTTCTTGTAAGTTTCAGAAACCAAATTGCAAATAAACTTCAGATGCCTTTATGTTCAGATGATAGAAGAAAAATTATTCCACAGATAGCTTTGAATTTGTTTTTTATGAAATGCCAAGGAGAGTCTATGGATCTAGTTTATAAGAACTTTGCACATGGTTGAATTATAGTGATGGAAAAAAGAGCTGAATCAGATCCAAATACAAGACTTAAGACTCTAAAAAAACCATCATTAGATATATATTCATATTTTCTATGAGTTTTTCTTTCTGCGTGTTTTATGTATAGATGATGGAAATTCTCATTATCCTACATGGAAAATCCCATTTTCATATTTTGCATTTCAAAATCAGATTTTCACATTCATTTCACACATTTCACTAAAGTTTATCAAGTAAAGAAATACCAGATGTCTTGTTGTATATCCTCAGTGGTGAGAAATTTCTCGTTTCTTGACTACCTTCGTAATTTTAAACTTTGATATATGCAGATGAGATTTAGGGTGTGAAAGGACAACAGACTTTGTAGATAGACTAAAAAAGCATTCAGCTGTTTTGTGGTGAATGGTAGCATATTACCTTGGGTTCCTGACTCAGGGTGTGCTGTACAGGTTCAAGAATGAAAGCAAGGCTGTGCAGGGATGTGGCAACCTACCAGATGTTGTCTGCAGATGTGCTTTTATTTTAAAGATGCAGTTAACACCCAACAAAAATCTACAAAAATCTAGCCAGGCTGAATAACCAGGGTAAAAGAATGAAATGGAAAAGCCAAAAACACAATATGTCAGTGATTTACCGCATAGTATTGCAAAAGTTACTGGCAGAGTCAAATATCAGAATTACTTTGTTGTCAGTAATAGCTTGTCTTCCTATAAGCCAGATGCACATTGTGGTCATCTGCCATAAATCCCCAAGACATGATTGTGAGAGGGCCATTTTGGAGTGAATACAACAGAATATGTGATTACAGTTTGAATCTGATTGTGAATTTCAAGTATTCTTAAATACCTCTCACCATTGTGCAAAATCAAATAATTATTTTGATCAGCTAGTAGGGGGGTTAAAACATAAGAAATATCCATTAATAGAAAATACTTAGAAATATACAAAAATCAGAAAAGCAAGAATACCACTAATCCTCAAAACAAACTTATGCTTTCAATTAAACTGTATATTTTCTATTACACTTCCTAGAACTTCAGCATTTTTCTGGTATTTTGCATTTTTAAATTTCTTTCATGGAACAACCCACTGAGCTGGAATATTGTCATTATTATTGCCAGTTTCCAAAGAAAGAGGACAACGTGGAGATATTAAGTGACTTGCACAAGCTCTCTTATCAAGTCTGTACCAGAGCTAGGATTACAATTTGGAAGCTCTTGACTTCTTGTTTGGTATTCAACAGCCTAGACCATGACATTCCTCAAATCCAATTTCAAACTCTTATAAAATAATAGAAGAAACATAAGGGAGCAAAATACTAGTCAATAATAATGCTACCAAAAGTTTTGCCACAGACTTCAATAGCACAAAATTTGTCTACCTATGAGCTAATTAGAGCACTTCCATGAGCAATAAATAACAGACTTTACTTTAAAAATGCATGACAAATTTTCCAAAATAATTTTCTTTCCCTGAAGAATAATTTGAAAAATTTCTTCATATCGGCTCTGCTATGCTTAATGTCATCTGTCCCAAAACCAGCTTAGTACGTATCAGAGAAGGATTGAAATAAGTGTGGTGTTGGGGAAACAACTGACCACGACATTGTTACCCTTATTACAGCCAGTTTTAAATAATAGCTTTATATTCTAAATCATTAAAGCAATTCATTAATTAAAATTTCAGAAGATGTTGTACATTGTGACTGTAAATTCCCTTGAGGGCAGAGAAAATTGATGGAGTTTATTAGGAAGGTTAGAAATATAAAAAATAATAGTAGGAGACTATCTTATTTGCCAAGGCTCATTTAATCCTCACAGTGATATGAAGCTGAAGAGAAAGCACAAAGACAGAGGGAGGAACAGTGCCAAATGGCACCAAGCATTTCTACAGAACACACGATTAGCTGGAAATAACACATGACAGCAAATATAGCTAAGATTTTTTTTAGGTGATCCATAGTATCACGAAGTAACCAAGTGACGAGAAAGACAGCAGTCCGGCACATTTTACTGCCACTGCACCCAAAATTGAAGACTGAAAACAGATTTAGACAACCATAGAAAGTAGGAAATGCTTTAAAAATTATTAAAAGTTCAGCAGGAATGAGTGATTAGAGAAGATTAAAATAGCTTGCTGCATAAATGATAAATGATGACTTAGATGAGATAGCTGGCTACAAATAAATCTGGTCAAAATATTGGAAGTGAAGTTTGCCTTTTGCTTAAAAAACAAACAAAAGACCCCAAACTTGTCAATTTCATTCTCCAAGAACATGTCTGACAGCAAGTAAAAGCAATGCATCCCAATAAAAAACTTCCATTATCATTTCCTGAATAGGCATATCCAGCACATAGATCCAAAGAAGACATGTTAAAGTATCAAATTTAACACATTATTTTAATTACTAATTAAAATTATTAATTAATTTACTAATTAATATAAAAAGTGTCCAAATTGTGCTCTCTGTCCTCGAGACATTTTGAAAGGTGAATTATTACCTGTAGGACAATAGCAAAGGTCCCATTATGGAATCTGCTAAGTGACCTCAAAGTCTAAATCTCTTAAATATACCATTGAAGTGTGTATCTCTTTAAGAAATTACACAGGTAGATAATGCATTATCATTACTCCAATTTGAACCCTATTTAAAATTCTGAATAATTCTTAGGGGGTTTTTTTCCTGATTTCACTCTATGGTTTGCACAGTTATACCGGTATGTGCTATCACGATTACTTCTTATCTTAGCCACCAGAGTTGCATCTTGACAATGTATAAATAAATCCTTGTATTTTATAGGGTTTAAATAAGAGGAAGGAGTGCTCATCAAATGTTTTATCAGAGAAACATATTTCTTTACAGGGTTATTTTCTACATCCTGAGAACAAAGAGCATGTGAATAGGAGGGAAAATCCCTACTTTTCTTTGCTGACAGGTTACATTTCCTCTAGCCCATTAAGGTAGGAGAAGGTTACAATGAGTTAAAGAGGCTAAGGATGATGTTCCATCCACCTGTACAGACCTTTTCTTTTTTCCTCCCACTCCTTGCTGGTGGTACTACTCCTGGAATAGAGTGCACTTCTTCCCCTTACTGTTCCAAAAGCTTAAACAACTAATGCAAAATAATATATCCTTGAAAGTGTTTATTTTAATTGGTATGTTACTATTAACCCCTAACATAAAAATTTAAATTTTTTACAAGTAGATATGTTTTATTCACCTTCCACAAAGACAGTATTTGTCTCTATAAGAAGAGTGACAGCAGAAGATGAAGTGAGGTCTGCTATATCATTTTATCTTTCAGTGCTTCATTTTCTACAAGATGTGGCACATTGATGCATATTGTCATTTATGCAGCTCCAGAAATGCCAACTTGAAGGGAGAATTGTCCGTGTTACAGACAAGATGTGTCAACCCCTTCTTTAAAGTAATTGAAAGGAAGCAAAAGGCTAAACCATATAAAAATAAACAAACAAACAAATTAATTTATTAATAAATAAAAAGGCAGGATATCTTTAAAAAAGAGAGAGAGAAGAGGCATATTCTTTAACTTTAATGATGACTGGAAAAGCCTGAGTATTTTGATGTGAATATAACTAAGCATTTTATGAATAAATTTTTTCTTTATTTCTGTGACCTAGAAATAGTAATTCAATGAAAATGAATTTAAAACATAAAGAAGAAAGAATTTCACCAAGACAAAATATATTTTATCTGATAGCTTTCAGTCCTCTCTTCCCTCCTTCTCATTTCTGACAGCCATCATGAAATATCCAATAGTCATGTTTCCAACAGATAGGAAAAATTTTATAGGGGTTTTGTCAAGTAGTGATTTAATGGAGATAAAATATGTTTAATGACTACTTATTAAAGCAATTAATATGAATATTGACTTTTCTCCATAAAATGCCAGTAAAGTACCAATGCAAGATTAATCTATGTGCAGGACATTTGATGCACAGAAGAATATTTCAAATGCTTAAATGCCTTATCATTTTCTGCAACTCTATAAAAATGTTAATGTTATCACTGTTTCTAAAAGTTAATTGAAAAGTAGAGAAAATATTTTATGGCATAATCTTTTTTTCTTGATATAAATTTTAATAATTATTGATTCTTTAAGCTCAAACCCAGCACATCACAGAAAATCCCAGCTATTAAAGAAGCAATTGAACCTTGATATTGACAAAAGTTCAGCTTTTAACTGAGACTGGCCAGCAGAAGGGCAGAGATTGCTTGGAAATGCTGAAAAGAGCAAAACCCAAGGTGTTTTGGGCCAGAGACTGATCACATCACATAGTGCTGCCTTTTGTCTATCTAAAGACCAATACTATGATGCTTGATTTTTTGCCAGAACGTTCAGGTTGGTCCCCAGATATTTCAGCAATTAATTTCTCACAGTCTGTACTTCCTACTGTGGATTTCTGTTGTTGTGCAGATTTCATTGTGGAAACAAACATGAGTGTTGAACCCTGTGTCTGTTAAGGGCTTTATCATTTTAAGAAGGATTTGCAATAATCAAATGTGCACTATGAATCTCAGCATGCAAGCATCTTATAATAAATATCAAAAATTAAGATCTGGAATTTAATGGTGCTTAGAGTAACTTTTCGGTGTTGGAAATTTTCATATTTAAAAATGTTTCTCCACAGCAATACTCTTTTGCTATCACACACATCTAGTCCAGGCTTTTGATTACTTACTGGCCCAGCTCTAAACACGATCTCAAAACAATTTGTTTTTGTTTTGGAGGAGGGGTGGTGGGAGAAGGGAAATGAAAGTGAATTTGATTTTTTCCTGTTTCTTTTGTAAAAAAATACAAATACATGAAAGTTTGAAACTAAGTCTCTATAAAAGTAACACTCTTTTATTTAATTTTCAGTGAAGATTATTTTTCCTTAAAGATTTTCGATTTTATTATTTCAGTTTTTCCTCAGTAGACCCTATTTCTTCCTAAAGGCACCGCAAGTAATACTTAGTTTATTCAAATCTGTAGACTTTTCTCTATTTAGTTAAAAAGTTTTATTGTTGAAAGGTAAGAAACAGCTTTAAGATGAAAGAACATAAATACATAGAATCTCCTGAAAGTGTTTCTAAATTTAATGAAGACAATTTTTAAAAAGCAAAATTAGGTATAGATCTTAGGAAAAAATGAAAATAAGAGAAAATAATAAGAGAGAAAACCCAAGTCATCAATATAAATATTTCCTAGTCTTCTAAAGAGATTTATCTTATTTTTCTAATTATAACAAGGTTGTTACAGGTTAGCCTTGTTGGTTAATTCAGCATAGGAAAATGCATAAGGACAATTCCAGAGACAATATTTCAGTATTTGGTAGAAATTTTAGTTAGAAGTCATGGATTCCTCTCAGTATTTTAAAATAAGAAACAGCTGTACAATTGGGAAAATGCTGAAATTAATTGCTTTCACAATTCCTTTAATTAGTATCCTCAAACATTTATATATCTTTAAATTTTTCTTATATTTTGCCCAAATCACTGTCAGTTCAAAGGCATATTTTGCATTTTACTCTGTGAAGAATCATTGTTAACATGCATAAAGCAGCTCAGGGAGCAGAAGTTCAACAGGACTTTTATGATTGTGCCTTGACGCTACTGCCTAAAAGAAAAGCTTGGGAGTTACTGGAATGTAGAGTTTGACAAGGTGTTCTCTTTCTCTTCGATTTGAGTTTTGTGTTTTCCCTGCACTGGGCCATGGCACAACTGGAAAGGGATTGTGGTCTGCACTTGGTGCCAGGCACAGCCCAGAGGGGAAGCAGCTGTGGCACGGAGCTGCGCCTTCACATATGCATCTTATGGAAAGATGATGAGTTTCACAGCCACAAAGTAATGTACTGTCCTGCTGGTGCTTAGCCAAGCTTTGTCAGAAAATGCTGGAAAAGTGAGGGAAGCCAAGACTTAAATTATACTCCCTTCTTTTGCACATCAAATTGACTGGTTTAAACTTTTCACTTGTACGTCCCAGATGATCGGAATTTCATTTTAGGAAATTGTGTCTTCATTCCAGTTTGACATATTAGAAATGTTGATGTTTAAGAAAGAATTTTAGAGATCTGCGTAGTGAAAGAAATGGCCTAATTTATTACTTTTTTTTTTTAACTATACCAAGATGAACTAGCTACTTCTTGGTAGAATAACTAAATCAGCTACTGCGTAGAACAATGCTGTATGTAATGAAGTGTATTGAATAAATATGAAGTGCACTGACAGCTAAATGTTATTTGTAAACCATTTTTTAAAAGATATGCTTGGCATATAGGAGGAATTTATTACCAAAAAGGATCACTTCAATAATAGGAAATTAGCAAGATACCTTATTAAAGGCTGCAACGAAATGAGATTATTTCAGATACGTTACTCTCACTAATTCATTTAGTTCTGCATTTGTATGAGGTACAATGTTTGTGATTTTACTGATAACTCAGAGAATATGGGTATAATTCAGTATTCACTGAATATATAATATACTGATGTATATTAGAAGTGAGGTGTAGAAGTTACCATAAATTCTTTCACATTGTAATGAAGATCCCACAGATCTTTGATTTTTATTAAATATTCACAGTTGTATTGTGACCAGCAAGGCAATCAAATCTCAATGATTCATGTTAGTATTATTTGCACCCTTTGAATTTCTCCAGCACGTTTTCCTGACTGCTCATTTGAATATGAGAGAACCCACCCAACAACTACTTCTCTTTGTGTTATAAAAATATCGTAAATTTGCATTGCAAAGAACAACTACAACAGAGAAATATTCAATGTCCTATTCAAAGTCTATTTAAATTAGTACATAGAAAAACTGGGCAAAACTGAGGATTTTTATGAAATAACAATAGTTCACCAAATCCCATGTTAAATGGCTAAACAACAGAGGAAATACAGAGTGTAGTAAAGTGTTTAGAAAACATTGTGGTGGTAATGTGTGTGGTAGAAAACTTTGGTGGTGATAAATAAAGTGTTTTGTTGCATATACTTTTCATGGGAATCTTGACTTCTGGCAGATTTTCTGTAAATTTTTTACTCCATGGATTTTTTTAATGGTCTGTTGGTCATGCTTAAACATTCCAACAGAGGTCACATTGTTGTGTTAGAATTTATATAACAAAACATTAAAACATAGCACTTAGTAAAAACATAGCTGGCCTGAAGATTAGAAAGTGGAAACAGAGGCACTAAAAGCATCTTACTGAAGAGCCATGCAGCAGTGGAAGAGAAAATTGTACCCTTCCAGGCTACTGCTTTCTAAGCCAGTCATACTTGTGATAAACTACCTCTATGTGTTTACTAAAATAACCAGCTACCAGCTCAATCAATGTAGATATTATCAGATACTAGATAGATAAGATGCTAAAAATTGTATAAGCACAGATACAGCTTTTTTTTTCCTGGATCTTCACAAAGATAAACACAGTACTCTCCGTGGTAAGTTTTCCCAATAGAGTGGTATTTGAAGTGCTGTGTAACTCAGCAGCACAGGGGGTACCAGATGTTCCTTGTCCATCAGCAAGGGCCCAAACCTTGTTATTGTTATACCTTGTTACTCTTATACCTTGTTACTCTTATACCTTGTTATTCTGCCGTGTTACCTCTTCAGTTTGGGTCAGTAGGGCTCTTTAAGCTAACATGGCTGTGCTACTGTCATTTTGACTCCTGTGTAGTACAGGTGTATGTAAGATAGGGTTAAACTTCCTGGGTCCCAGAAAACATCAGTAGTCTTATTTATGCCAATGTGGATCTTAGTGTGCATTATATTTACATTTGTAAATGGTTTGCCTTGACAATGTTACAGTACTAAGCATACTGCTTTGAATTTTCACAATATTCAGGTTAGCTATATACAGACATGACTTCAAATATGCACAATCTGCACAGCAATCTAGAAATATACAGTATTGAATTTGTCTTATGATAAAGGTCAGAGGTTTGTGTCCAAGGTAGTTTTCCTGGTTTTCCAGGATGAAATGTATGCATGCATACAGTATGTTATGCTTCCACAATGTATTTTAAAAATAAATAAACTTAGAGGAAAATAGCCTTTTTCTTATTTTTTTCTAAATGCTGTAACATAAAGTTGCCATGCTGAGTTGTTAATCAAGTGAAAGCTTTTTGACTGGCAGTTCTACTGTATACATTCATTTAACGAAGCAGGCTGTTTGCTGAGATTTAGGAGGACTGCCCATACATCTCTCTTGTACGTTCTTAGCTAGAAGGTGGGGTTTGGATCCTCTGGGATGGAGGCAGTCAAAGTGCTGATGGCTGTGACTGTGGCTGTTTTGTTCAGCAGGTATTCTGTGGAGTTCAGTGACAATGGCTCCTTTTTCTAGCTTCATGTATGGTAGCTACAGATTTAAAATACAAAACTTCCGATTTAGATGTTCAGAATAGAAGCTATTATACCTTTTCATTCTGAGAAATGAACTGAGTTTTAACTGTGAAAAGTATATAACTGGATTCTCTTCTTGCTTGGGTTGTTACTCGAATCTAATCAAAAGCATGAACAGGTTAAAAAATAGTAGCATAGTTTTTGGCTGTAAGATATGGCCCATATTTCACTGCTGCCTAAATGACCTTTTTCTGACAAAAGAAGTTTTCTCTACTTAAAGCTATGCATATTTTTTACATTTCTGTGGCCTACTAAAGCTAAAGAGAATGCAGTGCAGATGTGGGACAATTTCTTTTATTTCATTTCCGTCTAAGTAAATTGACGTAAATATGGAAATAGACAAACCTGCTGGCAGGAAGAATTTGCATAGAAATTACGATAATCACATGCACTTCAGAGGGGTGAGGTGAGATGACCACAAGAAGTGTTGGGTTTTTTTTTTTCTTTTACAAATCTTTCCCAGAAATAATGTGGTTATTCCCATCAGAGATTTACCGGGATGCGTTTCCACTCGTGACCTCAGATAAAAGAGCAAAGAAGCAAGAAAATCTGTGTTCCTAGAGTTAAAGTGGTTTATTTTTCTACTTTTTAATTCTCAGAACATAAGCCACTGTCTTTTCTCACTTCTTTTTTGGTACTGAATTTACAGGGAAAATTGTTCTGATAGAAACATATTGATTGTAGTAAAGAATTGTATGTTACCTGCCTTGCACACCTCACAGCGATATTTAACTGGTGAGAAATGTGCTCTAACTGACACCAAACAAAAGCAGAGTTGTTTTTCATTTTAAGAGTTTGCTCTCTACGTGGCCTTGAATGTTCGTTTCTTTGACAGTAGATAATGATTCATTCTCTTGCTTTGCAGTTTCTAGATGGCTAAGTACTTAAAAAGTCAATATTGAATTTCTAAGCAGAAATCCACATATGATTACAGTAAAGCTCTGCTATCACAGCATTATATTAAGTGATGTATTGGTATATTCCACATCTATAAAAATAAGAAGCTTAAATTTTACTTTTGAGGTGTATTTTAAAATGTGCTATGTTGATTTTATTGATAGTTTGATTCTTCTGAATCGAGATTCACCCAAAGTGAAAAATTAAAAGTGAACTATTGCTGTAAAAATCATCCAAAGTCAGGGTAACTGTATGCTTGGAAACATAATTCTCTTTGTTTTTTATTTAAGGTTTAAAGCCAAGTGATCCAACCATGACTGGCAAAACACAGACGAGCAATGTCACCAATAAGAATGACCCAAAGTCCATCAACTCCAGAGTCTTCATCGGTAATCTGAACACAGCTATTGTCAAAAAAGGTGACATCGAAGCAATCTTTGCAAAGTACGGGAAGATCGTGGGCTGCTCGGTGCACAAAGGTTACGCCTTCGTACAGTACATGAGCGAGAGGCACGCCAGGGCCGCCGTGGCGGGAGAGAATGCCAGGATCATTGCAGGGCAGCCGCTAGGTAAGGGTTTGTTAATGCCATGGGAATGCTGCTTTCTCTTTCCCTTCTGTTTGAAATACCACCTGCTGATGGCGCCTGCAGGACTAGTGAGTTTGTTTGCCGATGTTCCATCTCAGCATATATCCAGGATTTTGGAACTGACAGAATGTTTAACATATGATGTGTTGCCTAGGTGGTACAAAATATTTAGCCCTATAAACTGCTTATTTATTAAACAGATCACTTCTGAAAACTTTATACTTATTTGTAATTCCACTGTAGTGAACATGATTATTCTTGTGAAGAAAAAATGACAATTTTTCATAGAATCTACTTTACTAAATTTACTGTAGTGTAAAAGGGCTCACCTAATAGATGAGGTTTTCTTTCATGTAATGAATCTAAAATGATACCCAGCCCACAGATGTGTCAGATATTATACAAAAGCAAAAGAATAGTTTTTATTTGTCCTTGAAATCATGGCAAATCAAACTATAACAGTGTTATTTAGAGAAGTATATTATTAAAAACTAAGATTGCAGGTTTCCTACATAATAGTGTAAACATTGTTATCTGAATTCTGAATAAACAAAAGAAAAAAAAGTAATATTTTTCTCTTCTAGTGCTTTGTCATGAATGCTTAAGTAAAATCTAGTTGTTACATAATGCAAATTTTACCTCTGGAAGCTATTTTTAATTGCCTATGTAGGCTGTCAGTGATAAGCCCTGGAGTCCATTCTTAGACTTACAGTCATATATATACAGTAGCAATGTTTAGTACAGCAAGATGTTTGGTAGGATTCAGAGGTCTTTCACTACAGCTCTGAATTGTATTGCTCATATTCAGCACCAAGTGTGTAATGGCTACGTCAGGAAAAGGTGAAGTGTAGCCAGTGTTTTGGCTGTAACAAGCCATAAAGAATCAATATGGCTTGTTCGTTTTCAGTGTTGCAGGCTGTGGAAATCTATTTTTCTGATTGTTTGTAGAAACTGAAGCATTTGTGTTACATGGACTGTTCTTTTATCACAGTTATTGAACAGTAATTTTAAGTTTTATATTTTAACTCCTACCTTTTGGGTTCAAGAGAAAAACAGATTAAATAATTTCAATTGTATTCAAGGGGAGATTGCTTTCGAACTTCATTAGGAAAAGTCATATAGATGAGTGAAATAAAAGAACTCAAGTGATAAAAGCAAGGCAGCACAGTCAGTCTGTGGGATGGCATTATTGGAAGACGTTTCCTGGAGCGGTGTTCTCCAAGCAATAGGCCATGTAATGCCATCAGTGCATTACTTACAGCTTCTTGCACACTGGTCTGACCAGATTTTTTAAACTGTGTTTTCCTAAGGCAATAGATCTGTTATTACTATGATTACTGTTGCTAGACTCTTTAAGTATTTCTTGTGGCATCTGTAATATGCCAAGCATTTTGTAGAAGGAAATGCCTTTCCACTACTCTGTGTACTTTTGTGCTTTCTGTAGCAGGGAAGTGAATTTGTTGCAAAGGAAATAAAGTGACCAATAATTGCTTGAGTTGTTTGAATATTTTAATAGTAACAGAAATTATTTACTCAATATTAAGTTTCAACTGTTTAATCTTAAAATATTTTGATTTTTCTGCACATTCTCCTGATAACATATTCATACTTCAGTTCCTAATATATCAAGAAATATAAAGAATAAGCAAGGTGAGATTTTCTTTTTTCCTTCCTAATTTGGTCTTTTTTATATGTGAAATGCAGTTGCTATCAGTATGGTTTGACAAAAATAATGAATTTATAAAAATGGAACTTCTCATTAAAGAAATTGGTTCTATGAATTGTTCTAATTGGCAGTATACATTAGCAGTCACCACACATTAATGAGTAGATGACTGAGAAAATTTCCTTGGGATTTTGACCCAGAACATCTTAGGCACAAATAGTGCATTACTGTGAAACTTCTAGATGAAAATTACTTTTTTTCTCTGTCCTGAGAGCTTTGCATTCTGAAATAAATAGAACTAATTAATTTATGCCAGCAGTCAAGTTAGGGAAAGGGACAGGAAAATCCTGTTACAGATGTACAAATAAACTTGTTTAACATAGCTGAATTTTCTATTAAATTGAATTAGAATAAATTAGTAATGTGAGGGCTGGATGATAACCAGATAAGGAAAGTTATTTGAACAAGGGAATATTTGAAAAACATTATTCCACGGTATATGCCTGATACTACTATACACTAGTACTCAGTACCTCACAAAAGAAAGCATAGCTTCATTTAGATTATGTTAATAATGTACATTAGCCCTTTCATGGTATGGTGAACTGAACCATTTACATTAGCTCCTGCCTTTTGTGGACTAATGCCATTCAAAATGATGCAGCTCTATTATCAGAGTCAGAAACCTTTCACATGTGTGTATCTGAAATTTAAAATTGAACCCGTAAATTCTTGTAGCTTTTTAGAGTGCCACACAGTTCACTGCATATCCTGTCTAAACATTTCCTCTGAGCTGGAGCCACAAAAGATTAGGCTCAGTAGGTATATAACAAAGCATTTTGTTTAGCAAATTCCTCAAATTAGATGTACAAATCTAAAGCATTGGAATTACCCTAAGTCTTGCCAGCTTCCTGTGGGTCATTATTATTGGCCTGTTATTGGTCTCATCCATCAACTCTGAAGAGTGTAGTGGTCAGTGATATGTAATGGTGGTGCCAGGGATACTGCAACTTGACAGAAAAGGATTTCATGAGCTATGTGATTTCCAATCTTCCTGATTCATAAAGTGCAACACACTCTAAAAAGTTGTGGGGTAGAGATTGTAAAGGAAGACAAAAAATATGCTTGGGAAATTTATTGCTACTATTGTGAAGTACAGTGTAGTTTCTTGAAGTAATATTATGTCTTCATGGGAATAGCATATTTTCCTGCCCTCAGGACAGAGACAGGTCAGTATAGGGCACAAGAGTCTGCTTCACAATGATTATTTTGTAAATTGCTTCAGGCTGAAGTTGAGAAAATATTGAAGTTGTTCTAAGACAAAACTGCAAGTTATGTTCTTTGTTGTGGGAACACATCCACACTATTAACTCTTCTCAAAAGTTTCTCACCCTTTTATGCACACTTGTGAGTTACAGAATATTTGTATATGTCCACTTCCTTTCCAAATAGGACAAAGAGACAGAATGAATAGGAATTATTCTGAGGAAGTAATGAGTCTGTGAACTTTACCAAGGGTGATTTTATCCTTCTCTGGTGAGCAGAGGATTAGACACCTGCTTGCTCAAAAATGAATGGTGCAAATCCCTCATTGCAGCTGCAGGCTGAGGAAATGAGCTGTAACCTTTCTCATAGTGAGGAGCCCAAGCCTGAACACAGGATTTGAGGTGCAGCCTCACCAATGTCAAGTGCAACAGCATGATCACTCTCCTGGTCCTGCTGGCCAGTTTCTGATACAGGCCAGGATGCCATTGTCCTTCTTTGGCCACCTGGGCACACTCCAGCTCATGTTCAGCTGCTGTTAACAAGCACTGCTGGACTCTTTTCCTCCAGGCAGATTTCCAGACATTCTGGAAATCATCCCCACTCTGTAGCTCTACATGGGATTCTTGTGACCCAAGTGCAGGTCCCAACACATGATCTAATTGAACCTCATCAATGGCCTTAGCCCATTGATCCAGTCTGTCCAGATCCCTCTGCAGTGCCTCCCACCCAACTTGCTGCAAACTTGCTGAGAGTACATTCCATCCCCTCACTCAATCATAAATAAAGATTTTAAGATAAAGATATGCATCGCAGCTTCTCTCTGAAATTCTGGTATAACTATCATATCAACTTCTAAATCATAATGTCCCTTTGATTATTCTTGGTTAATAGTTCATAGCCTTCTATTTTATAATACCTTAATTATTATGTCTAATTTTTTTTTTCATTTTCATGCACATTTTTATACCAGGATAATTCCTTTAACTTGAGAATTTTTCTTCATTTGTGCATATAAGCCAGGGCTTATACAGGTATCTTATTAGAGGTATCTTATAAAAAAAGTTTAATGGTCTAAGGCTTGTACTTTTTGTTCTTTTTCATGAAAGACACATGGAATTTCATTGTTGGATCCTTAGGAAAAGGAAAGATTATAGTACCAAGACTACAAGAGATGCTGTAGTTCTCCAGCTGATGCCCTTTTTAACTAATAAATAAGTTCCTCTGTAGCTTGAATCGTGTTCTGTTGCTGCAAATATTACTCACCTGTGTCGCCTTCAGGTCTAAATTAGATGCAGTCTCTGAATACCAAGTGAGTGTATATTGACCCATAGTCTAAGGTAAGATGCTGGTTGCAGATATTTATTTTCAGAGACATACTCTTTTACACATCCTTTTGAGAAGCACAAGAGCCCTGAAGGGGCTTTTTAAATTATAACTACCCAGTAGAAAATATCCAAGGTGAATAGCAGGTAATAAAGGGAGATTTTAGAGAGACTCAACATATACCTTTGCTGCAAATTGAACTGATGTGATAATAAGGCTGTTTTATCTTTTGTTTCTCTTGCCTCTACTCAAAACATATCTTTTCTATTTTATGTTTGTAATGTCTAACAACACTGAGAGACTTACATGTGTATTTGTAGAACAAGGACTCTCCAGACTGAAACAATTTTTCACCTCAATCTGAGCTACAGAAAACATTAATTGTGTCATGAAAGTTTCTGTCTTAAAAGGAATAAATGCTTTTGCTGTTTTAGTGAACTAATTTGTGGAAAAAAAGCATTTTGACTTAAAAAAATAACAGATTTACCCAAATTTTCTGGATGACTAATCTTTATCTAAGCCAACGATAGGCTAAGATAAGAAAGTAGAATCTAAATTAGGGGTTATTCCATTTCCACTTAGTTATCAGTTTTCAGTCAGTAGCATGGAAGCATACCAATCTTTTATTTGTACAAACATAAGTCATGATTTATTAGAGCAATCTGGGTACTCTTACCAACCTACCTCCCACTAATGTAATGGCAGGATTTATCAGGAAAGCAATGCTGTCTTGTTTTAAAGACTATAGTGGAGCAGCAACTGAAAAGGTTTCTTATTTTGCTTCTATAAATCTGTAAAGACTTGAGTTTTAATGTGGGTCAAAACATTAAAAGGACAATGACTACCTAAAGCAAACTCCTTAGCATGGACTTTACTGATATAATAAAAAAGTGGGAATATTTAGATATTTTAATGTATATTTTAAGGGAATATTCAAAATAGAATAACCATGTACACATAATTATTATTCATGTATTCGAATTTTGTTTTAAATCACACAGCATTAGAAAATTGTGTATTGTAATTTTCATACTACAGGACCAGAAAGGACAATGCACTTCATAGAAAATTCTTTGCTCATTTGTAATTTCTGCAGACTCACATTTTGATATATTGCACTTTTACACCATGGAGCATTACACCATGGAGTAAATAATCTGAGAACTGTAACTCAGTAATACGCAGGTAATTTTCCAGGTAAGTGAGAGTTAGAAAGCTTTAGAGTTAGAAAGTATTTACGTTCTGATGAGCCATGATAACTTTATAGCATATGGTTTTAAACACTTGAAAGTTGTCCTTCAAAGAATATTGTATTCTTCTGATAAAATAATCCACTTTTTAATTAATAGTGTTTAAGCAAAAGCAAAATCATGCTTGTTAACTGCTATATAAGAAATTATCATTATCATGTAAGTTTGAGAATAAAAAATTTAACAAGCAAATACTTGAATCAGTAAAATAAATAATCCATAATCCTATAAAATTTGTGAGATGTTGTGAGTCTTGTCTTACTGTGGGGAGGACTTTTGCATTTGCTGAACTCATATAATTATTTGTTGATTACTTCAAAAGTGATACCAATTTCCTTTTGTAAAGTAGCCATTAACATCCAGGCCAGGTTTTGAGGAAGTTTATTTGATCCAGAACTTTTTTATGTTGAACTAAACATAAAATAATGATAAAGTAAAAAGACCAAGTGGTCTTCTTCCAAAATCAAACTAACAGAAACAAAACCCAAAACATAGTGCATTTGTAGCCAAGATGAACGTAATGCCTAATGTCACAGGAACCTAGAGTGAAACTGGGGATATTGACCCTGGCTTGCACTGTCTTTACTAAGTCATTCCCACTAAATCCCTTCTTAGTCAATGTCTTCATCATCAAGCCCTCTGGCACACACAGATTGTTACAAAACATCTGAAAAATTTTTAATTATATTTCCACAGCTTAGCTCAGAGGAGCTAAATTTTGCCCACTAGAACTAACTCTTCTATTCCATTATTCCAACCTGTTTCTATATTTGGGAACCATTGTAATCCTGTTTCAGCCTACTCTGTGCAGGAACAGGGATCCTGTCCAAAGACTTATCTCATAGGTCTCAGCCTATTTTGCTGAGACATTTTGCTACCCATGCCCTTGTGGTCTTGGTGAGGTCTGTGCAATAGCACACAGGAGTGGCAAGTCTTACTGTAGAGGGCCTCGGATACAACAATCTTTCTTCATAGAGTCTTCTAATAGTGGATAATTTTCATATGTCCCTTGCTGTTGCACATTTTGGTGTCTCCCAATACTTTATACCTTCTATTTTTGCAGTAAGACCCTGCAGCCATAGCAGAAGATTATAAACCAGTTTCATGCTCTTGAACAGAAAAACATGATTAAATCTTGTTGTCACTCCACAGTCCTGTTTCTTTTGCATTTCTGTTATCAATATTTCCTCATCCTATATTCACATTGAGACAAACCATTCCATGCATGTAAAACAATTCATATAAAGGTAGGAAGGGAGGGCCATTTTTAACAATCATCCCTCAGCAGTTCAGGGCAGGGCACAGTTGCACAATTGATGTATGCTTGTTCCAGAAGAGCAAGCTGAATTCTTCATCATGAAAGAAAAATCCATATTTTAATAGAATGACCTGATTCCTTAGATTGAGAATCCCTGGACTAAGAAAGAATGAGTTTGAGCCCCCATATTTCACAAAAGTTTCTATTTCTCTCTTAGTGAGACTTGGTCAATTCTGAGTGAAACTACAATTTAAATCTATTTTTCATGTTCAGAAAAGCACATATCAATAAAATAGTTTATTTATGAGGTGAACTTATGGGAGTGAAGTTTTCTTTATTGCTTGCTTGATGTTTCTTTCTGTGAAATTCTTTATATTATCATAAAGTGAAAGTTTGCAACGTTCTTCCTGGAATAAGATTTTGTACTTTGAGCAGCCTGATGTCAGTTCATGCAACTGTTAAGCATGTCCTCCATCATAATACCAAAAATGATGACCTGATTGCTTGTCATCAACAGATGTTATTGAAAGAAAACCTTTCCTTCAAGGCTTAATAAAGATGCATATAAATATACATTTAGTCTTCTGCATGGGTAGCTCATCTTTAAAATCATAGACAAGGTGTTATTATGGGATCTTTCTAGGTCCTTCTCTGCTTTTTGACATGTTTGTATATAGCACATGGTCTATCTGCATAAAATGTCACTTTTTTCATCATTTCAGCCTTGGGTTTCATGAACACTTTGTGTCTTCTTTCAAGATGGACCTGATATATCCTTAGCCATTTTGTAAGAGCTTTTCAACACATTTAGATGATGTTATCTCAAAGACCTCTGTATTAAGCTTTTCTTATGTTCATATCTTGATGAGATTGTTATTTTTGGGTTTTTTAGCAAACCATATCCAGAGAGACCTTCTGGATTTGAAGTTAATGCTGTTTTATTTCTGTTGCAGGTCTGTAAGAAGCTTCCTTTTGACAGACAGAATTCTTTACCTTTTCTTAAATTTACTTGCTTTGATTAGTGGCTGCTGAGGCCACTAAAATTGTATAGCAAATTTATAATGTTAAATGCTGAACTGTTATAACATTAAGCAGTGACAAAAACATTGTTGTGATAGGTTCTCTCATAATATTTGTCTCATTAAGCAGTGACAAAAACATTGTTGTGATAGGTTCTCTCATAATATTTGTCTCAAAGTCCCATGTGGAATGCACAGTACAAAAACAAAACTATCTCTAGGATGCTCTACAATTTTTGGTTTGGTATGCTAGGAGGTCTTGTAATCTGCAGCTTCACTTCTTTTGCTTGATCTAGCTTGATTTAATTTGATAGACTATTTTCCATTCATTTGGCTTCTTTAATTTTAGATAGAATCTCAACCAGAATGAGTGATATTTTTTAGATCATTTGACAATACTTCACTATTTCACTTGTACTGATGCCGTTAGAGTTGCTAATGTCTTCTCACCTGTTTTTTTTTTTAATGCATGCCTGCCATATATACTTCTTTTCTCATTCTTTTGTTAAAACATTTCATTGGAGACCTCTTTCCAAAGGGTATATGTAGAAATTCACTTCTGCTATGGGTTGTATGGAAAGGGCAGAGAATCAGAAGATTTCTTATCTAAATCTGACAGGCCAGTTTTTATCTTTCTAATCTGTAATTTGAGGCATGGGGGTTTTCAATATGTATTCAGCACTGAATGGTGACAGGACAGAATAATGCTATTTTACTGTACTGCAGACTCTGGGTAAGCCCCAGCCCTGTTATTTGTCTTTGGACTATGATTGCTAAAGCCTTGAAATAGATTTGCCTCCCAAGTTATCACTCAGCTGTTTGGAGGAGGAAGTATAGCAAATTTTTTTCCTGCCAGAATACTGATGTAGCATAAAAAATTCTTCTCATAATCATAGTCTAAATTCATGGAAGCTGGTCTTTAGCATGATGAACTTTTAGGATCACTCTTCCTGTTTCTTTCCTTTCTTAACAGCAAGTCCAGCTAAAATGAAAGTGTTCTTTTTTCTATTTAGCTTAACTGAGACAAGAAATGTTTTTAGGGCACATTTGCTGTCTCAGATTTGATTTCATGTCTTAAGCTTACTTGCATTTCACATCTAAGGAAAATACAGTGGA
Source organism: Zonotrichia albicollis (assembly GCF_047830755.1). Lineage (NCBI taxonomy): Eukaryota > Metazoa > Chordata > Aves > Passeriformes > Passerellidae > Zonotrichia > Zonotrichia albicollis. The sequence goes on from NC_133819.1 coordinate 127,459,937, forward strand.
GGAAATCTGTTTCTTTCTCAGGTTTGACACTTAATCCTACCATTCTTTCAACAGCAGACAGCATCATCAGCAAAACTGTGCAAGGCACGTAAGTTAGTTGTTTAGAATTTATTAATAATTCAGTTAGTTTTCTGCACATCATACTGGCAAAGAAAAGTTCACTAGCAAAAAAATAAGAGAAATTTGACAAATTAGATGCTCCTATTCTATACTACTTCTCCCTTTTCCAGAAGAAATGTTACTATTAATGAGCTCCACTAAAAGCTTATGAAGTTTCAAGTAAAAGTAATTTTCTAGGTATTTTAATTACTCAGAACTGAAAACTACTCATATCCTTAATTGTTATAACCCTTTAAGTGACTTCAGTACCTCCTAAAAAAGTAATGGAAACTGAATCAGACTTTTTCTCATGGCAAGATTTATAATTTTCAAAAGGCCAACTGAAAAGGGATTAGGCTGGATTTTAGTTTACCTTAGAAATTACCTTACATTGTTTTCCTTAGAAAATGATAATATATCTTTAAGAAGACATTGTCTATATTCCAACCCAGCATGGAATTTCTAATTTGATTTACATGTAAGTTCAGATATGTGAGTTCCTCAGCTTTCTCACACTAAATGATAATGGTCAGGTGGCTGAAAGATGTGGATATACACTAGCTTGCCCCCAAAAGAAGTACAATCATTTCTACAACTAAGGACTAAAGGTGCACAGGAGTTCCTTGAAAGTCTTTGCTTCCATGAGTAAGATTTTTACTTTTTTTTTTTTTATATAATTTTTTAGGTGTGAAATGGTGCACTTAAAGACCAACTGTTTTCCTTTGTGGCAGTCTCAGTATTTTAATAACTTTTTCTTTTGGTCAGCTCTGTTGTTTGTTTACCTAGTCTCCACAGTGTAAGTGTGCAATGACTTGATGTTATCTGAACACTTTTATTACAAGCACACTTATCCATACACGTTTTTTATGAGATTAAAACCTCATAAAAAACAGCAAATCCAATAGAATGCTGTGGTAATTTGTTGCAGATATCTGTCCCACCTATCCTGTTGCTTGCAGTTAAATGTCAGATTCTAATCCTCCTGTGCCTTGTTTCATTCTTCACACAATCATGAAAAAGAGGAACAGAACATGATGAGTTTGAAGTGCGGAATTAACTTTCAGATCTTGAAATAAACAGGGAAGTGTATAATATCTTCTATTTCTTCTACAACTGTAAGGTTTCTGGACTCACTTAATGAAATCTATGTCTATTTTGTTAGTGTTTCATGTGAGGAACACAATATTTTACTGAAAATAACAAGTGTAAAACAAAGAGCAGATAATAAATAGACACTAGATGACAGGAAAACCTGCACTTGGCAAAATCTGAAGCCATTTCAAGCTGTGATTCACTTCTCGGCCATATGATAATTCAGCATCTTAAATTTTAAAGAGACATTTAAAATACTTATTTTTAATTATTTTTTTAAGGTAAACTTTATCTCTTGATTTGATACTGTCACAGTTTTTGTTAAATTGTAGAATAATTTGTGTTGGGGGAGACCTCATCTAGTCCAACAACATACTCAAAGCAAGGCTGACCCAAAACAGTGAACAGTCCAAAAGGTCTGTCAGCCACTTTCCAAGTCACACATGCAACACATAGTTCCAGTTTTGGCTGCAAAGGTGCCATAGGACATTGTGTCAAACACCTTGCTGAAGATGAAGAGCCCTTAAACTACCTCTTTCCCCATCCACTAAGTTATTCATCCCATCACAGGAAGCTCACTTGGCTGGTCACAGTTTGCCTCACCAAATGCACTGACTGCTCCTCATTATCTTGTCCTTCATGAGTCTGGACACAGCTCCTTGTAGTTGTCTGGTTTGTTTGATTTCCTTGTAGTTGTCTGGTTTGTTTGGTTGGGGTTGTCCACCTTCAATACTAAAGTTTGTCCTGATCACAGAAGCAGGCCTTACATGTTGGTCAGCAACAGATTCACTGTCCTGCTCCAAGCTACACAGATCATGCACAGACAGTTGCCAAAAAACTTGAGGACATGATTTTCTTTTTCATATATTCCTTTATTTTTTCCCTCCTTAACTTCTTCCAAGTTCTGCCCCTTTACCACATTATTTCATCTTAAAATATTCTACTGCTGTCTTCCCCTAGCCTAATTTCTCAGTTTTTGTTAACTTTACAAATTTATTTGGTATTTATAAGAGCGTGTCCCAGTAATGTCTCTCTCATTCATGACTTCTGTCATGTCATACTGCCCTTATTTTTTAAATGTTTAGTGTTTTGCCAGACTCAAGCTGCTACTTTTTGGTGATGTCAGAGGCTGGGATTAATCATCTGCAAGCAAACCCTAATGTTTCCAATCGAGTGAGATAACACTGATTATGCCTGTAATTCTCCAGAGCCTATTTCTTGTCTTTGAAGATGAGTGTGACATTTGCCTTTTTTCAGTCATCAGGGAGCTCTCCTGATTTCTCCAGCCATTCAAAGGTGATAGAGAACAGCCTCACAATAATATTAACTAGCTCTTTTACTGTCCCTGGATGCATTTTTTCAAATCTCATATTTATTTTTAACACTAAAAATTTATGTTTCATTATATCATTATGAAAGCTTAACATTCAAAGAAAAGCAAATACCACATTAATTCCTTACAAAATCAGTGAATTTCTTGTCAGTTTCTCTTTTCCACAATAAGAATATCACTTTCTTTTTTTTTTTTTTTTACTCAAGATTAGTAACAGGATTGTGAATTTAGATATGATTTCAAAAGGTTCTTGTTTTGTAAATGCAGATTATAGTTACTCCAGCAGCTGATCTGTATGGTATCTATGAAAGTGGCAGTTCTGCAAATGATGGCAGAACATGTATGAAAGAAGTAATGCAATGGTGCTCTGAAAATCTGTGCAAAGTCACAGGCTGGTATTTTGAAATCTTATTAAATTGGGCTACAGGGTAATACATAGGATGTTAATTTTCTGCACTAGTAAAACATTTGGGCTAAAAGAAATTAAAGTACATCATGTAGTAACAAGAATCATTGTTTAGAGAACTAGATAGATTTGGATTGGAATACGTAGGTAGGGTGAAAGATTTATTTTAAATTGGAACTCCTTTATCTTATTTGAACAATTAAGTTGGTACTTAATGCAGATGCAGTTTTAGCAATTCAGAACTATAAGAAAGGGTTTATTGGCTTCTTTTTCTGTTTGGACTTTTTGATTATTCCCTGGAGGTTTTTTTGTTTAGTTTTTCCTAATATACTTCAGTGCATGTGACAAATAGGACAAATTTGCATCCTAGATTTACAAAGTCACTCCTAATTGATATATCTGGAGTGAAAATTACTATTTGCCTTTGTCCAACTTTGAAAATCAACTTAGGCACTAAATGATCTTGCTGCAGTCCTAGGAATTCCAATAGCCAAAGTTTGAAAAGTTCTAGTTATTCCTGGACTTACAGGACTGATGTTTGATAACTGTGTAAATAAGACCAGATCTATGTCTTGGGCAAATCCTTAAAGATACAGAGTTCATCAAATTATGGTGGGTTGTTTTAGTGGTTTTTATCTGGGGGGGGGGAAAAAGCCACTATTTTTACATTTTCTCAGACTTAAAGGGGACATTATTTTAGGAATTATTCTTTTTAAAATTGTATTAGCAAAATCTAAAAAGTGCAATTTAATGTAGTTTTCCTGTTCAATCCATCTACATGTATGAATACTTCAGAGTGAACTGTTATGAGGCTTCAGCTATTCTGACCTTAGTTAAAAGTAAATTCTGATAATATTTTCAAGACTATGAAAACTGAGTTTATAGAAACAGTTCCATGCTAACATTCTTGTGAAACAGAGGCTAGTTTTGTGGGTAAGAAGGTGGCTGTTGTTCTAGGGATTTTTTTTCTTTCTAGGGTTTATTTTATTTGTTACCCAGACTTTTAGAGAAAATTTAAATGTAAATTTTTAGAGAAAATTTAAATGTAAATGGTCAAATTACAACGAGATAAAATCAACACTCAACTAGCATTGCAGCATCTGGAAAAACAGTTGTGAATTTTTACAGCCTGAGTTTAGAGGTGTTTATTTTCTGTTAATTGGCACTTATAGCTGCTTTATTTGTTTCCTAGTCTTAAACTTTGGTTTTAATGTATTTAAATCTACAGGCAACAAGGAAGAAAAGGCAAAAAACTCCTGAATATTATTAGATGTGAGTAGTGAAAGTGGTTATGTTGGGATTTTTTTGGTCTAGTGTGCAGAATGAGGTACCAATTTCAATCTAATCTGATGTAACTTCAAAAATATTTTTGTCCTAGACCAAGTCTTTGTGTATAAGAAAAAAAAAAAATAGAAATAAAAAAAGAAACTAACTCCATTAGGAGCATATTGGACATAGTGGACAGTAGTAACATACAAGCTTAACCATAAAACTCTGCATCCTTTTTCTACTAATAGTAGAACAGAAATACGTTAAGAGAAAAAGCTTCTAAATTCCAATTATATCACTTTTTCTCTTTTTACTTTGGTCTTCATCTTGAAACTCTTGATTATCACTAACATTGATCACACTTAGAAAGAATACCTTGTTTTATCCTTACACTGACATCAGTTCATTGCCATACAGTCAGTCATACATTGACTCTTTCAATAAAATTTCTCTAGTTCTAATTTTTATTTGCCTCTTCCAGAAAAATCTACTTTCTCTTTTTTCTTATAGCAAGTGCCTGTTTAACAAACAGCTCATGCTGTCTTACTTGCCTTGTTCCTCCAAGCTGTTTCTTTCAGGGTCTAACGGGAAGGTTTAATAATTCTATGCACTTTCAGTTCCCAGTGAGAGACCAACATCCTGGTAAGGATGGAGGTGCAGAACTGCATGGTCATTTAGCAAAAGCTCTAATACAGAAACTCTTGGCACATTTTGGCAAGGGACCAAAAAGATTGGAAATTCATTTTTGACTTTCTTGCTCGAAGCAGGGCAAACACCCACATTAAATGAAATTTTCTTGGAGTAACATTGTCATAAGTACTATCCTTTTACAAAAACAAAAATGTGATTTCTTTGATTGTGTTCAGACAACATGACTAAAGTGCATAAACTACTGGACAGAAATGTTTTGTAAAAGGCAGAACCACAGAACTTTATCTCTCTGTTGTGGTGCCTTGAGAAGGCTGACCTAGAACAGAGGCTAGACTGAATTAAAGAATGAAGTAGGTATTTATTAAAAGGCCTCGATGGATCCACCTTGGGCAGTACAAGAGCCCAGCCAGGGTGACACCCAAGATGAAACCAAAATGGTCAAACCAAAATGGACAACTGGTCACAGCGTCGCACACTCTTATAAATTCTGGTCCGTTAGCATATTGGAGTTAATTGTCCAGTTGTAGCTTTAGCTTATGAAATCTCATCCTTCCTGTTTCTCTCTCTTCAGTCCACCGCTGTTTTTGCTCTTGGGCCTGAAATTTGAGTCAGTTGTCCTTGGTCCCAAGCTAGAGAAGGATTTGTTTTGCCTACTCTGTGAAGAGAGCTTGCCATCCCCTAATATGAAGCTCAGAACTTCACACTAACAGAGCACAGAATCTGAAAAATATCAAAACTAAAACTTAAGGTGTCAGTTGATTCAGATTTAGTTAACTGGAACAGGGCACAGAACAGGAATGTGGAATATTACAATTCCATGTAATTTCATGTCTTTTCTCTCTGAAATTGTGTGCTTCCTTGATGGCAGTGCCTGAAAGAGAAACAGATTCAGGGTCTCGTCTGCTGTCCCAGGCACTCACTGATTTAACTCCAGTCTCAGGAGCATGACATTGATCCTGCAAGGGTTAAGCATTCTTCCCTGACCTGATCTATGTGCTCCTGATCTATGTGAATTCTGTGAAAGGGCAGTCCAGGGATAGTAATTCACAGGAAATGTAATCTTTTATTTTTAGTGGTTATGTAAAATTACCACTAGACTTACAAGCCATCTGTTTTAAATTCTGATGGTATGCAGTATATCTAGAGTGAGATACTTTGACAGTGAACTGCATCATCACTGTACACCATATATTTGTTCCAGTAAAAGTTCATTAGTATTCACAGGGATCCTCTGGCTCTGTGATACTACCAGAAAATGTCAAATTGTTCTTAGAATTTATAAGAAGGTATAAAATTCATGAGCTGAGACAATGAAAACCCCAAAGAATTGATGACTACCATATATTGTACTCATTTTGGCATATGATTTTTTTATGTCTACAGAAATGAAGGCTAGTCACCTAACCTTTCATCAAGTCAGCATTTTCTGAAATACAAAGACATGAAAAGTGCTTACTAATGATTGCTTGGCACCCATCCTAATATATCTAGAATGAGAACAGAAAAAATATACAGCAAGTTCTATAGTATGACATCCCAATTCCATTTTATCCTTCAATAAAGCTTCCTTCAGTCTACATGCCATTATGCTCTTGAATCTTGATAAGAAGAGAATGTCCTTGTGTTCTTCAATAACTTAGAAATGTAACTTGGATTTTTTAATAAAATAGATATGCTAATGAGAAAGGGTACAAAATCTGTGTAAAAAGACAAAAAATAGATACTTCACTGGGGCGTCTTGTGCCTAATTTGGACACCAATCAATGTCTATCTATTACAAAATGTATTTTCTGATTTAAAAACCTGTTGCAGAAGAAATCAGGGCTGATAGATAAAGAAGAACCAATTATGGAACAAATATGCTCTGGTTGCTTAGGTACAAATGGTCACAAGCTGCTCTTGCTTAACAGGCATGCTGCTTATAATCCCCCATTGGACAAACCTTGAAAGTGGATATGAGCAAGCTCTATTTGGAGAAAGTTGAGGTAGACAAGTAGAAATATGATCAGGAAAGATTAAAGTATTTTAATTGTTGCAAAAAAAAAAAAAGGTAAATAATCATGAAAAGAGTATAGTGTTAGATTTTTGAAAAATGTTTCAATGTATTTCTGGGAAGAAACATGGGATGTTTTTGCTTTAGTTTCAATATAGATAAATCTGTAAAGATTTTTTTCTCCTCTATTTAGAAGCTGACAGCTACATCCAGATCACAGAATGATGATGACATGGAATCCATTCCAGAAGTCATTACAGGGCTACAAAATAAATGATCTTTAAATACTTAAAATTTATTTTAATCTCTTCAGAATTTCATAAATTCATAAATGTTATTAATTCAGAATTTCTGAAGAACTATCTGGGTTTTTCTCCAGGGACGTTCTCAGCTGCTAATATTTAGAGAGTTACCTTCAGTAAATCTTGCACTGGAATAAGAGTTTCACAAGGGTAGAATTTTTACAGAGAGAAATTGTTCAGTTTGTATAGTTGAAACGAAACCAATATTACAGTGATTTATTGATTTATTAACACAAAATTAATTGGAACCCACAACCCATATCTATAACAAGAGATCATACTCCATTCTAGACAGTTGCAAATTTTTATGAAATTATTCCAAAATTTTTAAATCCCTCTCTAGTATTGATCTCAGTAGAGCACATCCTTGTTGCAGGAGATGCATGCCCAGGTTTTCCCCACCTCTGTTCTCAAAGGGCAGATGGCAGCCACGGGAGGTGACTGAGACCCTCTGAGGTGGAGATTCTGGGGTGTCCCTGTGCTGGCATTGCACAAACTGGGGGCAGCAGCTGGGAGTGCCTACAGAGAAGCAGAGCCCCCAGGCCATGAAAAAATATCTAGAAGGGTCTCCACCCTGCTGTCCTGCTCCCCTTCTCTCCTGCTCACCACAAATCTGTTTCATCTGCATTTCTGTTTAGGTGACTTTTTTTTTTCCAAGTGTCTTCTGGTAATTCTGGTAATTACTCTTTAATTTGGTAAATGGTTGTTTTCTTCTTTACCTACATCAGATTTTGGCAAATACCATCTCAGGCAGTTTGGTCATCCCACTCAACCACATCCTTACACTCACTCCTGTCCTGTTGGCTGCTGTTATCCTGGCCTATTTGCCAAGACTGGACCCTGTGAACACACCTTCTAGAAAAAAAAAAAATAAAAAAGAACATAATATAAATAATTTAAAATGGTAAAAGGGCCAAGCTGTGTGATAAGAACCCTGTTCTAATTATCTTAAATTGTAGGAAAAAATAATGAAATTGCTGGTGCGGGACTTGAATAATCAAGATTTAACATGGGGATAACGTTACTAATATCAGCATGACTTTACAGAAAATAGAGTTTGAGACATTAAACATGTATTGTCTTTTATAATTTAACACCATATAAAAAGGCTGAACTGATGGAACATAGTTCTGCAAGGCACTTGATTCATTCCAAGTGGAAATTCGATTAAGAAACTGTCTTATGACATAGTTATGGTACATGCCAAATGGATTAAAAACTAGTCTCAAAAGACTGGTAAGTGGGAAGTAATCATGCAGCAGGTGTGTGACTTGTGCAGTCCCTGATAGAATAAGTTTTTTAATCATACTTTTACCCAGTTGAAAAGACAGCAAAAACCACTGATAAATTCTCTAGATGGCACAAAGATGCTGGAACTCATGAATGCAGAATAAAACAAGACATTGATATCAAAATAGAAAACAAATACCAAAATAGGAGTCAAAATGTGACTCCTCTAGCTATAAGATCTAACACATTGATAATCAGCTCTTTTGTATGGGAGAAAAAGGTGTAACAAAATCTGAAGTCTGGAAACTTAAGTGAGAAAAAGCAAACCTCAAAATAGAGAACATTTTTTACAGTGAGGCTATTAGGATCAGTGTACCAGAACTTTCAGTCAAAATTTCTAAAGTAAACCTTGGATGTTATCATAAAGGATATTTTCTAGCTTTGCCCAGACTTAATTCAAGAAAATTCTGTGGTCTGTTACAACAAACCTGAATGGATTTTTTTTCTGTTTCTGAAGCTGCAGAAACTTCCAAAGACAGAGATTTGCAGACTCTTGAATAAATACAATAAAGCAAGAAAAAGATAAAGCCTTTTAATTTTATTAAGGCCCCTAAAGATTTATGTCTGATATTAGTAATAAATCTATATAAATTACACAAATGGTCTGGTTTCATCTGCACCTTTGGAAATTAGATGAGCAATAACCACCAAATGACAAGCATGACTTAATTTAGCCAACAAACAAGCAGGGTTTTTTCAATGACATTTCCTATTAAATAAAAGAAAGAGGGAACAGGACTTAAAAACATTCTAAACCACAGAATGTTTTTAGATATATTTCTTACAAGGTCTTCTTTACATTTATCTAGATATTAACAAAACTGGTAATAATCTGTAGAATAAAATGAACCTGTGAATCAGAATTATTTTATCTTTCTGTGCTACAGAAGCAAAATATTTCCCTATAAGGTCATAACTTCTTTTTTTATTGCAATCTACATTTTCATTCCAAACAAGCAGAGATGCATTTGCACCCACCTTTCTGACCATCACAGGCATAATGTTATTTGTCCTTAAGAAAAAAGACAGACAACATAATAATACTATTAGCTTAATACCATCCTAATGTCTAAAGTGGTTTTTTTTTTCTTAGAATGAAATAAACATTGGTGCAAAGGGCTTGAATCAAATTTGTTTAGAGAAAGTGCACTGTTCTTGCTGGAATCACTGCTTCTTGAAACTTCGATTAGTGATCTCATTCATTGTCCGGTTTTCGGCTGTTTGGAGGGCCTGGAAAGGCCCGGAGTGGCCTTGGGGCAGCCCGCGTATCAAAGGACGAGAAGAGGCTTCAGTTCTTCTTTCGGTCTCTATGTTTATTAATTGTTTATCTAAAAGATTTTCTTTCAGCCCGACAGAGGTCTGCTCAGCAGCCAGCCATGAGCACACTGTCCTGCCCTCCGGACAGTCACCTATCTTTATACCCAAAGTTACGTGTACAATATTTATCATTTTTCCCCAATACCTTTCCCCCTTATTGTCCAGTGCACTTTTAGTAATGACCAATCCCAAAGTGCCACCATCACCACAGAAGATGGAGGAGAAGAAGAAGAAGAAGAAGGACAGGACACGCCCCAATTCCTCCATCTTACTTCTCTAAACCCCCCTGTACAGAAATCCTAAACCCTGTGTCTCACCCTCTAATTAACTAATCCCTTCACCATTCACCCCGGTGAAATCCTCCTATCCTCATACAGGTGTCGTCTCCTGTGTAGGATCAAAGTCCAGCCACCAGACACTTCTGGCAACATTCCAGGACTCCCGAGCCCCCCAAGGGTGGTCTCGGTGGCTCGGCACCTCAGTCCTGAGGTGCTGAGATCCCACAATTCATCTCCTGTAGCAGTTATGTTCTACTTTGTAATGTCAAATGACGATCACACATCCACCACATTTCTGAATGTTTTCTCTTCAGATGAATGTTGCAAAATTTAGCAGAGAATATGTTAACAGTTCTAAAATTCCTTCCTCAAATGATTAATTCCTGCTGGTTCTTTATTTTGTGTCTGGGCTGACACCAGTTCAGAAAAGATTAAGGTTTTACTGCACTCGTAATTCAGATCATTATTTCAGTAGTTGCAGCCAGAATCCTTTCTCTTATATCAGGGTGTAGAAATTACCATCCTCTCACACTACCCTGAAATGCTGCTCCCTCATGGGCATTCAGCAATTTTTCTTTCCAAGTAACTCATCTTTCCATACATGAGCTCAGTCACACAGAGGACTTAAAATGATTTGAAAAGTTTTGTTACTGTATTTTTTACAATTACTTACCCATTATATGTTTATAAAAGCATATATGGAAAATGAGGTGCTTTTGTATGCATCTAATTAAAATGTATTTTAATATGAAATTTTACAAAAAATATAATATTTGAAAATATATAATTTTTACCTTCTTCACCCAATTTTAGTCAGGCTATAGCTGCAGAGAGAATTTGTTTTACAATGCAGGCACATCTCTAGCAATATCTTATGGCACAAAAAACCCAGTAGATTTTTAATTTGCATAACATTACACATATTTGCATAAAATATTGCCCAGTGGTACTAAGAGCACCAGTTTCTCCCTAAGCCCCAATTAATTAATCTGTGTCCCTCCAGACTTAAAACAATTTATTATGCATTCTTAGTATAGAAACAGCAATTAATTATATGCTTCCTAGCCCCACATCAATCATTGTGTGCCCTCCAGACAGCTTTGCACCTCTCCTAGCCCCACATCTGGCTGGAAACACACCCTCCTCTTTTTCCATAGATGAAGAGGGCTTCTGCAATTTTGCCACTCAGTAGAGAGCTCTAGGATCTCCCTGTTCTTCTTGTTGCCCATCAAGGTTTGAAGTTTTAGGACTGGTAGGGTAAAGCCTCAGCAGCCATACTAATGTGTATCTAAGGACTGCAAGAGAAGTGCAACTCATTTTTTGTCACCTTTACTTTTTTTCCCCCATCTTTTTTGTGAACTGAATAGAAATGTTCGCCTATTGCTGCAGCCACACTTGGGAGCAAGAACTGCAGTCAGCCTGGAACGATCCAACCATATAAACCACTATCCAGACATTGGTTAAGTGTAGGGAATACAAATTTTAAAGGGGAATATAAGTAGTACCTGGAGAAAATGCAGAATGTAAGTGGTAGCTTGAGAAAAATGGTGGATAAGGAACTATTTTGAATCAACCTCTTTACAGAATTAACTTGTATATTTGTTTGCCATTTACTTATTATGCATGGTCTGTGTGACACTACGCCCTTTGCTCTTGAGATAAAAAGATAAATTAATGCCCCATGTCTATCTGAGTGTTCATGCATTAGATTTTCAAATTTTAGATAACAACCTTATTCAAGAGTAGAGGTGAGGAAAGATGAAGTTTCCAAAAGTTTTTCTTTTTCCTTTACTTTCAGAACAAAGGTGAAATTCATGGCTGCAGGAAAGGAGTAGGGGGCAATTAAAATGCTGCCTTCCTTCCCAAGGCCTCCCTTGGCTGAGTAAGGTCAATATACCAAGGAAAGAGCACTCTGACATGACTGAAAAAATTAAACCTTTCTTCTCTCCTTCCTTTTTACTCTAGCTTCTAGAATAACTTTAAATCCTTCTCCATGGTATCTGTTACTTGTGTGGAGTTTCTAGGCTCCATTAGGTGCATTGCATTAGGTACATCATCCTTCAGTTCTGTTCATTAAATTTAAAATGTGCATGCCATAAAATAACTACGCATTTTAAGTTTACTGGGGGAATATACTTTCTTTTTCTCTGCAACACTCCTTATATGTTGAAAATTTATACCCATTTGTGTTTGTTCTGATACAAGAGGTACAGGCCTGCCAAAGGTCCCATTGTGACTATAAACTCAAGCTTTAATAAACTAACATAGCTACGTTTTTTATTAACTGCTACCTATCACTGTTCTTCTGTCCTTGTGCTCCCAGGGATGAATCAGCACCTTCAAAGCATTTCTGTGCCCCTCACTGAGAGATGGGCCCCAAAGAAGCACAGCAGGAACAGGGCAGTATTTGCCCAGGACTTTTACAGACAGGATTGGTCATGAAGTTATTTTTAAAGAGCAATGAAAATGTCTATTGAATGCTATAGACAAGACAATTTGGTGGGAATGGGAGAGAACAGACATTTTTCTGCCTTAGCTGGATGATCTGCCTCTTTTTTATCTCTTTACCACTTACACACTGTCATAAAAACAGAGACCTGAAATGTATATATGCTCAGCTCCATCAATACTGTGCAGTTCAGTAATTTACTTTGCTAAACCTACAGCCTTCACAGGAAATTGATTGCTTATTTTCTTTTTCGGAACTTATTTTTTTGTGATTCTGTTTCAGGAGCTGCTACTAGATAAAATTCTTGAAAGCTGTAGGAAGATTCTGTTTTCTCTTTTCTTCTCTGTCTACTCCAGCATCAGTGATGGTCCTTCCTTCATGAGGGAAAAATAACTCAAGTCATAACTATTTTTGACTCTTAAAAATGTAAACCGATCTTTTATTTCCCTTAGGTTTCCCTCCAGAAAGCTTATTTCACTTAAGTGCGCTTGATTTCTGTAGGTTGCATCTCTTCCTATGAGCAGTATCTAAACCCTGACTTGTTCAGTGCATGGCTTCTGGATCATATCTAGCCCATGATACTGAAATGAATGACAATTTTCGATAGCATAGAAAACTATATACATGGTTAGCATTGACAGTGCTATTGTTGAATAGCATTGTTAGGTGAGGAAGCCTATTTTTTGTCATACAAGCTGAAAGTAGAGAGGTCTTGCTGGCTTCTGGAGGCTGTCCTGAAACCAGTGCTTTGTGTGGGAAACTAGACACGGCTTCCAAGGAAATTGACAGGATACAATCCTGGAAGTTTATAAGTGAAAATTGGTCCTTTCCCTCCTGTGGTGGCATCTTGGAAAAGTTGGAGTGAAGTCAGCAGGAAAGCAGCATCTCAGGCATGATGGGAGGTGAAGAATACAGGTGAGAGGTGTGTGGTTAGAGCAGGGGAATGAGATGTGTCCGCTGGGGTGAACGAGCACTCATGCTTGGAGAGGAGGGGAGCAAAGAACAACGGGGCAAACTGGGAATCTGAGCACTGAGAAAGAGATGTGAATGCATCTGGGGCAAATGTTCGCAGATCTCACACCTTGGTTTCTTTCAGGAATGGGAATTGGAATAAACAAGGTTATCCTCAGGGAAGCTGTGGGTGTTGCATGGATCTCTGGAAGGTAGCTGCAAAAGGAACCATAGGATATTTCTGAAAACATGGCATGAAACAGTGAATATTCAAACTGTGATGAAAATGAGGGGGATATAATTTCAGAATGATGTTCTTTAGAAGAGACAACTGAACAGCTGGCAAGCACTAACTGCATCTCAATAGTGTTGTTATCTGCCCTTCCTCACTGAGTTTCAGGCAATTGAGAGGATCCAGGACAAGAGACATAAAGCTGAATGATGATAGGTAACACTTAAAACTTTTAAGTCTAGGAATACTTTGGTCTCAAAGAGATATTAAGGCTTCACGAGGTTCCTATGACTCATCCAAACACATTTTTTCGTACTAAAACAAAGTTAACTTCTTCCAAAACTATGCTTTCACAGCTGGACCTGTCTCTATTCTTTACAAAAAGTCCAGAAGCATTGCTGAATGAGAGGCATACAAGCAAAGGTATATGACAAATGTCTATTGTTACTGTGCCCAATATTTCTCTCAAATTTCACTAAATAGTCTTTCTCCTCAGTTCAAGGTCTCATGAAAGACCAGAGAGTGAGTGAAGATGAACTTCTTAACAGTTGAAGAGAAGGTTGATGTGGGCAAAAAGGAAAACTTTAAAAAATTCATTACCTTGAGATTTCATTCTCTACTGAACACATCTGTGCTTTGATGATAGGGACATTTGGCAGACTTGCTTTTATACCGAACTTCTGCTGCTTTGAGAGTTACTGCTGTTTTTGGACACTAAAGTAGGCAAGGCTCCAAAAAGATTTCCCACTAGGCTTGGAAGGGTGCTCTACTTTGTCACATTAGATTTAAACTTGTCCACAGTGATGCACACCTCTGTGACCTGCAGGTAGGATTACATGCAGCACCTATGAATGAAATCACTATGCAAAAATAAGTGTTCTAGCTAGTTCAGAGCTCACAAAGAGCACATCACAGTGGAGCTGTAATGTGCTCTCTGTGCATGCTTTTCCAAAAAGAAGAAGATTTGTCCTCATTAGGGCCTTCTTTAGCACCATTTCCTCCTTTTTAAGTGACTGCATCCTTCTGAGAATATTAAAGTTAACTGAAGCAAACAGGATGATTAATTCAAGAGGCATATATATATTTAGTAAGTGGGTGTTTCAAAGACTGTCTGAGGAGACTAGTTGGAGATCTGATCTGGTTAGCAGTGATTCTCCTACAGAGCAAAATTCAAATATCACACCTTGGTCAGAGTATTCCATGGAATTGCAGGGTCACAAGATTATTGTGACATCATTTAGTCCAACTTCTCTGATCAAGAATGCCTTAAAATAATTTATTTTTATGAATTTGGAGTTGCTTGGGGGAAAAAAATTAGACAATGCTTCAAATATTTCTAAAGATAGATAAATACATAAGTAAATAAATTAAAGCAAGACCATCTACTTTGCCTGTAAAATTTGACCAGTTATACAGTGCATTTCCATGATGTTCAGGCCAAATGCTCTAATCTGCTCATATTTTATTTTGTTTTCTCTTTTCATGATAGATGTTACTTGCTTTACTTGCTAGCTTTGCTTCAGATTATTGTCGTAGTGGGATTTGCTCTTGTCAAGGTTGCTGTTGCTGTTTTCCCTACCCACTCAAAGCATTGTCAAGACAGAATTTGACAGCATGAGTGCACAAAGTCCAACTCATCTGGGAACATTCAGATATACACTAAACCCTGCAAGGTACCTTCTGCCTGAAAGGCAAAACTACTGAATCATTTGGGTTTATTGTAGGACCATCTGTAAAACACAAGTAAAGGTGGGCTGGTACATCCCACACTCATCACACTCATTACATAGGCTCTCTCCTAGGAATAAATGTGGCCCAGATGAACTTGCAGACACCTGACATAATAAGTATGAATCTCATGAAAATTTTAATTTGATGATAAGATTTCACATTAAATAAGCATAGGATTGGAGACATGTTTGATTTTTTTCTTTTATTGTAAGTACTCAGTGCTGGGCTTTTTTCTTAATCCTACTGTAAATTTTTACTTTTTTTTCTTTTATTTGCCTTTTTGACATGTGCAACAAGTATGGTTTATTGTTGATATTTATTATTTGCATACAATTATGTTTATAAATCTACAGCCAAAATTATAATTACCTCTATTCCTTAATTAAGGAGATGTTTTTAGGAATAGTGTGTGGGATTTATGTCATTATTATCAGCAAACAAGGCTTTTCCTTTTCCTGAATCATGAAAAAACTGTGTCAGGCAGGTTGCACACCTGTTTTTCTGATGCTTGAAAATTTTTAGTAGCCCACATAAGAATGTTGCCTGAAATTTAGAAAGTCTTATCAGTTATCTCTCTACAACATTACACTAAGGCAGTCATTTCAGCTGTTTTTTTAGAAGCTGGCAAATAATGTAGAAAATGAAATACATTTTCTGGATATTTTGGAGGTCTCAACCACTGCTGCTGGGTAAAAAAATAGCAAATTTTCTATCAAAATTCTCTATCAAAATGAATCAAATATTCTATCGAAATGAGTCAATTCCAGTTGTTATTAGAAATACCAGCTACAGGAATTAAAGCAATAGTCCATAATATTATTTGACTGGTAAATAATTTCAACTAAAAAAACCCACAAAATTCACTACTTATTCTAGAATATTAATTTTCTCATTCAAAGTACAACTAGAGCTGATGCTTGATAATGTTTATTTTCTATATCCTCATACATGCATTTTCTTTACATAAGATTTTTTAAATAGAAGGCGTCTCTGGGTTCCAAAACTTCTTCATATGAGGAACAATATTCCTTTTATGCCCACAGAATGTGTTTTAGATTTAACAAGTCTCATCAGCACTGCCACATTTGAATTCAGGGAGTTTAAGAATAAACCTTATTACACCAAACACTCTCAGGTATGGCATCACTTTACCGCACAAATGAAAAATGAGAAATGGTTGAAGTCACATAGGAGCTGTAAAGCCTTTTGCACATCTTCATGGCTTTTCTTCTTTGGAATAACACAACTGCTGTACAACCCAGCCCTTTATGCCAGCAGTAAGGACCACCCCACACAAACCCCTGTACACCTTCAAACTTCTCTGAGCTGTGTCTGGAGCTCAGCCTCTGTGCACAGCCTTGTCCTTGATCATACATCAAGTTATACCATTACTGAATGGAGGTAATCTTGCAGGATGCTTTCGAAGTTAGATAGAGAAATTTAAGATTTGAGAGGTGTTTTGACATGATTAGACAAAAATAAGTGTAACTAGATCGTCCATAAGAGTTAAAATGAATATTTGCCCAAGTAATTCTGGATAAAACATCTTAATGCACCTGTACTGCCAACTGTTTCATTTGACTGCATTTGATTCAGATCTTTACTTAGAAGCAGCTTTAGGCTTTTTTCATTCTCTATGACTTTTATATGTCATTCTTTATGAAAATTGACTACTGATCAACATATTTTTTCTGTACTGATTGCTGTAAGACTGCAGGGCTCATATTTAAAGATGCTAAGGAGCTATATGCTGGAAAGCAGGAAGAAGGGTTGCCAATCAAGATACATACTGACTGTTTCAGTATAGCAGTTGATTTGGAAATTGCCAAATATTATAGTAGACAGCTTGCTTGCATATTTGTGGAGTAGAATAGTTTCATAAATAAAACTTTTTTTTTCTCTAGATATTTAAACATGGACTTAAAGCTTAAGAAAATCAGCATTTTTAAAAATATTATTGCATGTTTACAGAGAAGAGCTTTTTACCTGTGCGAGAACACTTGAAAAAAAGATAGCATGTATAGGCTCAGTGTGCTTTATACCAAAATCTGTAGTTCAAATATCCTATTGTATTTAGGTCATACCTCCACACAGGCATTAACCCAGAAGAAGCTGCAGAAAGTTACCTCTGAGAAGTTACTACAAGGAATATTTGGAGGGGTTTGTTTGGGTTTTTGTGTTTGGGGTTTTTTTTGTTCATTTGTTTGTTTTCAGTTGTAAACCATTCACATAAGATGAGGCTTTTCTGAAGAATTTTAAGAACAGCAATGAAACTTTCCCCATGATGGTCATCCTCAATCTAGATGGGGTGTCTTCTACCACCCCCTTTTCCCCATTTTCTCTAAAACAGGAGAGAGGCATTTTTGGAAAAAGATATCATTCTACAAAGCACCAGAGTCCACTATTTACAGCACTAACCTGGATTAAGTCCTGGATCAGGCTGATACAGGAGAGACCTGAATCTGGCTTTCTCAATTTTTAAGTGAATGCTCTAATTACAAGGCTGTAAGATTTTCTGCAGAGAGAATTGCTCCTCCTTGTAGAGTGAAAATAAGTGATGGATCTCTATTACAGATTTTGAAATGCAAACCTTTTTTATTTCAATATTGAAAAGGAATGACATTTTTCAGTCAATAGAAAAAAAAAACAGCCAAAATGAAATAAAATAACAACAGCAAAATATCACTACTTCTAATATGACAGAAAGGTAAAAAAATTACTTTGTTATCTTTTCTATAATAAAATTTCTGCATCATTCATTGGAAGGTTTTAAGTTCTTTTTGGTTTGCTTTGATTGTGTATGTCTTGGTTTTGTTTTACAGTTCAACATTTGAGTCAAAGACCATTAAAATACTATCCTGTTTTGAACTTCCATTTCTTGCAATAGTTTGCCGGCATCTTGAAGAGGTAGGGCATTAGAAATAGAAATAGTCAGCCGATAATTTAAAAGGAGGAAAAGAATGGAAAAACCTTTTCACTTATCCTGGGAGAGGACAGGACTAAAAAGAGAGCCTGGACAGATTCTTAAACACCTGTGCTTTTTATTTGGAGGATACTTTGTTTATTTAACTTTCTAAAACTGTGATCATAAAGGGGCAGAAATATTTTGCTACTTAGAACTTAGCCATGTATTTGACTTTGGTGAGTCCATCTTCTTACCTGCTTTTCTAGTCAGGAACTGCATATATCTCTTCCATGGAAACAATCTTTATACCTGTTTCATCTTTTATTAATATTTTTATTCTGATTTCTAGCCTTAGGAATCAGGAGTAGTGGGGGATTGGGTGGGGGTAGATTTGTTGGATGGTTTCTTTGGTTTTGGCTTGGTTTGGGGTGTTTTAATGAACACAAGGAAGTTATCAGAAGTTGAATTTGATGCTTAGGGCTTGCAAGGATAGTTGCTTCATCTCCTTTCCCCACCCTAGTTTTTAACCCAACATATTGCCTTCGTTATTAACCTTCTAAAAATTCATTAGCGCATGGCCTGTACTATTGGTATAGAACTATACAAAATTGCAGCTCATAGGAATTACTAATTTTTAGTGAGATTTCCTTAATTTTTAATTCAAGGGTTCTTTTGAACAGGGAGGAAATTGATTTTATGAGGATCTGAACAAAGTTTATTACTCAGGGTAATATCAGCTCAAGACTTTCAGTATTCCTTGGGCAGGTGAAGATGGCCAGTATTTCTTTCTTTCATTCATGTATAGGCATGTATGAGTCAACCATTTTGCATTTTTTATGAAGAGTAACTGCAGCCTCCAGAGAAGACAAAAGTCTCTTGTGGCACTGATAGCAATAGCTTTAACCAGGAAGTTAGGCAATGCGGGTCTTATTGACTGTCTCATCCCGGCTGCTTACTTATTTCACCCATGAATGTGCTACTTTCCAGGTTTTCTTTGTTGCCAGATGCAGAGTCTGTTATGACTTTAAAAAAAAGAGCAAAACAAAACAAAACACAAACCAAACAGGAAACCATACTTTTTCCTTGTCATTAAATTAGTTGGGCTAAAATTCCTTCTCAAATTTTTGCTCTGTGTTTCTCAAAATTTGTGTATAGATATGAAGATAACCAATTTACACAGATATACACTGCAGAATTAGTATAACCAATTTCTCTATGCTTATATATTACTTTTACAATTCTATTACTTGAAATTCCATTACTTAGATTGTAAACCTGGGTGACTAGAGGTAAGACTCATGAAATATAAATTTATGTCAGGAAATAAGGAAAATCACCCAGCCAGACCCTAGTAGTATATAGGATATTAATTTAGAGCATGTTTTAAGTGATGTTCGTAATTTATTTTTATTAAGTATTAAATGTTAAGCTGGTAAAAAATGAATACAGATAGGACTTCAACAGGCATGGAGGTTAATCAAAAGCTTCATATTTACCTTTATCTTAACTGAAATATTTTTAAAGAAATGTTTTTCTACATCTTCAGTTCCATTGTTTTCCCACTTTCCTCCTTCACCCCAGAACAGGAGAACTGTACGGTGAAAAATATATGCTAAGGGTGCATGGGGTGAGCATTAAGGAGTAGTTTCCTTAAATGTTGTTATGTTTGCCTTTGCAAAAGTGTTTCCATGGCTGCTGCTCTTGGAATTTGATTAACATTGCCTGGCATAAGTGCTTTTGCTTACAAGGCATTTTTAACTAAGAATTTTGCTGATCTCTTTATATTTATGCAAAATATATTATAAAAAAGTCTAAAATATAGATATTGGAAACTAGGTAACATTTTAAGATAAATTGATTTTAATTGCAAAATTACCAAACCACTCTTGCAAATTAAGTTACAAATCACATGCAACTGTAAAGTGAATTAATTTGTCATGATTAATGACAGTGAAAACCACATGAATTAATGAATGACCACCTACTTTAGAATGTTTCTAAACTAAGGCAATATCATGCCTATTGACTAATTCTGAATTGCACTTTAAGTTCTAAAGAAGTGTAAGGTCATTAATGAATGACTGAAAGCCAAATGAATTAGATATTAAGTGTCTGGCCAAATGAGCAGCAAGTCAATTTATTGGGAAAGGTCGCTTTAAAAACTCAGTTGCTGCTTTCAGACCTCATCAACAGCTTATACATCATAGGTGTCCTGCAAAGCTGTTGTATTAAATAGTTTAAATTCAGGATATCCCTTTATTAGAGTTAGATGAACACTTTCCTTTCCTGATGAGAAGGTCTGCTGTTCAGCTCATTTCACTGCTCCTGATGTGGCCAGGAAACTTCTTGATTCTACCATCACTGAGTCTGCTTGAAGATCTTGCAACAGCACTGAGCTGTCTGCACACAGATGTGCAGTGGGTGCTACAGAACAGAGTGAGTTAGCACTCACTGAGAAGTAACAGGGAAAGTATAGCAAAAGACACTGGGTCAAACAGAGGGGCTTCTACACAAGTTGATATGCCCTGTATTTTGGGTCAAGGGTTTAAGAGCAACCAAAGCTGAGTCTTTGCCTTATCCAACTCTTCTGTTTAACTGAAATTCCTCACTAAACACACTAAACACTGATTAGGGTAAAATTTCCTGAATTCAGAAATAAAAAAAAAAAAAAAAAAAACAAATAAACAAATCAGCATCCTTTGAACTTTTAGAAAGATAGATAAGCTTAGAAGTATGTTTTCCATAACACAATATCTTAAACTATACTGAGTCAGAATTGAGAAAGTATTTAAGTAGTGAACCTTCCTTAGTTCCACATGCCAAAATGTTTCATCCTAAGTCACATAGCAGGCTTCATCTTCACCACTGCATTATATAAATTGCTATATGCCAGTAGTTATTAGTAAAACAGAGAATCTGAAGAAGAAACAGTTTGAACTAGCTTGAATATATCACAAGGTGGGAAAGCATCTCAAGAGCATGTCTAGTTCAGTACAAAAAGATTTATAAAAAATACCAGAGGATTCTATTTCAAATCTCTGCATCTGTTGTGTCAAAGAATAGACTCCTAAATTTTTGATCCTTAATCCATTTAAATGAGTCTTAGAGAAAACTGCAAACTAGTCCTTGAACCTTTCAGCTCTACACGTACACTTTTTCTGAAAGCAGGTGAATAAAATCTCCATTAAAATAAATTTTTAAAAAAATTTCAACCAAGACTGTATTTGGATTGAGTGAAAATTGAAACACAAGTATTTCTCTTATTAAGGTGCAGCAGGTACTTGGGTGACTTGTGTTTATATTAGCAAGACTTGTCTTCACTTGCTTAATAAATCTTAAAAACAAGCCCTGCAGATATTTTTGTAGTTAAGTAAAGATATATTCCAGACATTGTTGAACAAGAAGACTTTTACCTATTAGAACTAGATTAATGCCATAACAATGAGAACTAGAGGAATAAATTCTGTTCAGTGGTGAAGCTTCTAAGCTCTGTTGGTCCTAAATAGCCGGAAAAGCAAAGGACAAAATCTGGTTTCTGCCAAGTTAATTGTCATTACAAGTTAACCATTAGAGTTTATAGAAGGATAATCCAACATATTTGTTTCCAGCATATTTTCTTGGTTTGCTTTCTTCTCCCCAACCTGGAAGTGGTTGCTACTGCCCCTTTTCCACCAATTTGCAGTGCATTTTCAGATTTGGAATGTTTAAAGGTCTGTGGAAACTATGTACAAGTACAAGGGACTTCCTGCTCAATTTAGATTGAAGCATATGTAAATATCTATACAAGATGCAGAATATTTCTGAAAGAAAGGGAAACTTGAATTTCTTTCCACAAAAACCCATCATCCTTTATCACAGTAGCAGATTTTTGTGCTGTTCCAGGCAGTAGTTCCAGCCTATAATTATTTACTTCCTTACAGCTGCAGCAATGGATGTATGTGCTGTTTTTGCACACAGATGTAGGGAGATGGCTCAGTCAGTACCAGGCTTTCCCTTCCAGCAATGGGCTCTCCAGCAGGAGGAAGGGTCATGCTTATCACATAGGTAAATAACAGAGAGAGCTGTCTTCCCTGATAGATGCAGACTTGGACATCTGCTCCTTCCCATTAATCAGTCACGAGGGCTGATAGGGAAGTTTGTGACAGGCCAGTGCAAGTTGGTGATTATTGAGGGAGGTGAAAGTGAGTTCTACAGCCTGAAATATGCTGACTGTTCCAGAGAGAGAGAGAGGGAGGGAGAGATGCACCCAAATATTAGATAGATGAGGGAAAATAAAACACAGGAATTCGTTCAAATATTAACAGTTTCAAGGCTTTTCAGCAACCTCTAATAGCTCACTATGGGCATAAGTCTGAAGGCAAACACTAGTGCTGTCTAGGGTACAGTTTTGAAACTCTTCCCACCAGTTTATGATGTGTATTTCCTCAGTCATATCCATTTCACTTTTCTTACTTGCTGAAGTTTCTCATAATTATTTTCTTAATAGTGCATTGCGGCATGTGAATTTGGCATAATTTGAAGGGAGTTATGGTAAAGTATCAGCTCCGTGGAACCCTCAGACAGCAAAGAAATGATGGCTGTGAGTTTATCTCCTTTTGAGGATTGTCCATAAGCTTATTTGAATCACAAAGGGTTATACACATTTATGTCATCTTTGGGTGCAATCTGTTCACCTGAAGTGGTTTCTAGAGAAAGGATACTAATTTTTTTTTCTCCAGTTCCGCAAAAGGTATAATAAAACTTTAAACTGTGGGAAGTGTTGTGTAATTTAGTGCTCTTTATTCACTGTTAGATGTAGGAGTAGTGGTATTTGAAGTTTTCTATTTTGTTTCAATCATAGCATACATTGGGGTTTTGTGATAGACTGGTTTCTAAAGGCATCCCAGTGAAGCCTATTAAATTCAACGTCCTGATCAGCTTGTGAGGGTCTTCCTATTAATGGCCACACTCCCACCAGAGATAGGTGGAATGTTTTTTCTTAACTTGGCTGATGCCAGGACACAGCCATAAGTGCTGTTATTTTTTCAGAAAGCACACAAAACAAAATGGAGCTTGACTGAAAAGCCTGAGGGCTACTGTTACTTAGGGTTCCCTTTGTCTAACTGTTTGCTCAACCTTGTTTATGAGCCAAAATCCCTATACAACTTGCTTATGAAGACAAGAACTTCTTGTTAGTATAACTGAACAGAAAACTCAACAATCTAATCATAGTATCACTTGTTTGTCTCACACCTTTGTTATTTCTTTGTTGGGTTGCAACTCTATGTTACATACAAATGTACCACATGGCTATCTTTAAAATATGTTAAACACCATTTCTTTGCTCTCTTTGTTCCCCCCAAAATCAGACTTGTGCAGCTCCAGGTGCTTCATTTCACTAGTCCTAGATATCTTGTTCTACACACAGGAACTCTTTCATTCTTATAACTGCATAAAACAGTGGTTGGGGCATACAGAAGTAAACAGAAATAAAACAAAAGAGGGTCAAAAAGAAAGGTAAAAAATTAGAAGATAAAATACCAACTTATGTTAGAGCTCAGCTAGATGGAAATAAAGTGCAGTCAGGTTGAGACAACTGCAGAGAGTTAGCCTGACAGCCCCAGTTCCGATGCCCATTAAACTCAGTACCTTCAGCTTTAAGTTTTTATTCCACATCACAGGGATTTTGGGTATGTACAGACATTATTTTTCTGTGCTTCTTTTTCTCTGTTGAGGGCATTGTAAATCACACTGTCCTATGTTCCTGTCAGGAGTCGAATGTAACCAACATCAGAACAGAAGGTTCCAGGGATGATTTTTATTCACTCTTTTACAAAATCTGCATTTGGAATGGAGAGAAGGATATATCCATGCCTAAAACAAAAGTCTTTCAGAGCCTGGCTCTACGCAAACCACAACATAAATATGTGCATGGAAAACAAATCTCAAAGGAGTACTGCTTAAGTAACCTTTCTGTTTGCTATTGCTCCAAAGGAGTCTACCAATAATTTAATCTCATACTCACTTTTCATAATAATAAGCTTCCTTTTGTCAGACACAGGAAGTTACTTTCCCCAAAATGACCTTAGGCATGGAAGCTGCATTCTTTTTTTTGAGAGAGCAAGCTGGAGTTTACATATGGCTGCTGGACAAGTGCTAAAATGAACATAAGCCAAGGACAGAAGGCTTCTTGCAGGCACAAGTAAGATAACAAGTAAGAGAGGCTATTAATACATGTAAAGTCCCAAACATAAACCCCATTTTAAAATCTTTAATGCAATATTTAAGGAAATGCCAATTGTTACAGTTTCATTATCTGCATTTGTGAGAAGAACTTATTTGGTAGTCAGGAGGAAAATTACTTCCCAGATTTCAAAAGGTTTCTCCACAGCATACTTCTGTGCTCCACTCTCTCTTGTCCATTGCTCAAAATTTAGCAGACTTTGGACTTTAGAAAAGGTATATAATTTTTTTTTAATATTAAAGTTTCATCTATATTAAGAAGCATTTGGCAAAATAGAAATGGACCACTAATCAAAGCAGTTGGCCCTATAATTCTTGTATTTTCTGTGTCCAAAATTTGGGGATTTACTCCAGCCAAAATTTAGTTTGCCACTGACAGCACATGATTGAAGCCATCTGAAGGACTCTTGTTTTGTTCTGCCTCTGCCCTCATTAGGTATGGGAAAACATTTGGTGCATGCTTGGAGCAGAGCTCATGATTTCAGTTTTCTCCCAAAGAGGCTTGGTTACCATGACCAAAAAACAGTCTCTGGACTCAGCCACCACATGCTGAGTGGGGTCAACCACTCTGAAACATATCACTGTACCAAACATAGCTGCAGCCAGAAATCCTCTGCATTGCAGAAGATAAGAAAGCCTAAAATTTAAAGCAAAAACAAATGTTTGTTTCACCATCTTAATGTTTAATCATGTGAAGTTTTTCTTTTGAAGAAGCTGTCAGGAAGAGAGACATTTGTGCTGTCTGCAGCTCCCCAGGCAGCATCCTGTACTGACACAGAGCACTTTGGCTACCTCGACTTTCAGTTCAAAACAACTTCACCTGCTGCAAGCTTACTGCTTCCTAACAGCTCATTTGTCAGGAAAAGCTCATGCTCAGCTTATTAGCAGCCCATTTTTACGGTCATTATCCATGCTTCCCCAACATCTGGCTAAGTGTTGTACTCCAGATTGCGGCTGTTCTGCGAAGTAGTTTTAGCGACTTAAAAGGCTGTTTAAGTCATGCTTATAATCCTTCCTCTGTTTCTTATCTGTGGGGTGATTCTGGAGAAGGAGCTGTCTCACTTCTACCTTTTGCATGCCCTTAGCTGACACTGAAGTGCTCTGAGTAAGGACCATCACTTTATTTTTTCCCATCTGGTGGCCTAGCTAAGTGGGTAGTCAACCTCAGATGAAAATTATTTTTTGGTGACAATTGCCTAGCAATACAGTTGTCCTATTGTCTCTGCATAATTGGTTCTGTAGTGCCTTAGATGATCTTGTAATGAACTGGAAAGGTTTTATTTAATGTGTGTTCTTCATGCATGCCACTGCTAGCAAATAACTATATCAAGTAGAAAATATTCTGCAGAATTAGGACCATGTTCAAAGTTTAACTCTCGATAAAAACTTTAGCAGAATGCCTGAATACCAATTCTACATCATTGATTTTTATATATATTTCAAAGGAAAAGAGATAAAAGTATTTTTAAAATTATGAACAATTTCTTTGTCTTCCCAGGAAAAGGGTATTTAATTTTCTGAATTCATTGAATGTGTAGTCTTTCTTATTTCTATTTCCTACAATTTAACCTGGGTTTTGTTTTCATTTAAAGATTTTCTTCTCTTTTTAATAAGGAAGATGGAGTGTTCAATTATGCGGGTAGCAAAATACCCATCTGCTTGTTAGGATTTCCAAACTGCCCAATAATGCTTTGTCATTTCCCACCCATCAGCTCTTGGAAATGGTGCTCCTCCAAATGACAGTACAGCAGAAAAAACGTGATTGAAGTCACTCGACTCACTGAACACATCTGAGTCTACCAGCAAGATGCATCTGAACAGTCCAAACACTAAACAACTGCCAGTTGAGACACTGATTGGCACAGCTAGCAATGATTCCTGGCCAACCTGCTTTCTGACAGCCACAAACTAGCTTTCCCCTCTTGATTGTCTTGCTTTCCTTGTCGTCTTGCTTACTGAACTTTGGGTTGTACATAACAGCTGACAGGTGTTTTCCCAGGGGTGATAAAAATGCCCTAGCTCAGTCATTATCTGACAGTTTTCAGGCTGTCCCACACCAAGGGAGTGATAGATGGGCCATAAGACAAGTAGGCAAACAGTTACACTTGGCAAAATTGCAGGCTTTTCTGGAGGGGAGGAAACAGTCAATCTCACGATTGCACTCTGCCTGACACTACCCAACTATTTGCAAAGTGCATTCAGAGTGTTCAGACAAGGAATGACGTTGACTGGCAAAAGCTGAGAAGAAAGGGCTAAATGTCGGGCTCTTTGTGGGAGCTCTGAAAGATCCTGGCAGATGAAGTAAATTCTGCAATGCAGAATGACGAAAGAGTGATGGAAGCCAGGAAGCAGGATGGCAGTAGTGCTGCAAAGGGTTACTTTTAAAAACTTTTATACTAGTTTGAATCAGTTTAGACTTTAAATTCAGCCCTTAAATTAATTGCTATTATTTACATTGTTGAATTTTATTAAAAGCATTAAGGACTATTGCAATTTTTACAGAATAGGATCTGTACAGTTGGTTCTCTCTACGGATGATTTTCAGCCTTTTTAAGCTTAGGGAAGCTGATTTCAACAGCAGTTCAGTGCTAGGAGAAATCCGAGTGCATGAGTGGGCCACATTTTATAGTAACATGAAGGAAAATGAACAGGAGATGTGATATATTCACAAGTCTTAAAGCACGATCTCCCACAGCACACTTATATATATCCAAACTGGTGACATCTGCATAAGCGAGGTATAGAGTGGGTGGAAAATTGCCTAAACTGCCAGGCTCAAAGGATGGTGAACAGTGGTACAAAGTTCAACTGGTGCTTGGTTACTGTTGATGTAGCTCAGGAATCCATAGGGTTCATGCTCTTAGTTTTGACACCGTTTGAGTGGCATGTCCTCTCAGAAGCCTGCAGGTGGCCCAAAACTGCTGATTTGGGATGTTCGACTCATTTCTGGCCAGGGCTGATATTGTGATGAGCATGGACACCAGGGAGCAACGTCCCAGCAGAAACCTCATGACTGAACAAGGCACCAAGGAGCGTAAATGCTTTCATGTTACATTACAACAGAAATTGTTGGGCTGGTTTTCAGAAGCCTTAAGCAGACTTGTCAGTGCCCATACCAACAACTCTACTCAAAGGAGCACAAGCGCCCTTTCTTTCTTATTTTGTTTTCAGGTTGTAGTTTTTATCTACATTCCTATAGATTTTACTGTAGTATTATATTCAAACATTTTTACATTATTTATAGAGCTTTAAGTTGAAAGAACATCAGAAGCTTCAGAAAAAGAGAAGAAATAAAAACTAGAATACGAAATGAACACTTGTAGGACTCTAAATCTCTAATTTAGAGATTTTCTCCCTAAAAAATAAATCTTACTCATTATTATAATCCCATCAACTTCAGTGACTTTCTCTAGGAGTGGTAGTATTAGGACAAATAGATGAAAAGATGATATAATCCTATAATTTGAAATAAGACACAACTTGAAGAATTTCAAATTGGTAGTCTGGTTTCTAGGACGAAGAGCAGAAATACTTCACCTAACACAGTGTGAACACCCAACAATTACCTCACTTTTGAACTTTGAGACAAGAGTGAGGAATTCCACTGTTTATCATTCTTGCCCAAATAACTCTGCAGTTAGAATTTAAAATTTCCATGAAGGCACAGCCTTACCTATTAGTTAGATTTTGTAAGATGTGGTTTTTTTTAAAAAAATAGCTAATAGTTTTTTATCTCTTTCATTATTTAATTATGGATTAACTAAATCTCTTTAAACTCACACAGAGTTTAAATTCTATATACAGATAGTGAAGGTTTATTATAATGCTAAATTCTGTCATGGCTGTGCCCAGCTAAAGATAGATGTTATCTGAATTACTCAATTATTGGTTTGTCCCTAATTTTAAGATTACAGATAGCCTAATCCAATCTGAACAAGGTACCTTGCAGGCCAGTTTTCATATTGTTATACTGGTTTCTTATCATTACTGCAGACTGACAGACTAATAGAGATATAGAATCAAATCTAATAGAATAATATATGCTTTAAAACACAGCTAAGAATTTTAAATACATGTTCAATGACCTCCAAACACCACCATGTTGAATGTGCTTCCAGAAGGTCTCTCCCTATATCCACGTAAATATTCTGACTAATAATAGATCACATCAGGTCAGTTGGGGCTGAAAGTGAATTTATCCACTTTAAGAAGGAGAGGAAGAGTTGGAGCTGTTTAAAAAATAAGCATGGCATATCTTAAGTTCCGAATTTGAGTTTAACCTGAAGTTACATACATTTCTGAGTTGGCTCGAGTTCTCTTTAGCATCTGGTGTTTTACAATATAAACTGATAGATAAACAAAGAAACTCATGGCATTCTAGACTATCCATATAAAAATTGTTCAGAAGATCTTGGGAGAATTTAAGACTCAGCTGCTATTGTCATAACAGTTCCAATTAGAAATAATCATCAATTAAGACTCTAGGTATTCTGAAGCTCAAGCAAGAGGAGAAATCTTGTGTTGGTAGTTACTAAATAACGGAATTCTGAAGGAAATTAGAATCTTATATGTGCTAAAACAATAGTTGAATTTAAAATCTAATCTCAGCTGAAAGGGGGCAATGGGAAATATAGATTAAAGAATGATATCAAATGATGGTCAAAAATAAATGTATTTATTGCAATTGCCACTTAGCACAACTAAGACACTTTTATCAAAGCTATATTAGTAAATAAAATGGGCTTTGATCCAAAACATCTAAATATTTTTCAATTTCATGGCCCAAAGTTCACAGAATAAAATAATCTTAATAAAAATATGACTTTACACAGATTTTACACAGATAAAAAACAGAAAACACATAACATATTTTTACACTTATAAAACACAGAATGTTTTACCTTCTCTTTTTAGTTTAAACAAAGAAGTTGTTTCATTTATGATCAAGAAGATGGTGCATGTGGAAACCATACAGGACAGTGACAGGGTTCTGTGAAGTTAATGGCTTAGAAGGGCAAATTCATCTTTCTCTTATCAGGTTTTAAATGGTTATGGCATTACAAACACTCTAAAACTCTGTTAGTATGTAACTAATTAATGATTATTAATTTGGACTATAAAGAAGGTAAACTGTGCATTTATCTTTATCAATCAATAATACTTTAGGTCATGATATGGTTTGAGATCAATCTTTTTCATCAATATTTATACTAAAAATTTTTAGACATCTTCCATATGAGAGTCTTTGATCTTTGTAAGACTTCCAAATAGGTTATGGCATTGGCAGAACTTTAGGTAGTGCTGTCCTCCCATTGGTCTTTTTTATCTCTTTCAACTCCTGGCCTTGTTCTCTGCACCTTGGTGCTACCTCTGTCTTCTCTCTCCTGTGTAAAGGGACCACAGAAAAGAGCTTCAGGTCTGTGAGTTTGGAGTCCAGCTTTTCCTCACCATCTCTGGTGCTCTTCTGTCTTCATGGAAGTTTCTCTAGTTTCCTCTTTTCTCAGTAATTCATACCTGACATTGTGCTGCCACCCTCATTATAACTACTTTAATCGGTTTGGAGCTGTCATTTGGAAAACAGTAATGCAAATGCTCAGTATTTTAAAAATTTTATTCTAGGTAAGCACTATTTTATAGATATGTGTTATAAACACATTTCTTGCAGAAAAGAGGAGATTCTGGTTTTTCAGTGCACAGAAAGTTGTTGCAATGTGAGTAAATGTTGTTCATTATTTTGTATCATAAAAGTGAAAAGACCTAACTAGGAAAACAACATTCTGAAATCAGTTTCATCTGTAGTGATGCCTGTATAAGAAAATGGGTTTTATGTGCTGCTTTGCCTTATGATGCAGAGTATTTTACAAAAAATAAAAATAAAGCTGAATCTCTGTTTAACACTGAAAAAGTAAGAAAGCACACAGTCATTTGTCTGTCACCCTTAGTCAGTCTGCTTAGTAGGTCGCAGTCTAATCAGCATTTTTTCAATGTACCATCCCTAGGGCAATAGTCGCTGAATTATAAAATATAATAAATAAATAAATAAATAAGGATTTCACCTTTTAAGTCTTGATCGAAGGATAGAGGGGTTATGCTGTACCTTCTAAATTATAAGGGTACAGCTGCATGTTTATTCACAAATTTTCCTGTTAAAATTTAAAAAAAACCAAAACATTAGAGGGTTGGTGTTTTCTTCGTTTGTGTTTCATTTGGGGTTTTTTTTTGGTTTTTTCCCCATTTCTTATTTCATAATTTGGTGAGTTGCTTTGTTTTTTTGGTTTGGTTTTTTTTGGGGGTTTTTTTTGTGGTTTTTTTTTTTTGTTTGTTTGTTTGGTTGGTTAGTTTTGTTTTTTTTTTTTTTTTTCTTTTAGTAAGCATGTATGTAATTTGGTTTTGTAAGGCAAAAGGAGAATAAAAAGAAAATATCTGATGACCCACTAAGATTATAAGTCTCAAAGGTATTGTTAAATAGAAGTACACTTATAGGTAGAGCTAAGCAGAACATAAAAGATTGCAAAACTTTACAAATTTACCACCACTCTCACAAGGTCAGTGACAGGAACAAGAAATATATAAAGATGTCATATTGCTGTTCTTGGTTTTAGAATGACATATCTAGTATGGAATGAGTGTAGAAGAATGAGGGTTTGGATGATGTCACTCTCAGGTTGTAAGTTGTGCAGTGTACAACTTGAATGCTAAATTTGAAAGTGAAAGAGAAGTGTAGAAAAGCCTTTCCTTGCAACACAGACAAATCAGAATTGTTGAATATCTTTCAGAAAAATAAATAATTAGTTAAAGTGTTCAACCCTAAGTTATTTTGCCCCTTCATGAGTCTTTTTTGCTTTTTCCTTTTTTTTTTATTTTCTTGTAAAGGCCAGGTTTACCCTTTAAAAAAAAAAAAAGGCATAGTATTGAATATTGCACATTGTCCACCTGGAGCTAAAACTACACATAAGCAAGGGACCCTGCAAACCATGAAAGGTTGACAGCCCTGCAGTGTCACTGTCCTTACGATGAATATAGACATTTTACTTAGAAAAATATGAGAATACGAGATTCTTTCATTTCTGTTTTCTTCACTCTTCACTGTTTTCATCCTCTCCAGAAAGCAGCAGATAAAATCAGTGTTGGTGAGAGATAAGTGATATGGCACCAGGGTAAGTGTGGAAAGTCACAGGCTCAGGTGTGCAGACCCTCCACAAAGCTCTGAGGATGAAGGGCAGCTGGTAAAGCTGCAGATGTGATAACCATCCACCATAAGCTTCACAAAGTACCCAGTGCCAGTGAATAATCCTTTGATATCAAAGCTAGCTAATTGTTGCACACATGCAAGGACTAGGGATTTCTCAGCGGACAGAGAGGACAAGAGCCATGTCAAGCCAATCTCTAGTGACAGACAGATCCCTGTTTAGTCCCCTCTTAAGAGAAGGCTCCAGCCAGACATTATCTGGAGGAATTTGGGCAAAAACTTTTCAAGACTTTGGTTTAATGTAGCTCTCTTGCCACTGAATAGGAAAACAAGGGTGCCTGACTCACTGCCTTAAGGGGTGAAATGGTCTCAAGCATGCTATCTTCCTGTCTACCCTGTGTGTGCTCTGACAGGAACAGGGTATGTGAGGCAGATTCTTCTTTGGGAACGTCACTGACAGCTTTGAAAGTCATATTCATACTGAGTGGAAGGAATTTCAAGGTGTTCTTGTACAACATGTACATTTGGGGATATGTTTGTGTCAAAATATCATTTCAAGTAGACCTTGCTGCAGTGAGAGAACAGGCCTTTGAGAGTGCTCTGTCACATGGGAGCCCCACCAGTCCCCCATTCTCTTGTAACTGGAAGTCTCTATCCATAAAAAGAAATAGATGTTCAAATAATGTCACAGTGAAGTTTGCAGTATCAGTAAAAGGCAAAATGTCCATGTCTATAAAAAGCAGGTTTCATCATCTAGTAAGAGAGACTAATATTTCCCTCTGACAGAAAGCTAGAAGTCATGGAGAATTCCTTGTAGAAAAAGGGGAGTCTAAAATACTTAAAAATACATAAAGATTCTTGAAATCTAGGAGGAAATTCTGTAGTAGAGCTGAGTAAAATGAATTTATAAAACTCTTGTTATTTCCATAAAAGAAGACCACTTTGAATGTGTGTGTTGAGGCCTGCTGAATAAAAAAAAAAATTAAAAATAGGAGATGAAAGAGAGGAAGGGAATAATTCATTAGCAGTCATGATTGCATTTAGTCTGTGGTGCTAATTTATGTCTTAATTTTGTCTTGAAATTACTTGAATGAACCATGCAAGGTAAAACAGGAGGAAACTAGGATGAATATCCAGAATCCTTGTTCCAAAGATGAAGGACTGCTGGGGTATGGTGCATGTTTTCCACATTACTAGATCATTTGTCTTTATGGCTCCTCTCCTGGATCTCAGAGATGTGACAAATGTAAAAGAGACCTCTCCAGTATTTCTACCTTCCTGTTTTCCAATTTGCAATCCAAATGAAGATCCCAAGTTTCTTAATGGCTGAGGTCCATAAAGCAATCTTCCTCTTCCTTCCACTTTTCAGAGTGAAGCTTTATCTAGAGTCCATCCCCGTGCTGGGGGCAGTGGCTGCCCCAGTGGCTCCCACTAGCCACAAACTTCACTCCCTCTATGCAGTCCTTGCCTCTGTTTCTCACATTGCTACAGGAGATAAAAATCAGCAGCAAAAGCAAGATGAGAAGGAAATAACATCTCCCCTATCTGGTAGCAGGATTATTCAAGTCTTTAGTAAATGTAAGTATGTAGGATCTTAATAATATGGAACATTTTAATGAACCTCCTCATGGTAATGATGGTGTTTTTGCATCTGTGCTGGAGACACATCCCATTTAAAGAACATCTACTGAAGTGTACTACAAAAATTCCAATAGAAAAAAGAACAAAAAGATTTATGGTGGATTGTTGTTGGAATCATGTCTGTTTTGATAAGAGAGGTTCCAGTGGCCCTACTGTGATAATGTTACATGGCGTGCTCATAATGCAAGTGTTAAAGAGATAAAAACAACCATGCATGCACACTGCGTTTTGTAAAATATTAAAAAGTCACATATTTGCATATTATACAGCTGGTTGCAAAGCCATCAATCATCACATTATCTGTACATTGAGGATGATAAATGGCTTTCATTCTAATGAGAGAATCTAATCACATGGAGAAATGAAGAGGGCACACAGCAAAAACGTTTTGGACCCAAAAGCTATAGATTATTATTGCTACTATACATTTGTCTCTGATTTGGAGACTTCTGCACTTTATTTGTACACATGCCTTTCTACAGTCATGATTTTGAGAGAAGGTTAGATTTTTTTTTTTTATTATTCTTAATAAAATGACAATGAAAAAGCAGAAAAAGGTTAAAAATATTAAGCAACTTGGAATCAGGATATGTGAATTTCTCTAAATTACCTAGGACAGTCCATTTATTTTCCATCCCTGAAAATGTGGCAGCAGAAAAGGAGGCAAAGGTTAAGAAAAGGAAAGTAGAAGCCTCCTACTTAGGTATTTTTGTAAACTATCTAACACAGCTCTGTAGCAAATGACTCTGTACTACATTACTTGCCTGCTAGATAAGAAAGTGAGGTACTTATAAAAATGTAATAAATTATAAACTCTTTCATATAGCAATAATCATAACTAGGTAAATATAGTAGTTAAAAGTAATGCCAATTATTATGTTTAGAATTCTCTTATGGTCCAATTGGAGGGAGGTAAGATCACCCAATACAAGGTGAAAAAGAAAAAGAACAGTGTTCTAATGGGATACAGACACCTGTGTGGGAATGGAGAGGACGAAGGCAGAGTGACAGAAAGGTTTGGACACTGAGTAGCTGCGCAAGTGAGTAATCAAAAAAAAAAAAAAAGGGTATTTAACAAAATATTTGTATTTCTATATCTAACTTTCAGAATTGATTTGTCACTTTACATTGTTTCCTCAATGTATTCAAGGCTGTTATATTTTAAATTTTAAAAACCAAAATTAAGCAGCTGTCATTCAATATGAGTGATGTCATCTAGTGTCTTAGATCCTGACCTGCAAAAAAAAAAAAAAAAAAAAAGAAAGAACTTTCAGGAGAGAGGAAATTGAAAGAAAGATGCATGAAGTAAGCAGATATTATCTGACCACTAATAAAGATTTGCTTTTAAATTTGGGGGAAATATTTTTAGGGTATTTTCTTTATGTATGATTTTAGATATTTAGATTATAAGTAAAAGCCCAGTATTTGAATATCCCCTAATTTCTGTCACAGCTTCCTCAAAAACTGTATATATGAAGTATAGAAGAACTGGATCCTCACAAGCTAAATGTCTGCTTACAGAACATATCTTTATTCAACCATGTGTCTTTGTAGTGTATTTATTGGCTCTTCAGTTATAATACTGCAGCTGTGAAACACTCATTAATACACTGATGCCTTGCTGATGTGTTCCTTTGGAATATAAAATGTTACAGTGTGTTTACAGTATTTCTCTTTCAACCACAAAGCTCAGCAACATTCAGTTCAGAGTTTTTACAAAACCATTCACTTCTGGTTTTTGTAGTCCCAAATACGGTTTTACCTGACACACTTTAAAGGTTATTGTGGTTCAGAGTCTTTATTAAAGTGTTTTGTTATTTTTCAAGAATTACATGACACTTGAAAGACATATAGAAGATTATAACTAGTGAATGCCTATACCATAGAGTCTTTTCTAAGACAGTATGCATTCTCTGGTATGGAAGTTTGTGCAAGGATGAATAAGGAGAAGAGCTGCTATCCCATGAAATAAAAAACATGCACTCATTTTCTTTTCAATGTAAGACACAAATCTGCTTTTGCAATGCATTTTCCAAATTAAAAAAAAGATCATAAAAACAAAAAAATTGGTATAGCTTCCTATTGTTAAAAAGTGAATTAGTACAACTACTCTTCAGATATAAAAGCAGAGCACTTTTTTGGCTGACTCAAACTAAGTGAGGAGGCCAGGAAGACAATAATGCATGTATAATGCATCCTGTCTGTAAAAAGTAAAATAGAAGAAATTTACCCTGGCCTCAAAATACCTTTTTGTTTGCGGAGAATCTGCACAGGATTTCATATGTGGCTTCTCATAGGAAGAGTACTGAAATGAAAATCAAATTAAAAAATTGAAAGACTAAAAATTGCCAAGGAATGACATTCTGAAAATCTGTTGCTCTCAACTCAAGCAGAAGCTTCAGTCCTGAGCTTTCTTTAACTAGGATATAAAGCCATGATTTTTTGACTCCTGGTCGCTTACACTGTTCTTCAGTACATGGATTAATTTACAAAAGGGCTTAGGTGGTGCCACCGCACAGTGTAGGAAGGGATCCTTTCATGGGACAGATCTCTCCAAGTGCATAAAGAAGTGTTTCTAGGTATGAAACACAAATCTTTAAATGACAACAAACCTGGAGCATTAGAAGAGTTTTGATATAAACAACAACTGGGAATTTAGAACAAGATCTGAAACCTTTTCAGTTAAGTTGTGACTTTCTAATACTGCTTGCACAAAATGTGTGTTATTTAAGTCGGTAATGATCTCTGCTGAATTGGTCAGTACATATCAAAAAGATATTTTGTTCAAAAGGGACAAAAAAAAAGACAAGAAAGCATTTCATTTCAGCAGTTTGACCATAGCTGAATAACAATTGTTGGTCATAAAAGAGGATGATGTTTTCTTTTGAAAGAGTAAACAAAGAGCTCAGCTATAGTAGTTTACTGTTACAATGCAATGAATACTTAAACCTGTTTGCATTGTAATTAAGAAAAAATGTGTAACATTAACTGACATTTGTTTCTCCGATGTAGTCTTCTAATCTGGAACTTTATTATCTTCAGTGTACATTTATCCAAGGTTAACCATAATAAATGCATTGTATAATACTCTTTTATATACTTCATAAATACAGCCTTACATAATGAGCACATGGATTTGAATGCAGTCAACAGATTGGCAAATATTTTAGCCATACATAATCAAATTGCTGAGGGTTTGCATTAATCTGTATATTAAACCTTGGCTTTTTGGAGCACTAATTTTTATTTAATATTGAATTACTTAGTGCCTTCAAGATCTATTTTTTATGCCTGTTTATTGCATGGCTATGTACATTAGCAGCAGAAATCAATTGGCAAAATGGAACAGAGTTTGAAAGTGAAGACAATAATATTGCTGTGGCCAAAACCACACATCTCCAGGCCTGTCAAAGATACCAATTTAATCAAGAGAATGTGACTTTGATAGGGCTTCACTGCAGGTAACTCTGAAGCATTAAGAATTTTCTCTTTTAGTTACTCCTACAAGCTTTTTAATGTAAGTTTCCATTCTATTTGACTCCAAATCCAAAACTACAGACTCTAACCAATGTATTTCATTCACACAGAAGTAAATCATTAAAACTAGCTTTCCAAATAGGATTAAGCGTCTTTGTTTGGAGCATGACCTTACATGCAGGTGTTTTTATTAGCCTGAGTGCTTATAAGTGACACAGCTGAAATAGTAAGCAATAATCATTATATATCTGGCTCCTGTGTGTCAAAATTCATTGCAGTAAGAGAGAAAGTGAACATTTTATCAGTCTCCCTGTGTTTGAAAACAACTTAATTATTTCAGAGGGGAAAAAAAAGCCTGTTCATGAAGAACAATAATAATGTTCACTTAGAGCTCCACAATGAGTTGAAGGATACTGTAATAACAAAACCATTGCATTTACTTGCAGGGTCAAAACCAAGCAAATTCAGTTCTTGTGTGCTTAAGGCAATAACATCCTGATGATGAGACTGTGTTAACGAATATGTGAAAGAGACCTCATGACCTTTCATTATTTTTTCTGAAGCTCTTGTACATTTCATTGTATCAAGGATGCCATTATTTCCTCACTGATTTGGCTATGAGATTGTAGTTCTTAGTAGAAAAGGTAATTTCTTTTAAAATGAGTATTTTGTTTTAATCTATACTTTCCTGCTTTACAGAAGTCAATTTTCGCTAGTAAGCAGTTAGCCCAATAATTGCAGCAGAATATGTAACAACTGTCAGTTCCTGTCACTTCAGAGTTTGGGCTTATTGAAAATTATTAAATTTTAGTGCTTATATTTAAGATCCCGTCAATATACTGTTAAAACTGTACTTCCAGTACAGCACAAAGTGCTTTGGCTAGCTTGTGTTCCTTGTGGTCCCCTTTTTCCAATCTTGCCTTAGAAGAAAACTAAATTGTAAGCATGGTACCATGCTTTGAGAGCTGGTAATTTCTTTATAAACATACTGCCATATTTTCTATTACTGAAAATAAAACATTTTTGTACTTGGAATAGAAATCCTTGAAATTTCTGATCATCCCAAGTCCTTATGGGCGTTTTCTCTGGAGAAGGAGAAAACTGTCTTTTACACAAATCAATCTTCCATTTATGATAAAGAGCTTCAGTTTTCAAAACTGAAAATTGGTCTAAAACTCCAAGTCCGTATGCTGCTGTTATAGGCAATCATTCAGCTGCTCCTGTTCCAAGCTATTCAGTATGAATGTGAGAATGATTCTCCTTGTCTCCAAAAGGAGGAAATAAGATTAGCTCTGTGGTTAATTAATAAGCTCT
Source organism: Zonotrichia albicollis (assembly GCF_047830755.1). NCBI lineage: Eukaryota > Metazoa > Chordata > Aves > Passeriformes > Passerellidae > Zonotrichia > Zonotrichia albicollis. The sequence goes on from NC_133819.1 coordinate 127,498,078, forward strand.
GTGTGCTTTTCTATGAAGTGCATTGCATCACTTTAAATTCAAGGATTATCAGGTTAGGTATATTTATTAAATGTGAAATAGGATTCAAAGACAGGCAGGATGAAATGTTGTTTAAGTAACTTGGTTAAGAAATGCTACATTGCCTGATTAAAGCATTATCACATATTCTTGTTTGGTGCCTTGCTTTACAAAATTCACAATACAGCCTGATTCTGCCTGTCCAGTCTCTAGCAGGTGAGAGATTTCTGGGATGGAGGCAGGCTGAGCACTCTTAATTTTTCTACTAACTGCTGAAGTATTTAGTACTTTTCCCAAGAAAAGGCAGAAGCAGACCGCAACAGTAATGCGTTACAGACAGGTTGGTCCCAGTGGGAATTCCAGACAACAGGAAAAGGAAGAAAAGTGTTCCAGTTTAGATGCATTATTCCCCTAACTAATCTGTTTGTGAAGCTGGCCCTGGAAAGACCCTCAGAAGATCCATTTCCCTACTTTGAGTCTGATTCAGGGATTTTGGTCCATTCTTGGCAGACATCTGGTTCAGGTTTCAAACTTCCAAAAATAGGAATTCCATCATCTGCGTAAGAAATGCAATGCAAGAATCTCTTTATGTTCATTAAAATGATGACTTTGTTTAATATTCTATCCAGACTCCGATAACAATTGATAATTTTATTTTTTTAATATTTGGAGGTTTTAAAGTCCTTTTCTCTCTCTCTTTTCTAGACATTAGATATTTCAGCATTTCTCAGTACATCATCTTTTTTAAACTTTGGATCATTTTTATGTCCTTCTCCATGTTATTTTCTTATAGCGCTGCAGAACACAATGCTAATCTAATGGGTGCCAGACTGCTGGCTAACTACAAATGAATAATTGTTCTAACTTGCTAAAAACTCTTGTCTTCATATATGAAATTTAAAGATACAACATTGAATGTACTTGGAAAAATTTTTAAAATGTGTTTCTTAACACAAGATAATGGACCCTATTTTTTTGCTTTTGCCAAAACACTTTGAGCCAGATAATCCTTGAGATCCCTTCTGCCTTGGTATTCTATGATTCTAAGAACCCCTCAAAATTAATATTATTGTCTAGAATTTACCTTCTCATGTGCAGATCCCACATGATCAGTGCTGTCAGTGCAATATGAGTAGTTTACAACAGAAAATATCTTTTCCTTACAGCAGCCAGTCTTTCCCAATGATATCCTTAAGAGATCATTATCAAAGAGCAGTATTTATGGTACAGGTTACAAATCAGCCACCTGCATGGAATAATATATTACAAATTATTTTAACTCTGACAAGTACCACAATAACAAGGAAAAAACCAATTCTCAGTAGTCTAAAACACCTATGGATTAGTACTTGGAAATACTAGATATGCCCAAATATCAAGATTCGCCAAAAGCAGACTTTAGCTTTTGCAAGTACAGGCACATTGTTGCTTCTTGTGCTTTTCCTGTGACAATAATAGCTTCAAGATGACCTCTGCTGACTTTATTAGAGAAGCATTCACAACCTAAACCAGAAGGGCAGAAATATAACACATCCTGTTAAATGTGCAATAACATATTTCAGTTAAGTCTGACGAAACCTAGTGCTAGGTTGCCTCAGCCTGACCTCCTTTCTCTTGAAGGTGTTTTTGGTGATTCATAAAGAACTTTCACATTTAGGGCATTTCAAAGCCACAACTTGTTCGGTTATCTCGGCTGTTTGAGGGGCCTGGAAAGGCCCGGGGTGGCCTTGGGGCAGCCCGCGTATCGAAGGACGAGAAGAGGCTTCAGTTCTTCTTTCGGTTTTTATGTTTATTAATTGTTTATCTAAAAGATGTTCTTTCAGCCACCAGAGATCTGCTCAGCAGTCAGCCATGGGCACACTGTCTGCCCTCCCGGGCAGCCACGTATCTTTATACCCATTGTTACGTATACAATATTTATCATTTTTCCCCAATACCATCTATTCTTATAACTCGGTGTACTCTCAGTAATAACCAATCCAAAGGTGCCACCGTGGCCAAAGAAGATGGAGGAGAGGAGGAAGAAGAAGGAGGACAGGACACACCCCAATTCCTCCATCTTACTCCTCCAAACCCCCCTGTACATAAATCTTAAACCTTGTGTCTCACTCTCTAATTAACTAATCTTTCCACCCTTCACCCTGTGAAGCCCTCATCCTTGTCGTCTCCTGTGTAGGGTTAAAGTCCAGCTACCAGACACTTCTGGCAGCATTCCAGGACTCCCGAGCCCCCCCAAGGGTGGTCTCGGAGGCTCAGCATCTCAGGACTGAGATCTTGAGATCCGACAACAACTCAGCAGGAGTTCTGTTAAATGCTCCTCAAACAGCTTTGTGAGGCACATGGATACAATTGGAGAAATTGTTGACTACTTTAGAAGATCTATCAAACTAGGCTACCATTTAACCAATGATCTTTCCTCCCAGAAAAAGTCCTTTTAGGAGTTTCCAAGTTGTTCATGCCCTTTGTATCAGATAATTTGGTTTTGCTCAGTATTGTGTTCATGTGTACACTTGTGTTTCCATGGAGATACTTTTTCTTCATATGAATATTCTGAGAGTTCCTGCATAGCAGCTATATGCAAAGCCTCCCATCCAGTGGGAAGCTCACTCCATGACCCTACTAAATAGAAGCTCAAATATTTTTAATGGATGTGTAAGAATTCCAGATGGAATTTTTGTTCCCGTGAAAATGCTGCAGTTCTATCACTACACTCCTGGGGAGAACTGTGGTGCAAGGTGGGAGAACTCACAGGCAGCTTGTGTAGTTCTATCATATAATTTAAAAAATTACCTCCAAATATATGGTTTCATCATCTTTGATCAGTGTAAATTATCATTCATTTTTACAGGAAAAATTTTTCATATTATATTTCCTAGCCATACCAACATCCTTCCAAACTTGTAAGAACTTCCTGGTAATGTTAATTTCTGGAAGGAAACAAACTTATAGGCCTTGGACCTACATATATATCATTATGATGGCACTAGAAAGTTGCAGAATAATTGGCTGACTTACTGGTAGCATGGTTTCAATGTGTTTGTGTGTGAGTCCACTTGCTACAGTTGTCTCACAGTAGTAAACTCCTGTGTTTCCAAATACTTTTTGTCCAAAGATCCCGACAATATGTATGCATATTTCCCAGATTATATTCACTTTCCATCCAGTTGTGAAAAGTCATCCTTCCCTATAATTTCTAATCCTCTCTGAAAGAAAAGGCAGGTAGAGCAGCACTGATTCCTACCACAGCTGCTGGCTATCCTTTCTGTCCCTCAATGACAAAGCTTTGCTCTCTTCACATTGAAACAAACTTTGGCTCGAAACGTAGCCTCCTTCATGATGCAAGGCAGACCTCCCCATGCCAGAACCGCCCATTAAATGCTGACACTTGCAGCAATGCTTTCAGAATGGAGACTTTTTGGAGCTGCCCAGGTATAGATTTAACACCAGGAAATCAAGAAAGTAATTAAGCATTTGAGCACCAAAGTGGATACCTACCTATTGCAATTATGAGAGGCTATTATTTCCTATTTTCCTAAAAGTCCTACAGAGACAAGTACATTGTTCTCAGTGGGACAAAATTACACTCTGAATTAATTACTCACTAATTAGAGAAAGCTTTCTTGCCCCACACATTCTCCTGCTGAATTGTTTAGCATAAAACACTTCATATCTTACCACATTTGAATGGGTACTCTTCGCATCAGGAACTGGTAGCTTTTCCCTACCTTGTCTTTTATTTTTTTTTCTATACAAACCACTTATATGACCTTGCAGTACTCTGACACTCAAAAATTCTGCAATCTTTAATGCACTAAGTTGCTTATTTGGGGAAACAGAAATGCAACTACCTTCAAAAATGGATGCATGAGACATAGATAGCGTAGGAGCCAGAAGGGGCACAAGGAAAGTTTGTAATTCTTGCATTTCAGCTCCCATGGGGTCCCAGAGTGCTGACTTGGTCACCCAACATTCCTCTACAACTTGAAGTGCACTGCAAAGGGATTTATAGCAGCTGGCATCCTGTGCTGGGAAATGTCTAAGTTAACTCACTGTTAATACCTAGAAGTAGTACAGGTTTTAAATTTGTCCTTCACAGAAGATTTGGTACTTTGTTCAGTGTTACCAAAGGCATTTCCTCCAGGAAGAACTCTGTCCTTCTGCACCCGGGTTGTTTCTGTCTCAAACAAGTAAAGATCAGGGTCCTTCTTGGAGCATTGTTAAAGGAATGCTCTTTCTTCTCACGTTATCTACCAGATCAAGGTTGCAATATCCATGCTATGTAGGGATAGCAATTTCCAGTGCCACTCTGGGCTTTTTGCTATTTTCAGGAGAACAGAGAGTGCACTACTTGCCTGTGCAGGATTGAATCAAGTTTAAAACCATGAAATCCTCTACAGAAACCTTTCCAGATTTATAAAGGTATAATAGAATTAACAGTGTAGATAACAGAAAATTATTTTATGTAAATCTTGGAACACTGCTATTACATGAAGTATTATTTGCACTCATTGCTGATAGTAATGTCTCATATATATCTCACTCATGGTATATACTATACCAAGTCTGTATTTGGTAGTCTCTTAGGGAACAGGCAGAAAAGCAAAGAGCCCTCCAGTCTCAAAGGAATAAATATCATAATACATCATAAGGTACTGATCTGAAAACAGCACACAGTAGTGTATTCTGTTTCAGGGTCTTTGGGATTTCTACTGAAGGTCAAAGCTTCCTTATTATCATTTTGAGTTTACCTTGCCTATAACCACAGGGCTCCTGAAGCTGAGGTTTGAAAAATAGCTAATTAAATACATAAATAATTGTGCCCTATGAAACTAAAGCAACCAGTGTTAAGACTTTGTTAACAAAATAAGGAGACCTTGAGGTGATATTTTTCTGGTGAGAGCTAATAGCAAAGTTTGAAAGAAGCACTGAGTGTTTCAGTCTCCTGACAGAAGGCACCATATAAATTTCTCACTGCTATAATAATTTTATTAATACCTCCTTTAACATCTTTAAAGTTTGTAGGGTAGAAATATTTTATATCAATTTGTCTCCACACTAATGCAGCTTAGAATTCTCTTGCTCTGTTCCTGTATGTTCACATACCCTGTGTCAAAGGCTAAGTACCACTCAGAATATATGACCTTGAAATCATTCACAACATTTGGTCTGTAATACTTCAGAGCTATGCATACTTTCCTTACTGCAGCTGTGGGAAATTTGTCACAGTCTTATAGCAGACTCTGCTTCTTAAATAAGGAAAAAATCTGTCATTTCCTTCAAATGTTCAAAAATAGGCTGCTTATAATTATGCCACACCACTGAGTTGTCTGTCTTTGCCCATAGCAAACAAGTAATTTCTTTCTTGTGTGGAAAATGCTTTCTGTGCGTGAATTTTCTCCACAATGATGCTACGATTGAAGAAGATGGAACATGCAGTTCCAAGGAAAAAAAAAAAAAAAGGCAGCTATGTTTACTGGGAGCATGACAGCTTTCAAAGAGAAAAAAAGAATGCTGTTCTCTTCCTTCCTGACTTTCTTTTCTGTTGAGGGCAGCTTGAATTTGCCCTAGATTCTTGCAAATATTTTTTTATCCCTATTAGTCACTACCTGCAAAGGTTCTCAGCAGTGCCTATCACTGTGGAGAGCTAATGACTGTCATGTCATTCTTGGTTTGGAATTTAATTGTTACCTTGTAAATCTTTACCAATTTCTGTTGACAGTTCCAAGTGACATAAAGGCTTCTATGTTTCTCATGGTGCTTTAGACAATAATTAGCCTAAATATTTCTAAAGCTATATGGCCTAATTAAGGACTCTAGATTAGGTTTGGTTTTAGGTATCTATCAGATTTTAAGCTTCCTCCCATGGCACACGAAAGGGTCAATACCATAATAGGTTACATTGCATTTTCCAGGTGCAAGACTTCAGAGATCCCCAAATGTGACATTTTTTTGAACCATGTAAAATTGCATCATTGGGCTTCATTAGTTGTGTCTGTGTCCTGGGATTTCTCCAGGGTATCTGGAGTATTTTAACTTTAGCTATCTGAAACACTTTGGGTCTTTTCTGTCTGAGTTGTTCCAGGTACTGACTGAGTGCATTACCAGTGTCCAATTCTGGTTTCTTTTTACTATACTTTAGAATTATTTTCTGCCAACTTTATTTAAAAATAGATGCATATTTTGTTTTAGTGTCATGATAGTTTCTTCATAGCTACTTTATAATTTATTTTAATCTTGTGTTATGAACTATATATACATAGCCTACATTTAAAATGTAAGAAAAGTTGTGATCCTTTGCACAGACTAATCTATTAATGTATACAAAATAAAATGAGACAAACTAATGAAATAAGGAACACAAAGATTCAAAGCATATTGTCTTTGCTGTTTATGGATTTTCATTGAGTCTGGATGTCATATCATCCTAAAATTGTATGTGTATAAGTTCTTGATAAAATCCCATTAAATGCCTGTGCTATTATCATTTTGGAAAATTTCCTGGTTTTCCTGAGGTCTTTAGTAAATCAGTAGGGTAGAAGAGTATGCTTTTTGCTTGGTTTTCAAATCCTTGCCTTGCAGTTAGGCATAATAATGATGAAAGAAAGATTGGCATATTTTACTCCTCTGCTTTTAAACTTACTATTTGTGCTCCGAGTAGCTTTTTCCTCACTAGTTTATTGATTTTTCAGCAGAGCTGACTTATATTAAGCTTAGGTGACAGCTACCCCAGATGCCATAACATATCAGAGGTGGCTGTGCAGGGATCATGGTGCGCCTCCTGTTCAGGTGCAAAAGCAGTGGGGAAATAGAGGATGGGGATATTTTCCCTTGACATATTGGATATTTAAGTAATGGGGTAGAGGCTATCAATAACACTGTAGCTTAAAGGAAAGAACAAATTTCTTTGGATAGACTGCTTAGAGCTCAAAGAAAACAGTGTCTGAGTCACAACTGAAGGCAGCCTTTTTCATGGAGAGAACTGCATGGTGACAGTTTAAAGTGGGCCACCTACAGAGAGATAATACTTAGTTCTATTTAATTGAATGGATCTATTCAAACACCTCCAGCAGACTTTCAGATATAGGGGAGTTTCATCACTAGACAACCAAAGTAAATTTTTTGATTTTGAATGCATCACTCTGTTTGTATGTCATTTATGCATGTTTGTATGCCTCACCAACCCCAAGGCACATGCAAGGCACCTGAGCTGCACACAGAAGGACCTTGCTCATCTGGAAAAGAAGTCTGAAGCACAGAGCAGAAGACCACAAAGTACCTTTTTTTTTTTTGTCTTGAATTGGCTCACCAGACCTTGTGACTTTTGTAAATAGCTGGTTTGATGTCATTGCCCATAGACCAAGGAATGAACTGATACAGTTCTGCATATCCAAGATAATTCACACCACATCATCTCAGTGGTCTCAGTAAAGATGTCTGTAATGATACTTTATATGACATTTTCCACTGGAGAAGAAAAAACTTAAATAAAAAAAAAAAAACCAAACTGAAAGAACTGCAGAAACCAAATGAAATCCTGTCAGAACCTGGGATACACTAAGCTAGAGGAGGTAGAGACAATATTATGGAAGGAACTGATCAGCGGAAGTATTCATGAGGTAAAGAAGGGAAAGCAAGCTGAACGGTGATCCTAGAAATGGGTACTGGTAGTATTAGAGTATCAGATGTGTTGGGAGGGGGATGGCACAGACCCTTCATCAAAAGTGTATTTGAAGATTGCCAGTGCATCCTTGAAATGCAGAGGCTAAGAGTCAGGAAAGAGAGTGTGTGTGTGCTTGGTATGAAAAATTAGGAGACAGCAGGATACAGGCAACCCCTGGTGGATTCAATGGGTTCACTCCATGGAGGTGTCAAGGTCTTTTGATCCTTTTTTGACAACGTAGTGATATTTGCTGAATGCAGGTGAACAGACAGTGTAATTGGGAAAGTATATACACACTTTCTTGATTAATTAGAGTAGGCTGTCTAAGTGACCCAATTTCTTCTGCATGACCAATGGGGACCTCACACAGTCCCCCCAAACTCCTTAAAACTTTGTGCCAACACATACATGCAGTCACAGGAAATTTGTTTGCAAAATCAGAGCTTTTTTCTGAAGTTCAAATCCAAAATTTACTATCATGCCCAATAGAAATTCCAATAATCTCAGCTACTGGTAAGCCAGTTATCTGCATAGTAACAGGAAAGAAACAATAAAAACTAGTTTGGTCCATGTTCGTGCAATTTACTATGAACTATATTCAGTTTTCAGTCTATGTAATAGCTTTCAGTGCTGTTTTCCCTTTTTCCTCCTCTCTCTTTTTCTGTTTAATTTTCTTTTATTTTTTTTCATCTTTTCTCTATTTATTTTTGACTATAATTTAATACTACTTTTCTTTTGCTTTGCTTTCCTCCTGAAACAATTTTCAAGTCTCTCCTAGGCAATAGCTGACCTTGCTGTTAATTATTTGCCCACAGTTGTGGAGCTGTATCATAATGCAGAGCAACAGTACTGAATAGGGCCATCCATCTTCAGCCTCTTAAACTATGAAACCTCATCTACAAATAATGAAAATCTTCTATGCCCTACAGGTTCTAGATTCAGATTTGATTCTTGACTTGCAGCTGAGCCCTAGCAAGCACACAGAAAGAAACCTGCCTCGTTTGTCAGTGAAATCATTTTTATGTCAATGATACTGAGAAAAGTGTTAGTTATGAAAATAATACTTACTACCTCAGTCTATGTTAGAATTTATTCTAACACCTAGACAAAAATACCAAAGAAATTTCTCACTGTCTGGGGGATTACAGACTTATTTTACCACTCTTTTATTTACTTGTGTGTTTTGTTTGCTTTTATTTACCCTTTTTTCCCTTCTGTTTCATTTTACTGTGTTATGAATTACACCCAATACCAACAGGTTTGGGGGGTTTTTTTGTGTGTGTGAGAAACAAGCAATAAAATACGTGCTCTCTATTTTTCCTCTTGCTATAACAAATGCTGTGCAATATTTACTCCTAAGCATAGGTGGTACTTGAAATCAGAAGGCAGGGTGAGCAGCGAGAGTGCTGGATGCACACACACCTTGCAAGAATGCTGAAGCCCAAATCCTGCAAGGGGCTTTGCTGCCACCATCTGATACAACCTTCAACTGCATTTGCTCATGTACTAGTATGGAGAATTTTGGGGGGGTAGGAAAGCCCGGATTAATGAAGGAATCTGTGGATGATTCGTAACCACAAATCTATCTGGAAGTGAGATTCAAAAACAAAGTTTGTAATAAATTAATTCCCAAGTTAGATCTCGTTACAATTAATAGCCCAGTTTGTCAGAAAGGGAACCTGGGACAACATGCTTTTGTCCTAAACTGTCAGGAGAGAAGGAGTCTTTCGTGAGGCAAATTGCAGCAAGAGCTTTATTGCAATGGTCGAAGCAATTTACATAATTTGTTTTAAATCTTCAGGGACCACCTCTTCAAGTCATATCTTTTAATATGGCCTTGATCTTTACCAGACAGGGTTAAAAATAAGCTCTTGAATTGTTGTCTAATTATGCAAAGAATTTTTCAGGTGTATTGGACACTTAAGAAATTACATGGTAGGAAACAGTTATCCTCTGTGTTAAGTCTTCAGCAGTCAAGTATAACAGCCAAAGATCATCATGCATTCACAGAAGATTTTGCTTTTTTAATTCCAAATAAGAATAGCTTGTCACTTTAAAGCATCAACACAATCTTACTATTATAGGAAAGATTATTTTACCCATAAGTCACGTGTTCTTTCCTTATACTCTGTGTGACATGAAAGCAGACATTTATATTGATCTTTGCTGGCTCACCATCTCAGCCAGACCCATTCTTGCATCTCCTCTATTTCCTGGGCTGTGTAGGATCCAAATCTGAAATTCTGGTTTACTTACATTCTGCTTTAAAAAATGGATATTTGTTCCAATTCTTTTTTGAACCATGTTTTTTGGTTGTAATGGGCAAAAGTAAAAGAGGAAATAAAATTCAAGAAGGGGGGAAAAAAGAAAAGGAACAGAGAAAATAACAGGATGAAACAGAGTGGTGAAACAGATGTTTGGCATCTGGCCATAGTGGAATGAACTCTCTCCACACTGAATTCTGTATTTGTCTTACACTGAAAAATAATTAACTTGTAGAGCAGCAGGTTCAGAGAGCCGTGAATGTGGTGATCGAGGCAATTAGCCCCTATCAGAACCATTGTTTCAGGCTCTCTGAAAAGTCAACTGGGTATTATTAGCTAGCCCTCTGCAGTTAGATGAGTCAGACAACTTCTTTTTAAAAATAAAGTCGACATTCCAGAGCACTTGTATGTGACAGGGTGAATTCAGTAGCAAATTCCAGCCATGGCATGTGTAAGCTCATAATTATGATATTTACAAAGCTGGGAGAGGAGGAAAAGTGCTTTTTTTTCCCTATTATTTATTGGATTAATTTTATGCATTTCTGACCACCCTCTCGAGTAATTGTTATTTAGGATTCTCCTTTTCTTACCATCTTTTCCCCCATTGCTCTCAATGTGACAGGTTTGGCGGTGTACAGTGACACCCATTAACTGTACTACAAGTCTTTTTCATTCTTGTCACAGGTTCTTTAACAATGATACTCAGAATGTATGTAGGAAATTGCCTAAAAGGAGGAACAGATTACTTAATTTCCGTCAGGTCAGCAGAATTTATAATTTTGACACTGTCTGTCCTCGTTCAATGGCTTTAAACTACAAGAGGGTAGATTTAAGTTAGATGTTAGGAGGAAATTTTATACTGTGAAGGCGATGAGGCACTGGAACGGGTTGTCCAAAGGTTGTGCTCAACTCCCCATCCCTAGAAGTGTTCAAGACCAGGTTGGATGAGGCTTTGAGCAACCTGGTTAAGTGGAAGGTATCCCTGTTCATGGCAGGGATGTTGGAATGGATTTTTAAGGGATGTGATCTTTAAGGTCACCTACCAAAACCATCTATGTAATCTGCTGATTCCATCCTCCAAAACTTAATAAAGCAGGCAATCCTTTCCCTCTGTTCTGAAGCTTTACCTATTTCAGAGGACATTAAATGAACATTTAATTGAGAAAAGCCTCAGCACCACAGTTCAACTTCCATAAAAACCCAGAGGACGGTGCCCTAGAATTGAAATCTTTCAGCTCTTTTGTTGTCTATGTCTTAGCACACAGAGGCAAAGTTTATAGAGAGTGGAATGGGCGGAAGCATGAAAATCAGTCTCATGGCTGAATCTCTTTCAGTCATTCAGATTTACTCTCCTGTCAGCCACAAACTGAATTGTTTTGTACAGAGGCTTGCAGCTGTCTGTGTTTGGCCTATCTTTAAGCACTTCCATACATAAAATTAAGCTCTATAGATGTTCACCCTGCATCACTGTAGGAAAGGACTGGGCAAGCATTTTGGAAATCTATGTACAGAAGAGCCCTGAAGTGCACAGAGATTTATGGAAAAGCAAAATACTTAAGGTTGCTATGAAGAAATCTTGAATGAGGAGTATTGTTCATGCCGGTGATTGTATTTTAGAGCTTCACTGTATATGTATATAGCTTCACTGTATATTGCCCAAGTGACTTCCTCCTGGTGAAGAATCTTAACTGCATTATAAGGTTACTTTACGGAAAGCACATAGACTTAATCGAAAGTTTCTATTAGCAATATTTTGCTCAAATTCTATGTTCTACTCCAAGGTAGTGGGCTTCTTAAGATACTGCTAGTATTCTGCAGCATATACTACAAAAAAGGGAGAAAATAATTTTACCAAATATGTTTAATAGTGACATTTAGTCCATAGGAATTCAGATTTTACTTTCCTTGTGCTCAAGCAACTTTGTGCTATGTACTATTCAGGAAAATTTTCTGAACTTTCATTAATGTATTTCTTTTGAGACATTTTCCCTCTTTGCAGCAAACAAAACTCTTTCTAACCTAACAGACCGATGTAATAGCAGACATAATTATAGACATAATAATTCTGCTTAAAGAACAGTAAGTTATTCCTGTGGCAGCATAGTTTTTTAGTTACTGAGAATGGTCTTTGACTAAAAGCTTCTTAAAATATGTTGAAATAGAGAATTTTACTCAATTTCTTGGCAGGAGTAATTGTGCATAGGTATATAATCAAAATCATCTTCGGGCTAGGCTGTGAGTCTGTATATGGTCTGGGCAAGTTCCATGGCTTGTTTGTTATTTCATCATGATCCTAATCATTGAAATAGCAAACCTGATGGAATGTGGCAGGAATCATTTCTGCACTACAATTAGATTTTTTTCAGATGAGAACTTGGGGACCTAATATTTTCCTATGGTTAAGAACCTGTTACAACACTTGCCTTGAACAGAGATTTTGGATCCATATTTCTGGCATACACTGCTGTGAATCCTTTAACTTCCACAATAAATGGGCACTAAACTGTTCCCTAGGGAGAGAATAAATTAGTACATGTTTGATGCTCTATGGAGTCCTTGCGGACCCAGTGAGGAAAGGCAGAGGAGGGGTCCAGAACTATACTCAGTTCTTTTCTATTCCACCTACCCTGCTCTGTTACAGACATGGAGAACCCTGTCAGAATCTGCCGTCCTCTTGCTCAATACTTCCCATGATAAAATTATTTTCCAACTCCCAAGACCACAGAGACGTTGCTGAGAGATACTGTCTGAACCTCTCAGGCTGCTTTATATATGCAGAAAACAGTGGCTATAAAGGAGTAATAAAAAAAATATACTATTTGTATTTCTGATCATGCTTGTTACGATCTTCATTTCTTTTTCTTAAGAAAAATTCTTGAGATACGTCACTGATAGAGAAGCTAAGACAGGTTTTAAAGCTTGGATATTACTGCCTAGGTTCATTTTACTTAACACTTATTCATGCAAAGAAGCTAATTGTTTAGATGGATATCAAATTAAACCTTCAATTCAATGATAACTCTTGTCATCCTTACTTATGACTTGCTTAATTATAATGATTGTTCCTCTGATTGTAAACAAATTGCCTATACTTCACTTTCAAACCTGCGCTTTTAATTTGGTAAGAGAAATTTCATGAATCATGTACATATCGCAGAAATAAATCTGCTGTCTTGACCTTCATGTCATTGCCTCCAGGTAGGGTAGAATGGATCTTGGTGTTATTGTGAAGTATTGCAGCATTTTACTGACATTGTGTCTTTTCTTTTTATCAATACAGAAGTTCTCTATTGTTAACAAACATGGAGTTTTAATCTTTTTTTTCCATCTCACCTGAGCAGAACTCAAATGTTGCATATCGAGTTTAGGTTTTCATTTTTTAATTTTAGCTACAGTGCTATGAAAATATTAAAGCAAGGGAAATAGAAATAGAAACGGGAATGGGAATATAAATGGAAATAACAGAAATAATAGAAATAGAAATAATGGAAATATAAAAAACCTTCCCAGAACCTTTTGAGTTATGCCACATATATGTTTCTTTTCCTAATTCAATAGAACTTGAATTCTCTTGAATTCTCCTCAAGAAATTCTCCTCAGCCATTTTTTCTCTTCTTCAAGTAGGTAACTGAGAGCAAGTAAATTTTTGTTGTTGTTGTTTTGGTCAGAAACTTCATCACAATTAAGGGCCATAGTGTGCTTTTTATGAATAAGAGAATAATTCTTAACTTAGGCTTTGCCTTCAGGATTCAGAGCCAATTCCACTGTTATAAAAAGGAGCTAAAAATGTTCAGCTACACCTAATGGTAATTAGGCTGAATCAAGGGATGTTCCCAGGATCAGGGCCTAAATCATCCAGAGAATAAGTTTTTAGAATCATCCCAGGATGGTTTAGGCTTTTCACTTATCTGGCAGCACAAAGGCATATTTTGAAAAAAATCTTGAGTCAAGGACCGTTTTTATCGTTACTCTTGTTGCAGCTACCTTGTGTCGGTGTAAAAGTGTTTAATTGTATTGACATGGGCTATTCCACTATAGTCTGATGCAAGACAAAATTCCTAAGTGGGTTTCATTTTCAGGTACCCTGAAAGGGTTGTTAAGGGGTCTTCAACATCCAGAAATTCTCAATTACATATCATTGCCAGTAAATCTCAATATTCCAGGGCCTGGATGAGAGATTGTTATTTGAAGAGCAGAAAAAAAGCAAAATTTTTTTGAGAATTTTTCTGTCTCAACAGAACAGTGACAACAACTGCATGGGTTTGTATGCAAAACCCCACTGGAAGTTGTTACAAGCCTTGAGGAAAAAAATTACAAGATTGTGGTGGTTTTCACAGGGGTCCCAGGACAAGAGAAGAGACAGAGATCTGACTCCATGTTTCAGAAGGCTGGTTGATTATTTTATGACATATATTATATTAAAAGAAAATTATATATTAAAACTATATTAAAAGAATAGAAGAAAGGATTTAATCAGACGGCTAGCAAGCAAGAATGGAATGATAATAAAATCTTGTGATTGACCAGTGAGTCTGAGACAGCTGGACTGTGATTGGCCATTAATTAGAAACAATCACATGAGACCAATCAAAGATTTACCTGTTGCATTCCACAGCAGCAGAAAATCATTGTTTACGTTTTATTTCTGAGGCCTCTCGGCTTCTCAGGAGAAAAAGGAAAGGATTTTTCATAAAGTGTGTCTGTGACACAAGATCATAGCTGTGGAGGAAACTTGAATTTCTTCAAGCAAAAAAAGAACAATATATAAGGCACATGACTCTGATTTTATGTCTCTGCCTTTATTGTATTGGCCAGGGGCTGGCTGCTTGCATAAATTAGACATATAATTTGGACTAACTTTTTTAGCAGACACAAACCACTACTGCACATATATGGCCTTTTTATCTGTTCACTGTGATAAGTGGAAAGGCAGAGAGAGGATCCACTTCATCAAGCGTACACCAGCTGGACATTTTCTCTCCTTGGGAACCACTCTTGAGGCAGGGAGGTTGTCGCCACAACTTGACCATACCTTGTGAAAAGCACCTGGAAGCAAAATCTGCTGCTTGTTTCTTCTGTGTTCCCCATGGAAGCTGCAACTTTTAAACATTTCATGTTTGTGCTTTCAGGCAAAATGAAAACCAGATATTTTGCCGATCCATAGCACACTAAACAGATTTTTGCAGCTCATCTAAGGTTAAACATTTGATAAAAGCTTGTGAATTTGATCATAGAATTTCTTAGCAAATGTCAGTTATTTGCCAAAAGAAAATACTCATTGTGCATCCACTAGTTAAGAGAGCTTGTCAGTTGAATAAAAAAAAGTACATCACACTCTATTGTATTCTTTCTTGCTCTGAGCCATTTTTATTCTTGTAGTCTGTAAAAAACTGCCAAAAGTGTATTAGACTATATTTAAACTTAACAATTTTTTTAATTTCTGTTTTTTTTCCTTAAATTCACTGAATTTGCAGCTCCCCAGATGGTGATCACTATAGTATTTGCAATCTGAGTTTTTGCTAGACTAATAACTAACACTGACCACAAGATGGCAAGGTTTGTTCACTTTTCTGTGATGAGAAGACAGCAAAAGGAAAAGCAGGAGGGGTGCAACAATGTGGAAATAAGGTCAAAGGAAGAAACACACATAAGGACTCTGATTTCTCTTATATAGGTACTTCCAATTTCACAAATAAACACATAAAAATCAGATCAGTGTTAAAATTCTGTTGAGATGTCTTAGAGTTTGAACAAAAGTAATATATTTGCTAGTTTTTCCCTAATACAGGCCACACACATTCTTTTTCCAGTTCGTGTTGTCCATTTTTTTATACTGGAAAGTTCAGTATTTGCATTTTATGCTCTTCCCCATTGTGGTGCCTCCTTAAGAAGATAAACCACTTCATAAAGATAAACCTTAAGAAGATAATCTCACTTCAAGTGCAGTGGGATTAAAAGCCAAGATCATTCTTGGGTGTAAAGGGTTTACAGTGAGACAAGAAGTATCTTAAATAAAAGCCAGTAAATCAAACAATTACAATGTCAAATTACAACTTCAGGGCATAACTTAGTCATGTTCATTTGAATGTAAGCAACCTGATTGTTATGTGTTTGGAGTAGTTTTAAGATTTCACGTCGTTCCTCTTTTTTCTCATTTGAACACATTAAGAATCAGAATCTTCTAAACATCTCCGTTTGTAATGTGTGGTGGCAATACAGACAATTATCTCTGCTGAAAACCTCCACATGCCCACAAGGAACATAACATCTTAAAAGTGAGTGAAATTAAACACTTTGAAAAGAAATTTCTGGTGACATCAACTATTGCAGACGCGAAACATCGCGATTGGCTTCTGGAGGAACCTTTTTCTTCGGGAATTGCAATGGAAGCTCGTGTCAGCAGATGGCACTGGAGACAAAGCTGTGAGACTGAACGGGTCCTCTGAACAAGGACCAGAGACTTAAATATTTTATTTCTTTTTTTCCATTGATAGAAGCACCATAACTCAAGGGCAACCCCTCTGCCTTGTGTTATAAATCTTTTTACTAAGCCTGTGTCATCGCTTGTGTAAAAGTCACGGATGCACCCCGTGATCTCTTTTCCCTGCAGGCAGTTCAGGCAGGTTGCAAAAGCAAAGTGTTTAGTCACATTTTGATCTGTTAAAGTGTGCTCTATGGGAAATAGAGACATTTTCCTTAAAAAGAAGAGGTTCTTTGATGAGGTAGGAGGCAAGAGAAATAAGCAAGTTTTACATACTTGTCTACATGAAAATTTTTCCCAAAATTCTTAGAAAAAAAAGGAGCAACAGGTAACTAGTGATCAGTAACATTAAAAGTACATGATTGACTAGGAATTTGTTATTGAAAACTATAATTATCAAAACATTAAATTTATATGAAAATATATAGACTCACAACATTACTGAGAGAAAAAAAAGTAAAAAGATCAAATTAGCTGTGCACCTACCAGACAAATGCTTACAGTTATGAAAGACAAATTTTCTGTGATGAGCAACCTGACAAAATAGCCTTTTTGATCAATTTTCACTTTGATAATGGAAATAAGTGGAGGGTAAAAAGGAGAATTTTGAAAATTACATGGGAAAAAAGTAAAATCTAATCACTGAGAAACCAGGCACAGGTATGAATGACAATTCCATGTAAAAAGTGGGAAAAATAAACTCACTTACTGAACACAAATGGGCCCATCTATATTGCCCATTCTGGGAAACTGATGTAATGGGTAGAAATTACATCTAAATGTAAAGAAGAAAGAAATTTCTTTGGTGTTAGAGTGGAAAGGAAGACTCAACTTGCGGAAGAATGAGAACAATATATTATCTCTGGGAAGAGGGGCCGAATACTGTGGAAAAGAATCAGCTGCAGAGCACTTATTATTGAAAATGCCTCAGTGGTTTTGATCAACTGGCCATGAGCCACAGCTTAAAGAAGACATTATAAATTAAGTCCAAACAAAATAAACAATGGTTAACAGCCTATCATTTGAAGGAAAATCACCTTTTATCCTTACTTCCCTTTTGGTGGATTTGTCTTAGGTTGCTGTTAGCATGATCAGAGCACAGATTTCTCACATTTCATATTTTGAGGCTCACTGGAGTGCAATTAATTGATAATTTGGGTAGGAAATTTTGAATATTTTATCTGTTCAGCTTGTTGGAACTTTTTTGGTTTTTAATGGTGTCTTTGTAAACAAATTCATGTATTTCTTTTAAGTTGCTGTATTTTTAAATTGCATTGTTGTTAAATGCTGCCAAGATTTCTAGTGAGGTGAGCCTTTAAAATGCAATGACAATTTTGTTCTGGTGCAATGGAGCAATATGAGTGTATAATAAGCTGAGATAATGATGTTTCAATATGTGTGATTTATTTTCAAAAGTTGAAGCCATTATTTCCATTATCTATGGCTTCAGATTGCAAGAAAATATGTCTGCATTGCAAATTGGACTTTTTAAAATGTATTTATCATTAAGACAAGTTAATTCTGCTTTCTTTTGCAGTATTTTATTTTGTTTAACACATGATGCCCTATATTTGCTAGTATCTCAGGACAGATTCTAGATGGAGGTTTAAAGGTACATCACTTTTTAGGCACAATTGCTAAATAAACTCCTAAAAGCTTCTTTGTTTAAATTTAGACACCAATTTCCAGCATTTTTCTGAAGGCCTGCACATTAGTATATTCTAGTTCAGTTACTCTTAGAAATATTGAGGCCATTGAAAATTTCCAGACTACTTCCAGTATGACGATCTGCCCAAAAGAGATGAAATTGGGCAGTGAAATGGCATGATTGGTCATATGTTCAGCCAGAGATACCATTTGCAGATCAAATTCCTACTTCTATTGGCAAGATTAGGTTAGTAAGTTCACTGAATTGGAAAGTTAATGATTGTGAGCCAAATATTCAGTTAATTTAAATTGAAATAATCTTGATGATTTCCCTGGATTTATTTTTTTGCATAACATAGAACCTCCTACATCATGAAACTCAGTCAACCATGAATCCAGGCAACTAAGTTGTATAATAATTTCTAATTTACAACACCTAAAAATTTTATTATTTTCTTCATATTGAACTCAGTGATAAAAAATACTGCATTCTTGAACCTCCCTCTATGTTTTCTGCATGATAAATTAGAAGAAACATAATCCTCTTTCTCTTTCCCCGAGGTCAGGTGTTTTAAACATTATTAATTTGGTATTATTCAGAAGCAATGCTTCCATTAACATTTGAAAAAGTATTTCACTAATATTTATTATCCTGAATGAGAGTTACTGAATAGATCTGTAAAAATCTTAATCTCTTTAATAACAATCATCACATATTCTGCTGCTGTCAGAACATTGGGGGTTATATAACAGAAAATGTGTGAAAAATCCTCTTGGCAGGACTATATTTCTACACTGGACCCTTCCACCCAGTGTATTGATTTTCAACACTTTCTCTTCCCATTTAGTCAAATCTGATGTATTTTGTCTGCTGTTCAAATATTCACCTGTAGGTTGGCAGAAGCCACATGAAACTCTCCGAAAAGAAAACTCTCCTCACAGTACAGCTCAGAGAAAGTGCAATGCTTTCTGCAATAACTTTATGTCAGTTAAACCTGCCTCAGTTTTGCACATGGTTTTTATTTTTGTATTTACTGGAAGTTTTTGAAAATGTCAATCATAATTTTCATTTTGTGTGTTTTACATTAAAGTTGGAACAAGCTGATTTCATCATATGTTTGACATAATCTTGGGGATTTTGTGTTTTGCCTTTTGCAAGCACCTATGAACCTTTGTCAGGTTCAATAAATCTGGTGGCTTCCTGGGAAAATATGAAAGCATCACTATTTTTCATTTAGTCAAAGAACAATAGAATCACAGAATAATTTAGTTTGAAAAAGACCTTTAACATCATCCAGTTCAACTGTAAATATAAATCTGCCAAGTCCTTCACCCACATGAAGCCAGTGAAACCACAGTGAAAATGTCAAACCACCACCAAATGTGACGAGGTCAGAGTTCAATATCTTCATCAAATCAAATCAAAATATTCTCGTTTTCTCTTTGGAGTAGCATTTGATTCCAAGTACAGCATGTTTACTCTTCAAACCTCATATTTTAAAACATTTGGGCCATAAGTATAGTGTCCTTCCACAACAAATAATAATCTGGACTCATCCCTTTAATGTTCTTAGTGGAATAGTCCAGATGTTGGATTTAAAAGATTTCAAAAAAGCATGGTACTGGTAAATTGAATCTGGACTGGTTTGAGATGGTTCCAAACGATAATATGTAAGTGGTCTTAAATGAGAGATGTGGACTCAGTGTAAAATGTGGACTAGTCATAGCATTTTTTATGGTGCGCAAAAAAACCTGGTGGGTTAATGTTTTGTCTGATACTAATTAGCTTCCCACAAAGTTTGATGTTCCTGTCTACTTCAGAGCAAAGTTTCTCATTTAAGGTATTCTATTTGCAGTTCTCCTTCCTACAAATTAGCTGCAGAAAACCACAGGCAGTGCAGGGCTGCCTCCAGGGAATCAGTAACTCTTATCATATCCTCAGTACGTTTAGTTCTTACTGGAGTGTGGTGACCCCTTGGTAAAAACATCCATGCTTAGCTATAGAGCATTCCTCTGCCACTAAATTGGGAATTTTTGTACTACCTGGAGTTATTGATTTGGATTATGAAGGCAAAATATAAATTATGCTATGGACTCCTGTGGCACCCTGCTTTTATACCTGCAGGTCAATGTATTGCACAGCTTATTCCTTTTGCCAACACAACCCTTCGTGGCAAGGGTGATCTGTGCTACAAATAACTTTGGTAGCGCAGGTCAGCCACAGATTTTTGGACTAGCTCTATTACGTCTCAGCCAACCTTAACATGCAGTAGAGATGGCAAAAATTTGAAGGGCTTGTTCATACTGGAGCTGATGTCTCTATTATTGAAAGCAATGAATGGTCTAGTAATTGACCCACAATCAGCCCCACATCGACTCTGATTGGGGTGGGAGGGATGCAGCCCCCTAGACAAGGAGCTCACCTTCAGCTTGTCCTTGGCCCTGATGAGCAAACTGCCCAGATTGCCCCACGCATTGCAAGCAACCAGAGGGAGCTGTTGGAGGCAGGAAACACTTTTTGAAAGGACTTACAACATTTCTTACCCTTATTGTTTAGATGTCAGTATAGCCAACACTCATGGCCAACCTTGTGCCAGCTTCTAAAGGTATCTTACTCTTTCAGTAATGGCAGGAGGGACTTACATGCTCAGTGCAGCATCAGTTAAACTGAATTCTATGATAATTAGTTTCAAAATAATCCACTACATCTTTCATATGCTAAGACATGAGCAGGAATTTCAGTTTAGAGATCAAAGGTGAGTAGTAACACTTAAATCCCTTTATTATTTTGCTGCAGTACCACAAAGGGATTTTTTTCTTATCTGTAAAAGTTAAACTTCATTTTAAAATATCAGCATATTTTATCTGGTATAGCTGAACCAAGAACAAAAATCTGGGGACAGATTTGTCCAAAATTACTCTAGATATCCATGTAGTTTTTCTATCCTCTCTGAACAGACTATCTACAGAAATTGCTATTCTCATAGTACCAGAAATGGTTTTTATCTTTCCAAGGTGCTATAGAACAGGGAACAGAAAACTTGTTTCTAAATTTTTCATTGCCTATGATTTTAGAGTACAGTTTAATTAAACCTCCTGGATGCCTTAGCTTCACATTTTCACTTAGCTTCTTAACTCTTACCTGGATAAGAAAGCATTTTTCCTGTTAAATCCACAAGAGGATAAAAGCATTCTTTATCTCCTCTACTGTACAGATATCTCTTTTTAATTAGTTTTCAGGTAATTGAGAACACAATTCTGTTTTGTGGGTTTGAACATCAAACAGAGTTGTTATGTGCATTTGCAGTTAATTCAAAATATTATGTGAAATTCAGTAGTAAAACCTCAAGGTGAGGAGTAGTAGTCTTTCCAATTTCCTTTTCTTGCGATTTTGAAACATTCCTTACTAGACAATGTTTCACCTGGTAATACCTTATCATGCAAAGGCATATTTTGATGCCCTCTACAACTAACCATGATTTTTTTTTTATTTCTGTAATTTTGTATGTGTTGTTGATATTAGCCAGATCTTTTTTGTTCTTTTTAATGTAAAATGTGCTTCAAATGTTTGACACTCTTACCAAAAACAGGTGAACATATTTAAAGCATTCCAGTGAAAAACTTTTAAATGCTATATGGCGCTATCGTGTTATTTTACCAGCCTTGATTAGAGCTTAAAACAAAACCCAATTATTTGGCTTGCTATATGCATAGTGGAAAAAATCTTGTTTCTATATAGGATTCAATTGTCTCAGAAATTGTCTTTGAATCAGTTATAGTTTTTAGAGAAGTTGGCATATAGGCGGTATATTCTAAAATCTGAATTCATTAATTCAGTGCACTCAAAATGTATATATTCACACCAAAGACATGCAGTCTAATTTAGACTATGAAAAAAGTGTCTCCTCCCCTGACATCCACCAATCTCATGAAGACATTAAATAAGTTGCATTAATAATTTTAATTTAACAACTCCTTCTTAGCCCTTTCCCCACACTGCCACCCCACAAAAAAACATGAGAATCCTTAAAAAAACCACAAGAAAATGTTTGAGTAGTTGTGGAGTTGGAGTCATTCTGGTATTTCACAATTCCCTGTAATTCAAAGGATGTTATCTTATGTGTGCCAAAAGTGCATCTTTTAGCATGGTCTGGTGGTGAATTGCTACAATACAGCTTTTTCCATCACTCCAAAAATCAATCTTCTTCTCATCTCTTTTAAAGGTCTTATTTGCCCTCTCAAGCCAGCAATTGTACTGATTGATTATGACTAAAATTGTCCTGAGTCCCCCACACTGAGAAAGATGCCATACAATGAGAAAAGAAAGCAGAACATTTTCATCTTTCTCTTGATTGCTGTAAAAAAAGCATTAGTCTGAAATTAAAGGTTGAAGCAGCAACTGTTTATTGGCCGTGCCATAAAGCATCATCAGTTTGCATTGCTGTGAGCCCTAAATTAACATTTTAAGGGCCTCATTTATTCACAAGAGGCTCTTTCTCAAGCTCTACTTGTTTTGTTTAGGACACAGAGGGAGACAACAGTCACTGCACTGAAGAACTGAAAATGCATTCTGAATCTGAGTTCAGTCTGTTTCAATGAACATATAAAAACTTTCAAATAGGATATCATAGTGCAATGGTGATGACAGCAAACAGTTTCTTCAAATGGTTATTCCTGAAAAACCTGTTTGAAGTATTCAAGTACTTAGTGCTTGAACAGAATCAAGAGACCTGAATTCCAGGTGTATTTTAGAAATATTCTTGGGCTATTCAAGAATGGATTCTGTTCTCTAAGTTTGTCCCATTGAATTTAGCATGGTGAAGTGTTTCATCAGGGTGATAACTAAAACCAGCGTGAAAAGGAAAGCAGGACAGCATTTCATTGCATGGCACTCCAATCAAATTGAAACAGATATCCTCTGTTTGGAGATTATGACACTGTGGGTGCAATTCCCATTAAAAACAACTTTTTATTTGGAGGTGGAATGATTTTGTAACTTAAGCAGAATCAAGACAGATTGATAGAACTTTCTTAAATTTCTCATGAAAACTAACCCATATTCAGCATTTTATTTCTCTAGAAATTATATGTATGAACATTTTGTATTAAATCCACAATTAAGTGCTTGATACACAATTAAGCACTTGGTAGTCTGTCAAAAGCCTATTTTTTTTTAATGGAGTACAGCTGCTTTGGCCCCACATCTGGTGTTTGTCTACTCTTCTCTATTTGCAGTATTCTGAGATGATAGAAACTGGTCCCTGTCAGAGGCACCGTGACTTATTTCAGATTTAACAAGGAAGAAAAAGTTCTAACACTTGGTATCTTTCTGACAGTTTTCCACAAGAATAAAAAAAATTATCAAGTGAATAAAAAGTATTGCATTTTGAAATATTAATTATAGACACATTAAGATTGTTTCAAAGACCTACTTAAATTTTTAGTGTGCTCATAATTAAATTGATAACATTGTTGTCAATTGATAATTGATAAAAATTGTTCTCTTATATCAGTAGACATTTTTCTAAAATTTTATATTTAATTAATAAGGTCTCAACTACACATCTGTGTTTGTCCTCTACTTAGGAAATTCAGTGAACTATAACTTTGGCATGTTGTTGTAATATATTAAAGATTATGATCATTTAAAGGATTACTGTGAGGTAAAATATAAGGAATGTTTAATAGTATTATGCTCATAAATTAAATTGCTAAGACATAGTTTAATGAGCAGAAAAATTGACATCACTTCTTTATACATCATCTGCATTCTTTACCATAATAATGTCAATTCTAAAGACAATATGGTTTTGTGTGGAATCAGTTAGATTTGGACAAAAATTTGGAATACAAACCTAACTCTTTTTAATGGAAAGGAGGTGTGCTTAGTCCAAAATCTGTGAAATTTGAACCAGACCACCACTTAGGATTGTCTCAATTGTTAAACAGAGGTTTAGAAATAATGTAAAAGTAACTAAGTATTGTTACTGGATGGTGAAAATCTCATCAAGATCAAACACAAGATAATGAAAATCCTGGCCAAACTAGCAAGCAAAGCATTTGAAAGAACAAAAGAAAACTTATCAAGGTTAGTTAAAACGGATAAAATAAAAATAACGTGGATAAAATAAAATTAAAGCTAAGATGAAGAGAAGCCTGGACTTAGGAAAAAGACCCCAAAATAATAAAATTGCTGAAAACCCAAAGGAAAGTGGCCAAGAGCAAACCTTTCAAGAACCGAGATGGATTAGGAAAGAAACTGCTCTAAAATGGGACAAACACACTTATATCTAAGGAATGTGTAAAGTAAGTGAAATGAGTTAGAGCATCATTCATCTGAGATTGATTTACCATCTTTTCCACTTGCCAAAGCAGAAGGGAAGATGTTTTTCCACTATAGAAACTACCATATAGAATATCTAACTCTGAGCCTGAAGTTTAATTGATTTTTTCAGACATTTCAGAGGAATATCTCCTTGTACCTGGTTTAAAATAACAGCTAAATATTCCTCAGATTAAGAAAGCTTAATGTTATCATTACAAGTCTAAAGGGACCTGTACTTTTTTGTGTATAGTACTTTTTTGAGAAAAGGAAGAACTATCAGGCGTTCATAACTGTATTACTTGTTTTTGGAATAGAGGAAATAATAGAATTGGCCAAGTTTCCCTTAAGGGTTATATAAGGACAATGTAGACAATAAGGAGTAAGTTACAGCTGTGAAAGTATCAAGCTCTAGAGCCCTCGTCAATCTTTGGAACTGGTGAGAATGCTGTGGGGCAACTCTTGGTGAAAAAAACATCATTCTGAGTTGTAAAGTGAAGGTTCAAGCTTACAGCATATAGATTCATTGCAGCATTCATTCTGAATTTGTGGAAGTTACTCAAATGTAATTGAGGACACATTGTAATTCTGAAAGATGCTCATAATGCGTGTCTGTAGGTGCCTGAGTTATCAGACCAGAGTCTGTAGCTCCAAAGATAGAGAGTATTGACACCTTAATGAAGGGATGGGACTACTGTCGGGCTAAAAACGATTTATTACTCAGATAAACACCAGCTTCAAAGGCTGTGGGATTTTAGAAGAGCTAGAAGTCAGCCATAGCTCAAGGTAGCCACAAGGTAGTTACAAGGCAATATATAACAATCCAAACCAATGGAAAATTGCCACAAAGTTTATTTTGTTTTTGTAATCTTTACTTAATTCTGCTACACTCTGTGTACTTTTGTGCAATGGGCTACTATTACACCTACACATCTATACTTCTATTATAACATGTAAACTCTTAACTTACTCTATAGAGTTATATTACTATGCTATAAAACTCTTCACTATCTTACTCAATACAGTTTCTTACTTACTTAAGGCATATCCTTACTTGCAACTATAGAAACTTAAATCTATAATTTTTCTGCTTAATGTCTGTGTACTTTTATTTTTACATCAATCCAAGCTTCTTCCTAGGCTGCAAATCAAACCCTTCAGTATGTGTGGAAGGTTCTGTCTTTTAATTTCCTACACAGATCAGGGTCCAACCACTGGTGATCTCATTCATTCCCAGCTGAAAACGCTGCTCCAGCATTAAGAG
The DNA here is from genome assembly GCF_047830755.1 of Zonotrichia albicollis. Taxonomy (NCBI): domain Eukaryota; kingdom Metazoa; phylum Chordata; class Aves; order Passeriformes; family Passerellidae; genus Zonotrichia; species Zonotrichia albicollis. The sequence continues at coordinate 127,523,734 of NC_133819.1, forward strand.
CAGAGGTTCATTTTTCAGTTTTCCTTAAAAGTAGATACAGGACATTACATGCTTCACACTTTCTGGTGTTAAGTAGCCCATGACATACTAGTCTCCCCCTGCCTGAAATATTCTGTTAAAATTAGGGAGGTTAAGGGACTAAGATGGACCAAATCTTGTACAGTGCTGAATCTTATGACAATTGATATTGGATCTGGGCATATGTGATCACAAATAAGGCTTGGAAAAAACTACAAGTTGTCATCTTATCCATCTCCAATGAAGGTTCCTCTGAGATACCTAATCTGTTATAAATCCTTTAGCAAGCCTTCTTATGCTTACCTTTAACAAACTTGGTTTCCAAAAAAATTATTTAAATCTTTGTTTTACAGACTCTATTAACATCTAGACAGAGAAAATGGCTTATTCATAGCTTTTTTCCATCAAATTTTTGTTCAAGGACAGTTAAAAAGTAATTCTACTTGGTTGATTCAGGGGTTTTCTCCTCTAAACCTTTTTCATGTTTTGAAACTCCTCTCTTTAATAATAGATAAAAATTTTACTTTTAGACAAGCACATGTTGATTCCAATGTTATATTTGTAGGAAGTGACACATTAAACCTTGGGAAATTATGACTCACAGAAAAATATCCAAATGTATTTCTAGTGTTCTTGTTGGAGGAATGAGAACATGCTGGGATCTGGGCAAGGGCCATGAGGAGCAGCCAGTTTGAGCTCCTACCTGAGAAAGAAGGTGTCAGGCTTTGTTTAATACCTCTGTGATCATATTGTTAAATTCTTATAGTGACATCTGATAAAAAGAGCACAATCTAATGAGGGAAGCTTGACAGTGAATTCCTTAAAGACTAAAGATAAATGCTACTGTAACAATGAGACAAATGAAATTCTAGTGAAAAAGCTTCATTGAATAAGAAAAAATTACCCATGGTGAAAGTAGGACCAGTACCATAGGGGCTTTCTCCTGCTATCTAAAAAGGAATCTTTTGTGGTGAAGTGTCATTACTGTCTGATAGCGTTGAAGAAAAGTAAAATGGGTCAGCAAAAATGTAGAAGATAATAGAGAAAAGAAACAGCAAAAGTTTTCTTAAAATCAAACAGCTCCAGAAAGAAAAAATCTTCTGATTTTTTTTCCCTAAATTACTGGATGATGAAAATGCTGTGAATGTAGCAAATTTTATTCTAATGCAGCATTTGATAAATACATGAGGTCTTAGTGAAATCTTGGAAACTGTATATTCTTCTGAATACAAGCACTGGAGCAGAGCAAAAAGCAACAGAAAAAATGGAAGACTTATGAAACAGTTTAACTGCATTTTGTCTTTAGTAAAGAGGAGGATTTCTGATTTGAAAGTGTTATGATCAGTTGTTTCTCTTTTATCCAGACAATTTCTTAATACACACAGCTGTCATTATGTACCAACAAATAGTGGCCTCTTTGAGCATATTTATGAATTCAGTCACACATCATTTTCTCTCTCCGTATTATTCCTCCTACAGTCAATCACAGCCTTGCAGGGTGAAGACCTGAGAGTTAAAGTTGGAAACACTTAGAAACAATGACCCTAAATATAAAAATGCTAGGGAATAATGGCAATCATCAGAAAGAGGTTTGAATATAAACTCTTTGGGCAGGGTTTACTTGCCTAGATATTTGCCTAGAGCCACCTAAGACACTCTTGGCTCCAGCAGGGTGCTCCAGAAGGTTGTAGGTTTTCCACAGGTGCTGTGCCATATTTTCTGGCACTGTGTGAATGTCTCAGATACCACAAATCACTGAACTAGTGCTAGACATGAATGTTTAGGCAGTGGAATTGAGACCTTTAATCTACAGCTAACCTATTAATAAACCTTTTCCTTCTTTGGCACTGTCAATGGTCTTTGCTTCTGATATGTTTCAGGAATGCTAGACAGCTTTGTTGTGTCCTGAAAAACATTTTTGTAACTCCTTGATTTTAACTTACACTTGTAGTCATGACATGTAGAAATTTTACTTCTTCTCATCCAATTTGCCACTGTTTCTGCAGTATTTTACCAGTGTTATGCAGGGTTGGTTTGGCCAATATTTTATGCTCTGTCCTCATTACGTCATAAAAAGAATATCTTATAAATCTGCCTCATTAGCTAAGTGACATTTCTTGTTAAAGTGAATTTTATTTATCTAATATTACAACATGTTATAAAGCAACATTGTCAGATATTTGTATAAGTATTTATCAGTAAAAGGTGCACATACAAGATTTTAATACATCAATAATTTTATCAAGGAGGAGTTATTATTTGGAGGAGGTTAAACATTGATGCTTACATATATCCTTTACTCAAAGAAAAAACTAATTCATATTCATAGATGTAATATTTTCTTAGATGACATCATAATAAGAACTGTAGTGAAAGCTATAAAAGATTATTATGTGAGAAGACTCTTTGGGTGTGCTAAATTAGACAATGAAAGAGAGAACACACTTTAAGCTTCCTCCACCTTCCTTTTCTGCCCAAGATCTGTACATTAAAAATAAAATTGAGCATACCACTCAGGAAAAGTGTTTATTGATGAGTAATATGTGAAATTCATGTTAGCAGTTATATTTATAAAATATCTGCATTTTGTTTCTTTTCTTCTTAAAAAAGGAGAGTTTGATAATACTATTACATTATTCAAAGAAAATATTGGGACATTATTATTGGGACTTATAAGGTGGGGAGGAGAGAAAGGCAAGAGGTGTTATGAGATGTGCAGATGTAGACATTATCAATTCTTTTACCACCAGCAACGACTGATAAAATTCATTCCAACATACTGTTTAAATAACATTTTAAACTGTTTCAATCATGTAAGATGCCTCCATGTAGAAAAGCAGTAAGTTTAATGTGACCAGGTGATTTTTTTATTGCTCATATGTTCCATTCATTTCTTCCCACCTCACTTAGCTGGTTACATTTAACCAGCCATATACCAGATTCTAACTTTTTTCAAGGTGTAACACTGTGAAAGTGAATTTTAAACCCTCCTAAGAGAAAACAGTAACACAGAAAAAACAGGAAGATGCTGTGCCCACTCAAATCTAGCCAGCACTTTCAAGGTGTGGGTTTTTTTGCAATATTTTCTCATGAAGAGACCTACAGTGATTTGCCAGACAGATTATATTTATTTTTAGCAAATGTCTTTCACTGCACTGAAGAACCAGAGTTCCAATTAACACAAAGAAAAAACCAATAAAGGCTATGCTCTCAAGGATCATTGATTTAAAATAAATTAATCCCTATCCCATGAAATACCCATTTAATTTAATTTTTTATATTATACCATTGCCAAAATATTTCCATTTAAATACATGTTGTAATAGAATAATGCATGAAAGACCAGTGGAAAAAATATGCAAGTTGTTGTAGGTGCTGTACATTAGACAGCATTGAGAGTTAGTAATATATGGCTAGGTTAAACACAGAATAAAAATCGGGGGGAAAAGTAGACATTAATGACAAGGAAAAGATCTGGGCTTTTTAATTACAATCTAATGTGAGCTGAGGAAAAAAATTGGAGACATGTTGTGAAATCAATGAAACAAGGAAAATTTGAACTGAATAATATGTTTGGGAACCTTCAGGTAGAAGAAGGAAGAGAGCATGAAAAGAAAAGATTGCTACATGAACCAGTAAATGTAAAGGGAGACCACAGACCTCTGTAGTTAAAGTCAGATCACAGATCTGATTCGGCTGCAAATTTACTCAGAGGGAAAATTGAGCAGGGCAACTGTGGAATTATCCTCAGTTCATATAAAGAGGTGCAAAAATATTGACTCCAATGGATATTAACTACACAATGCTATTTGAATATAAGGCCTCTAGGGTCTTTCTATATGGTGCAGGTATTTTGTCTGCTGCCATGCTTAGCAATTATACAAATTTTTTTCCTTCCTGTCACTTTTGATTTGTTTTGCAATCTCCCACCTTTCTGCTGACCTCAGCAATTGATAGGGTGCAATCTCAAGTGTGATATTTTGAGACAACTGTAGGTGAAATACTAAAGAAATCTAAAAAAATTATCCATTTCTTTTACTTTCTTCAGACTACACTTTACCCTCAGTTTTCCTGATACAAATCCAAAGCAAATGAAAAGGTATGTGGTCAGATTTTGACAGAAGGAGGAAATTAGATTAATTGAGCAATATAAAGATTTTGCTTCAGTAACTAGAGGAGTGTCAATATGAGGATTTGTGACTACTGAACAACTGAAAGGCAAATTAAATAGTGCACATGGTGCACCATGTGCTCCATTTAATGGTTATATGGAGATATAAAAATATATCTGATATATCTGAGAGGTGAAAAAATTATGAAAAATTTAAATTAAGGGTAGGCAGATTAAAAGAGACATTTCTTTTAATTTCTTTTAATTGTTTTTCATTAGAAAAGTAACTATAGGTCAATGTTTTAGATGAATGCTACCAAATTGTTCCTCTTTGACTGAAACATGAACAATCCATGAACGCCAAATGTTATTGTTTTTTATGTAAGCCAAAGATATTTTTTTTTTTTTATTTCTTTAAGTAGTTAGGGACCTGCTGTCTAAATATGCATTTTAAGCAGGAGAAAGGGTACTATTACCAGTTTTTAAGACATTACAGTTATTCCACTTTTTTTTCCTTAGATGCTTCTGCGTTTGTGCTATCTCAGTTTAAGATGGCAAGCAGCTCAAAATACAAATTTCTTAAAACTTTAAAAAATATATATACTCAATTTTATTAAAGGCAGACTTATTGCTGAATGACCTGGAATTTCTTCTTCTTTTCAACTCCATTATTGCCACTGGGATCTTCTTGACTATAATCTAACCAGCATGGCAAATACCAACTCCCATCTCCTCAACATGGCAAAAATTTCTTCACCATTCCCCTGGTCTATTTAGAAAGATATCTGGATTCTTTGAAATGGTGATATACATATATGTGGATGATCATAAAATGCTCTCACTTTATCCCCATGACCTTGTGATTCAAAACACTAGAGAGCAGTGAAGCAGCTACAAAAATGAACTATCAGCAAAATGTTATTCAAATAGCTTTCCCCAAATTAAATCATTGAAAGGTGATGCAGAAGTAAATATAGCATGAAAAAAATAATTTAATTTTGTAAATGAATATTATATAAATTATTTATTTAGAGAATAATCTATTCATGAGCTCCAACATGCAGTCAGGATTTAATTGACCAACATGTGTTGATTTTGTTTTAATAGTAATTTGGAAATGTAATAGAAATGAAAATGTAACCAAAAATATTTTTAAATACTCATATGCATAATTCTAAGCCATCTCAATGGAAAGTTAGTTTTTGCTAGTTTATGAGGTCATTTATACAATTTTGGTTATGTCAGGGCTTTTTCAAGGAATCTTGATTTCAGACCATTGCATAGCATATTACCCCACTTTGCCTGATTACATGATTCTATCTGTGTTCTGGATTTTTATTAGCTGGCATCAAACATATTTGAAAAAAAAGTATGAAAATAAATATGTTTTGTCCCTGAGCCTTGATAGAAAAAATAGCTAGAGCCAGCAGCAGCTCCCCTGGATTTTAGGAGAATGGTATTACCCTGCCTTTCTCCGAGAGATTGCTGGTTACCTTCTGTCAGTGAGCTACTGTCTCACTGCAAAGCAGGAGCACGATCTCTTTTGTCTGTGGTCAAGGCAATTATTTCTTAGAAAGTGGAATTTCTTCACAATGACTATGTACAAGAGCAAACGCAGAAACCAAAGATGTAAGTAAATTATAGTTTTTTTAATATTCTTAGAGAGGAGGGAAAATAAATCTCCAGTTTCATAGAAAACCATGTTTTACTTTACCCTGCTTTGCTTGAATTATACCAGGAAAACAGGAACAGTATTCCATGCCAATTATCCCACTATTTCCTCATATTAGGTGCATGAAAGAGCTTTAAAATGAAGGGGAAAAAAAAAAAGCTCACTTGTTACCATGGAAACCCTCAGAAAGTGATTGCTTGATGGCATCAACAAAGAAACAAAGATTAAATATAAGTTTAGTTCAAAAGAGCAACCTTTATTCAGGGCTTAATTAGTGGCTAGCTGTGACCTTTGATTTGATGAGGCTGACATGCTTTCCCCTCGTGGACTTTTTTGTGTGATTTGCATTAAGAAGCCAGTGATAGCAGAACTTTAAGGGCTGTTATTTTATTTTCCTATATCACAACTTTCAGAATTAACTAGTTTGCTAGCAGAGGAAAAGAGAAGCTTGCATGTGTGTCTACTGTGCCTTTCCAACACTCCAGCCCTGAAAATTCACTGCTTCTTAAGGCATGACTTTCCAGTCAAGCACCTCTTTGACTTTTTAAATTGCTACAGCATCAGATGGGGGAATTTCAGTATCAATATTGCCTCGTCTGGAAGCTTATGGAACAGGTGACTGAGGCAAGTGAAAATGTGCTGTGGGTCAGGTCATGAGGCATCTGCTGTTCTAAGAAAATCTAGTAAAAGGCTGAGTTATGAATACAGAGCATGTCAGAAGCTGTGAAAAAAGGGCATTCCTCTAAGAAAAATGCCATGTACACACTGTGTTTTTGGGGAGAGGGCAGGAGAGGCAGAATATCAAATTCAAAACCAGATAAGTTTGGACTTCATTTGGACAGGAGCATTGCTAGGGTTCAGAGGGATATATACAACTATATCACTGACCTCAGTTTCTGGTCCTTGTAGATTAATCAGTGTAGCTGTCCTTCAGTTTGTCTTGCTCAAAAGAAATGGATGTGCTGAATGTAGAAAGTTTAGCAGGACAGATCTCTGCTAAAATCGCTGCAACAGAAATCCATCATCTGTATCACATTCAACAAAATAAATTATCATAAATTTTCATAGCAGCAATAGAAGAAAATTATTTATATAAAGGCAAATTATGATTAATCTAGCTCTTTTTAATGTATTAATAACTGTCACCATTATTATGTAAACCAGGAGCTCTTTCTATACCCAGCTGCATTCTTGCAATCTCTCTTGTCCAAGCCTGGTTATAATGTACAATAAAAAAATTTGTGCTGGGGTAGATGAGTTTCAAGGGGGTTTTGTTGCAAGGATACAGTAATTCACTAAAATGGCACAGGATGCTCCTAAGAATGCTTTTTTGAAGAGAACCTTGCTTTCACCCCTACTGACCCCAAGGAAAATTTGTGATTTGTCCAGAGGCAAAAAAAAACCCAATGAAACATGATCAGAATTCATACTGTAATTATGAGGGTGGATGTTGCAATGTTTTCTGTTTTAAAACTGTCTTCAATTTTAAGATCCAAATCTAGAAAATATCTCAATATTACATACATATTGTATAAATTACATATATAGGCATATATATAGGTACCAGTACTGTATGCATGGATGCTTCATTAATACATTAGCTAATTAGAAACTGAAATAACCCTAATAAACAAACAAAAAAAAAAGAGTAATTTTGATAATGATCCTGTTTATATTATTCAAAGGCTTTTTGAAGGATAGATTTAATCTAAGCAATTTTTATTGTGAAATATAAGGAATTATGGTAGCAGCTGCATTAAACAGTAGGTAGATACCACATTTTCTGTGTATTTCTGGTGCCCCTTAATAAGACATAAGAAAAGATGTGAGTATATAACTTCCAATATATGAGGAGTAAACCTTGGGATCCATACTTCCTCACTGCCTCTCACTACATTTGGCTACCACACCTGAACTTGTGGCATAAAATGAAAGTGAACTTTGTGGCTTTTTCCTATTCACTGAAATTATGCTTCTGGATTTCATACACTCCTTAGAGCACAATAACCATTGCTTTCCAACCTCCTTTTTTAATGCTTTAAAAAAGTTATAAATGCATTCTGTACTTAATTCAAAAGCACATCTGATAAGAGAGGAGGATAGAAAATGTAGAGACATGATGGCACTTTTCTAATGCAAAATAGAAGTAATCTCCATATCCAATTTCTGTCTCAGGTACAAAAACTGTTGCTAGAAAAATACATGCAAAAAAATGTGTTTACCTACCTGTCTGTAAGAATGGGATGAAAGTTTCCTATGCATATTTTCAGCTACAACATAATACATAAATCTTCTCACTTCTAAGTTAATGCTTTTCTTTCCTTGTAACTTTGAGTTCAATTGTAGAAAAGCGGCCCTTATAATAAATACTTAGCATATTTTATTTATTCTATAAACATTGTAACTTATGAAGATTAAAATAACTATCACAACTAATTGTAAAACTTGTCTCACTAAATAAACAAAATTCAGATTAAGGCTATTTCTGTATATATAGGTGTACCTACTTACAGACAAATACACAGCTTCCATGCATATATTTATCTGCACAAGCAGATGATGGGATACTTGATCCTTCAGGATGCTTGATTCAGGATGTTATCTAGGTGATAGGCTGGTTTCTCATTTCATTGCATGGGCGTAATGGCTGAGTGAGGGAAAACCATGATAGACAACACAGTCTTGTTACTGGGCATTGTGGTGGAAGAGTTTTCTGAAATAAAGTCTTGGAATCTTAGACTGTCCTACTTTGGGGCTGCTGGGGAGGATGGTCAGGAAAAGTATTGCAGTAGGCTGCAGTGCAGGTGTGGGGTTTCTGCATGGAGAGTCATGCAGCCATCCACAGTCCCACCTTCTGGAGATGCCACACCTCCAGGCTTCCTCTCCCAAACTGAGCAGCAGACATTCCATTTCTCATTACAATCTTTCTTGCAGCCTTCACAGGAAGGCTATTACAGGAATCAAGGAAGGTTACTATCCCTGAAGAAAATAATGTTGAAAAAAACTTATTTACCTATAAAGCAACTTTAAGAAACTCTCATTATTCTTATTTATTGGTAGTTTGTGTAGCTTGACAAGATAAATCACCACAACCTTGTGAAGGGTTCTGCATGAAAGGATGATCCTTAATATTTCTTTGGTCTAACACCATAAATTTGACTCAGAAGAAATGTAATTGGAGAAAAAGAGAGTAGTGGCGAGTGTGGCAGGCAGATGTGTTTTGGGGAAGGTGTGCAGCACAGCAGCAGCACCTAGGAGGAAATGGCAGAGTGCTGCCAGAGAGATGCCGGTGCTGCCAGAGTGCTGAACTGGGGATTAGAAAGGTAAAGGAAGGATGGAGAAATTAAGGGGAAAAAATAGAATTTATCTCTTGCTTTCTTCAGTTTCTTGTTTTCAGTGTATCATGGGACCTCTCACACATGTTGGCAATAACAGCCAGAGCACAATGGCAGCTGAGGCGAAGATCAGTTACTTTTGAATATTGGGAACCCTTGATAAAGTCAACAGCTATCATAAATGCAGCCACACACTGTCCCTTTCCAGGGTGCTGGAAACTGAACTCCCAAACTTGTCCATTCCAATATGAAGAATCCTGTCAACATCAAAGGTCCCTGAAATTGTGCTCCAAATGCATTGATGACTTCTGTCATGTAATGTCTGCAGGCACTACCTCATGTATGTTTGTGAAGAATCCTTTTCTTGCTGAAGAGTTTTGTGTATACTGATAAAGATGAGAAATTCTGTGAAATTACAGTTTGAAGGAGTATTTTGTCCTATCTGAATTCTTTGGTATATTGCATTGTCCAATATATTTTCTTTCATTGAGAAGGTCCCAAATCTTTTTATCACAGATTTACTGTTCTATCTTCTTTGTCGCCCCTTAGAGATGGAATTACCACTTTCAGGCTTAAAGAACTGAGTTGGCATCTGTTGAGTCACATTATATTACAGTTTGATCAGCCCATGATTACTTCCATCTTCTTTTTGCCTCTTAGGGCAGTAAAGAGGCCCCAGTACTGAGGCTGCTGCTGCTCAAAGAAAACGGCAGCCTTTAATACAGTGTGTGCTAGGAGGTAAAGTGACTGGAAAACCAAATCTCATTGGGGAAAACAAGAGTAGTTACCGACCCAGATACATATAAGAAAACTCTGCCTCTTTCCTTAAAACATCAGAGACCTAGACAACAAGGGAATATCTCTTCAGCATGGTATTGAGACAGCTTTCTTCGTGTAAAGCTATCCTGGAATAGCCCCAGGATATTCCTGCTGCTGCATACCTTTTGAGGAAGTGGAGTTCAACACAATTAAGTGTATCAGCAGTAAGGCTGAGTAAGAAGAAACACATGATCTGCAGGAATACAAATATCTTTGAATATTCACATCGCATGGATAAAACCTTTATACAAATAAAAAATACAATTGTGACTCAATAAGTCAGGGGCTTCAGGGTTAGAAAATTTCTTCTTGTAGCTTTGAAGGGAGCTCATGGTGAGCTGAGAGGGTTTGCTTATTTGAAATTATTCATGCATGTTTTTCCCACATTACTAAGCAGTAAAACTGAAGGTATATGACTGAAGCATGCTGTCTAAATGAGCTACAATTTTTTCTTTGACACTTTTTCAAGTATCTGTGTAGACTTCTAAAGCAGACATGGGGGTTTTTTTCTGCTTCTAGACAGTACAAATAAATCAAAAATATTGAAAGAAAATAGTTTCATAACGCACCTTTTGAGAGGTTAGTAGTCTGACCAAACTCAAAACGCACAATTTACATGATGCATCCAACTGCTTGGCAGGAGTCTGCCTCAGGAAGAAGAGTAGAATTTTTGTCCCTGTAGAGGAAATGCTGAAAGTGTGGAGAAAGCCTTTACAAATCGAAAGCTAACAGTCTGCCTTGAAAAGGGGAGAGAAAGGAATAAACAGTGTAGGTACAGATTCAGAACTCACTTTAGAAGAATTGTCTGAGAGCAGAAGTCAGAATAGCAGAAATGCAAGTGGAGAACATAACAAAGAAATTCAGCCAGCCACTTCAGTTTTATGGAGGAGGAGGAATCTGGGGCAGTAAAAAAGCTTAATAATAGCTTAGACTTCATTAAAAGATTATGGCTTAAATGCTTGGGGGGGGGGGTTCTTTCTTTTGCATAATTTAGTAGAATAGTGGACAATGTACAACAATTGAACAAAAAGGAAAAATCAGAAAGCTAGGGACATCTCATAGAAATGCATATGCTATTATTAAGAATCATAAAAAGATGATTATTAAAAAGTATGAGCAGATGTGAATAATGTAATTTGGATTATGTGATTTGAAGTGCATTAGAGGAATTAGAGATGAATATCCCACACCATTGAACATTTATGTTTGAAAGGTCATTTAAAACTAGGAAGGTATCGAAAATATAGGGATACTACTGGTTTTCATGCACAAATAAAATTACAGCCTGCACAAACTGGAACCAAATGCTGCTATGTTCATCAACCACACAATTTCTCATTAGTAAAACAGCACTTACTGTGTGTTTATTTTAGTAAAATTTTAATATTTTTATGACTGCACTCCAATAAAGACCAGACATCTGGGAAAACCAATAAAAAAAAAACTTGAACTGTATTAAAATAAGAATCATTAGGTTGAAGATAACCATAGTCTGAAGTAATCTATATTGAAAGACAATTCTGATTGTTAACTTGAGCAAACAGAAGTCTGGTTTTTAGAACCTAAATTTATATTACTGCAGGCTGATTTAAGATATAAATTTTCTGAGTGTAATCAGTCATAAAATACTAAAGGAATTTGCAATTTGTCCTCTCCATCATTTAGATTTTGAATATAGATTGCTCATCTATTTTCTAAAGTCTCTTTTAAAGAATTACTATAAAACTGATTGCAAAGTACTTACTCAAATTCTAGAGTTTGTATGCAAGTTGAAAAGAGTATTGTTGTCATAAAATATCTGAAACCTACAAAACTCTGTAAATCTCTGGAAATCTCAAATCTCTCTGGAAATCAAAACTCGAAGGAACTACAGCCTTCCTCTATTAAGAACTCTATACTCTGCTGTAGCATTGCCACCTGCCTGCCTACTCAGAAAAAGGGGAAGAATCCTTGAGAGAGTCAGAACACAGAGAGCCTGCTCTCCTAAGGGAAAATCTGCTGTTGCTTATTTTCATATAAAGTTCTGAATTTTTTTTAAAAAAAAGAATTTAATGACTGTGTAATTGTGCAGTAGAAGTCCTGATTTTAAGAACAAATCATTTTTTGCTCTGTTTTCATAACTGATTCAATTTTTTTTTTCATATTGCATTAAATTTACTTTCTCTGTAGGAACAGCATAGGAAAGAATACCTCCATCTGACCTCCAGTACAGATCTTAGCACCAGACAAATCCTGTGTCTCTGCCTCTTTTCATAATCAAAACTATTGACAGGATGAAAATCCCAATCTTTCTGAGAGAGTCAACCGTTTTTTCAATAAATGAATGAAAGTTTTAGCATTAAATATGTTTTTCACATTAAATATGAAAAATGAAAAAAACAAAGAACTTTGTATTTCAGTGGCATACCTCCAGATTTAACCAGTCACAAGATCAAGTTCAGTACATGTGTGGTGATACCCAGAAGGAAAAAAACCATAGTTTTAATAAGCATCTTTCAAGTACCTCAAAATATTAACCAAAATCTGATAAATCATTAAAGGTATATTTACTAGGTGTAAAGTGTCAGCCAAGGCCTAAATGATGCATAAAGTCCATCATTATTTTAGCAGTTATATCTTTGAGATTCTTCAACAGTAAAACCCAGATACATTTCTGGAGGTTAGTTTTGAAATGTTCTCCCTCCTTCCTCTTCTTGCTTCCCCAAAGGGACAGAGATCTCAGACACATTAAAATGACATTACAATGTGAGCACAAAAGACGAATATTTAGCCTCTAGCTCCTATGAAAGCATTCCATGTCTCATTTTTACTTTTGAAAAGTTTATAGTTTTGGTCATAAATTTCAATTTTTCTCCAGCTAATTTCTTATTTTCATTTTTTTTCAATTTTTAGTTTGTTAAACATTCTGAAAAAATGGGCTGTATTGTCAGTAATAACTATAATTATAACGACAGATTGTGGTTATAGATTTTTCTGTCCCTGTCCTTGTCCCTGTAAATAAGATAGGATCTCTTCCACATTGTCCTTTCCAGAAGACAGCAGCTATCTCTAGAATCTACTTAAATTTTCCACAAAATAAAGTTTGCCAAGGGCTACTTTTCACAATAAATAAATAGAGAAATAAGGAATACATATTGTATTTTAAGCCTTCTTTTGACCCTGGTGAGTTAGAAACTGCCTTAGAAATTACCCCAGTGTAATTCTTCAAATATAACACCCACTGTCCTCCAAATTGCTGGTATTTGTCTCATTAATAGTGTCTGAAGACAATTCTATTGCTGATTATGGCTTACCTCCAGGTCTGTCATAAAGCTTGAGCTAAGAATGGCATTCTAGCCTTGTTTTACTGCTTGCATTCAGATATTATTTACTTAGGACTCACTGAAGGTTTAGCACAGCTATTTATAACACTTTGATTTTGCCATATTTTTATTGTGTAACCACAGGGCAACATGTACTATCAGCAGAGAGCTGAAAACTAATCCCAGAAAGTCTCAAAAATCAGAAATCATGTTTATTATTTTGGAAAATGATCTTTAAGTTTTCATGGAATCATAGAATGCTTTGGGTTGGACAGAACCTTTAAGATCATCTGATTCCAACCCCTCCCTCCCACAGGCAGGGACACTCTCCACTAGATCAGGCTGAGACCCATCCAACCTGGCCTCCAACCATCTTGCTTGAAGGGAAAATGCTCTTGTTAAACATGCAGTCTATAATTACCAAAAAACACACTCAGATAGGGAGTGGTAGGGTAAGGGAGGTACTGTCCTGCTTCTCCTCAGTGGCTGAACTAAAAACCAAGAAAATCTCAGTGGCTTGGTACTGGTCACTTGTAAAATAGGATGCCTGATCTGATAAATAGAAATGTATGTTATGATTTCATTTCAGATACTTGATTTGATGAATCTTTCCATTGGGTATAATTCCATATTTTCAATTTAAGATATTTGTTAAGCATTAAGCCTTTTAGAGATGGACTCGTGCTGGTATGGATCTAGTTTTAACACACTATTCCTGAGTCCAATACTTTTTAAAATTAATTTTTTTTTAATCATGTTTCAATATGTTTGTCTACAAATCACTTTTGTGAGAGTAGAAAATCTGCCAAACTTTTGGCATTGTCCTTATGTCCTTGGTACTCCAAGATCAGTTTATATATATATATATATACATATATATATATATATATATATATATATATATATATATATATATGTAAGTAGTCTGGGATGTGCCACACATGCTGCATTGCACTTGGCAGTGATCAGCCAATAGGTTTTCCACAAATAGGAAATGAAACATTTTTCTGAACTAGGTTCATTAGTGAGTAGCCAGAGGCAGGCAATGAGTAGATTACATATAGATACCAGAGCCCTGTCTAACAGTTTGAGAGCAATCATACAATGATTTGAATTTTTTTATATAATCTCACATAAAAACATTTCTGAGCATCTTTGACGAAATTGTTGTATATGACAGAGATATTTTGAGTGAATTTTTAATAAATCTTGACTATCAAACAAAAACTGTTGTTAACACTCATGGTCAAAATGAGTTCTCTTAGAGTCTGTCAAAAAGAAAATATTTTGCTGCTCTTCATACATATTTGGCTTATACTTATGAAAGAACCCCCCAAAAAGTGGAAAATTAAATATTTCTAGTTTAAAAAGTATTAATATATGTGGTTTTATGATGTATGTCCTGTATGTGAGAATAATCTCTTCTGTGATTAATTGAAAACTCTTTTTGTCCAGATTGATATTACTGTAGCAATGCCAGGAACATTTTGAAAGTAAACACAAAGCCTTTTATATGTCCTTTCTATTAGATGTGTTTTTACCAGGATATATTAAGAAATATTAGAAGGACAATATCTCATGAAATGCAGGGTCATTTGCATGGACCTGCCTATAAATACTTCTTGAATTTCCTTACTACAAATGTTTGTGCAGTCACTGTGAAATCTGATTTCATTCTTCCTCTTCCTAAAAATACATGTGCATGTACATTTACATCTTTTTTTTCACCTTCTCCTGAATATATATACACATTTTGACATTAACCAAGACTGCTTATTATAATTCAGTTTCAAAATATTAAAAAGCCCAACATAAAATGTGCTACTAGTTATGCTGGAGAACATGTTTACATTTACACTTAAAACCTGCTTCCACAGAATGTACTCTATGTATTCAAACAAAAGAGATCTGTTACAGAATTATTTATATTTTGCTAACTGGTCAGTTACTCTCCAGAGATCCTGTGTATCTCCAATAGATATCCTGCAGCACCTAAAGTACCTAGTAAAAAATTTTGCTTGCTAAAGAAGTTGTAGGTATATAAACAGAAATGCAGAGTTATGCCTGGGGGGTGAGAAAAAACTCCATACATATAATTTGTCCTTATTTTATGAAAAGAAGGTTATACTTTAGAGAATATTCAGGTAACATATAAGTGATAGGCATTAAAAGCCATGGCTGTCATGTATCAGAGACCAGAAAAGAGAAACGTTCAGTGAACATTTTCCAACTAACCCCTCTTAAAAGTCCATTTAGCAATTGGGTGTTTAACAGCATATTTTGCCTTTGAGCATCTCCTCCAAGCATTCTTTTTGTTTTATTGATTATGAAAGTTTTGGTCATGCAAGACTGAAATCAATGGCAACCTTCACATTGATTGACATAGCATTGAATCAAGTCTTTGTTGCTTAGAAAAGAGTGACAATTATGTTGTCCTTCATATTGCAGTCACAGAAAGCAGCCATATAACGTGCCCTAGGAGCCTTTCTTCTGGGATTTAACTCCAATTTGAAAGAATGCCTTACAAGTGAATGTCCTCTTATTCTGTTTCTTCAGAGGCTTTGTTGGAGCATCTGTTGAAACTGCCATTAAATTGTCCAATAATTTCTGTAGTTTTTGGCTGAGAAAAAAACTACAATAATTTCCTGTAGTTTTTGGCTGAGAAAAAATTAATACAAACACAAAGCTATTGAAGTTTGGGGTTTTAGAAACATAAATGTTGCACCCTTAAAATGTACCTTAGTCTTGAAAGGAATCTCATTTTCCTACCTGTGACTTTTTAAAGTGCAGGTCTGCTTTGTGTGTAAACAATCTTCCAGCTTATTATTGTTCATATATGTACATATAAATACACACTGAGCCAGAATTTAAACTCATTTCTGAGGTCATTTCTCCACAGACTCTTGGTTAGATAAGCACATCATTGTCTCACCCAACTCCATACTCAAGTCCTCCTCTGTGGACAGCAGAGTTTAGTAATGGATAAAAGTGAGGATGTCACTGGAGTTCTGTCAGTCAAGGATTTGGGATCCTGGAAAGAAAGGAAATATGCCTTGTGCTCAAAAGCACACCTGGATCCTTTAAATGAGGCCATGTAACTATCTTGTCATTCACAGCAGAAGAAGAAAAGTTTCATTTATATAGTTCGCAGTCAACTTTAATTACAAAAGAGAATTATTGAATTAGTATATTATGAGACACAACATTTTAGGCAATCCTTGGAAAACTATTTAGTCAGACCTTAAGAATGGACTCTAACAAGACTGACACTTTTTAATAGGCATAAGTTGTTTTTATCATTAACTGTCTCTTCAGAGATCTATCTGCAGCTTTGGTCTCTCTTCTCCCTATAGAGGCAAAAGAAAATACAAGATAGTTTTGTATGTCCTGTATCAGACAGACATCAGTAAAACTTGTGCATGTATTTTCAGTCTCTCTCTTCTGAGAACCCACCAGCTGAATCGGTTTAAAACACATTTAGTACAGGAAAAAGAAATGTTGGGTTCTTTTTTAACAATGACACATTTGGCTGTGCTTCAAGCAAATGCAAATTAAGCAGCCAATTTATAAACCCTGCCATAAGTGAGTTTTTTAAGGGAAGCTACAATGTATTTGGAATACACTCACACTACTCACTATTATATTTTAAATTTTCTAGACATAAATTATTCAGAAATATTAGGACATTAATGTTCTTTAACACTTCATATACCAGTGCATTAACATGATGCTCAAGGCTCTAGGAAATATGAGATAATTAAAAAATGGTTTATGATAGAGTTTGTGCCTGCACTGAAGTTCAAAGGATTTAATACCATCCATTCAAGGTGAAAATTTTAAAAAAGAATATTTAGTGGCCTTTTGATGGAGAGCCCGATGGTACTAGTGATTTTTCCATTTAATGCTGTCATGATAGAGTCAGTGATTGAAAGATTTGACTAACGATGAACTAAAGTTATAGAAACTAGAGAAATTCTTGTAATTTCCTTACTAACTAACTAAAAATAACACCAACAATAATGATAAAGCTCACTGAAATGGTTTATAGAGACAAGGTTGTAGGCTATATAAATAAAATATTGTCTGATGTTGTGATCTCTGAGTTTGAATATAAACTCTTAATGGTAAAAGTTCACGGTAGAACAAGATGGTTAAATACTCAGAATCTGAGATCCCTCCCTTTCAATTACATAATTTACAACTTTTCTATACCTCCAGTAAGAATTAAGGCACGTATCTCAAATATGCTTTTATTTTCATCTCTTAATAACAACCTATTTCTATTTATACTAGAAACCAACCATTTGTGACTTGAAAGCAACAATTTGTTACTTATTTCTTCCAAACTATCCTGCATAATTAAATGCCATTTGAACTTTTATGTAGTAATTTATATTTCATAATCTGTTTCTTGCAATAAGCAAGCATGTGTAAGGAGAAAATGGAGAAAAAACAAGAAAATGGAGTTCAGTTCCAGGCTGTACTGAAAACATTGTGCTATTGTGGCTAGAAGTTTGCACTCTGGAGAAGTAACAGCTCCCTTCTTGGCTGTATGAAAAAACAGCATCCTGTTTGTTTTTCCTTTAAAGAAGATCACATGCTTGAAGCTCTATCAATGCCCTCCCTGAGAGTATTTGAGATTAATTTAATTAATTTCCCCAGTGGAACAGTTTGAAAGCTATGTCAGTAATTCTGGTGATATTTGTGATATTTATAAGGCCTAAGAAAGTTGTACTCTGAAGGAATTTGTTAATTATGGACCATAACTTCCTCAGTTTTTTTCCTAGTGTGCAATCAAACTTCTATTGGTCATGCCCTTAATTTTATGGCATGTTAAGATGCTACATAGTTTTAGATAACGTGTGTCTAATTAATACTCCTTGACTTCAGCAACACACATGGGCTACTCCTTCTGGCACCTTTCTTTTTTATGAGTGCGATAATAATGTTCCAGTTTGATACATAACAAGCTTTTTTCTTTTTTTTGACACACAAATTCAAGCCTTATCTTGTAATGTATAACTACTGACAAAGTCCTTAAATAAAAAATGAATCTGCAGTTCCATGACAAAAGACCAACCAAGAATACATGCCAGCCACACCTGTTTCATTTCCACACCTGTAGAAATTTATTTGTCACATAGATGGTTAATTTGATCATTGATTCATTCTAGTCAGGAAAGCAAAGAGTAGAAAACATTAATAAGCTTTAGATGTTACTCTGTGAAAGAGTAATTAGCTTGATGCATGTTCTACTCAAAACTAAATGCAATTTGGCCTTAGCCAGATCCCACTTATGCTCATGTGCACTGAAGAAATATGTTTGTTCAAAAATTTTAAATTCCTTTTAAAATTATTAATCATGAAATCTCTGCACCTTATTGAAGGTGTACCATGAAATCACAGAATCATAGAATGCTTTGGGTCAGAAGGGACATTAAAGATTATCTAGTCAGGGACACCTTCCACTAGGCCAGGTTGCTCAGAGCTCCATCCTACCTGGCCTTGAACACTTGCAGAGATGAGGCATCCTCAACTTTTCTGGACACCTTGTTCCAGTGTCTCACCACCCTCACAGTAAAGAATTTCTTCATAATACCTAACCTAAACCTACTCTCTTTCATTTTGAAGCCATCGTACCTTTTCCCATCACTACGAGCCCTTTCAGCTTTCTTGCAGTCTCTCTTCAGAGACTGGAAGGTCACAATTAGATCACCCCTAAGCCATCTATTTTTCAGGCTGAACAATTCCAATTCTCTTAGCCTGCATGCAGTGCTAAATTGGTCAGCACCGAGGCTGCTTAACAAACTGACACCTCAGAGGTTGGATAAAAATGAAGTTTGAGAAAAACCACAGTAGGTTACTAAAAATTTTTTTCCGAACTTACAAAAATTTGTTTGCATTTTTAGATTATTTTAAAAGCAAAATACCTGGGTTTTATTATTCAAATTAAGATCAGAAATATTATTTTGGTTTTATACATCTTTAAATGAGTGAAACCACATATACCTATATATGTCCATGTTTTGTGGCTGATTTCTTTTCCAGTTTGTGCCATTTCTCATCACTCTGGATGGTACAAAATCCTGTGAATGTATTAATCCCTCTATATCAGAACTAAGCTGATTGCTGGCTGAGGCTTAAGAAGATAGTCCCATTGTAGGAGATATGTGCTGCCAGTATTTATCATCAGAATCCCCACAGAAGGTGTTTATTGTGGGCCATGTGCTTCCAGGCTAATGCAATTTTTCCCATAGCCACCTGTGATAAACACACCCCATACAGAAGGAAAAAAATCCTCTATCAGATCTCCAAGCAGATACACTCAGTTGCTCCTTCTGAACAAACATTCTCCTTGTCTGGAGTTCCACGGTAACTCTGGGAACAGCAGTTTTCCTGGGGCAAGCTGACAGCTTCTATGGGGAGTTCATTTGAGGTAAAAGAGCCTTCATGTCAGGAGAGAAGTGTTTACCAGTTCTCCACTGTTTATTGGTAGGTGATCTGGGTCAGCTGTGAATTTAATCAGAGATGGTGTTGCAGCAGAGGCAAGGAATTTTCTGTGCATCTGTCCTTGGGTTCAGAAGACTATTTCATTCCTCCTCTGAGAACCTCATTACACAATTAGGAAGTATTAGAAATGTATAAGAGGAAGGAGAAGAAGGAGAAAGTAAGACCTATGCATCACTCCATGACTCAGGTGGGAGAGGGGGAAGTGTTGCTTCCCAGGTGGGAGTTGGCAGAGGCTCCCATGTATCCAAGCGTCACAGCTTTCCTTTTCCAGTGCACTCTGCTTTAGTCAATGCTGTGTTGAAGATCCCTCTGGCTTCCTTAATCCTACCAACAGATCCAAACTGCTTAGAAATAGCACCATAATTACATTAGTCATACCGCTTGACACCAGCATGGGAATTAAACTATGCAAAGGCTTTTTCCTGTCTGTGTGGTACAATTGTTATTTCTGTCATCAGAAGGCACATATCTCATTTATCATAATAACTTGTGTTGAGAGATAAAAGTGCAACAGTTTTAATTAATTACCATGCTAGAAATTTGAAATCAGATAGAAACAGGTTTGACTAAGAAATTTACCATGATGTGGCTTTCTTCAAGTTATTTTCTCTAAAAGAGAGTGCCGGTGTACTGCCAATTTTTGCCATCCTTTTCAGTTACAATAACTTTGCAAAATCAAGTTTTCCTGAGGGCAGAATCCATCAATAGAATGCTTTCACATGATGGGAAAAATTACACCAGTTAACATTTCATCCAGTAAATTGATTCTGTTTTTTTTCTCAGGAACATTATTTTGCAAACTATGATGAATTCTTGCCACATCTTATTTATTGTTTTAACATCGTATTCGAACAATAAAAAAACACTGAAATTTACTTTTATTATGTTCTTTGCAAATGGAATTACTCAGTAAAGGTACTGGACCATCCTAAGTGACTCTTAAAGGTTTGCAGTATATTTCTAATATATAAGCATAACAAGCTTATAGTATTAATAAAAATTTTCTTCCCCATTTTTAACTTTTGTGAGCTAATGCAACTGATCTACAGTAGTAGCAAGAGATTTGTTCAATACAATGTCTCAAAGACTGAATTCTAGCTACATTACAACTTCTGCCATCACTATAGCTAGTTTTGGATTACTCTGAATACCTAGCCATGATGTTTTTTAATGTTATAGCAACAAATGACAGATTGGATCCTCCAAACATTATATTTATACTCTGTTATTAATTGCTGTTGTTAATGGTGAGCACTTGGATATGCAAGCAATAATTACAAAAGAGAACTCACTGGTCAAAGCCTTTTATACAGACAATTTCAACAGTCAGAGTCTGTTGGCTTCTTCTTTCCCAAGAGAAACTTGTTGGGCAATATTACTTGTTGGGCAGTATGCTCAAAATTATTAATAATAATTTCCTGCAAAAATCATCAGAGCATTTAGTTAATCCAAATTTACATGCTTTGCTGATGATTTTATTGGTGATCTATGAAGGTAAGTGTTCAGCCTGATAAACCTGCTTTTAGAGAGACAAGGGACATTATCTGCCTACATAATTTTTTTTTCTTTATATTGAATAGCAATCAGAAATGAAAAAAATACTGCTGCACTCATAGCTAGGGAAATATGCACAATAGCAGCTGCTGAGCATGAGAAAATTAATTCACATGTAAACATTTTTCGAGCAAAATTGGAAAAATATAAACAAGGTCCATATTTGAACTATTTAAACACTATTGTCGTTATGCACAAAGTAAAACATGCATATTTTGAATATATGTATGCAACTATTTTGAAATCTTAGGATCTTCAGTAGAAACCAGTTCAAGATTGCTGTAAGTGATTACGCATTTATTGTCAGAAAATTACAGGGCAATACATAATCCCTGACATTTGTCATATGAGAACGTAAGTCATGTTTGTTTTTTCATGTCAGTGGCTTTATCTTGCAGGATACTAAAAGAAGATCAAGTGGTAAATATGCTAAGTCATAGCACAAGGGGCACCCATGCAGTCAGGAGGAACATGCCCAGAGCTCAGCCCAAGCATGATGTGAGTGGGACTGACAGGACTGGGTGCAGAGTCAGAGTGCGAAAAGGCAATGTTTAGAAAAAAGTGACACAAGTCAAATGCAGTCTATTACTGATCACTAAGCTGCAAAATCCATGCTTTAACACTTGACAAAT
The DNA here is from genome assembly GCF_047830755.1 of Zonotrichia albicollis. Classification (NCBI taxonomy): domain Eukaryota; kingdom Metazoa; phylum Chordata; class Aves; order Passeriformes; family Passerellidae; genus Zonotrichia; species Zonotrichia albicollis. The sequence goes on from NC_133819.1 coordinate 127,545,687, forward strand.
TAAAACTTTTTTGTGTATCTATGTTGGTGAGGCAATTTATCACAGCATGACTTTACATTGGCTATTCATAGTTCCTTTACTGGAGCAGTTGGATACAGCTCAATAACAAAAATATTTCTATTTTATTCCTGTGTTCGTTCCTGCTGGACTTCTCATTATCTGTGATCGCTAGCAGCTCCTTCTTGTTTACTTTTATGGGGTTTATAGAGCATAAATGATAACTTGTTTTATTTTTCTTTCTTCTTGATACACCACTTTGCTGCTGAGATGGCAGATAGAGGTAATCATTGGAGTGTATGGGTACAATTCCTCTTTCTTTCTGATTTAGCACAGTACTCACAAATTTGTTTATTTGCTAGGATCAAAGATATAAAAAGCACATAAAGGATATTTTTATGTTCATGAAACATGATACTTTAGATCATATACAACAAGGCAATTTTTGTCATATTTATTAACTTGTGTGTACAATAGAGTGGATTAGTTTGCATTTCTCTTTCTCTTTCTCTTGACTGTCTCTGTCTCTCCCCACCCCCATCATAGCCTTTAGATCATTGCCAAAATTCGGAGTGTTTTCACTGTTTCTTGGTAGTTACAGTATGTCAGTTTTACAGTCTTACACATAGCCATCCTTTAGTTGATTACTGTTCCTTTAAGCAGAAGTACTAACACAAGAATAAATCCCTAAGCTTGATAAAAGCAAGGAACAGCAAAACTCTCTTAGCTAAATTTCAATTTCACAGGTACAAGCATTTTAGATATTAGGAATAAATGAAGTACCAGTTCTCTTCTTTTGAACTAATTCTGTTTCTAGTATAACTAAATGACATGCTCCACTGCCCACACTTCCTATGCCAAATGGATTTTCTCTTCAGCTTTTACAGTTTTAATATCTGTGATTTCTCAAATGCACACCTATAATTTGGTTTTTTATTGCTTTCAGGGTGCTGTTTGGGAAGACTCTGTCCTTTTCTTTGGTCACCATGCTTACAATTATTATCTAAGGTTATAGATGAAGTATAAATATGTTCAGGAAGGAATTTAATGGTGTTAAGATGAGGAAAATAACTGCTGTCAACGATAGGCTCATGATTAGAAAGGAAAGAGTAAGCTAGTGGTTCCCTACTTTTCCCTTTTAATCACCTGTTCAGAAGGCCTTCACTTTATTATCTCATTTCTAATCTTTTTCAAAATGTCAGGAAGACTTATATGTATGTCATAGGTTAAGATTCCTGAACTGCAGTGAGCTTTTTTTCAGTACTTTCACAGAAGTTAGCAAGCCCTCACTTTATGTCTAAGTTAAAATGGCAGAGAGTGCAAAATGCAGTTTCAAGAAATTAGATCTATATGACAAATTTAAAGAAACTGTGTAAATAGAGAAACTCTTCAATTATTAAAGCCCTTATCCCAATGGCCATTTTCTTTCCAAAGTGTTTACAGTTTTGACTTTTTTCCTAAAATATATTATTGGTTCAACTGTAATTAAAAAAAAATCATATCCAAATAGCAGCAATAATCCATTTCATCTCACTGGAGTTAGTTAAAGAAAGAAAAGCTGGTTTCTTTCCCTCAATTGCTGTGAGAGAACCTAAACCCAAAAGCACAAAATATGTGAATACAGTCAAGTGCTTGGACATTTTTGCAGGAATAAAGCCATATGACACCTTTCATGTATCCCAGAAATCTGAAGGGTAGTGCCATGAAGTTCAGAAATGGACAGCAGGAGCAACTCTCTGTGTGTCCTTTTTACTCCAGCTGTGGACTGCAAGTTGCACTAATACAGCACCTTTGGTTAGTCATCTATATTCCCTACCCAGAATTTGATTATTCAGCCCCCAATGGCAGCACAAGCTCACTGCAGATACACCCTGGAGACAAAAGGCACCTTGAGTCTTTCACAAACTGTTGTTGATTATATCTGTGTTATCATACAGCAATGGGCACAGGAATAAATTTTATTTGTAATATTCAATTTTTTGCCAATTTTTTTTCAGTTTCATGTGGAGAAATATAGGAGAGAATACAGGAAAAGATGGAATGGTGGGGGGCTTTGTTGAGGGCCTGATTATTTTTTAATGGCTTGGCAATTTGTCTTTTGGAATAATCAGTATAGGAACATGCACACCTGAAAAATTAAATAATACCTCTGTCTTTCATTGCTCAGCAGGTGAAGCCATTGGGACAAATGGAAGCTATTGCACTGCTAAAAGTATTTTTAGTTTTGACAAAGCTGCAACCTAGCTGTAGAGAGATAGCTCTGGTGTTGTATTTTAAACCAGCTTACTGTTTCATCTCTTGGTTTTGGATTGTAACTCAGATATGGTCATGTCAGTAAAAGGAAGCTGCTGCTGTTGTTGATTTGCTGGGTTTTTGACTGAACCCTGCCATGCAGTGGCAGTGTCAATAAGTCAATATTTCAATTAGCATTGGAGACACCTGTGTGAAATGTTCCTGGCTTTGTGGACACTTCCCCAGTGCTTCACTGCCACTGTGCCAGTACGTGTTTCTACTGGATAAAGCAGACTCCAGCCATGGCAATGCCTGTGAGCCCGAGGGATGGGTGACTCCGGGATGGGGCTGCCAGGGGGCCATGTGGTTCCAGTGTCTGCATCACAAAGGGGCTGTGGGGTACAAAGGCGGAGTCCCAAGCATTTTGAAGCCCAAGGAGGCACCATGGGCTTCGAGGTGTAACAATAAATATTTAATCTCATGGCCCAATATGATCTTGTTTCTTGCAGTCGTGGATACAGCTATTTCCTGGGAAACCTGTAAAACTGGTTCAGTCTCCACAATATGTATTGCCTTCATGAGAACTTGGCTTTTATATAGCTCACTAAAAGACAAGACCCATTTTTCAGGAGTGATTGCATACAACAAGTCCTGTTCTTGGGAATAAAAAGGAAATAAAGGGTGCTGACATTTGCAGGCATGTCTGTAGGAGAAAGAAGGGGAGAAAGAGATGATTTTTAAAAGTAAATAAAAACTGCCCTCTTCCTAATACAAGTAGTTCTGTAGTTCTGTTTTGTTATTTGTCCTTATGTTGGGGTTTTTTTTTAATACTACCATGTAAATTGATACCCAGATTAATGACTGAAAGAATTTCTTTCCAAAACTCAATCTCTGGGCTATGCTACCCACTACTTAGCAGGGCTATGTCTTCTCCATTGCGTGTTTGACAGAATGGTGGATCTTCTACTCCCTACCTCTGTTGACAGTACAGGGATTTAACACTGAAAGTTTCATGTGTGGGGGTCTCTTTTTTTAATAAAACAGTGAATTAATTTATTGAATAAGCAAACATATATATGTATACCTAGTAAAAAGTAGAATAAATATTTTATTATTTTTATAAAAATTACTGTGCATTTAACTAATATTAAACTTTTAAAATTGTTGCTGAGGAGTATTTTCTAAGATATGTAAATGAAAATTGTATCTGACCCTTGAACAGATTCCTTTCATTGCTGTGTTGTCAGTGACTGAACTACAGAAGTGAGTACATGAACAAAAGATTTGTGATTCACCTCTCTCCCAGTATCATCCTATATCAGAATAGAGGTTCATACTTTTAGTAGACCAGCAAAAGCAAACACTAGTAAAATCTGCCACACTATTCTGCAGAGACTGCATTCTCTAAAACTGCAACATTTTGCCAAATGCAGATATAAAATTTAAACTATTAATATTTAAGCTATGTTGGTATATTAAGCATATTTGTGCCTCTAAAATTGTAGCTTTCCCAGTGTCTTCTACTTTTTGTACACTGATTTCATTTTTACACTGATTTCATTTTTCTTTCATTTTAAAAAGAATTAAATAAAATTTAATTCTTTGTGGTAACTAGAACCTTTCCTTGATTAGAGAAACTTGGAACCTGGTAGTCTGCATAAATGGGAGGCTTTCCATATGCAAATGTTCTAGCAGTTAGCTCTCTTGATAATGCATGAAAAATACATTCAGGTATTTGCAAATGCAAGATTGCATGCACGCACCATAAAACTTTGTTACACTATTCTGTGAAAATCAAGACCTCAGTTTCATCCTCAGAGTCCTAAGGGATGCCTGTGCCAGGCTAGATAATTTCTGCATCCACGCTGCTGTGATACTCTGTCACACATGCCAGAGATTTTTTCACAGACTCGTATGTGAGCTGCCTGAGAAGCACTCAGAGGTATGGAGAAAGGCAGAAGCAGAGCAGAATGTACCCAGTTTATGAACATTTTCAGACCTGAGTGGAATATTTATATTCTCAATGGGATGCTCTTATTTTACTTGCCCTCCTTTTCCCCATTTTCTCTGCAACAGGCTGTACCCCTGTGTGACAGCGGAGGCCTGTGACAGTGGCAGCACTAATCCCTGCCACACCTGCCCTCACTCATTGTTCTGACATGGCAGCAACACCATTTCACTTTTGCTGGGCATCCTAGCAGACAAAAATGTGCTGTGCACCATCCATCATGACCGTCCCTGTGAGCATGTGTCACCAGGGGTAGCATTATCCTGAAAATCCTGCTGAACCTAAAACTGAGCCATTGTTATCTGCAAATGGGTTTTGTCTTCCTTTGGGGATAGATCTTCATGACCCAGCAGTATCACTCACCTCCCCAAACTGTGCATGTATCAGAGAAAAAAACACAGAGATTTTAATTTAGAAAGTACACTAGAGAGTAATTATTCTGTTGGCATGTTTATTTTACACATCTTGGAATGAGAGATTTACAGATTTTCAATATCTAAACAGGATTTGAGGACCTGTGATCTCTTAAATGAAGTAGGTTTGAGTACTGTTTTAATTTAAAAGAGGTGTCAAATATTGAACTAATTATTTGAATGTAAGTAAAACAAATATGGACCTTTCTCTGTTACTTACTGCAAGCAGAACAAGAGTTAGAACAGACTCTATTTCCAGACCAACTTAAATGAAAAACTGTAAGAAAACATTAATAGACTCCAAATAGACTCCCTCACACATCAGAACCTGGGGATACCTTGAAGTGAGCACTAGGCTTCTGGTGGGTAACTAATACTTGGGTATCTGTTGGGTAACTGATCTTGGTCCAGTCCTCTTCCATGAGCTGAAGCTAAGAAGCATTTCCATGTTATGATTTATTTTGTTTTTAAATTAGCGCAGCCTTTTGAACTCTTTAAAGTGCTCAGGGAAAAAAGGCTTTTAAGAAATAAAACCAAACTAATGAGCTTTATTTGCATCAAAAAATGCTTAATTGTCATTAAAGGGTTAATTTTCCATTGAACCTGGAGCTTCTATGGTGGTGACTCAGAACTCTAGTGAATGGCATAAAATGAAGCAATGAATGAAGAAAAAGTTGTAAGGTTGAGATTACAGCAGAGCACAGGTTAGCACAGCTGGTTGCAGGTTGTTGGGTCTATTGGGTCAATATATATCAGACCAGCACACATATTTTTAAAGGTTTAGTTATATCTTTGGCTTTGCTTGAAAGTAAAAAAAAAAAAGAAAACACAACCCCCCCCCCCATGTTGCTAACAGCAGTGTCCTAAGTGTCCTAGAAGGAGTTAAACACAAGGAAGCAAGAGATTGGCAGACAGTGTTGAATCACATTCATTTTTATTCAGAGGGATCATTCAGCCCATGGTTCTCCTCTGGCCATTCTGTTTGTTGCAATGTAAGATTTAGGGATCTTACTTATTCTTAAAATAAATTAAAATAGCAAGATGCAGAAGCTTTAAAAATCTTCCTGCATCTTTCATCTCTTCTTGTACTCCCTAACTCATTTTAATGACAAGCATAAGATTAGTGGTTTGTGCAGTATGTCCAGAAGATTAATGTTTCCAGGTGATCTTAGAGAGCTGTTTCATTTGAACAGCCACCAGAATTTCTTCTTCTGCAGAGTGGGGAAAAAAAGAAGAAACAAATAATCTAACCATCTAAAAGCTGCAAGTACTGAGATTTAAGACAGATCCTTGCACCTTCCTTTAGCAATAATGCCAGATAAGAATTTCAGATTTGGTATTTCTGAGACTAAGACATGTTTTGTTTTCTATTTAAAAGCAATTGTTTGCAGCATCCACTTCAATACAATAATTTAATGCTGGATTCAGGCATTCAATATTCCTTAGTGTTCCTATGTAATCTTCGATTTTCAGAAACTGCGTTTTAAAGGTGATATGCAAAACTTGACAAAAAATTTTCCAGGTGAATAAATACATGCTTCTATTGAAAATGTTTTCACACACCAGTATACATATACAAGTACATAAAGGAAAAGGAAAATGCAAGAACTTTGGGTAGGGGTTTGCAAAGTGGGTGAAAATTTAAGTGGGGATGAGGGTTGTGCCTTGTTAGCTTCATGATTAAGTTGCAGAAAAAGTGCTATGGCTTCCAATGAGACCCAAAGCAAAAATAAGGATTCTGAACTCCTTACAGGAATCTGATATAAATCCAAAATGCCTTCAAGGAAGTGAATGTTCAACTGGTGTTCACTATCTTGTCTAGCTTTGTGTATTTCTTATCCCAACAGCAGTAAAGATTAGTTTCCAAAGCCTTTTTACAAACATTTGTGATGTGTGTTTATGTGCAGCTTGCTCAAAATAATCACATTCTGAAAAAAAATTGGAAGTCTTATGGTCCCACAGATTTCTGGGGAGAAGAATTAACTCAGAGGGAGGGAGTTCTTGGTTCATATGATTTCTGAGCCAAATTACATATTTGCTTTGTGGGTAATAAAAATAGACAGTTTTATGGCAATGCTGGCTTAGACAGAAAATGTTACTAGGAAGCATAGAAAAACATGAACCCAATTAACATAAAAGGTAGTGAATGTTCAGTGAGAGCTTCACTAGCTCTGTGTACTAATGTGCATGGTAATTATACTTTTTCTTCTTTGAAATTCAGCTGAAATATGTCATGTGGTCCTTTTTGGTAATACTTTTGATATTGAGATTTGATTTAATGAGGTTCAAAATAATTATTTTATTTCATGATAACATTTTTAGTAAGTTATTACTTTTTTTCCTGTTATTTATCCTTTATATATGCAAATTCATGTAATTGATAATATGTAGTACATTAAACCATTTGTGAGAGAACCTGTGAAGCAGCATGTAAAGTATATTTGCATGCAAACCCAAATGTAGAAATACAAAAGAAAACATCAGATGAACATCCAATAAATTGTATGGAGAAGCATGATGTTCTGTGTTTCAAGAATGGGTTTCTGACATGACTTTTATGATTTTTGTAATTAATTATGAGTGAAATAGTGTTTGAAAAAGGATTTGAGGCAGTGAAGAGTAGTGGAATTATAAAGCCAAAACAAAGCTCACTTTTTGTCAAGAAATATTTTTTCATTAAAAAAAGCACCAATATGATATACCAGCAAGAAAAGAGCAATAAGACATTTATGTAAGCATTAAGGCTATTTGAAATTGTCATGATTTCCAGTTCCAGCTCCTAACAGTTAGGTACTGACAAAATCAGTAAGGGAAGCAAGATAAAACATCATGCTTTAGGACTTAAAGTAATCCTAACCTGCTATGCATTTTAGGAGGAGAATCGTGCTGAGATGATAAGAGAATGGAAGGAAAATAATCTTATTTCTACCTAGTTCATGGTTCTTGTGTCTTCCAAAGTATCTGGGGCTGCTGAAGGCAGAAAAGTATATCAACTATCAATCTGACAAGATATAGCATTTTCTCTATTCCTATCAGGTCTTCCATTTTCCTTGCAAGAACGCCACAGAGATAGAAATAAAACAACAATGCATATAATTAATTTTGAAGATTTTTGGTATTTGCAATTTTTAAATGCTTTGCTTTTGCAATAGACCGCTATGTTTTTGCTGTCTGGTCGGCAAATGGAATCCACTGAGCAACTTCAAAAGCTGCCAATGAAAGAGAGTTAGAACATGGTTAGAACCTAAGCATTGCTGTTAAGGAAATTTTGGATTTGGCATAGCTTAGTTTGCATATCACCTCCACAATAAAATTTCATTCCATGTGCCAAATTCCAATGGAATTATCTCCACTTTACCTTCTTTATGTTACTGCTATATTATTTTACAATACAAAACCTATATATATATATATATATATATATCTTTTATTGTATTATACTAAAGCTATGATAGCATTAAGGTTATATTTATAGTTTTCCATTATAAGATATGAGCTAATTCCATCATATGATTTACAATGTTTGTGTTACAAAGACAAAATCTTTCAGGATTGTACTATGTGGTATATTGGATATAAGGAATTTTTCTCAACAATGGTGGGAAAGCACTGCACAGGTTGCCCAGTGAGGCTGTGGATGTTCCAATCCTGGAAGTGTTCAAGGCTAGTTTGGACAAGATTTTGAGCAACCCGATCTAGTGAAAGAGGTTCCCTCCATGGCAAGAGATTTGGACAACTTGATGTTTAAAGCTCCCATCCAACATACATTATTGTATAATTCTATGAGTCTATAATATGGGCCACAAGTTTTCATAAAGCTGACACAGGAAAGAAAATGCTAGAAGACATGCTAGGCGATTCCAAATTAAGCTTGGAGCTTGAAAAGATCATCCTCTATAGATCTCTAAATCCACAAAACCTGGAACATGAGAATCATGAGCAGAAAAAGAGTATGTGGAAAGGAGAATTGAACAGCTGAAATTAGTTGAGAGTAATTGTTTTGGGTCAAAGGGGTTTTTCAAGTGATATGGGACCAACAGGAAAGTCTGCATCTTAGATCATCTGAGAAGCCAAGAGTGGTGAAGTTTAGAGGAAAGATTTCAGGTCAGAGAATGAGGGTAAAATCAGACATTTTGGAGAGAAATATTATTGGAAAGTGTTGAAAGTTCATTTGGGGCTGCAGAGGACCATTTCTGTCACTCCCGCCAGCTTCCCTGATCAGTGAGCACCATTGTTCATGATTCAGTGAAATCCACAGCATGATTCCTCTCTAATCTGTTGTGAGCCTGGATGAAAGCCTCTAGTCTGTGGGAATACCTTCAAGGTCTGACCTCAGCTTGAAGGTTTTGTCAGAAAAGTTCAGGGTGCCAAACATACCAACCCCTCAGTGATGACTGTAAACCTGATCCCAGCCAACCATTCAGAGAGACACACTGCCCTCGTACCTAACAGCACTTTGAAGATGTCCATCAATGTTTTCTGCCCCAAACCATCACCTACTGCCTCGGCTCCCTGCTCCTGGGGTTGCTGAAACCTCCTGCCCAAACCAGGAAAGGTCCCAGGCTGCAACACGCAGAATGACATGTGCATTGCAAAGTATCTCTCTGGAAGCCACTCTGCCTGTGATGCCCAGAGAGCCTTGGCTACATTCACTTTACAAGATTATGAGAAAATGAGAAGATTATGAGAAATATGATTAACAAATGCAGATAATGTTGGTAATTGTTTGCAAAATGTTGTTATTGTGATTGCTATTTTAGAAAAAAAAAAGAAATTCCTCATGTTTGAGTTAATAAAGTTGACCATCTGCAGGAGAAATAGTGAGTAAGACAAAGGATTGGGGCAATGGGGATTTTGAACTCTTTTGTACACTACAGATTTCAATTGTCATGAAAAACTATTGCTAGGAGCATGAAGTTAACATCAGTAAGAGAGTCAGATGAATGGCCATGGGGCAGAGAATGTAGCCAAGTATTAGAAAAGAGAGAGAGAAAAAATGTAGTCTGAGGACAAGCTGAAAATTACCAAGATTCAGGGCATGTTCCCTAGAATAAATCATATTGAAATCTGAAAGAAGTAGATGAGGGACTTTCATACTCTATCCCCACCACACTGTTTAATGTTTCTGCTTGGGGCTAATTGCAGTGCTGAGAAACTCAGACATCCAGTCAACACGGAGCTTTGTCTGAGTCTCATGGTAATAACTATCTTTTGTTATCAGAGAAGAGCAGCAGAGAGTTTGTTGCCTGCTGCCTTGTAATGATTGCACTTGATCTGAAAGAAGACAGATGCTCTATATTTTATTTGTAAACAGCATCTTTACTGTGATCAAGAGAAAGCAAAGGTAATCCTTGCACTCCTCACTGTCTGGAAAAAAAAACCTGTAAATCAAGGACCAGTTCTGTTTCCCATTAAGAACAGTGAGAAGGTAGAAGTGCAAACAAGGTTTGCAATCATATGAGACTCCTTGCTTGAACTCTGTTTGTTAGCTCATTTTCTTGCTGACTAGGGTTACATAAAACTGTTTCTTTTTTCCTGAAGATAGCAGAAAGTTCCTGATGTACTTTTCTGTTGCTTTCTTTTACCCTCATGGCAACATTAATTTTCTGCATGTGCATAATTTACTAGTCCACATGTTAAGCAAGTACCTAGTAGAAATCTTGTTCTCTTGGTGAGAAACAGAAGCTGCAAGCCTGATTAAATTAAAAGGATCTTCTTACACAAAGACTATGCTTGCCTGCATCTATAATTTGGCTGTGGTGGGGTGAAACACGTGTGATAGTCAGCCTCATGGCTGCCATGGCACAAACCAGGCTGTGTTTCTACAGCAAACACCCGAACCTCCAGAGCTCCTACAGAGCTTCAGATAAGTGGCTATGACCACAGCCACATGGTTCCTTTGAAGCTGAATCTGATTCTCTTGCATCTGAAATTGTCAAACTCCCTCCAGGGGAATGCACAAGCCCTGTGCTGAGGAGGAGGAGGTGTGGGCAGGATCGCCAGCAACAGGGCTGCTGTCCTTCCCATAGGAATCCCTTCACAAGGCATGCCATGTTCTCTGTGGTGAGAATGGTGAGAATTCATTCCCCTGCAGACCAGTACCCCAGGGGGACTCCTGCCACATCACAGTAATTCCTCTGCAGAGATTCAAGCACCAGAAGAGAAGCAGTTTTTAGAGTCCTGGCCACAGATTCTTTAATCACAGTGGAGTCTATGGACAGTCAGTCTGAGGGCACAGATAAGCATTGGTAGAATGCTTATTTGTGCCCTGGCAAAAGTGATGCCTCTCCCTAGGCATGGACATGGATCACTGCTGATGGCACAACCAATAGGGCCAGGAAGTTTGGCCCAGGTTGTGGTGTTACTTGGGGTGGGAGGTGCGGGGATGGCAGCAAACAGACAAAAACCAAGGCAGACCAATGCTCCCCCTCAGCTGTGAAGTACATTGGCATCCATTCTGGAGCTGAGACTGCTGTCTCCAGGGCCCTGAAGGAATGATGTGTGATGGGCATACAGACAGGACAGGATTTCCCCTTCTAGCTGTCACTTGTCCTCACACCAACCCAATTCCCTGGGGAACAGAAAAAAATTCCTGCAAGACAACTCCTGACACTTTTGCTACTGAATGGTTTTAAGAATGATAGCTTATATAATCCTATAGCCTCATTTCATTTTAGCAGTATTTAATGAAAGAAGAAATGGTTTAACAAAGCAATTTCATGTACTATTCAACAAGAAGCTCTTTCTGTATGAAGCATTAACAATAGCTGTCATCTGTGTACAAAAAAAGGCTTCCAATTATTTCAATGCTAAGAGAAAATCCAAATACTGAGAGTCCCACAAGAATTTTTAATACCATTATGGAAAAGGAAAAGTTGTGACCCTGAACTCCATTTAATATTTTACTAGCCTTGAGAATCAATTTGAGCTTGTGTTCAATTTTCTGGAAAGTTTCGTCTTTACAGCTGTACAATTTGAGCACATAATGGAAGAGAACAGAGAGCTGTCCTTTCCTCTCTGCTTTTTTCACATGCTAGAGATGGGGGAAAGGGAGGAGATGACATGTAATCAATGGAACATATGAAGAAGAAAGTAAATTTATGATATAAAAAATGTCATATGGCTTCTTTAAAATTTGTTTAGCAGGCAGCAGGGAAATTTATAAGACTAGTAGATGGAAGAGTATAAAAGAAAGATAGATTAGCCTTGGCTTATCTGGTGTACAGTTATGCTATAAACCATATGGCTACAAGCTTTCTCTAAATTGCATTTACCTCTTGGTCTTTCTCTTCTATTCCAAATACTTTTTGTCATCTGAAAGAGGAGCAAATGCATCCTGGTCTCTCTCTATCAATACCTCCCTCTGGGTATGGATTGTACATTCACTTTGTGAATTCCTTCTTATATCCTAATTTAAATTACCATCTCCTCCATTAAATATTAGTCAATTTCCAGCTTATCTGGAAGTACACAATGATCCATTTTTTTTAATCAAAAATTTAAGTCAAATGAGTGTAGAACTCTTCAAGGAGTGTCTCTATTTTTGTAACCATTCACAAGAATATGTGGAAGAACACCTGATGAAACATGTCTTAGAAAATCATCTTTTGAGCTCTGAAGGTACTTGGAGTTCTCTTGGCTCCAGGTTTTGGTTTCCAATCTTTCTGACATGGAGCCCATACTCAGAAGTCACATTCTTAAGATCAAATTATAGGTACTAATTATAGGTTCGTGGATCTGTTCCCTTTTATGGGGTAAAATTCCTGCAGTGGTTTCTAGGTCATGTCCATTCTATACCTATATCTGGAAATTGCATAGGAAAGTACTTGTAAACTGTGGCTAAAAGTCATGCAAAGAAACAATTTAACAATTTAACATAACAGATAAAAGAGTATTAGTGCCTTGAAAGGTCTCCACTTAATTTTGTAGGTTAGATGTAGCCCGAGACATGGGCTCTGGATTGTCAGCAGAAAGCCTCAGAATCCCTGTTTTCATTAATTGAGTTAGTGCCTGTTGAAGCTTCCTCTTTATGACATTTGTTTTTGTGAAAAAAAATTATTTTGTTTTCTTTTTTTCTTTCAAATAACACTTTTTAAAGAATCTGAAGGGTAAGGATACCAAGAAATTCTGAAATATTCCTAAGGTATGAATGCTCTTTAGGTATCATTGCTTGCACTTACAAAGCCTGTTTTAAGTCAGTTGTTGTCTTCAGGACCAGATTCTCAGATTACTTTGGTAGGGAATCTGGGAGCAAAGCACAAGGACTAGCAGATACTGCTTCTCCAAAAGTGGGATGTTCATGTCTGGAGGACGTAGGCTTTCAGTGGTAGGAAATGGCGATAGGAGAAATGTAGATCATGCTGTGTTGAGTTGTCTTTTCAGGCAATTTTATGTAGCCTCTCAATTCAATGAGTGGCCTTCTGAAATGGTAATCATGTCTTTTTTCAATTATTTTTATGTTTTGTCATTAATCACCAAGCATTTTCAGTACAATTCCAAATAAAAATATGCTCAAAATCAGATCTATTCTGCTGATGACACACAACCTTGAATGAAATCTAAATCTCATTCTTTGACTAAGCTCTGCCATGATAACTGGAAAGTATAGAACTAAGAATTAATTTCTTTTCTTAAAGAATGTAATTTCATTTGATTCTGAAAACACACAAGACCAGGATGCTGCATTACAATGTGTTGTTTTTCTGCATATTCATTTTTATATTTGTAGTGTTTCCATAGTATTTTGAATTTCAGTAATGAATTTTTCTTTATATTGATATCTAAGTGATCATTTCTAGTATAAAAGCTGAGAAAACAACGTCCCTGGGCTGCTCCATTCCCACATAGGAAAGGTGCCTGTGCCTTCTCCAGGCTGAACAACCCCAGCTCCCTCAGCCTGTCTTCACAGGGGAGATGCTCCATCCCTCTGATCATCCTGATGGTCGTTCCCTAGACTTGCTTACAAAGGCCAACATCCCTACTCTGGGAGCCCCAGAGCTGTTCACAGTGCTTTGAGAGCAGAGCAGAGGGGCAGAATCCCTTCCCTTGCCCTGCTGGCCACACTGCTTTTGATGAAGCCCAGGTTACAACTGGCTTTCTGGGCTGCAAACTCACATTACCTGGTCACATCAAGCTTCTCATCTTCACCCCCTAATCCTGTTCTTAATCTGTTCTCCACTTAGCCTGTGTTAGTGCTTGAGATTGCCCACAGCCAGGTTCAGGACCTTGAACTTGGCTTTGTTGAACTTCATAGGGTTTGCAAGAGTCCACTTCTCATGCCTATTAAGGTTTCTCCAGATGTCATCCCTCGCCTCCAGTGTCCACACAGCTTGATGTCATTGGCAAACCTGCTGAGGGTGCACTCAATGCCACTGTCTGTGTTGCCTAGAAAGATGTTAAACTGCACCAGTCCCAATACTGATCCCCAAGGAATGCCACTCATCAGTGGTCTTCAGTAGAAAATCTACCAATTTAATACATTTTTGAGTGTGACCATGAGCCATTTCTATATCCATCAGGTGCCAATTAATCAAATCAATGCCTCTCCAGAAGAAATGTGAATGTCTGTGTCCCTTGTGAAGGAAGTTGTCTGGTACATATTCATGTACAAGTGTAGTAGCTAATTTGACAGCTTTAGGAGTGATATGTTTCTGCATTCCTTGGGGTGGAATCATTAGCACAGGTAAATCTCTGTGCTGCTGACAGCAAATTTATTTGACACAGAGTTTATGATCTAGTAGATGTAAATGTCTGCTGTGAAACCAATGATGGATGAAGGGAGAGAACAGCTTATCTCACAAGATTTCCAGTTGGGATAGAAATAATCTATCTTTCGAAATGTTGACAAGTTCACTTCTAATCTTTGTTAGAAAATTGAGGCTGGAAGAGATAGTGCTGAAAAAATAATGGGGTGAAAATCTTTTCTAACTTTTCAAAGCATTTCCTACATCCATTCTTAACTTGCTACAAAGTGCTTAGGGAGTTGCAGAGCTATTCAATCACTTTCATATTAACAGAAAAGCCCCATGTGCCCAGTTTTTCTAAGAACTATTTCCTGTGCTAAAGAGAATTTTGGGCTATTACTATCTGTATAAAGGAGTAGAGATTTATTTAAATGCGAGGGAATCTTAAGTGATTCTGAACAGCTTTGCCACTGTGCCTCTTACAGTGTCACCTTTCTGACATTTTTGATGGAAATAAAGAGAACACATAACTAACAGCCCTTAGCCTTCTACACTACTCAACTTTTTAAAAGTGGGTTTTGTAGAGCTGCAAATGTAGGTCTATAAGAATAGTCATCATGATAGTATTGATCTGTCCCAGGAGAATATGAAAAAAAGTTTTTAAAAACTGTAAATAAGAGTTTAAGGAGAAGAACATTTAAGATGTAACTCTGAAACAATAGCAGATAGACAAAAAATATGTGAAGATTATGGTATTCTGAAGAGGATACCATAGCCTCAGATATTTCCCAAGAGCAGATTATAATTCTACATTTTTATCCTTAAAATCATTCCAACTTGTAGTAGGAGATGATGAAAGCCAACACAGTCAATGACCTTAAAATGACATATAAAAATAGTATGAAAAGGTCTAATTATTGCAAAGGTCACAGGATAAAAATTTTATTCCAATTCTGTTGTTTCCAGGAACTGATGGAAATGCAACAGAGCTATCAGAATTCCTCAGTGGTTCTCAGAAATGCTAGGTATTTACTTTGCTGATTCATCATATTAGAATTTATATATCTTGCAATAAGGGCATCATACATGAACTCAAGACAAAAATAATATATATTTAATAAATCACTTGCTAAAATTTAGGGAAGGAAAGCATTTCAAGGAGGCATGAAATTTGCTTACAAATATTTCTCCAATTTCAGAGAGGTAGATGAAACAAGAAAATTATTATTTTATGAAAAATATGATTTAATGTAATACAGCTCCTACAGAAGAAACTGCAGTCAGACTTAATACCAAAATATTTTACATAGGAAAATGTTACTTAAGTATTGTATATTATATATTTCTACATAAAAGCATTTCATATCAGGTTCTTTTATAATTCTAAATACATGTTGCTGAGCTCAAAATACCAAAACTAAGTGCAAATTTTTAAAAATTCTTTTAAATATTTGAAGTTGAAATTTCTATCGGCAAAATATTTTCTGTCAAAAAGAAGTCTAAAGGACATCCATTTTCAATAATTCTAATTATTAAAATAGGTCACATTGGGAGTTTTTTATTAATTTTGTGTGAAGTAAAAATATCCAGTCAATAAGTCTCAGGCTTTTACTGCATCTTTTGAGGTCAAAAATAATAAATAAAAATGTTTGAGCCTTTAGCATCACTGCTAAAACACTGAACTGTGTTTATCCCTACTCCTACACCTTATCTTTCTACATCTCTTTCCACCACAGTCAATTTCAGGGTAAAATAGACTTTTCAGGTAAAAACAGACTTTACTGAAAAAATGTGTTTTCTTGCAAATCTCAACCACCAAGTGATTCCACATTTAATAGGATATGATGTTCTGTCACAGCAATTTTACACTGAAGTAATTCTGATGATTTTCTTATTCTTTTTTTATATTATTGAAGCTGAGAAGAGATTTAGCTGCAGCATCCCTCAAATTGCATGAAATTTGTTTCCTAAACAAAGGTTTCACCTTATCCATATGATTCAGTGTAAAGTCGATTTTGCAACATTTAATCAGAATGGAGGAGCTTTTTAATATAGGTTTGTTTCTATACAGACAGCTTCCTAAGCTCCAGAAGGTATTCTCCTCAGAAGGGTCTCCGCTTCTTTCTCCATATATAACTGTTCTAGCAATCATAATGAGACATCTATCTCTTGGTATGTCTTTGAGTATGATTCCAATGAAAAGACAAATTTGAGAACAAAAATAGTGTCTATAGAAACTGTATATCTCTATAGAAGCTGTATATCTATATATCCATATCAAGCTTATATCTATGTAAGGTCGACTTTCTTTTATATTTCAAGCATAAATTTACAGGTAGAATATAAGTTAACCTTCAAAGTGTTCACAAGATTTCTGATCTTGTTGAGAAGAATGAGTATCTGCTTAAGAGAAAACATTTGCAAATCAGATTTTCTCGTTCTCCAAGGAGTGATGCATTTGGCATGGGAAATAGATACTTTCTGAGTGGATGAAAGAGAAGCAGTTAAAGATCAGTGAGCATTTCTTTAGATCCTAAAAGGGAGCTCTCCAGAACAATTGCAGTCCTCCTCAACAGATTTTGATTTGAGATCATAGTTTATTTCACCATCTAAGTTACCATCCAAATTTTCTGTATTAGAAATACCTATTTGCTTTGCTAAGTAGAAACTCGTGTGTTTAAAAAATTTAATCTCTCTCTATTAACAATAACTGATATTTTTGCCTAAATTCCTCATGCATTACAGTAAAAATCTTTCTGAAAGTTTTACAGCATCAATTCAGAAGAGGTAAAAACTAGACCGGTGTTTTAGTTATGCTGTCCATTTTTACTGCCCGTTACTCATTTTCAGTGACTTGAAGGTGCCTTTGCAAACTTCCAGATGTTTGACTTACTGATATCAAATGTTTGTTTTCAGATATCAACATGGCAGGAGAACCAAAACCATACAGACCAAAACCTGGCAACAAGCGGCCACTTTCAGCACTTTACAGGCAAGTGAGATTTCACTTTAACTTATTCCAATACAATTTTTATCAGAAAGATTATGGTAACCTAAACTGTATCTACCAATAAATATTGAAGTGTGCAATATTTACCAAAATTATAATGAAATCTAAGTACTTATTAATGCTCCCACTCCTAGTACTGTTATCAATAATTTTTAGTTTTTCTTAATTGAGCATAATTTCAACTTTTAGTCCTTATGATTCGTTGCTTGGCTCTGGCCTCATATTTGTGACTTTTTTATTTGCAATGATCAGTGAAATAACTAACAATTTCAGAGCAACAAAATTGGTTTCTCACGGATTTTTCTGTCAGAGGTGAGAACCAAGTTTTGATAAAAACTGTATTTCTTCCGTGACTATTCAGGAGGGCATTGATAGTGTCTTTCTCATAGTCCCAGGTGCCTTTTGTCATAGAGCATTTAAAAACTTGAGGAAACATCCACTTTTTTTTCAAAATCAATTATGTTTAGTGAAGCATTACAGATTGTTAGGGCTACCATGCCCACAGGTATTTCTGCTCAATAAACCTTACATCTCATAAAAGTAGTAGAGAATTTATGCTGCAGATCCATGGAAGGAATTAGGACTGATTCCTACTGTAGCTGAAATGTAGGTAGACTGGCTCTGAGAGAAACACCTCAGGAGTGAAATCAGACACACTTGAGCAGTACTTTTTCATGCCTTGTCTGATCTGAAAGCTTCAGATGGAAATTCGAGGGTGGCATCTCAGAATAAGACAACCAGAAGCATTTTAGGTCTGAGCCTCCATGCTATATAGAAGAGATTTGAAGTTTTATCGTATAGCTGTCCTCAGCTGAAGTGATAGAAATATTATTTTTGGAGAAGAGAATCCCTGTTTCATCATTACTCTCAGCTGCAAACTACTAAACTCTGTAGGTGTTCCTGGTAACCTTGGTCTACTCTGTCCCTGTTCCAGTATTTCAAAAGATTTTCAAAGATGTTCTGTGATTTCTGGCATTTATATTCATTTCTACCTCTGAGCTTTTGAAGACTTTCTCATAAATACTTGTTCTACAGAAAATATAGGGATAGGAGAGACCTATGGAAAGTTCTAAAGGAATTTTAAAGAGGAAAAATATCTTAGATTGTGTCCTTTCATGGATGTCGTGCAAACTCTTTCTCTAGAAGATCATGCGGCTTTTAAGAGCAACTAAGAGAATCCTTCCATTTCTCCCTTCATCTTAATTTTCCCTCTGCTCTGACCTTGTAAGACCCCACCTGGAGTACAGTGTCCTGATCTGGAGTACTGAGCACAAGAAAGGGCTTACTGGGGGCTTATAAAATAGAACACCTTTTCACATGGGCAGATAGTGATAGGATAAAGGAGGAACAATTTTCAACTAAAAAAGGAGGGATTGAGATTAGATTTTAGGAAGATATTGTACACTCAAAGGATAGTGAGGCACTGGAACAGATTGCCCAGGGTAGTTGTGGGTGTCCTATTGTAAATATTCAGGGCCAGGCTGGATGGAGTTCTGAGCAATCTTATCTGGTGGATGGCATCCCTGCCCATGGTGTGATGGTTGTATCTAGATGATCTTTAAGGTTCCTCCCAATCCTCTCTATCATTCTATGGTATGGTCCCTTCCAACACAAACCATTCTATGATTGTATGATAACAAGGAACATTTATTATCCCAGTGTCGCTTAATCTATTATGCGAGATCAGTGACTTATAATGTTTTGGCAACACTGAGAGCATTTACTTATTTCAGAACACTGTAACTGGGTCTGACTGGGATGGAGTTAACTTTCTTCATAGAATCCTCTAAGTGTTTTGGTTTTGACTGTTGCTAAACAGTGTTTGCACAGCCTCATGATTTTCTCATTTTCCTATTCTGCCACTTAATAGGCTTGGTGTGGGCAAGAAGTTATGAAGAAATATATCTGAGACAACTGATCCTACCTGGCCAGAAGGATATTCTCTCATTTAGTCAGAAATAAAAACTGGGAAGGTTTTTCTTCCAAAGCAGCTGTTTGTTGGAGATTGCTTGGATAGCTTATGGGAGGTGGAAAGTAATGCAAAGGCAATCACTTGGATTTTTTTTCCCATTCCCTTTCCCCTATTACACTGCAAATATCTCAATCCTAAATTAGGATTTTTACCTTTTGATCTCTAATTCATCCTGATAGGGGACAATGGTGGGGGAGTGAGTCAGTGACTATGTGGGTGCTTAGCTGCTGGCCAGGATCTGCCCACAAGACTGAGACAGATAAGAGGGAAGTGGTTACAGTAGATTTGATTTGCTCTACTAGAGTCATTGGTTAAAAAATTTATTTGTCACAAAATAGTCACTGTTAAAAGGAAGGACTGCAAGTAGAACGAGAATAATGGATTTCAGAAAGGACAGAATTAAATGAGCTCAGAAATATGGTGAATAGAAAGATTCTTGGAAAGAAATTTGAGGGACAAAAGAAGTGCAGAAAATCTTGCACTGAGTGTGCTTAAGGTAGAACAGAAAATTCTCCCAAAGCAGAAAAAAATCAAAAGAATAATATGACAGCATCGACTTTCTCTAACATTCTAAAAATTGAAAAGGAATTGTACAAAATGTGGAATCAAAATGCCATGACTGGAAGTAGAAAGGAAGAGCAGAGTCATCCTACAGGATGTCAGAAAGGTTAAAGTAAAGAACTGTACAAAGAACAAAGGTAACAAAAATTTGTCATTAGAGTAACATTCTCTGATTTTGGTTAGGAGGAAAAGAGAACAGATGATGCAGAAAAGACTCCTTTTACTTCATCAAAATGGTTAACTGACCAGCTATTAAAAAAAATCAATTTTTACCAGAGGGTATGCAATAAAAAAATTGTCTAATCAATGTTTGACTAAGTGAATTTGATGGAAATGATCTGATAACATTCACAGTAGTGTGTTCAAAGGACTAGCTGAATCTGTGTGTGGACTATTAGGGATTCTTTCCAAAAACTTATGGAGGTCTTGTAAGGTAAAGAAACAGTGGGTATGGGAAGGTGTTATGCCTATTTTTAAGAAGAAGAGGTTCAGAAAATTATTAGATGAGACCAGCTTTGATTCTAAGAAATGTACTAAAACACATTATTAGAAATCACTTTATCAAGACCAAGAAATTAATAAAATGGTTAAAAAATCAGGAGCATATTATGCTGAAGCAATATAACTTCCTTATTTGACAAGACAGTAAATTTAATGTAGAAAGATATGTGCTATAAAGTCATTGTCATGGTTTAGCAAAGACACTCCCAATTTAGTACCCTCTGAGACTCTCCCAAATGAGATTCCACTTGCTCTCTCACACGCCTTTTCTTCTCCCTTCCTGCTCCAGCGATAGAGTCGAGAACTGGAGGCACAAAGGGGTGAAAATTGCAGAGACAAGAACAATTTACTGCAAACAGCAATGACATTTAAAAAACAAAAAGGAAACAGTAACAGCAAATATATTAATAACAAATGTATAAGACAAAAACTATTTACACAGAAAACCCGTGGCCCACACCAACTAATTTTTCCACACCACACCACACCACACCACACCACACCACACCACACCACACCACACCACACCACACCACACCACACTTTCTCCCAACTGGAAAAGGAATGCCTTTCTTTCCAGAAATCAGAACAAAAGTCCTTTTCCTCTGTCCCTGGCAGTGGTGTAAATGTTATTCAACAATATTTGGGTGATGGCCAGGCCCTCTCAGCAGAGCACACAGCAGCCCACAGCTGCTGGGCTCAAGCAGTCCGATCCAGCAGCTGGGACCACAGACACACACACCACCACTCCTGGCTGCTGTAGAAAAATAACTCTGCCCTGGACAAAACTAGGACAGTCGTTTAAACAAAGTTGGACACTTACTTTTCAGTTTTCATAAGCATGTTCAGGAAAATTGCCTAGAAGAATCTGTCTTAAGGTAGACAGCCAATGGAAAACAGCAACTGTGTACACACAGTATTAAGGATAATAACTGTTAACTTTTCAGTTTCCTTTGTTAATGAATTTTAATTGTATTTTTCATATGTGAGACAACATAAAGAACAATTTTAAGAAAAGCAAGCAGGAGTGCTGCACAGGCTTGCACGATTTTATTTACTGTGAAGTACTTGAGACTTCAAAAGTATTCAAAGGACTTTGCATTTCTGAAAAGAAGTTTGTATCACATTTATAGGTGGATATACACATAAGTCATTAATACAGAGCAACTGATGTCTATGATGTGCTATATCCTCATAATTTGCTTGTGTGGCCAAGTCATTAGATTCATTTTTTCCTGTAATGGCATAATCCTCTTTAATATCTCAGCTCAGGATCTACATTCCTTCATTTTAACTTTTCTAGTTTTATGATCTGTGTGAAAAAAACCTCATTTAATCTTACCTATGCGAAATTTAGCATGAACATAAATGTGAGACACACAACTTTTTTTTAGGTGGAAGACAGATATAACTAAATAATAAAAGGACTTCCATGTTTTGTTTAGGTCTTAAAAATTTTTTGCGAACATTTAGTCTTTGCTTCAGAAAGCTGTTAAACACATTAATAATTTTAAGCCTGCTCATTCAATATCTTAAAATGTACTTAGAGTAGTGCTCGGGAATCAGTTAAATTCTAACATAGCTGTAAACTCCATCATCATCCATCCTAATTTGCATTGCATTGAGGGGTACATAAATCTCAGAAGATTCAAAATTGTTCTGAATTTTCTTTTTAGCACACCACTTCTGCGGAAAATCACTGCATAAAAAAATATGCATCTTAAAATTGCTTTGCATCTCATTGTATTGGTGTAGCCTCCAGCAAAAATTAATTGAACCAGCGGCACACCTTAGGATCTTTGAAACACAAGGTGAAGATTAAAGGTGCTGACACAAATGTGTTAAAGCGCTCTTTGGAGGCAATGTTTTGGTAAAATAAAACATCACAGTTTGTCTTTTTAATTTAGTGGTGTTTTTGATCAGTATTTCACTAAAGCAACTCTGTGTCACCATATGAAAGCCCATTTACTGTTTTTTTCCTGTGTCTATTCTCCAGTATACCAAAGCAGAATCAACCTTAAGTAGTCTGATGGACTGTTATTCTGCTTCTCTTCATAATAAAATGCTTTAATTATTTGTTGTTCATTTCAGTCCACTACCAAATTATATGGCATATTAAATACATACCTGGAAGCTTTTTCTCCATTTCAAAAGCCTTTGTTTCACTTTCTGACTCTGGAGGCTGTTGATGGTGTGCAACCATTCCCAGCTGTTCAAGGAGTGGACCCAAGTCCCAGGACAGGCAGAGCAGAGCCACCATACACATGCTGCCCGTGGCTGGCCCTCCCTCAGAGCATGAAGCACATCCTTTCCCTAGGGCTGACATCCTGGGAACTGGCTAAAAGCCTTATCTGGCACCCCTCTGGTAGTAACAAGGTTGAGAGGGCTTGAGAAGGATGACAAGGGCACCTACTTTTCAGTCTTTTGAAAAAACAAAAGCAGTGTGCTAAAGGCTGACCATAAGGGTGCCGTTTTCATTGCCATAAAAATGAGCACAGTTACTGCAGACTCTCCTTTGCACGAGGTGGTGGTGGGGATTTGCTGGAGATCACACTGGGGAAGGGGAAATCAAAACCAGTGTGGTGATACTGGTACAACTGAGAGTGCAGGGTCCCATATCACATCCAAGTCTGCTTTCTGAGAAATCTAGTTACTAGGTAAATCCCCAGGGTCAAAGTGATAATTGTACAACGTGGTAAAGCAGGGCACTAGGATTTGGAAGAGAAATGGAAAGGCAAGTTGCTGAACACTGCCAGGATATCTAGCAAATCTCTCTGCTCTACACAATTTAATGTTATAGTTGACTAGAAACTTTTCCAAAACTGTTTTATCCAAGAAAAGTAATCCTTATGTGGATTATTTTCATCCTTGCCAAACTTCAAGCTTCTTTGGAGTGCCACAAGCAAAACTGGCAGGCCCCAGTGTCACATCTTGAAGACTCAGTGAGGAGTTATTCCATCCCCAGACCTCCAGTATTCCTATTGCTGTCTGGGAATGAAGCTGTCTAGCCTAAGATCCATCCTGCTGAGGCACATCCTGGAGTGAGACAATTAACAGAATGGATTTAGTGAATAGATTAAGAAAGCCAGGAAAACCTGAGTGAAATACTTTCTCACTGTGTTGGCTTGGCTGTAACCAGAACCAGCCTCTGGTGTGGAGTTCCCACAGCACTGCAGACGCAGCACACAGTGACCCTGCAAAGGCTTCCCTCCAGGACAAGGTTTTTCCCAGCTGTTCTCTGAAATTTCTGGTGTACAGTTCAGCACTCTCTGAGTGGTGTTAGATAGCACAATGATTTCCCATTACCAATCACTTTGTCTCGTAATGCAATTGAAATGTATATTTAACATGCCTGATCTAACTTACAACTAATTATCTACATTAAACAGCCTTTACTTTACAATTTCATATCTTCCATGGCTTCTGGAACAAATTATTTTATTTAAATAGCTCATATAAGTACACTGGAAAAGGATATTCTTTTATTTACATGCTATGGTTATTTTTTATGTCAGTGGGGTTTTTTGACACAAATATTTTATCAATTTCCTCAGCACATTTTACTTTTATAATCTCAAACACAAAACTGATTAAATTATGTGGTACACCTTACATTTCCTTTGGTTTTTCAGTCTTATAGCAGAAGCTGAAAGAATTGCTTGCAGTCCTTCTCTACTTGCCCTCTGCTTCTTAAGTTTATTGTAAATATATTTTATAGAGCTTGGTGTGGTCTGGTTTGCCTCACAGCCATCCATTATTTTGAGTTGCTCTTCTGAGCACTTCTGAGCACCCTTCATTTCAGGAAAAAGTGTGAAAAGGACACTGATGAGTAACTTGATTTTATCTTCTAGTATAGGAATCTTCTTGAGGTCATTCCTCTCTCTCAAAAACATTAATATAAACTCAACAAGTTCTGCACCAAACAAGAATTACCATTCCATTAGAATACTTCAGGATTTTGCATCATTATTGCAATACTGCGCCACTGATAGCGTATTATCAATCTTTTTAAACGTGTCATATAATAAAAGTTACTGCAGGCATAAGTGTCTGTCTTAATTCAATACTGTCCTAGATTTCCAACATTTTTCTTTATATTTTCTTTTTCTTAAAGAACTTGTATGTCCATCATTGTTACTGATCTACAAGACTCTAAAGATATAGTCCAGAAAACAGAAAACAAACCTTATAAAGTATTTTCTGACACTTTAGTCTTACATTAAATTGTGGTTACAACCCCTACATTATTCTATGCGCTGAATGAAAAAAAAATTATGCTTATGGAACATAATTTTTCTATGACTACATTAAATTAAGACAATATAGTGTGATATTTCTTTTGAATCAAAGTGATTCTTTTTCCACAGAAATGTATCTTCCTGATGCTTTTGATTATTTTTCTTTATGAGAAAGGTTATTTATTTTAGTACAGTGGAATGGGCTTAAGATAAATGTTGTTCTGCAGCTCTTCACCTGACAAAAGATTTAGCTGCCATAAAAAATCCCCACATTTCTAGATATGCTTAAATAGAGAGATTTTAAGTCCAGCAGGATATTATTTACATTCATTTTATCAAAGAATGCTGCTGGTGGTCACTTTTGAAACAGTCATCACTGTACAGAAAAAATATAATTTAGTTTCATATTTTTACTTGAACAGTACAAATTTTGCTTGTGTTGAGAATTTAAATAGTATTCTCAATTACATTAAAAATCTTAAAAGGCACAAATACCAAGCAACAGCAGACCCAGTGATTCAATTTGAAACTTTGTTTGTTTTCTTTCAATAAAAGACCTCCATGTCAAGTAACTAATATCACAGGAATATTTTTTTTTTTAATCTGCTGATGGAAAGCAGCACATGCAAGTCTTCATTCCTAAATTAAGATGCTGTAATTGCAATCGGTTTTATCCCACAGATGTTTAAAACAGTACATGTGCTCAGAGGGACTGGGAAAGGCAGACAAAGGTTTAGGTTTGCCATTTCATGTGATTCAGAGCATGATTGTGCAGCACGTCATGGCTTTAGAGAGGGGAGAAAATGAGGGAGAGAAAGATATTTCAGATCCTTAGCAACAGGAAAACCTTTTGCTTCTGTTTATTTTGAAATAAATCAAAGATAAATAAAAATACCAAAATATATAAAATGCAACTGGCATATTGATTTCTTCATTCAATCATATTATTCCTAACCTGTGGTGTAAATCCAATAATAGCTAGGACAACGAAACTTTTTTTTTTAAAATCTTCTTATTCACTATTCTAAAAATACTGCTAATGCCCCTTAAGAAGGAGACTAGGGCAGGTTTTGCCTCTCAGATTATCACTACATGATAAATCTTACATTTTGCTCATGTTTGTTTGCTTTTATTCACCATCAGTCTTTAAATGATGACATTGACACAGATCCATTTGGAAGCAGGTCCTGTGTAAAGACTAGCACTTGTCTTTGTAAAAATCTTCCCTCAAGTTATCCCTTAGATTTATACAGTATTTCCTCAGGTTTTTTTTCCTCTTTTAAGAGGATGTGACTCCAGCTTGTACACATCTGCACAGGAGCTGCATCCCTCTTCCCATCTCAGTACTCTTCCTCTTGCATAAGGTGATATATGGCATCACATGAATGATGTTGTGTTCTTCCACAAAAGCCCAGACACCATAATCACATTCATGCTCAGAGATTAGCAAATTTGGAGAACAGGCTGTTCACTTATTATTGTTGGGGTTTTTTCCTGGTGTTTAATTTTCTTTCTTATTTTTTACTTCTGCTATGAAACCTGAAGCTGTATATTACAGATAAAGTATCTAACTGTAAATTTATATATTTTTTCATGGTTTTTAATCACTGTTTATACCACAGTAGAACAGAAAACATATCTACAATCTTCTGATGGCATTGAAATTATTATGACTCCTTTCATAACCAATTGAAATAATTATAATTCCTTTCTTACCCAAGAATTTTTGCTGCTATATATGAATGAAAAAATTTTGGCTTATAAATCAAAAAGTAAATTCCTAAAAGATCCAAAGTATTGATGAGTTTGCCTGCAGGCAAACAAAAATAGTAGTTTTAGTCACACATTTACTTTAAATCTTGACAGCCTGAGGCCTATTCTTATCCCTTATTGCATTTGAGATTTCTACCCTTTATTACTGCATGGATTCTTGCATTTAATTTAAGAAATAATCCCTTTAGTCTCAACATGTTGTCTTCCATATGAAGATGATGTCTCCTGTAGGTGTTCTGCTGGACTTCAGTTAGGATAAAAAGACCAGTGCCTTCAACATATTAAAAAATCAGAAACTGACAACATGGTATTTTTCTACATTTGAGTTTTAGTGAAAAAGGCATCATGGAAACAGTATCAAGAGTTGCAGACACTGCTGTTCAGAAACTATCCTATGCTCATGACAGAGAATAGAGAAGGGCTTGCCTGGGCATTGCAAATAAACAGAGGAATTCTTCATTTTCAGGAATTTAGTAAACCCTTAATTGCTGCAGTAATCAGAGATGCAGAATGCTGTGCTTCAGAGAACCACTTAGTGGACCTGCAATTAGGCGTTGGTTCTCACATAATGTAACACCTCTAATTATACAGAAGGCTGTAATTTGGTCTGGGAGGTGCACCATTTAAGTGACTTACAGAGAGCAACAGAAATATGATGCTGGGTTATAAATTTAGTACTCTGTGAATAATAAGGAAGGTTGGATAAGCAAGACACTATAGCACATATTAAAGTCTTATGAATTATATTAGAAGAATAAATTTAAAGTATATTTAATTGGAAAGAAAATGGATTGCTAAGTAAAATTACAAATAGCATGAAGGCTGTGTGAAACACAGAGGGAAAATAGCAATATATTATTATGCAGTGAATTATAAAAATAAAATTACCATTAAGTTTTATTTCTCAGTCAAGTCTGTTAGTCTTGGAGCATACTGTCTGAAAATATGTTATCCACCCTACCAGAACTGATACTTAGTGCTGTTGATTCATAATGTCAAATGTAATTTTGTTTTTTAAAGCATAGGGTACAAATTGCATGTCTTTTGGTATTGCATGCCAGTATTTCCAAAACTTCTGGGAAAAGCATTGGCTATTTTATTGAAAAGTAAAAAATGTATTCATAATCATGTGTGACTTGAATCCTAAAAAATGACCATTTTCTAATACCTATTGTCATAAAAATGTATGTTGCATTTTTTAGTTTTGCACGAGTGAGGTTGTTCTAGGAAGCAGCATGACAAACATGAATCTTACATTGTTAGAGAAGTGACCCTCCTGTAACTGCTTTAAAGTGTTAGTCCTGTCATTGAGGGGAAAAGGATATTAAGCCTCTACCCTTGGGATCCCCAAAGGCAATGCCTGCATTAACCTTCATCTATTTGTGACTGCAAATAGCCATGCAGCAAAGTAGTATTGATTGTGTGCATTAGATCAGTCAACACTGTTTTGTTCAACCCACCCTGAAGAAGATATTCTAGATGGTTTTAGATCAGAACATCTTGACCTGAGTGTTCTTACTCTGCTTTAGAGCAGAAGAGGGTCAGGTGAAATCAACTTCATGCAAAGAATGATTAAACCTGTAAGGAAGAGATGTCTAAGGCACACTACTTAAAACATTACATTTTTCTCAAAATTCTGTCTTTTGTTTGGAGCATAGGTTTTTGCAAAATTTAGCAAGTAGTAAAAATCATGGGAAAAAGCGAAGAAAAATTGACAGCACCATGGAGTTGTTTTCATGCTTCAGGTTTTGTTTCTTTTGCTTTCTTTAACAAAGGTACTAAATTGAGCACATTTTTAGTT
Source organism: Zonotrichia albicollis (assembly GCF_047830755.1). Lineage (NCBI taxonomy): Eukaryota > Metazoa > Chordata > Aves > Passeriformes > Passerellidae > Zonotrichia > Zonotrichia albicollis. Next base: position 127,573,876 of record NC_133819.1, read on the forward strand.
TGGGAAACTTGCAAGAATCGCACTATGAATCCAAGTTTGAATTGCTTCATGACTGGAAACATCATACAGTGATGTATGGGTTAAACACAGTTTAGCTTATAACTCTGTTTGGCTACAGAGGACTTCTCTTGGGTGGCATGGGAGGAAACTCGAATCCATTATTACCTAAGAAGGTTTTCAAATGCAGTCTGGATCAATTTCACTCCAAATCACAATTTAGTTTTCCTCAGACATACTACCAGGATTTAGTCAACTATGAGAATCCATGCCACAGTTCATGTTATCTTTGCAAGTTTTGGATTCATAAAAAATGATGCAGCAAAATCTGACCTGTAAAATCAGATAGGATAAAGCTTTTAAATTACTTAGAGCTTTTAGGTTTCCCTCTCTTCTTGCTGCCTAAAATTTAGGCCACCCAATTAAGAATATTATGGGAAACTACTTCATTTTTTCCTTTAGTTCCCTTGAGTTCTCCATGTTACCTTTTCCTACTACATCCCCAAAACCCTTCCATCCTGTTGTTATAACAGTAATACATTCAGTATCCACTATGACAATGTACATTTCTATTGGTATATCAAAACCAACTTTTGCATATGCTGGTTTAAGTCTCATCCTAGCCTCTTGCTGCTGTGAAAGTTAGCACAGGGAAGAGGCAATCTCTCTAAAGCACTTCCTCCCTGTACATAAAGATACCTTTTATTCAGTTTTTCAACTGTCAAGCTTCAAAGATAACCCCAAACATTATTAATTACCTTTTACTAACAAGTGGTGAAAAGGTTCCTATCCTAGCTACCCATGGGGTAAAAAAATCCTAGTGACTCCTGAAACTTGTACTCATGACAAGAATTTCATGTTTATAAAAGATGTAAGATGCATATTTTTCTAGGAAACTAGCTAAATTTGGTCATCTGCTATGTACATCTGATACATCTGGTACATATGCTACACATCACTGCGGGCTGACATCAGGTATTATCGACAGCATCCTGTGCTAAGTGTTCCCTCAAAATCTTTTCCTACAGCTATCTGTGGCTATGGCTGGGGTGAACTCCTGGGGTTAGGAGTTCAGTAGAACTGGCTACATAAAATGCACTGCAACAATAGTCAGTGGTTTTTGCAGTGTTTTTTAAAAATATAATGGAATTTAATTTAATTTAATTTAATTTAATTAATTAAAAAACCTTGCACATATTTTCTGTTTTCCAGACATGTAAAGTGCTTAAAAATAATGTTTATATATATACTGGGCCAAAATTCCATTCCTTTCACTTCAAAACACTGAAAAGACTAAAAGCCCCTCCATCTTGCAGCATGTTAAGTGCAGAGTAAGTGCATGAATGCAAACCAAACCCTAAGGTGAGCAGAAGCATTCCTAGACAGAAAATCAAGCTGTCTTATGGGGACAAACTATAATTTCAGTTTTCTCTGTCACAAAAAATTAAGCTGCATAAGATCCATATCACCTACAGATGTCTTGGGAAGTTAGTTTCTTCTGGGTACAACTTTTTCCTCATCGACTTGGAGAAAAGTTGGTGCTTCAATAAGTGATCTAAGTTATTCACAATCTTATATAATTAACCAAGTCAAAAAAGTCACAAAATATTATTAAAAAATGTATATTTTTAATCAGTCAGAATGTGTAATGTGTTGTGATACTTTCAGAAGGGACTAAATATGTATTATACATCTATTAAGGATTATGTATAGATCTGCACAGAGAGAGGCTGGTAGCCAAAGGGATAATCCTGTTTGATAATCTGTTTATCCCTAGAGTGCTTACTAGTGTAGTAGCTTTCTTATCGAATAAATTCTTCAGTAATTAGTAAAATTTAGTTTTAGTACACTTGAATATTTCAGTTGTGAACTTTGATTAACCATGATCTGAGACTAGAAGAGAAGAAGCATGCACTGATTAAAGGACGCTTCTCAACCAGCTCTGAGAAAAAACGTTTTAATACATCCCCATAACTAGGAGTCTCTTGTTACTCAGTTCTACCTCTTTTAAAATTTTTTTGCAACACCCAGTTCGTTGTACTTCATTTCATATATGTATAAAACAGTTTTTCTTCTCAAATTCTAACTCTGCTTTTCTGTTTTAAATTTCATCACACTGAATTAATACTAATTCTTCACTTTATAAAAAAAATCCTATTTTAATTCTCTTCACTGGATGATTAAAAAACAGCTTTTTGGTACCTATTTTACATGCAGTAACATCTTTGTTAAAATGCTTTATGCACACCAATATTAAATGAATCATAACCCTGAGTGCTGCTATTATTTAATGTGGCTCTCTTTCCTATTGACATAATTCTTTGTTCATGGTCATGCTGGGGATAGATTTTATTTTCTCAGCTTGATTATGAGACTCTCATATCAGGCAATATCAAGAGCTTAAAAAATGAGACTAAGTCTTACCTATCATCTGTCTTATAATTTATCCACCAAGCATCAAAGGAATCAGTTTGCACTGAGAAATGACAGTTTGAGCTCATAGTATGTTAGCTTCCACCCATGGCTTAAGTGATGTATTTTATTTTGTGCTAGAATCTTTATATTTCAATAAATAACAGAAGCACCTAGGTCTGTCAAATACAAATTCTTGAGGTACTGCAAAAACTAATACATAGTATATGACATTATGCACTGTTCGTGAAAACAACAGCTGGTTGTTGTTGCTTTTCTAATCTGAGTTATCAATTGCAATGCCAGCCACCAGACGGGAGCGGAACTTATTAAAATTGTTTGGGTCAATTGTAAAAATTGACATAAACATGTAAATTATTCTTACATTCCCTCTGCTTCTGAAACACTTCTGATAGATTAGATCTACTATGCAGACATTCTACTATTTATTTGTTCCATAACATGACAGAGTTTCTTGATAAAAATTGTCAACATTTATAAAGATGTTTATGGAAGCTTCAGAAGACAAAATGAGTTTCTTATCCTATTCTATTTGACAATAGTTACTGACAATATCCAGGAAAATTATCTTGGATTGAAATTAAGTCACAGAAACCAGAAAGGAAGGATGACCTGGTGTGCGTCAGCAATTGTTCTTTCAGACTCAATAGATAGCAGAAGTTATATGAAATTATATTTCTTCTGTAAATTAAGACATGCTTTTATTAGGCTTGCTTGCATTGAATAGAAATATTGGGAGGTAGCAAAATTTATAATGCACATGCTTTAAAAAAATTAAATGACAATATATAACACTACATAAAAAGTTCTGAAGAAAGATGGTTTTTGATCACTTCAAATCACAAACACAACATTCAGAGAAAAATGCATCCATGTTTGATTATGTGAATGGAAACTTGTTTCTTTTGAAAGGTCCCTTGCGTTGTTCTCATCATTTTAAAATTTAATGTATTGAAAAACAGGGTGAGCCATAAATCTGAATATTATTTCACTATGCATATTTCTGCTAAATCTTTGGTCCTGCTAACTCTTTGGTTTCTAAAGCTGCACAATGCGAAAAACACATACTTTGCAGGTAAATAAGTCAGTCACATCAGTTAGTCTAAATGCACACTAACACTATACTGAAGTCCAAATTGCTTTACAGTTGTCCTGACTTTCCTATGTAGCTTGAATAAAACGTTCCCAACTCCCTTGAAAACTGCAGTCACTATTAATGCATTTTATAGTCAAATAGAAAATGTGTGGTGTCAGCTACACAGTCAGCTAATCCTCCACAGGAATTTTGATATGAAGGTTGTAACCTAAAATGATGACTCATCCGAAAAAAAATTAGTTCCTGACCCCTTTCTCTGATTCAGGGCAGATGGTTTTGTTTTTTCAAAAAGTCAGAATAAGAATCCTAACAAATTCATTACATTCCATGTGTTTTTCCTACTAAGTGCCTAAAGATGAAATTATATGACAACCACAAGGAAGAATATATTGATTGGTAATTAATTACCTTGGAGAATCCTTGGCTAAAATCCATTTGCCTGTGTACTGCATTTATATTGTTAGAAATGTTATTCACTTTGTCCTGTACACAGTTTTGGGAAGGAGAGGAGAGGATTCTTTAACAAGCAATTATATAGATTTATGTATCTTGGGTCAGGCCTCGAATGCAGAAAAATTCTTGCCTGTAATCTTAATAGGACAATTATGCAAGAAATTAGAATTTACTTTGGGGTCTGTCATTCCATGATTTGTTTACAAGTCAAAGAGGAATTCACACACCCTTAGCCTAGTAACATTTCCCTGTATGTTTGTCTGTAAACCTTGAAAAATTGTCCATCTGAATGTTCAGTCCATGTCAAAGATGGAATTTAGATAATTGCCATTCATATAAGAAACCTTAGCAGCAAAGAAAATAATGAAGTGCACAATTGGGCTATTCAGACTTGTAAGATGTCTCTCAGGGTGCAAGGGGAATAACAATAAATGGGAAATTTGTAGGATTCTTATTTTAAACACAGTGTGACAGGACTGTAGCATGTCAATGGGTAGTAATCAATTGCCTATGTCTGTTCATTTTACAGTGACTGGTTTTAATTGAGCAAGTGACATAGTGTAAAAATTCTTTTTCCTCCTGAAAAACTTATCTATTATATGTAGATAAGGAAAATCTTAGCTGAAAATCAAAGTGGACCACCACCTCAGTCTGCCATGTACCAGTCATGCTACTGATTAGCCTCTCTCCCTCCTATTCAAACTGGTATATGGCCTTGGCATATTGACAAACTCATCTTTTCTGATGGGAAAACCATTTCAGGAAAGAAAGAAAATATCTCAATCTCTTCTGCATCACTACCACTCCTACATAATTAAAATATGATTTCCCTTTTGTTTACTGTCTACTTAGTATTTCTTGGACACAAAAGTATATTTTTGCAAAGAAGACATCTGCTTTAAAATTTTTCCTGGAGGTGTATGACAGCCCTTCTCAAAACTTATCAGAATTAGTCTTTTTGCAATATCATATTTAATTTTCCAAGAATTCCTCAAAACTCTGGAAAAGTCAGTATACATGAGGTTGAAAAGAAAGGTAAAGGTTTTATTGATGAATGTCAGCAGTAAAGATTATATAAGATGTTATTTCATATTGTGTTGCAGCTTTAAACCTTTATATTAATTTGCCATATAGTGAATTACCAAACAAAAGGCCAACTGATAATTGTATTCCTTTACTATGAGGAACACTTGAACTAATTAAAAGTAATTCAGCAAATTATCTAAAACCATTTAGTCAAATATAGAGAGAGGTCAAACCTAGGGCAGCACTATTTAAATCAAATTTAATTCCAGCTAGAGGACGGACTTCAAATAGATTTTTAATTGCAGTATTTTTTTCACAGGGCATTCTATCACACACACTTTGTTTTCAAGTAAAATCCACCAGAATATTCTCCATCAGGGCAGTGCTATTGATTACAGAATTTCTGTATTATGAGGTATGTAAGTATGTTCTAGGGCTTTCATTCTTTGGTCATCTTGCCTATAGTTAATCTCTCCAGCCAAAGAGAGATAACCAAGCACTCTCCAGAGTGCTTCCCCTGACTGATTCATTTCACTAAGCAGGAAAAGAGGAAAACAAAACATGACACCAGTGCACAGAGCCTGCAGGAGAAGGGTGAATGAAACCCTCCATTGTATTGCTCTCTCTCAGCACTGCCTGAGCACAGAGAATGCCAAGCTCAGATTTTCTTGGGACTGCCCCAACCACAAGGACATGCGGCTTTGGGCCTCTACTGTGCTTCCAGGTATATGCAAAGCCATCAGTATTTCCTCTTCTATTCTTCTAGTTCCATGCGGATTTCAACCCCAGAAAGAAAGGGAATGGTGAGCTATAATCATTAGGACAACAGAAAAGGGACTGTGTTTTCAATGTTTTGAATTTTAGATGATGGTAATAATTAAACTGGTCTATTGGTTTGTGGGTTTTTTGCACAAAACCTTTGCTGGATGAATAATAACTGCAACAGTATTTAGGTTTTTTACAAAGAGGACTTTCATGAAACTTTCTCCTTAAAACATTTATTATTTAAAGTGCCTTTGTTTACAACTAATGATAATTGTTCAAAATTAATTATATTTCAAATGTTTTATTGTGGATCTAAATTGGCTTCAGATTCATAAATTAAATGCTTAGTTCCATACATGATATGATTTGCTGCATTAGAAGGCTACAAAGAGGCTACAAAGAGATTTTAATGACCTGGGTGTTTATTTTCCCCTCTTTCTAACACAGTATATTCTACGGGAATTATCACAACAGAACATTTTTGCACATCAACAACCACTCAAAATTACTCAGCTACAAATATGCTTCAAACATGTTTAAAAAGGATCCTAAAATCACATATTAATGGCCTTATTAAGCAGCTGATATCAGTAAACTCACTGAGGCCAGAACACTCCAAAAGAAAAAGGGCAGCCAGTTGCAGATACCAGAGCAGGAGCACTGCCTGATAACACAGATGAGGACTCTTGCGTCTGCCCTGGCTGGATGGAAACTCCCAGAAGAGGCTCCTGCCAGAGTGCAGGTGCTGCATCTCCTCACAGCCACAGCAGCCGCAGCAGGGAGTAGGAGAGTATTTGAACCACTGGGTTTAGAACTGAGCATGATTCTGGATCTACCAAAACAGTGACACCCAGACCCAGCACAAGGCCAACTTCTGTCCCCAAATGGGACAGAAGTTCTCATAAGGATGAAGTGATTGTGTCATACGAGCGTAGGATGCTGGAAACCACTAAAAAGAAAAAAAAAAAAAAAGACAGGAAAAAGAACAAAGTATTTCTTGCTCATTCTACACATTCCATTCAAATATCTACACAAGTCATCTCAATCTGTGAAATTCAAAGGGCCTAGATGTGCTACTTCATAAATATTTGATTTCTAGATCAAAGTTCCATTGGGTAAATGGGATTTTTTCGGAGTTAAGTGGAAACTAAAGTGGAAAACTAAAAGCACCTACTAAAATGCTAAAATTAATCAAGCTCTTCTATTGGGCCTGATTGTTAAATTGTGCAATTAAATAAACTTGACATTGAGAACAGCTGTTTTAAATTCATTGCATAATTGTTTTTAAATACAATAAATACCTATATTTAAAACTTTTGTTATTTACTTGACAGACTTGAATCAAAGGAGCCTTTCCTGTCCGTTGGGTAAGTAAGAATATGTATATTTTCGTGGATGTTTATGTATTTAACAATGATACAATATAATTTATGAGATTATATTAAGCATACACATCCTATTTCAACATGATGGTTATTTATTTTACTTAAGCTTATAAAATGCAGTTTTTAGTTAATAAAGTGAGAAGCCATGAATTTTTCCTTCTCAAAAAGAAACTAAGTATGTTTTGCCTTTATTGATTAAACAAAACGTACACTAAAATACATATAGGAGTTAAACGTTGCATTAAAAGGTAGCTGGTTTATTAATTTATTTTAACTGACTTTATTCAGAAACCATTCTAAATATCATTTATATCACTTGTCTAAACCATGAAAAAGTAATTGATAATGTCCTTTAAAAAATTGTGATACTTCAATAACAGAAATAAAATAAAATTTATGAAACAGAAAAAAATCCATTTTAGCCTGATTATAAATCACTGCACTGATTTGCATATTTCAGCCATAGCCTTCATAGTGTCAGAGTCACTTAAACAGTTATATGTTCTCTATTTTAAAATGATAACTCATCATACCAAAAAAATTATTTTAAAAGGTGTCGTATTCTAAAATATATTATTTTTCTAGAAAATGTAGACTAATATATGTATTAGGGGTAATTATCTGTATTTTACTTCTGAGTCTGAATTTCACTTTTCATGCACAATTTTCCTTTCAGCTTCATTCTTTAAAGCTTTCCAAAGTGCCCTAACATTCTCCCTCCCTGTTTTCCTTCAGAAGTGTCTTTTTAATGCATCATTACTCTCATCTTCCTTTGTTCACACCATACTTTGTGCTATCAAGAATATAAAGTGCAATCAAAAGATCCCATACAAAATATCCATTGAAGGGTTAGTTCTACCATGTAATTAGCAGTGACATCCAAATTGTTGTACTAGCTGCAGAACTAGAAGTCAACTTCAAATTCTGAAGTGCAGAGTAAAGTTAACAAGCAAGAAAGTGTGTAAATTATGATCAAGAGTACTCTACAAATTAGCATAAACAGGACAGAGATACATCTTGGTTTCTGTAGCATGAAGTAATTATGGTTTGTTTGAGTACAGTTTGGATTAATTGCTTGTTGTTTCTACTTTCTACCAGCTAAAAATTATTGGAAAATATTTGGAGGGGGCATGGAGGGTACAGTGCTCTTGTTTTGCATGCTCTGAAATGTCCAAATTTGCTATCAAATTCAGTCCCTTCTGTTAATAACTAACATTGCTCCAGTTTGTAACTCATTCTATTAAGTTGGATTTTTTGGGCCTCCACTCTCATAATGAAGTAATTATTTGAAAATACCAACTTTAAGATTAAAAAAAGTTGCATGCCATTTTCGTTGAGAAGAAAAATCCTAAGTACAACAATTCGGCAAACAAATAAAAATACAGTGTTAGCAGTTACATTATTTGCCAAAAAAAATAGTCAATCCTATTTCTTATAGTGATCTGAAGAACCATGCTGGCAATTTTAGATTATTTGCCTAGGAGGAAGCATTGTGTTTTGGCTTTGGGTTTGTTCTCATATGAGCAGATTGGTGGCCACTATGTAAACGCACATTATGTCCACATATTTATTGTATATGACTTTCTCTCTAAAACTGATTCCTCTTGGGAATTCTAATATGCACAAGTAGACTTAGCTTTTCTCCAGAACATTTCAAAAGTTTGCCTGTAATGTACTTGAATTCTTTTATGCAAGTTCAAAATAATGAAGATATATAAAATCTCTCAAAATTATTCCCTGTGCGCTGCTTTTGCCTTTCACTTCTGTATTTCCTCTACCCCCAAGAAGGGCATCAGAGGGTTACACCACCATGTTCTAAGGAGGGGCTCAAAGCAACATCCACCTCCTTGGTACCACATAAAAGAGACTCTCCTAATCCCGCAAAAACAGGGGAGTTCTTTTTTACAGAGAATGAGTTCTTGTTCCAGGATCTGTATCTGAAGGTTTAGCCCAGAGAGCTGCAACTACCAGGCTTTTAAAATACAGTAATGTTTGCAGAAGAAATGCTGACTTAACCGCTATTAAACAAACACATGGGTGCCCTTAATAGCTCTTGCTGCCAGAGTTTGTCAAAACACCAATCTAAATTACTTTTGGCTGCCTCCAGATGGCTTGATCCTGTACATCAGCCTCCCATTCATCTATCTTCTGTAACAGAGATTTGTTTCCACATTCTCATTATGCTGCCTGCAGGACCTAATTAAGGTTTTTCATTTTGCTGTGCCTAAGCATATGACTTTTTGGTGCCTTTCCACTGCTAATTGTTTTGGCAGGGGAAGGGAACATGAAGTGTTACAACCTAAGACCTCAAGCCTGCCACAGGTTTTTGAGCTCTGTGTGTATGTGCAGGGCTGCAATCGTCCCATAAGAGATCCCACAGAGGAAAATTGGTTGATAAAATGTTGCATTTTTTCTGCACCCTCAGAAAGCAGCCACAGAGAAGCAGAACCCAGCTCTTGTTGTTGTCCTTCACATCTCAAATGCAGGGAGAGAACACCGCCTGTATTCCCTTGGTAAAGACAATTCCATTTATCATTCTTTCTACAAAGTGCATAGCAAAGAAGAAAAACCCACTCTCCTTTACTCCATGTGCAAGGCAGGGGTTTAATTTTGCACTGAATCCATAGTAACATCTTTAATGAAAGTCTCTAATGGTAGCATTCAGAAGCAAAACTTCATCAAGAATACAGTCTGTTCAGATAAGAGTAACAATGCAATACTGTGATTTTGGACTAAAATACAAAATTGAATTTGATATTGTGTTGTCTTCTTTTGCCTCTTAGTGATGGAGATAAAATCTTTGGGGAAGGCTGAGGTATTTGTTAGTGCAGACTACTGAGTGACGGCCTGTAAGGGCATAGGATAATCCTCTCCAGAAATGTTATTTCCGCACATTTTGGGGTTTATGTTCATATTCGACATAAGCAAGACCAAGAGGTGTCTGGATTTTCTTTCCTTTTCATGTCGTATAGCATTCATGCTCATGTAGGTTTAATATAAAAAAGAAGTCATGCAAATGCTCAAAGTGCCTGGAAGACTTTAATATCAGAGGCAGGAGTTTTGGTAAATATCCACCACTGAAAACACATCAAATTAGTTTAATGCAGAAAAGTCTGAAAGGTTCATACTTAAAAAGGCAAGGCAAGTCAAGAGTCTTGATAAAAAAATATATGGATACTGCAAAATGGACACTGCAAAAAGAACAGAGTGCCATCTCATAATAAGTTCATCCTGCTATGTGCAAAGGATGTATTATAATTCCAAAGCAATATATATTTAAAATACCAACATCTTTTAATTATCCACATCAGCTCTCCATAGCTGGAAATTTCCTAACAGTAAAGATGCATAATTATCACCTCAACAAAACAGTTAGCATTCTCTCCAGATAATTAGATTGGTTATTCAATTATTTACCAGCAGCTATTTCTTGGCAGCTGATTTATCATAGCTATCTGCATTTAAGAGTTTACCACCTGATAAATTTCAGCTAATACCACATGCAGATTTTTAACTAGTCATTGACCTGAGCCTTAAAATTAAAATCTTATTTTGTAAGACACAGAAAATGCAGAATCTTTTAAGGCCTGTAATAGTATTATATGGTGGATAGAGGCCATAATTATTTTGTAGCTGTGTTGTACAATAAATTCTTTGAATTAATTATTTTTGGTTTCTAACTATAATTGTATGCAACTTCAATAATAACATGTGGTCAGTGTAACTTCACCATATGTAGAAGCAGAAATTTCTCTCATAGCAATAATAATTTTTTCAAACATGTAAAAATATTTCTCTTTTCTGTCAGATGTCATTTACTAACATGTTCATATAGCTGAATTCAGAATGGACGGGGAGAGAAAAACAACTGATTTTTTCTGAGTCTCCTAAAAAGAGATTCATTTACTGCCAGCTGCAGAGAATGGGCTTATTTCTGGATAAGCAGGCAATAGTGCTTCAGTGAGATGGTCTTTGAAAATTACCATCTCCAGCATTGCAAAGTATTTTTTCAATTTTTTTTATTGTTTCCTATAAGCAGTATAATTTTAGGCACAAAGTCCAGAGGAAAATATAAGTGAAAATTAATGCATTGTATATATTTATTTAATAATGAATAGTTGTCTGTCATGGAAGAAAGAAGACAGATACAAGTAAAATTACCACTAGTCAATCCATTTTTTACATTCTTAGTGAAAACACTAGAGGTCTACTCTACTACTAGAGTAGTAGTATAAACTACTACTTTCCTTACCAAGGTCCTCTTTCTAGAAAGTATATGACAGTAGAAAATGCAGAAAAGACATGCTTTTTCCAAATAATATCCTAATCACAGTAAATGTCAAACATAGGTACTTAATTCTGCAAGACACAGAATAATTTTGGTGCACTCAGGTTCTTGGAAGAACTTGGAAATGCTTCTAAAATAGAAAAAGTAAATTTCATTAATTTTCTTCCAGAAGAATAGTTCTAAGATACATAAAATAACTCAAGTTTGTCACTCACATTTTTTCCTTTTCCTTAGTAGTATTTTCTTTCCTGCAGGGCCATTTTGCAGATCCATAGGAAATTCTGCTCTCATCCAATGGTTTGAGGGATCACATTCTGCAGAAGTGAGATAGTTTAAATGAAAGCCTAGCATTTGCAGGGTTAAGATAATACTCAGTCCACTTCCAAAATATGCAAGTTTTTTCAGTTCACAGTCAGTTTTTGTGGGGGTTTGGTTTGTTGTTGTTTTTTCAATGGCCAACAGGCTGTAAGGCACAAAATAGAATGGAGCATCATCTGTAGCAAATTCCATCTCTCTTGTTCCTCATCCTGGTTATCAGGTAGCGCTGGTGGAAGGAGCAAACACTGTCGCTGCTGTTCCTACCCAACTTTTGAAAAGAGTGAGCTAAGAAAATTATTTTTCTTTGGCAGAGGAATAATACAAAAAGAGGAGATACTGGATTCATTTTGCTGTGTTATTATGACCCAAATAAAACTACCAACCAGAATATAACCTTGTAACTCTCATTCATATTCAGGCCAGGTATTCAGGAGCTGTTTTCATGAAAATCATGGGAGGACTGAACACATCTGACAATTATTTAAACTCATTGTTTAGACCCAGGCAGTAATTTCTTGTGCTTAAAACCACTTGGGCTTTCAATGACTTGGGCAGGCAGTAGCAGATTATCTGCTTTTGCAGACAATACCCTTTGAAACAACCACCTCTGATTATGTGTGGGGTTTAGCCTGGAGGCAAGAGGCACATGTTAGAGCTCTGCAAAGGCTCTTTAATGGATGAGACTTTGTGGATATTCTCAGAGAGACAGGAGGGATTTGACAGCACACCTGTGGAAGACACTGAGAATCTATTTATACCATTTAATTCCAGGTAGTAATACTAGCATCCTTCTCTTCCAACTTTCCAAAGCCCACAAGGCTTAAACTTTTCTATAACTGCCCACTTACTGTTAGTTTAAGACTCTGAAATGGGCATGAACACAGCTATTTTATAATTTTTTTTTTTTTGGCTTGAAGCTCTCTCACAAGAAGTGGTTACCAAGCTACAGTAATAACAATGTTGGTCCATTCCTGAGACTGAATTTTTCAGTGGTTTTGTGACATTACTCAATGCTTAAAGATCCTACATTATGTATTTTTTCTACTGATCTGCAGTCTAAATCTAATTATTAGACTTAGATCTAATAATGTGCCCTATTTGTCTGATTTTGTCATACTACATCACTTCCACTTTCACACACAAAGCAATATATATATTACATTAAAAAGACTAATTAATTTAGCAAAAAAAGTTATTTTCCTAATTTTTAATTCATAAATTAACTTTCATTTCAACAAACTCAAGAGATATTAATCTTAATAAACAATTTTTCCCCTCTCTATCCTTAAAAATATCAGTAGAAATGTTCTTCATAATTGGGAAAGGCAAGAGCATGAGGTCACTTTTTTTCTTCTGGTTATTCTATTTCCTTTTGTCTTTTTTACTGTCTACTATTTCTGTCTTCCAAGATTTCCCTTTCCCTACCAATTCTAGAAAAACAATACATTTCCATTTAATTTATGTGTTGGTTTAATGATGAACACTCAATATTTGTACTCTCACCTATGTACAAGATAACCAGGAGGTTTTCTAGAGGAGAGAAAATTATTCGCAAGAGAATGTCTCTGAAGGAAGTCCAGGAGCCTGAAACATTCAGGGAGTGTAGGACTGAAATCTGGGAACATAATAGAGAGGAAAGTCGAGGGAAAAGGACAACTCAAAGAAACAAAAAGGGAGATATTGCCTTACAATGGAAGATGGAGTGAGGAAGAAGGACAATATTTGCTGGGCATGTGCACGCACTGTGGGGCAAAATAATTTACGTCTAATTTCCTTTTTTTTTTCCCAAACAGCAGTGACTGACCTACAATTTATAAAGAATAGTGTTTGAAAAGTCTATGATAGCAGTATTCCTATTTCCTGTGTCGGAGGTATCAACATAGCATCTTGCCACAGCAATCTATACAGGCTTCTGCGAGTATTCAGCATGAATAAGTTTACTGAGGCAGTCACATGCAGAAATATCATGAGACCTAAATCCCAACTCAAAACACATCTGAAAATTGAAACAGTTTTTCATGCTTCTTATGGCTGTTGCATATGAGAGTCTTTATTTATTTTCACAAATTTCCAGATCATTACAAAGAAGTTTTATCTAAATTTCTTCCTCTTGATAGATACTGAGAGATATAATTTTGAAGTTTTATATTTTGAGTTTCAAATTCCCTATTATGCTGTACAAATCAGCCTGTGTCTGCCCCTTGCTCTTCTGCTGTGTTTCCCTAACTACTTTGGTACAATAATAACAATTTAAACTCTTCTTAATATTAAGTTCTTAGCACACTAGGCCTTAAACAAATATTTGGAGGGGATGTGATGGTTGATCCCTCTGATTCCATGCTTGAAATCAGTTTGATCTTTTTCACCAGAAACTGAAATTTGATCCATCTAACCTAACATCTTACTTGCACTTGAGCTACAAGAGAAAGATTAGCTTAAAAGAGTAAATGCTAAAAAGACAGCCAGTGCTGCTGTGTGAACTTTTACTTGACAGCCAGCTTCCCACCCTTCTGTTGTAATATAACTGCAGCTCCTTGATAAAGAGATTTCTTCTTCGGAGTTCAACCAACTGTGATCATAGCAATCAGCCAGTGGACTTGCTTCAGAAGTTATTGCTCTACACCAGTCTGTGCATTCATTGGCTTTCTAAACAGTAAAGTCAGGAGAAAGAGAGGAGCCAGCGCAGAAAGAGGCATATCAGAGAGAAACTTTGCTTATGCAGAGCAAATTGGAACTTTCTGGTGTCTCTCATGTTTGTTAAAGATTTTTAAAAAGACAAAGAGCTTCAGGCTAAGAGTAATTGTCTTTAGTGTTGCTCTGTTAATAGTTTTTTGTGTGATACCAAGGAACAACCACTCACATCTTGTTTTACTGGGTCATTCAGCTGTGCACTTGTGTATTGTGGTATAACCCTAATTGAAATAAAATTATGATATGTCCTGGTATCAGGCAAGCTTTCAACTAGTAAAATGAATTGGATCATAGATCATTTTCTACTAGTTTATCTTGTTCTGAGATTTGACCTTGTTTACAAATGACTTTCCAATACCTTGGAATAATGATTTACAGACCATAATTTGAAAAGAAGCATGACTGTATCAGGGGTATTTATGATCATATTCCATAGTCTCTGTTTGGCCCAAACTGGCGTCGATTTCAAAGGTCCTGACCACAAACGCTCTATGTGTATGCACAAACTTATCAGGTCATAACAACTTCAATGCTGATGTAGCATTAAAAAAAAAAAAGAATTAGGTAATATTCTGCCTTATCAATAGTGGGATAAGAGTTTTATTGCTAAGAGTTTAATTTCTGTCGTTCAAATTTAATTTTTAAAGTTTTCAGCCTTAGTTCTGAAATCAAATCTGGACCAGTTTTGCTCAATAAAATTAAATCCTTCATGACATGTTAGAGCACAATTAAAAGTTGGAGAATAAGTCTTAAAATGAAGTAAAAATATCAGAGTGAATCTGTCATACACAACCAGCCACTGACAGTTGACATAGTTATAGTAGTGACTGTTGTTAATGCTAAAGCATTTGTTTAATTTGAAAGGTATAAACTGATTTCCAGCAAATATAGAGGGTTGCTTTTTCTTTTCAGTTATCTCTAATCTTGTATTCAAAAAAACCCAAAAAAAACCAAAAAAAACCACCAAAAAATCCAAAAAACCCCAAACATTCTGAGCTTGCCACACTTGAGTCCTGTAGCCTTTATTCTAAAGAAGGATGGAAAGTTGAATCAGCTGCCATCCTGTCACCAGCTACTTTTATCAAAGATTTTGATAACCACAAGATACATATCGGAAAGCAGTTGTAAGTCCCAAAAATTATAAATTTTTGTAGGTTGACAGAAAGGTTTGGGTTAGAAAGGACCTTAAATATAATCTATACATAACTAGTGCCACCCACGAGACCAGGTTGCCCAAAGCCTAATCCAATCTGGTCTTGAACACTTGCAGAGGTGAAGCATCCACAACTTCTTTGGGCAACCAATTCCAGTGTCTTACCATCCTTGCAGCAAATTTCTTCTTAATATCTAATTTGAATCTGCCCTCTTTCACTTTAAAGCCATTCCCTCTTGTCCTATCATATAGTGACATGCCTCTGTCAAAAGTCCCTCTTTTATCCTTCTGGTAGGCACGTTTAGGTACTGGAAGACTGCTATGAGGTTTCCCCAGAGTCTTTTCTTCTCCAGGTGTAGCAGCCCCCAACTCTCATCCTGTCTTCATGAGAAAGCTGTTCCAGCCCTGTGATCATCTTCATGGCTCTCCTCTGGAATTGCTCCAACAAGTCCACATCATTCTTTTGGTGGGAACAACAGAGCTGCATGCAGTGCTCCACATGGAGTCTCATGAGAGCAGAGGGGGAGAATCACCTCCCTCACTTGATGGTCGTGTTCCTTGTGATGAAGCCCAGAATATGGTTAGCTTTGTGGGCTCTGAGTACACACTGCTGACTCATATAGAGTTCCTTTTCAACCAACATTCTTGATAGCTTTTGCCAGAAGCCATTATTTGCCAGAAAGTACCTACTGGATATGGCGTCATTTTCTTGCCAGCTAAATAAGGGACACAAAGCAAAGAGAGTTTTCCAGGCAAACTGTGAACAACAAATAGTCAAAATGAAAAATTACCAACTTTCAGGCTGCATTTTTCACATGAACTGTTTGTTCTGAGCTATTTGAAAGTAGGTAACTGCCATTGCAGGCCCCCCAAGCTGGGTAATAATTAGCATTGACTCCACGATTCCAGAAGGCTGATCAATCACTTTAGTATACTATACTTATTACGAAACTCATCACCCTTACAGACAGTCCAATACAGACAGATCCAATTGGTCAATCAATCCAAACACCATCACAAGTGGCTAATCAAAAATCACCTTTTGGTAAACAAATCTCCATAACACATTCCATGTGTGCACAACAGGTGCAGCAAGTGGAGATAAGAATTGTTTCTCATTCTTTTCTCTCATCTTCTTACAGCCTTGCCCAGGAAAATGCCCGGGAAGGTTGTGTGCTGATCTCTGTAACCAGATAGCTGCTGCCACAGCTAACACCTTCACAGAAATTAGGATCAATAAACAAAAGAGGAAAATTGAAGCATTTCTCAAATAATCTAATTCATTCTGCAGATCTAAAATTTCTTGGTGTACAAATGGATATGGAACTGGAAGCTACATCTTCTGAGACAGTGAAGTTATTAAAACAAAACTGGAGTTCATTATTGTGGCTTATAAAGAAGTTTTGTTCCAAAGTGTTCCCATTTCTTTAGCAGAGATGGAGGACTCTGAGAGGTATTGAATAAGGCTTTGTCTTCTTGAAAAATGAATCTTTTCTCTTGTGTACACATACACAAATTAATCATGGTTATATTTTAAATCTGGAATCAAATATGATTTAGTTTCATGCTGACCTTATCTAGTTGTCAGTAGCTAGGGGTATTTTGTGTTCTGGATGACTCTTTATAGGCTATAAAACTAAAACTGTCTTGCTGTGTAGAGCATTCACAGAAAAGTAAAATTCCAGCCAGGTAATTGTATAACGATGAGTAGTGGTAATGTGGTTTTGCTGGGAGGAGGCAAAAATCATGCAAGGGCAGTTCAGCAAGAAGGTAAGAGGGTAGGAAGGAGGATTCAGAGAACAGTGTTTATTCCTTCACAGAACCTTGCGGTTGCGGAAGAGATGCTGGAAGCAATTCTCAGAACTAAATTGTTTTGGTAGCTTTATTCAATTGACTATATAAAGTGAAATTTAGTGTAAGGTGTGCTTGTATTTTTAAAGTCTAATGTGCATTTCCCACAGTGTTAAGCCACTTGAAAACAAACCTTTAAATGTTTGCTAGACATGGTGCATAAAAGTGCAAGTGGAGCCCTCATCTCCTCTTGTCCCACAGTCAGGGACTGTGACCACATAATCCAGAGAAAAATGTTACAGAAAATGGCAATAAAGGAAGCATAAAGTTCCACGAGCCTAATTTAGGATCATGCAAATCATAGGATCACAGAATTGTCTTGGTAGGGACCTTAAAGATTATCTAGTTCCAGTCTCCCCTGCCACAGACAGGGGCACCTTCCACTAGACCAGGTTGCTCAAGAATTAGTATTATGTTCTCAATGGACAATAACAATCAGCCAATGAAATTTACCCATCTGCTGCAAGCAAGCTGTCAAAATTTCAAACTGTGCAACTGCTCCTGGTAGCTTGAAACAGCAAAATGAAGGAGTCTTCAGGAGAAGTACTGTAGCATTCAGCAAGTGCAAGCGAGAAGATGAAGGGAAATCACATAAAATACATACTGAATTCCCCAAATTTACTGTGAGTTGGTTCTTTTCTTTTTTTCTTCTTAAGATACAGCAGCGAGAGTGAAACATCAGTTAACAATCAATTCTGCTACCAAAATATTTGACAGAGTGTACAACATGTGATTTAAAAAATGTGGCTTTTGTATTTTAAAAGAGCTTAGACATGGGAAAATCAGGTGAAACCTGAAGCCAAAAATGTAACCTGATTAAACTCTACATTCAATATGCTCATCAAAAATCATCAATGAGGGAGAGAGAAAAATATTAATACCACATTTTCTTAGTTGCCCTTAGAATTTGGAGGTAACCACAAAGAAAAATGCCAGGCAGAATAAAGCAGGAGAGTATCCAGATTGCAGTCTTCCATGCTATGAAAGGTACGAGCACAATCATACCAGGATTGTTTTCACATGGGAGCTTGCTAAGTGCTAGCTGAGCTTGGAAGAAATAACAGGCCAGCCATCGATCTAACAGAGCAGGCCTGATTTTATGAGGCCTTTATTTTACAATTTTTCTACCTGAGTGCAACAGTAGTCAACCTAGCACTGGTCTAGAGGATACACAGCTGGTTGTGTGATACACAACTGTCCTTTCCACTCATCTCTGACCAGACTGGAATTGAATCCAGTTCTGTGCTTGGTTGTAGAATAATCTCCTTATCAGGTGACTTGCCATGGAAATTATTACTCAGTGGGTCAGGAGTAAAAGAATGCTTTTGCAGATTGACAGAATCCGGTATCTTCATTTATATTGTAACTGCACTTGCAAAGCATCGTCTGGGAAAACCAGTCACTATGGCTTGACATCACAACCAGTGCTCAGGACCCTCAAAGTTCTGTCTCCTTCATGTGTCCATTTTTCTGCTTTAAATCTTGAGTTGTTCAATCCAAAGTAACAAAATTACCTATTAATTTAATCAGTAAACTTACTTTAAATGAGAACACAAATTTAACTTAAGCCTTTTGACATTTTGAAAAATGGAAAGTGCGTGATGCAATTTTCTAGATTTTTTTTCATTTACATGAACTCTGACATTGTTGCATTCCAATTGATTAATTTTTTCTGCACTGTGCTTTTGTGTTTCATTCAGTGCTTCTAAGACAGCTTCTCTGAAAAGTACATAAAGTTTCAGATTTCTGGTTTTGTAATCCTAAAGAGTTAGTCTTTCAACTCCAGTGTTACCACTATGATTTTAATTTAAACTGCTGTTCAGTGAAAGGCTGTGGAAACACTGAACCCATCACTTAATCCTACACCTGTCAACAAGAGTCTGCTGTAGTTGTCAAACCAAGTCAAGTGACACTCCTTCAATGTACGCAATATTATTAGCAAATTGGATAATCAATCACATGTGTATGGTTTGACAGTAGTACTTTGAACACACTGAATTTAAAACAGATTTTTGAGAGGCTCGACCCATCTCTCTTGTACTAAGAAAGAAAAAATATCATAGGGACATTGCTAACTCCCCACTCAGATTATGCAAATAAAGGACACCTTGGAAAATGGTTGGGCCACTAGAAATCTTCTTCTTTGCCTTACTATGAAATGTTCCCACAGGGAACATAAATAATTGGACAATAGTTTAGATGACAGAAAAATAGCTTTGCAACAGGAGAAAGTTGGGGAGTTATTAAGTAGATTTATACAAGTATCTTTACATTGGAAAACAACTTTTTTTGTTTCTAAAGAGCATCAGGATAACATTGTTAAGCATAGGCTGTGCCTGCAGACAGAGTAAGTCGTTTTGGTTAGAAGGAATTCTAATACTTAGCTGTATAGAAAATTGTTGGGGGTTAGTTTTGCCTGTATCACTATTCTGTCTTTCTTCCATAAACAGCTCTGAAACCAGCTGATCCCCAGAGTCTGAATATTGATCTCAATGTCTTTGTCCTTGTCTGCTTCACAAGCTTTGCCTAATCCTCTACAGAAAAACGCCTTAGTGTTTTAATTACCTGAATGTGTATATGCAGCTTTGAATATTTGCCCAAACTTTGTCTAAAATTCAGGTTGCACAATAAGTTCAACAGTTTTCCCAAAATACATTTCACTGGGATAAGAGTTGTTGGAAGAGAGGATGAGAGTAGAGAAGGAACATATCAAGAGACAGAAAAAATACAGCCTAATCATATTGTGAATAAATTCTGCCTAGTGCCTGCAGAAAGGTGTTTTAATGGAAAATGGTGTACTATATGTCAACATTTTTATATATACATGTACTCCTTAGACAAAATGCACCTCTTCAGATTAGAACTGGAAAAAAAATTTTAGTGTAGAAGAAAAAAAAAAAATCGACTTAAAGTATTACATTCAATGCTGCACTTTTTGAAACTTAACTCCTTATCTTTTCCTCACTCAGGAAAAAGTACATCTTGCTCTTATTAATTGAATAAATGCGCAGAATTAGGGCAAAAAAAAAAAAACTTTTGTTAACTTATGGTACAAAATTACTATGCAATTTAATCATTAATTGAAATATACAAATAGTAGGTTATGTTCAATTGTTTGGCATTTTGGGAGAAGTGATTGGGGATTTTGGTGTTAAGAGGTTCTTTTTAGCTACACCTATTTGCCCTCATAACTTCATTATGGAAATGAATGTAAAATACTTCTCTGCAACTATTTTTCCTCTTCCCGCCCCCTCTTTTTTCCTAGTTGAAAGAATCACTGAAATAAATTGACTTTTGACAGTAAGTCTGTCAGCAATAAAACAGGCTCTGGAGAATGTTCTCTTTCTGTGCAGAATATACAGACTGAACTGCAAAGCAGCAGTGTCCCTCCACTTCTATCAGCATTCTCATCCTTACCTAAAATAGAATTTTCTTTCAAGTAAAGGTGGGATTCAGCCCACCAATTTGATTTATGTCTGAGCGTGTAGGTAACCATCCACCGAAAAGTGCCCTGAAATCTCCACCATTTTTTTTCAATAGCTTATGGAAGCAACTTACATCTGTTTGATTTTCTAATGGGGAAAGCTTCTATCTCAAAATTCTTCTTCTCTAAATCATCTAGTTACCCTCACAAACTTCCTTTTTAACATCATATCAGTATAGACTGATTCTTTTTCGCTCTCAACAACAAAAATTTCTAACGCTCTTTTCCCATGACATGAGAAATTATTTCACAAATGACTGGAATACTAGTTTCAAACATTAGGTTGATATGTGCTTCCCAAAAAGAGTTTGATGGAACAAATATTGGTTTTATATTTAATATTTTTATTCAGGCCTCATAACAGAGAAGAAACTGACAGCATAAATGGCAATCACACTGTCAATTAAATTAAGATACATTATGCCTATGTTGTCAACATTTATAATTTAAATGTATCTTTGTACTTGTGGAAAGAGAAAGTGATATTAGCTAAGGCTGATAATGGAAGACAAAAGTCTTGTTGACCAGAAAATAACAAAAGGTATTTCTGCTCTGTTCTGCATTAACTCTCCTAAAGTTAGAGCAACCCCACAGAAGTCAGCTATACCACTGATGTTTGGAGCTAAGTTAAAAGAGAATGTGATCATTAGTTTACAAACATCTTTTGAGGGCATAGCATAGAGAATGGAAAAAAGATTGTACTTTTGTAGTAATATGATTTCAAAATCAGGTATATAAAGACATAATAACATCCATACGTTTATTTCAAAGAAGCAGAAGCACAACACTATTTGCCCTCTTGGCACATGTGCAACTAATGCACAGGAACTTTGAATACACACAACACCATAGCTCCTAAAATATGGTGATGGGAGAGACATTTATTCTTCAGGCATGCACAGTTTTAAAGATATGCAGAGTGCTAAGTGAAACCAAAAAAATACAGCTTGTACAAGATTGTCTCGATGATACTAAGACAGGAAAAGCTACCATGACTTTTGTTTAGTAGAAGCACATTTCATTGATTTTTCCTTGCCTCATTGTCAGACACATGTAAAGCAGTGTCTTTTACTGTCTACTGCATTAATATCAGCATCGTGCAGGCAGTTCCATCGTTAATATTGTCGAGATGGCACATGTTTGTGGGTAAGTAATCTGCCTGTTTACAGTGCCATTAGGAAAATGCTGACTCCAACAGTTCACAGGCTTATTTAAACCTTTCTCTGCTTCTGACCTGCTGAGTATCTGGTATTCAACACTGTATGAGTGATTACCTGTGGCCTCCATTACACAGGCTTGGGTTGCTAAGGAATAACTCTCAAGAGGTTAAGAGCCTTGTAGTCACCTTTATCTCAATGGCAGTGATTATCTGTGCAAATTTTCTGCTTGGTGTTGTACAGCAGCACTGACCAAGTCTTATGTCTGTACCTTGACATGCAGAAGTAGGAACAATTAAAGCTGTAGATAGAGAGATATACTGGTTGCTTTCACATTATAATCTCTTCAATTCAACATATTATAACAGATGAAACATCATCACTCAACATAAAATTTTCATACCCATTGAGGGGCCAGTAGTCCTTATTCTATTCTGTAAGCCAGAACTGAGTTACTACAGAAAAATATAGTCATCCTTCAGCCTTACACTAACTGGCACCAGTGAATTATTCTCCACCAGCTTCATGGTCTTCAACATTGAAAAAGTGGATTTGTCCATTCTTTATGCAAATTAAATAAATGTCAACTCCAGGCAAAAGGTTTCATGTGACAGGGCTTTTAAATTTAATATTTTTTCCTCAAATTGTCTGTTATCTTCTACATAAAAACACACGTTGAATATTAACTATGGACTAACTGAAGCTATTAATCATTCAGCTAAATAAAACCACTAGGAAGCTGTGAATAACTTTAAGTAAAATAATAGCTTTGATACTTGCTACTTCTTAGTTCTTTGCAGACTGAAGTGAAAGACAAAATAAGAGCTATCATATAGTTCAGAAAAAAATTGATAGTTTTACATTAAGATGCACTGATGCATCTTAAGACAGACACATGATCACTATACACAGTTGTGGAGAGCTTTAATGTGGAGAGCTTTATTAATAGTTGGTTAGCTGAGAAAGGCCTTGCTGCAACATGGAGAAAGGGAGTAGAGATTAATCCTGAATATCTCCTAAGAATATGTAGAAAGTATCAAAAGTAGGACCATAGGAATGTAAAAGTAGGTGTAACTGCTGATATGTAACTAACCAATCCTGAGCTCAACTTTTGCAATATGCATGAAGTTAATTACGAACTGTATTTAACCCGCTGTGCTGATCAATAAAAATGGGGCCTGTGATGATCAACCTGATGTCCTGGTCTCCTTCCGTCGACACACAGTCTACTATTATTTACATCCTCTGTCACACACAGCTTACCTGCTGCTGGTTTCTGGTCTCTCAGGCTTGTTCAATTCAGTGTTTCACATTATATATATCTTAGGATTTCTTTTCTCAAATTAAAGAAAGGACCACTGTTGCCTGCAGCTCTCATGATCTTCTACTGCAATATTGTGCAGGCAGACAGTACAATTTATTCTATTTTTTGCAATTGGGCATTTGCATGTGAAAGAGATATGGCAGAGACAGAAATTGTGCCCTGACATGCTCTGGTAGAATTCTTTACACATTCTTCAAAGTATGCACTAAAAACCCCATTTTGCTCAATGTTCAAGAGCAAGAAATTATCCACAAGTACATTCCCTGCAAAGAAAAGCTTCTTTAATATGTAGTTGATCTTCAAGTTTCTTTCCAACCTAAATCACACTGTCATTCTGTTGTGCCCCTTTATTTCCAGGGAAAGTTTTCTTCTGTGTTTTGTCCTTATTACCTCTGTCTTTTCCAGCTTTTTCCTTTCTCACTTAAAGCTTCTCCTTCTTTTGTGATACTTTCTTCATGTTTCTTACCTTTACTATTCATAATTGTCCTTCTCAAAGCAGTAAAAGAGCATGTTACTAGGCAGAGTATAAATAAATCCTTGTGACTTTTCCATGCAGAGCCTTTACTGGCTCATTGGTTTGTTGGTTTGGGTTTGGGGATTTTTTTTTTGTTGTTTTGTTTTTGTTGTTTTTTGTTTTTTTTCTTTTTCTTTTTGGGTGTATGAGATAGATAAGATTTCTTTGTTATTTCTTCACCACAAAAGTAGAAAGTTGCTAATGGAATGGAAAACCAGGAATCTGGGATTGACTTTGCTATTAACAGCTCAATAGTTTTCTCATGAACCTGAGTGATTTCTCATTTGTTCATTTCCTTTGATGGTGCCTGTCTTTTCTCAGATTGGTATGCTTATTCCTTCCTGAACCTGACAGGAAATGCATCCCTGTAACACTTATTTAGCATTCATTTTTTTAACTTTTTACTTCTCTTTTTGATGAAAACAATTTGGTGGACTCAAGGATTAGCAAGAAGTCCCATCCTTTCCATGTTTCTCTAAATCAAAGTAACTCTCTTAGCTCCCCTTATCACTCATTTCCCTCTCTTTCATGTATTTCACTGTCTTCCTACTCCAGTGATCATGCTATGTTAGACCGGAAAAGAAGAGGGCATCAGTTTTGGCATGCTAACATCATTTGATCACTCTCACAGAGAATTACACTGTAATGATCCTCTAATTACAGAGCTGTCTCACTGTGTTAAATCCTATCTGTGTGTGCAGTCAACTGTTTACACAGTTCTCTGTGCCCCAGACTTCACAATTCCAAATATGCAGTGATAGCTGACAGCAACATTGACAAACATAATGTACATTGTACAGAGTACAAAAGAAGTGGAAGGACTTTGAAGAAGGGATATATATTTGAGAGTAAGCCAATATTACCACAGAAGTTTTAATCAGTGTGTATTTTCCTATAAAACAGTTCTTTCTTGTTTTTCTGTGTTTTTCCACAGTGGTTATGTCTTTGATTATGATTACTACAGAGATGATTTCTACAATCGGTATGTGTGCCTGTATTTTTGTACATCCTACATAATTTCTCATGTTGTTGATGATATAATCCCATTGTTTGGTTAAACAGGCTAATTCTGATTTTATTGATTATTCATTGCATTATTTCTATTGTGTATAAGAAGACAATTTTTATATCTTGCAGAGAAGATCACCACCACCAAATGTATGCTTACTATGCAGGTCCTTAGGTTTTGTCCTTCTCTAAGAGCTATTGGAGTATTTGCTGTGCTGAACAGTTTAATGGTAGTTTAGTAGAGTTCTTCCAGGCTTACTTTCACTAGGATGTATGGTGGCTGTGAAATTCTTCAGTATGATGTTCCTGGCTTTGTCCAGAAGAACTTTGAAAGGAGCAAAAGCGCAAGCTGAACAGTGTGCTCCTGTAGGACAAAAAGAATTTGGATGCCTGATCAACTGGAGATTTTTCCTTGAGTAGTTACACACAGCCTAGCTCAGCACTGTGAAAATGTATTTATTCAGATGCAGCAGAATCCCCACAACACAGGAGTAGCAAGAATGATCACAGATAACCAACTTGTTAGCCAGCAGTGCTGTGTTTTTGAATTACAGCAGCTTGGTTTGTCACAGGACAAGTGAGCCAGAGAGGAACAAAGCTTTACTCCACCAGCCTGTTCTGATCTGATATTTCTCCTATGTAAAGCAATGGACAGTAGCAGGGGAACAGTTTACACCCAGAAGTTAAGTTACGTATGTGTGCTATATGCCTTTCTGCTTAGGAACACAGTAGGAAAAATGTAGAAACAATATTTTCATGGTTTTTTTCCTCCTGATGTGGGTTCAATTTGAGCCACTAGTTTTAGTTTGGCATATAAATTACCATGCCCCTTTGGACAAAGCTAGAAATATTGAGATATAGTATAGCATATGAACCTATGAAGTAAAAGCCATCAAAGCAGTTTAATCCTGCTCTGTCCAGCCTTTGCAGAAGGAATAGCACATGTTCTGTAAAAAGTTAGCTTCCATAGGCTTTTGTTTATTTTTCCGAGGTTATTTATTTTTCCAAGCTCTGAAATTCATTGTGGAATTGTATGTTTTTAAACAGAATAGTGTTTCTCATCTATGCCACATGAATACTAAAGGTATATGTCTAGTTTTTTCCTCAATTCTGTATTTTATGTGTAGCATAAATGATAAAATATAATGGGTAATTTTCATTTTAAAAAAATTAAAAAAACTTATTGGACGTTAAGGGTTGTTTCTTGGTGTCTCTCTTGATAATTGCATTGTTATGGAAAACTATTGACAGTGAAACGTATCCATAGATCTATTCAATAGTATAATTTTTTAATTTAGAAGTCTTTCAGAATTAAGACAGCAGAACTTCTATGGTACAAAACCTGCATATGAGGTTGGCCTCATTAGGCTGGACATGCTGATATTCTGAAAACAAAAACTGTATGAGGTAAACAGTCTCTTTTACATACCAGATGATGGAAGGGAAGGATGAAAATCTCAATATAGTAGTCATGAAAAAGAAAATCCCATGGAGAATTTCATGTACAAACTACTTATAGGAAATAAAACTTAAGAAATATAGTCATGATTCTTTGAATTTTTGAACTTCTGAATTTTCTGAATTTCTATTGCAAACCATAGATCTTGTTTCCTAATATTTCAACTAATTTATGTTATTAGCTTTCTGGACTCCTTGAAGGGAGAATGTCTTTCTTACCTTGACTAAAGCAGTGATGGGATCAAAAAAGGATGTCAGGAATGGATAGTTCTTTAAAATAAAATCTATATGAAGGCAGATTGGCAAGATCAGAACTGTACATTTAGAAGGATGACTGAAAGAAAAGGCATAGTTGTATGCACACTAGTGATTATTGGGGCAAAGAATTGCTTTGGGACTGAGAATTTCTCTTTATTATTTCTTGTATTGCAAGCACAAGAAAAACAGACATGGTAGTTCAAATCCATAAATGGAAGCATTGTTTTTTAAAAGAAAGCATGTTATTGGAATATACAGAACCTGACAAAACAAAATACCAAGACCAAAAGTTTTGCATGATTTCATAAACAAAAGCAGGAATAGTTTGATAACAGTCATTTAGATAAATGTTCTTTTATATATTTTGAGAAAAGGAAGCATAGTTTCACCTTTCACTATATTATCTAAACACAAACTATTGAAAGCTAAAAAACTATCACCTTTGGACAATAATCATATAATGAATTTTTTCATGACAGCTTATAGCACTTCAGAAGCATTTTTTCCCAGTAATTTCAAAAAGGAGTTTATGACCAACCTGCAGATCATTTAATATGATAAATGATGACTGGCAATAAGCACTAATATTTGTGTTAAAAGTAGAAAAAGATGGTTTAGTGTCCATCTTCACACAGAATTCTTTAGTTATGCTAACAATGGCTAAAAGCTGCTCATTTGTGGGAATATGTGAGGCCATGGATTTCAGTCATTGAGTGTAACAGGATCTCTGTGTCACATTTTGTAGGCAGTTGTGGAAAAGGAGAGAAATGGTTACACTGTCTGTAGGATTACAGTACAAACAGAAGTGTGGTCTGATTTAAGTACTGTGTATGTACTTACCAGAAAATGGGTTAGAAGATTTAAATTTAACTCTGTTCTATTCATCATACTGTTAGATGCTGTGGTGAGTGAATTACTGTTTCTTGTGTCTGTTTTCAAATGTGTATCTATCTGCCCAGCCAGGTGACAGTACTCACAACTTTGAAAATTAAACATGTGGCTATAAATTTCCATACTTACTAGCTGCAAGTAAATTTGAGAATATTTTATGAGGCTGTTGCTTCAGACTGTGAACTGGAAATCTTTGTCTTTGGAACCTTCTTCTCTTGACCTATCATATGCAGAACCCATATACTTTATGTTCTAAGAATATCTGTAGCTTTGATTACCTTTTTACTGCCTTTATTTCCCTCTACACTGGTTAGTTACCTGCTATTAATAACTGTACACTGCAACAGATTAGGCTATTCGGTTTGGGAACAAAGATTCATTTTTGTTATAGAGTATCTTTGGTAAAAAGTCTGAATATCTACCTGCTACAGTGGTTTTGGTTTGAACAATTTTTTTTTTATTATTATTATTTATTAAGCATGCTTGGGTATTTTAGCATTTCCACACCAATTCATTCTGCAATAAAGAGAACATATGCAAAGATTCTTGTTATTTCAGAAACTGCAAGATATTTCTTTAGGGTGATGGTTGTCTTCAGGAAAGTTCTCTTTTGTTCTTTACTTTTACATCTTTAAGAATAGCAGATGGAAAACTAGAATTTAAGCCATGCATGTAATAAAGGAGCTGAAATGTCACAACAAAATATATTGCTGTTGGCTGTGAACAATGCAATTACGTGGACCTGTGGAAAGCAAGTTATGGATTTTCCATAGGGCAAATTGCAGAGTCCCATAATACATCCTTCATTTGAATGACACACAAAAAATCTGAGCTGGTCTGTGCACCAGTGTATGACTGAAATCTGAATAAGGCACTTAATGTACATAGGTCCTTGAAATCTAATTTGACTTGATATAAAGTGATTACAGTTTCAAAGGGTAATTTTCTCAGATAACATGCAAATTTAGTTGACAGAGCTCCCATGACATGAAATCACAGAGGGTTTTATGAAGTCCAGCTGACTTAATCTTTTCTAGGTTGTTTGATTACCATGGCCGTGTCCCCCCTCCGCCCCGTGCAGTGATTCCACTCAAACGTCCTCGGGTGGCTGTGACAACAACTCGTAGAGGCAAAGGGGTTTTCTCCATGAAGGGAGCATCACGGTCCACTTCAAGTGGGGCTTCTTCCTCGGGATCCAAATGTGAGTTGCTCGTATCAGTTGAATGCTATTGAAACAATGATTCTAGCAAGTTCTGCAAACAGACAGCTTCTACTATATAGATAGCCCTATTGCAGCAATTTCCTAGCCTAAATCTCTAGCTTGAAAAACTGGTTTGTTTACCAAAGCTTCCAACATCTCCTGCAAGTCAAGGAGCACATTGATGACATTTTTAAAGGAAATTCTTTCAACATTTGACCTGCTCCCTCAGCCTCAGAAAAAGGCTTTTTAAAATCTCCTCTCAACTTGACTGCTCCTTCACCATGAGATCTCGTGAACTGCTGGTAACAAAAAAAATAATAATCTTGTTATAGACCGACAGAGGCACATTGATTTCTGTGAGACCTCAGGGTTGTATGTAAGCTGGTAGGGATGGACTGGGGCAGGGGGGGGGCAGGGGAGGTTGGGTTATGTGTATTCTTTTTTATCGGACTCCTTTGAGTGTAGAAAGAGGTAAAGCGTC
Source organism: Zonotrichia albicollis (assembly GCF_047830755.1). Lineage (NCBI taxonomy): Eukaryota > Metazoa > Chordata > Aves > Passeriformes > Passerellidae > Zonotrichia > Zonotrichia albicollis. The sequence goes on from NC_133819.1 coordinate 127,603,108, forward strand.
TTTGTTTTAAATGAAATTCAAAACAGGATTGGCAACTAGGGTTTATTTAATCCTTCTTTAGTGAATTGGCCCTAGAAGAGTTGATGAACAATAGGCATTCCCTCCTCCAAACTCACCAAGTTCCCCACTTCCTAGTATGTCCTGGGAACTTCATCTTCCTCTTCGTGCATCTTTCAGCACCCACCCGTCTTCCCCTGCCCCTTTTGTGGAGTGATACTGTCCTTGGAAGCGTCACTGGAAGAGGAAGAGAAAGATCAGGTAGGGGTCAGATATTAGAAGGACTGAAGGAACTTCAGTAAGTCTTTTGCAGTACTAGAGTGGCCAGCAAAACATCATGCTGTCTTACCATGAAATAGGTGAACCCATCAACAGTACATCTTACTAGCAGAGGAGTTAATTATGGCATCAAGAGGACGCAGTCATATACTCTGTTTGAATAAGATAGTCAAGTCTTACATGCTAGTATCAAAGAAAGAAGATGGACCTCGTGAGCCCATTAGGATCCATCCTTGATCGTATTGCATGACCCAACGATATCAGAGGCGTTGAAGGAAAACATGCAGTAAACATGTAAATGCATGTGACTGAAAAAATGGACGTGGTAAACATAGCTAAAGATAATGTTGTGCACTCAGGAACAAGCAGCTCAAGACATCCCTTGGAAAGGCTGATCTGGCAGAGAGGCCATGTTGCGTGTACAGTTAAATCACTTCCAAGTCTCCAGGGAATGAATGGACTGGATGTCCATTACCACTTAGAAGATCTTTGATGCCTAATACACTGGAAGACACATAAATTTAGGTGTCATATTATAAAGCTGACTCAAACCCAAAGAGAATGTCTGGCAGTAGTAATATTTCCTTTGTTCTCTGGAAGATGAACATAAGTCTAGACATTTTCATACTTACCTTGAAGTAACCCTTTTCTCAAGTATTTTAGGTGATCAACTATGTTTTCTTCTATTATTATAAAAGAAAGATTGCAGCTCAATATCTTCACCTTAGGAAACTTTGTTAGTCCTTTTCAGTCCTTGGATCTTTGGGTTTTCACAAAGTGAATTAAAGCTTTAGTTAGATCTCATTTGTTCATCAGTTTCTGTTGTCTTATCTACATGAATACTTAGTAGTATCAGAACATTCAAATCACTAATTCTCCTAAAGTATGCATTAATAACAATTTTTTTTTGCTGCACTTGCAATAAAAGGGAATTTATTTTCAGATAAGTTTTTTATATATTTTTCTCATTGTTCAGAACAAGGATAGCTATAAAATTCTAGAGAGCTGAGGATCTTAGTGTTTGTATCCCAACAGATGTCAAGAAAAGCTCTCAGTCAGAAATCTGAATTTCTATAGTAGTGAATGAGGCAGAGAATATTACATTAATATCCAGATATATGTTCCTCAGATCTACTGCAAAATTTGCTTCTGCATTTCAAAAAATGCTTTGTAATACTATGTAATAGGACTTAAATAAAGCATAGCACAGATTATAGGATTCAAACCTAGTCCAAGTATCCACAGGCACTTGTTATAAGATTTCCAAAACACTGCCTACAAAATATGGCAAATATTGCAGAAACTATAAATTATTTAATGGAAGTGCAATCAGGAGTGTCCAGATCCAAACAGACAGTGTTATTCCCTAGTGGAGGTATCCTTCAATGTATTCAGGTGTGATCTGAATTTTAAGTGTTAGTCTTAGAGTTCCAAGTGACAAGATCATGCTTGGATCAAGCTCTTTAACTGAAGAGAGAGCTGTAAGATGCATCACTTAAAACATGGGCTTTTTGACCTGTGTTAGGTTTCTGTCCTCAATTCATTACAACGACAATTGGAAAAAAATGCAGACTTTTTATTGTGATAAAATAAATTCCACAAAATTCTTTCTGCACACAGCACATCTTTAAAGGGAGTCAGACACCCAGTATACAGGTTTTCATGCCTAATTTTCCATAAAACTACTTTACTTTTTGTCAATTCCAGTCAACCCATCATAAATGTAGAAACATGATTTTGTTGGCTTGGACAGGAATGTAATCAGCTTACTGTACGACTTTTATCAGAGAAGTAGTGGAGCCATTCTCTTAGAACTTCAATTTTGGGAAGTAGAGAAGGTATGTTTTGCAACTTCCTTTGCCATTTTCTTGGAAAAGTTGGTTATATTGAATTGTGGGAGAAAGCAATTTGATATTTTGTAGCTCCTTACTCTACTCTGCTAATCTGAAGCCCTTGAAATAATGCACTGTCAATTCTAATGTTAATTTATTGCTAGGTAGATAAGGAGAAACATTCAACAAATTCTCCAATAAGGAGAAACCTAGTTCATGGGAAGGAAGCTATTTTGCATTTAATGAAATTTAAGACCATAAAACACCTTAATTGCATGTTTAGAATTAACAATGTTAAAATGGTATTGACTATGCCTTGAAGATTTCACCCCCATATAGCAAAACTCTCATGAGATCACTTCCCTTAAGAGACCTTTCAGATGTAAGTAGAAATCTCATAGATATAACTGTTCACACTCAGACCTAGAAAATAAACCCATATATATCATATTAAAGGTCAGAACACCAGATTTCACATTCTGGTAAAATCACCAGAATCAAAAGGACTTATTTCAGAAAAACAGAAATCCAAAGGAAGAAGTTTATTGTTGTGAAGATATTACAAAAAACATAGTATCAAAAATGCCTTGCTCATTGATGAGCATATCTGCAAAAAAAATATCTGCCAAACAGTAAACTCCTGTTTGTCCCAAAAGTGACAATATGTGTTATAAATCTGCTTCTAAAACATAAAATACATTAGGAAGATTTTATTTCTTTCCTAAATCCATAATTTTTCTAGGAACAGTTATCAATATTTAGTTTTCTTTTTAACTCCAAAGACTAGAAGAACATAAATCAGCATTTGCAAATCACCAGAAGTAACTCACAAAATTAAATATATTGGTGGGTAAATCACACATAGTAGTTCTTCATGTTAATGGTATGAAGCAGTACATTTAGATTGCTATTTAGAACTAGGAAGAGCTCACTTTTTATTACAATGTAGAAATTGAAGTGCTCAAAGTGTGCACTGTCATTTTACACATCTGAAATCAGGAGGAAAATATTAATCAAATCTTTTATACTTTGTGTGCTTGAAATTAAGGAGTAGGCACTTCAGACATTAAAATATGTATTGAATTATGTCTTTAAATGAATTAATTTTGACTCACAGAGTTTATATTTAGCTTCCTCAGCTGATCCATTTTTCAGTGATATCTACAGCAATAAAATATGATAAAATATTTTTTATTAAACATGAAGGGCTTAGTTAAAAATACATGACATTTCTTCCCAAAGAAATCTAAATCATGCTTTGTGGGTGAATCAATTTGCAGTTACAGCAAAAAATATGTTTCACAAAAAGCTATAATTCAGCAGTAGCACTTTCATTTTTAAAAATACAATTGACCTTAATTTTATTCCTCTTATAATGCACTGTGTGTGACTGTCTCCTTTGGTGTTACATGCTTCAATGAAAGATTCTAGAAGGGCTAGAAAGGGTCATTGAATCAAATTCTTTACTCTTGCAAGTAGCATCATCATCTAAGCCTTTAAGATACATCTTAAAAATAGTTAAGGTTTGGGTTTTTTCTGTTTCTTGTAATTTCCAGCTTAGTTTGTTTCTCATTTATTCATATTCTCTTTTTATTTTTGTTCCAACACTGACTTAGCATAAAACTGTTATTTCTTTTTACCTTTTTTTATCTTTAGCAAACAAGAAAAATGCTTGTCAGACTAAAGGCTTTCCATTTTTTATGGTCATCTTCACATGTACCTGCTCTCCACATGTACCTGCTAGAATTCAGTGGTTCAACCTGTACTCACCAGGTCCTCATACAGAGAAAATACACTTCTCCATCCTTGCAATGCAAAATTTGACACACCCTAGCACTGCATTTTCCTTTGCATGGTTGCAGATAGTGGTATTCTGTTATCAACCCAAGGATAATTCTGTCATTGTCTTCTGCTGATGAACCTTGGTGCTAAGAGTCGGACTCCTATTGTTAAGTTTAGGGGTTTTTTTCAGTGAAATCTCATCTTTTTTTTCTAACATAGCATTCCTTTTAATCACCTGACCTCTTCTTCCATTCCAGTTTACTCTGAATAAGTGATATCTTTCAATTTCATGTCATCAGCAAATTTCACCTATTCACATTTTTGCATTGGAGTTGTTGAAGATATTTATCCATTACTAATTTCATTAATAATTTTTCTCTCTTTCAATATGTGCATTTCTGTTATCTGCTGTCCTTTATTTTATCTGTTAATTTGGAAAAATTTCTTGAAGAGTAAGTTACCTTAATTTCCTACTCTATTGCTCAAAAACAGAGGGACAGATATTTTGAATACATGCATGTCATGTGTCATGGTTACCAATGGCTTTGTTTCTTGCCTGAGATAAATTTAAAAAAAAAAACAACATGATGTTTTAAAGGAGAATTTTATAGTCAAAGCAGGACACCTAGAGCACAGAATTTATAATCTTTACATTTTATCTTTGTCATAACACTGCTTTAAAAGCCTGACATTCTTGCCGAGTGCTATCGCAGACTCACAGAATGGCTGAGCTTGGAAGGGACCTCTGGAGCTCCTCTGGTGCAAGTGCCCTGCAAAACAAATTTCCTAGGACTGTGTCTCACCACACCCATGGGAAGAAAAAATAAAATTCTTGTGTTTAGATGAAATTTCACATGCTTTAATTTATGCCAAGGGTCTTTGGTGTGTCAGTGGGATCTACTGAGAAGAGTCTGGCTTTGTCGTCTTCATTTCTTACTGTACTGGGGAGCCCAGAGGTGGGCACAATGCTCCAGATGTGGCCTCACAAGTGCTGGGTAGAGTGGTGTGCTGGGTTTGGCTGGGGCAGAGTCAGTTTTCTTTTCAGTAGCTACTATGGGGCTGTGTTGTGAATTTGTGCTGGAAACAGTGTTGATGACACCAATGAGCAGGATGGGGATGCACAAGGAACTGGGAGGGGACACACCTGGGACAGGCAACCCCAGATGGCCAAAGGGATGTTCCAAAGGGATGTATTTCAATTAATAAACGGTTCTCATCTCAACCAATGAGTTTTATTTACCCTCCTTTACTTCCCCCCATCCTTCTGGGTTTTGGAGGGAAGTGAGCAACTGTGTGGTGCTGAGTTGCTGGATGCAATTAAACTGTGACGAGGAAAAGATCTGGCTCATGCTCAACTTACTTTTCATCAGGGTCCTTCATAATTTGTCTTTAGTAGTTGCTGCTTACTACAAAAATACTCACTGTACTATAATTGAGAGTGGAATTTCTCTAGGACAATAATTTTGAAGATTTGTACAATCCTCTGCAAGGTAAAACAGTAAGAAGTTCAAATAATTACAACATCACAATATTGGAAAGAGAGTGAAAGTTTGGTACTTGTGCAGACTGGTTGAGATTTTTTTCTTTTTTCTTTCAGTCCTTTTTACTGTTAACTTGAAGCAAATGACTCTATGATCATGGAATCATAGAATCATTTAGATTGGAAAAAACCTCCAGATTGTCCAGTTCAGCCTTTAACTGCTTACTACCTTGTCAACTAGACCATAACATTAATATCACATAGTGGTTTCTTGAACACCTCCAGGGATGGTGACTCCCTAAGAAGTAATTTCCAGGGTTTAACAACCACTTCCATAAAGAAATTACTTCTAACATCCAACCTGAACTGCCCAGGTGCAGCTTGAGGCTATGTCCTCTTGCTCTATCACTAGTTATCTGGGTGAAGTAGACCCCTCCCACTTATCTACAACTTCCTTTCAGTTTGCTGTACAGAGTGATAGAGGTCTTCCTTGAGCCTTCTTTTCTCCAGGCCAAACAACCCCAACTCCCTCAGCACTTCTCATATGAATTACCTCCTAGACCTTTCACCAGCCTCATTGCCTTGATTGCCCTTCCCTGGAGACTCTCCAGCACCTCAGTCTTTCTTCAACTGAGGTGCTTAGACCTGGACACAGCACTCAAGGTGTCTCACCAGTGCTGAGTACAGGGGGACAATGACTGCCCTGATCATGCTGGCCCCACTGTTGCTGACACAGGCCAGGTGTCATTGGCCATCTTGGCCACCTAGGTACACACTGGCTCATGTTCAGTCATCTCTTGCCCAGCACCCCCTTGTCCTTTACCACTGGGGTTTGTTCCTTGAATCCTCGTTGTTGTCTTGTTCCTTCTGGTACCATCTTCTTCCCAGCCTAATTCTTCCAGAGACACCACAAGGAAGCCCCTTTGCAGCAACCTGAGCTCAACAGCAGTGCCAGGCATGAGCATGTTTCCTTGTCAAACTCAGAAGTGCAAATGTTTTCTGCTTTGCTTAGTAGACTGGAAACAAGTACCATTAGGTCCTTGCAGTGTCACTTCTGGATCTGGCCTTTGGGGCCTGGACAGCCTGAAGTTTGCAGATCAAGGGAGCATCCCTGACACAACAGTTTGACTGCATGGAATGTGTTGCCAAGAGGCTTCACAGTGGGTTGCTGCCAGTACTTAGCATTCCCCATTGGATCAGTTCACACCATTTCACTCTGGATTCTGAGCTGCCTTGCTACTCTAAGATGGACCAGCCACAGTCCCTGGGGAATCAGTAACCTTCTAATTATATAGTTGTAGGACTCTTAACAATTTGTTTCAGATCTGTGGGATTGGAGAATTATTTCTCTAAAAACATTTTAAACCCTCATTCTATGAATACACAAAATAATTTCATCAAATACCATATGGCATATAAGAGTCTAGCACAGGTTAGTTTTACGCTTTTTTTTTAAGTCCTTCTGTTCATGCCATTTGAGATGAGAGGTTTCAGCCTGTACTGTGAGATAATGCAATTTCTCAATATGAGCATGATTAAATAAGTGCATGACTGCATATAGCAACCTACTGCCTTGTTGTACTATAATACACATTATAGTATAACCCACATTATAGTATATATGCCCAAACTCTAAGATAAAAATCTTTGGTTTCAGCCTCAGTGAATATGCTTCAGGTTTGGAATAAGGCTAATTTGAATCAAATACCTACTCATCAACTATCACTGAAGCAGGCAATAGCTCATCTTCACACTTCATCGTAAGATTGATTGCCCAATACAAATTACATGAACCACCATGATAATAGACATGGCCAATGTCATCAATGAACAGGACTGATGCAGCAAGATGCAGCCAGAAGACCCTTTTGACAGAAAGGGAACATGTTCTTCTTCACAGCAGAACACCCCTCTTCCCAGGCTCGATAAGAACCTGCCTTGTGTGTATCCAAGCTCTCGATACACACACCAAAGTCAATGCACATCCTCCTTCAGCAGTGGTGGAGGAGTAACACAGCTCAGTGCTCTTCCACTGCCAGTCCCTCATGGGGATGGTCCATTTCTTGCCATAAGAGTTGTAAGAGTGAAAGCTCTGTTTCCTACTCTGCTCCTTTATAAATGGATTTATTCTCCCACGTTAGCATAGAGTTGCCATTTTCTCCTCTTGATCTTTTCCACATTATGTCCTAGCACAAACAGGGCAAGTGTACTTCTTTGGGCCACCTTCTAGCATAAAACACATGTTCTGATAATGCCAAAATAATGAGTTAATTTATAAGGGCTGCAGCACTGTTTCCTTTGAAGCCAAAACATCTCCAAAGCAGTTACCCCTTCTTGGGTTAGACAATGGGAACACATTAATAAACAAAAATGAAGAGTAAAGCAGTGCAATAGAGATTTGGAAACTTCAGCTAATAATTTATAAGTGATGCCTCTATGTCCTTGGACACAATCATAAAATGAAATATTTTCATATATTATCCATAGCTGGAAAAACTACAAGAAATTGCCAACTGAAATTGAACTGAAAGCTTTTGAAGCAACAAAATGTGACACCTCTTGCAATGAGTTTTTGACTGGAATATAACCCTGCATTCCTGGCTGCCCTAACACTTATATTACCATTTACTCTTGCTGAGAAATACATACTGTAGGGGATCTATTTATTATTATCAATACTATCACAAAAGAGTCCAGCAAAATAACACAGCAAGACTTTGACAGGTCTATCATATTTGAATTATTCTTTCACTATAGGCTGGTTTTCAGTAAAAAATACTTGGATTTATGAAAATATTTTTGAGATGTTTTTCCTGAAATTACTATTACTGAGCAACACACCTTTCATGGATTCTTGCCAATAAGGCTTAGAATCCTGTGGTTTCTAGGATTCTGCATTTTTAACTAACAATGCTAATTTTAAAAGGTAAATCTCTGAAAATATTGACAAAAATGAGAGAGTGTAATTTCTACTAAACAGAAAAGAAAAAAAGAACATGTTTTGCTTGGGGGGATAATGTTACCACAAATATAGTTTATTTCATGTTTTGCATTTTGATCTCTCCACAGTGAAATCAGATGAGTTGCAAACAATCAAGAAAGAATTAACTCAAATCAAAACAAAAATTGACTCCTTGTTAGGGAGACTGGAAAAGATTGAAAAGCAGCAAAAAGCTGAAGCAGGTAGGTAAAAGCCGTTTTTAGTGGAATTAATTAAATTAGAACCTTGTTACTAGTCAAGCAAGTCAGACCAAAGAGAATGGAAGTTTTCTGAAATTTTGGTACTTAATGGAGCCTGAAGCAAGGTACATCAACTCTGAGGTAAACTACTGGCAGAATAGATTAATATTCTTCACAGAACATGCATCATCATTTAAGAGTTTTTAATGGTGTAGTAGGAAAAAATAATCTTTCTAGTTGCTCTGGAAACCAAACATCACTAAAAAACTGACTGAACAGAATTGGGCTGGATGTTTCTGACCATGGAAATGCTTGTGCTAGGCACATTAAGTATTAACAGATGGTGTATATCAAGAATTATTGTCTGGGCAATAGGCAGGAGGTAATAGTCACAAGCTGATGCAAGAAAAAATTCTGTTTAATATAAGGAAAAGAGATGCACCTAAGCAGTACAGTGAGTTGACCAGAGAGACCATACTGGCTTCATCCTTGGAAACATTCAAAACTCATTGGGCTCATGGACCTATGGACCTGTGCTAAAATTTGAGTTTGTCCCTGATTTGAAGAGGAGTTGGACTGGGAGAGCCCAGAGATATTTTCCAACCTCAGTTATTGAGTGAAGTTTGGGCCTCTTTGTAAAACTGTTTGCAGCTCCAGTTTAGTTTTTTTCTGGCGTAAAAGTTTTGGTTTTAGTCAAACCTTGGGAATGAAAAAATCCAAAACTACTTCATAATTTAATGAAGTCAGTGCATAATTAATTTTGTTAGATGAATGATCTCACCTGGCAGCACTTTGAAGTCATTCTGAGAGTTATAAGGTTGCATTTTCATCACAGCATATATAAAAAACAAACCCAGTTCTTATGCCTGTCTATGGCATTTTCTTTGCTATGTCCTTATAGATCACATATATATTTTTACAGGAGCTTTGTATTAGTGAGTTGATTTTGTGAGAGTCAGCATGGAGTCCTTATCTCATGAAAAACTCAATTTTTTTTTCACCACTCCATTCTGTGATAAAACCTTTTTGTGAATTTTATGTGAAAGGTGTGAAATAAATTCTGCCTCAGAACCCACAGCTGCTGGGCTGTCTGGACAGCAGTCAGTTACATGAAGCCAAAAGCCCATCAGGACTCAAAAAGAATTCCATCAAGACTGTCTAAAACATTACTGGAATTAGCGGTTGAGGGTTACAAACCTGACAAAGTCAAAATAGGAATTTAGATATGGATGTCTCCTGTTCCCAAGTAACTTAAAAAAAATATATATTTTTTGAAAAATGACCTACCTTTTCTTTACAATCATTTTCTAAGTTGACAGACAAGGACCAGTCCCCAGATGTTAGTTTATCTCACAAAGTTGAGGGCTTTTTTCAAGTCTACGGTAAATCATTAGTAGAGAGTGTGATTATCTCTTTCAGATCTGTGCACAATATGTATTCATTAGGTTCTATTTTGTGCTTTATGCGAGTTTGATAAAAGTTGGTATAATTGGTGAAGACATAATTGCAAGGCACTTCATGGAATCACTTGTGCACTGAAATATTCCTGATTGTGCTACCATGGGAAGTTTTTATAAAAAATCCATTTCTATGCAAAACAATCTGCAGATCATTGTACTTTGATATTCAATTTTCAATTTTGCTAAAGGACTATAGTGGTCTCATTTAAATAGAAATCAGGTCAAAAGGAAGAATGTTGATTGGTATTGAGTCATGGTCTTATGGCTTCTGAAGACATGCAATGAATATCATCAGATATTAAAAGATGTTTTCAAAATATTGATGTTATAAAACATCAGGTGCAGAACCCATCCCTCATATGCTTTGCCTCTCATTGGAGGGTGTGAAGAGAAAAACACCTCAAAGATACCAGTAAGAATGGAACTCCATTTAAGTTTCCTGAGCTGATGAAGAGGGTTATGCAGTCTGGATTATTAGTCTGCAGATCCAAAAAGATTTGTGTAAACTACATCAGTAGCTGAACTATTTCATTTAGAGTGTCAGATGGGAGATGATAAGATGATTTTGTTCCTTCTCTATGGTTTGGCAGTGTTATTTCTTATTTTCCTCTGCCAGGAGGTGTGGCCTCACTAAGACTGGGATCAGAGAGAGGATTTGTTTCACATTTGCACAAAGCAAAAATCAAACCATCATCTTGCTCTTTTGGTTTTCTAAGTTTGACTCAGTCTCCTGAGGAATAATTTTTAATCCTAAAAGTTGTTACATCTGGAGGAATGTGATGTTACAGGCTGGACAAGCTCAGTGCATTATCGGTTACTGCTCCACAGCTCCATGAAAACTCTTCTTGCAGTAAAAGCTGATGTTCTGGCTTTTTCTATTATCAACTCCTAACCTTTCCAATAGGGGTAATATAGAAAATAGGATTTCCTGTACATAGGAAAACTGTAGAAATAGCTACTGTAGAAATAGCTCCTTTGTTTGCAAAATTCTGAATGAAGAAGCTAGGAATAAACTGTGTGGACATTAAAAAAAAAAAAAAAATAGAGACTATTTGTCATGGTTTGAGCCTGGCACAGAGCCAGTGCCCCCCATGAAAATGCCTCACCCTGGTGTCTGCTGTGAGATGTGACCAGGAATAAGCAAAACAGGCTCCAACTTAAACATAAAGGACACTTTATTACTTAAACTACAGGAAAAGAAAAAAAAGAAATTGAAAACCTTACAAAAAAACTTTCCTCCTCCCCACTCCCTGACTTTCCCAATCCAATACATTCTCTCAAAAACACCAACTGCCCAGCCCGGCACGACACTTTAGTATACTCAAACTGCAGTTCATGAAGAGGAAAGGAGTCCTTCTTGTTCCATAGGCTTCTCCTGGAAACACACTGAAACCTCGGATGCTTCCTTGTCACTTCGGCACCGCCCGGGAAAAAAAAAGTCCTTTTTGCCGCTTGTGACATGTTCCTTCCATGCCCAGTGCTCTCACCACTGAGACATGGCCAGAGCTGCTTTTAGGGTTGTCTTTCAAGGATGCCTTGTCTCACTCCAAAAAGGCACAGTCTCTGCTTTTGGGACATCTGTCCCCCCCATATTTTTCCAACCCCCTGGGGCCGGGGGGTCCTCACGAATGAACCCTCCTGGTTTTGAGGCACTGCCTCCCCCTAAATGCAGTCTGTGTCACAGGAACAACTGAGTCCATGGCTACAAGAAAAAGTCCAGCCAAAAGGCTACTCCAAATCATCTCTCCCCATCCAATCATCTCCACATTCTTCGGGCCAGGTCCTTCTTATTCAGCTTCGAGGAGGATTAGCATTTTTGCAAGGCCCCAATCATGCAAGAAAGGGTTAAAAGTTTTCAGTCTCTGTCGGTCCCGGAGCGACTCCCACGCACACTGCCCACACGCTGCCGCTCCGGCCGGGCAGTCTTCCTCCCCCCTTCTCCTCCTGGCTGGCTGCTCTCCTGGGGGGGGGCTGCCCGATGTCTCGATGTCTCTTGGGGCTCCTCCACCCTTCCATCCTTGAAAGCCCCTCAACCCCCACCTCTGTCCAGGCCCCGGGCCTACCGCATGGCCGCCCCTCCCCCGCCCAGCAGCAAGGCTGGACGGGGGGAGAGATCTGATCTCCTCGCCGCGATGTCCAAAAAGAGGGAGTGCCAAGGGCAGTGCCCTGCTTTTAACCCCTGTGTATTCTCGGAGGTGTGTCCAAACCCCACTGGCTACACCGGGTGCCAGTCTCAAACCCAAAACCTTCATTGGTTTGACCACAGCTTCCCAGAATTCCCACTCCTTCCTGGTCAAACCACCACACTATTCTTCCTGTAATATTAGAGATTAGGCTCAAAGTTAGGTTCCTGAGTTTATCTTCTCAGAAGAGCCCAAAAGAGATGAGTACTGAGGTGGTATTTTAGCCTTCTCTGAAGAACCCAGTCTATGTTCTTATTAAGACAATTAAGTGACCTATTTTTTTAGCAAGTGCATCTTAGATGGTTTCCCATTTAAATGTATTGTCTCCCAATTCAACAATCTTGGTTTTAAAAGCCTTAACCAAAATTGATTCAGTTGTCATTGCCAGAACTGAGAGATCTCAGAAGTGGCTAAAGACAGGAAGTGGTAGGGCCACATATAGAAGGCATAGGTGATTCAATCCATATTTCCTTATGCATAAAGCAAGTAAAACAATCACTTTTAACTAGCATGGGATTGTATGGAGCACCTTACCAATAGAAGATAAAGCTCCACGGGGTGAATCTTCTGCTAATATATATGACTACAGTACTGTCAGAGCAGCAGTCTAAGATGACTTTGTATTCTTTAAATCTAAGAACCTTTCTGAAGACATTAGGTGACTGAGGGAGGAAAGCTTAATTTTTCTGTTTCTCCAGTAAGAGAAGTTGAAAATGAAGGACAAAAGACAAATGAAGGCTAAAGAGATGAATGTAAATAGCAAAATAAATGTGCAAAGTCAAAAGGTAAAACAAATGTCTCGGTTTAAGACTATGGTAGAGAAAAATGCCATCAGATTTGAATAGCATGTGTAGCTGGTAATAACTTATGATAAAAAAAAATAATAGAGCTTCAAAAATATAGAGCTTCAAGGCAACACTTAATTCATTGGTTGTCCTACAACATAGGTAATGAACTACTAGTGTTACAGAGCAGTCAGTCTTACAAAGGAAGAAATATTTTGTTCTAGAAATTCTGTCATTGATCACCCTCAGACTGAAAAGATATTACTTTTCTAGCTGCATGCAACCAATTCTCTGCCTTGATTCACTCTGAGTACATAAAGTGTTTCATATAAGTTCCTGACATGCATAGAAATAAGACTCTGATCCCTCCAAACATTCTTCTAGCCAGTCTCTGTCATTCTTCCATCAATTTTTCTCTGGACTTCTGCTGTTTGGATGAAGTTCTTCAGCATATCTAGGAGTTTATCGATACCTAGTCACAACAACAACAACAACAACACAGCTACTCTCATGAATTCAAACACAATAGATTCTTCAGGCCTCCATGGAAATGGCCTTTCTTTTTACCACTTTGCAGAAAATATAGGAAGCCAATATTTGGTTGATTGGAGGGGGACATTCTCCAGTTATTTCAGCACATTATACCAATGATGAGTAACAGATACTTTACTCCATAAAAATATGTTTACTTGTCTAAAAGTATTTGTTGATTACCTGTATGACTGTTAAGATATATTCACAGTAAATTAACACAAATTCTCACTCATTTATTGGCAATTGACAGCCTTCTGCTTCTCAGAGCATAGATATTTATGTACTTCTCATTGGCTGCTCATGAATAAACATCTGGTGACTGTGCCAATTGAATTCCAAGGCAAAATCAAGTACAGAAAATTGAAAAGCTGGATCTCCTGGCAAATCAAGCCTTCATCCACTGTATGGCATACATGGGGTAGATGATCATATTGATATTGTGATTTATTTATGCACTAATTTTTAAAAGAAAAGTTTTCAATCATATTTGCCTGGTAAACATTATCACAGAGAATTTTACAAATCTAGCACATCTGGAGATGGAAGCTTAGGTTTCTTCTGCAGAGCACTTTCCTTTGCCACCAATAGGAAAGGTTACTGAATCTCCACAGAGTATGTTTTCCTTACAGAAGCCCAAAAGAAACAAATGGAAGATAATGCTGATTTGATTCAAGAGGAATGCATATCAGAGAATGCAGATAACTCTACGGAAGAGCCAATTGAAGGAGGGCCAGATGCAGATGGGGATGGAGAAGATATGACTGATGGGATAGAGGAGGATTTTGATGAGGATGGCAGCAATGAGCTGGTAAGGAATAATCATGACCTGTCTGTCTATATGGTTCCTACAAGTAACCACAGAGAACCAACAGTCTGGATTAAGATAAGCTCAGAGCAGCACTGTGATGTTCTGTAACTAGTGCCCAGACCTATACTCCTCATACACTATGATATCAATTAGGCATAGGAGCCTCTGAGGAGAAATAAAAAAATATATTTTACTGCATTTGGTAATTTTAGAAAGGAAATAAAATGCAGTTTAAATTGGTTTACATTTATTATTTTATACATGTAAAAGTGTAGAGTGCTACTTTTTCATTTTCTCTTTTTCTTTAACCAGTGCTTTTCAAAATTAAATAGGATTCTAAAATAGTGAACTTTTTCATTATTAAACAAGTGCTTTCCATGGTCTTGAGTCTCCATGTGTGTACTCTGTGGGCTGTATTGGCAGAGACAAGTTTTTTTGATGGAAAGATTTTTCGTTGAGAAATGAAATAAAAGCATTTCATGAAATAAAAACCTTTCATGAAATAAAAGCATTTCATTTAGCACCATTACAATGCTAAACTCCTAAGTTCTTCTAGAGCAACATTAAGAAATATTTGGAAAGGAGATTTATACCTTTCTATGCATTCCTAATAGGAATGGAACAGTCACTGTGGTTTAGCCTCTATAATACTCTCCCTTCCATCCTGGCTTTCTTATTCTGCTTTGAGCTGAAAGAACTTTTGTTGCTCATTGTCATTGCTTGCGTTTAAAAAATATTTAACCATGTGTGTACAGTAAAAATCTTTTAGTGAAGCAGCAGAAGTCAGTTAGCAAGCAGAATCAATAGCAAGTCTGGAGTAACAGCACATATGAATAACCAGCGGTTTGTGCTGCTTACTGCAAAAGGAATTTAAACCTACTTGTAATTTTTTCAGGTTTGTGTCCCGTTAGCCAGCCCAAGATTTGAATTGCTATACCCTGAGTAGCATTTTTCCCGGAAGAAGCTACTAAAACCTGAATTCCCTCATTTTTTCACATGCAATGGAGAACAGATGACATTATCCCTTTTTCTTAAAGAGACAGGTTCTCCTCTTTAGATACAAGGGATGTCTGTAAGAAAATACCACTCTGAATTTGTAGGGAGTTGAAATTTTGTAATTAAGAAATACTTGTAAATATAAACTCCCACTATGGCCAAGAGTGAGACCAACTGAAGTGATTTTAGCAATAGGGGTTTATTGCTAAAATAAACCAGACCAGAGTTTAACAAGAATGGTGGTTTTTGTACTAATTAGGGACCATACTCCCCATTACAGACAACTAAGTGGGGATGTTAACATACAGTGCATTACACTCTGATTGCTCAGTGCTGTCATTTCACCATGTGGATTTGACATACTTAGCATATATCCACACTATATGACACAAAAAGCAGAAGAATATTTTCATCTATCAAAGGCCTCAGCAGGAAAGGCTCTATAAAGCAAGCAGCATAGGAAGAATTCATTAGCAGTGAAAGTCTGGAACTGGCACAGACACGTTTGCACACTGCTGCTTCCAAGTTAAAAGGCCTTTCCAAGATTCATGTTATGGAATCAGTTGAAGCACAGTGCAGTGCAGACACAGCTCCAAAGACAGCTCAGAGGTCTGACACGCATCTAAGGCAGGGTGGGGAACCAACTCCAGTTTCTCTGCCTGTCATCACTAAGTGCATGAGTGCTGGGAGGAGGCAGCTCCCTGCATGTGGAGAGTGCTGGCCTCTGCATTGCATCCTGGCATTATTGGCATCCCCCCATCCCAACATGATGGTATCAATGAAAGGCCAAGGAACAGGACTTCTGTTCGTCCTCTCAGTCAGGGTCAGGTGCAGCCTGGTGCAATGCCAGGGCAGTGGAGCAAGTCAGCTTCATGCCTTCCACCTTCCCAAAGGCTGGAACCCTCTAGCTGAGAAACTGGCGGTACTGTAGACTTTAAAGCTTACAATTAAGATTGTCACTGATGCAAAGTCCCTGTCCCTTTCATCCTCCCTTGCCATTTCCATCAAGTTTTGGAAGAGGCTACTTCACCTTAGTTTTCCTGCCCGCTGCGATGTGATAATGACACTTTCCTCCTTTTGCAAAGCCTAGGGAGATTAGTGAATGCAAAGTTGCAGTGGATAGGATAAAGGATTGCTCAGCAAAGGATTGCTTCAAAGAAATCTCAGGTGTTTTCCACAGAAAGGCAATTATAAATTGTGGAAAACACCCATGCCCTGAGATTTCTATAAATTATGTATATTTCCTCTACAGTTTTTACCCAAAGATTCAGCAGTATCAGCCTGTAGTTATGATATGAAAATGGCAGTTTTTGATGCATATTGTTATTTCGACTGTTTTATACTGACATATATTTATGTAGATATACTGGCCAATTCCTATAAGATTTAGCTCCTACTCCAATCATTGATAGCTCTGTAAAGGGAAAGACAGTAACAATACTACCAAATATACAGTGAATACCCCTGTAGATATATTTGACAATTCAGGCTGCTTCTACCTATCCTGTGTCCTCTTATCTGAAATTGCCCTCTGTCTTTTGAAAAGTAAAATAGATATATAAGATTGTTATAAAGCAAGTCCTAAGAGATGTTGTTATTCTGTTTTATAAAACCTAAATTGTTTAGGAAAGAAAGCGGACTAAGAGCAAATACATAACTTTGGAATGGAGACAGTTACAAATATTTTGAGAAAAAAAAGAAAGGTTAAGAATTAAACATATTAAATGTGACAACAGTAAGAAAAAACTTTCCACGTAAGAAAAACATTATTATTTTGTATAAAATAGTAACATTGGACTTGGAATTCAATAAAAATCCTCCAAAGGGCTTTTTTTGAAATGAATTCTATAATGTTTTCCAAATATAGAGCTAAAGGAATTTAAGACAATGATTAAGAAAATATTTTTTCTCACCATTAAGACCAGAGGAAATAGAAAAAAATATTGAAATGGGCAAAGCTAATGCTTTTAAAAATTTAATTGTGAGTCCGCTAGTATGAAAAATATTAATAGAGGGAAACAGGGAAATTACTTAAATTTAGATATTAACCTTAAGTGAGTTCTTCAGATTTATGTGTAAATCTTCTGCCTGGTCATTTCCCAAAACCTGCCACATGTTTGCAGAACAGAATTCTGTTCTCCAAATGCTGTCAATATAGGGAGGTATTCAAAAAGGTCACACCCACTGCCAGAGTCTAGGTGCTGCCACAATGGAGCCTCTGAATCCATATATGTGGGTCTCCATCTTCGCAGCAGAGGGCTCAAAAAAGACATTTCTTTCTTTATTTCTAATTCTAACTTAAAAGGAAGTGACTACGCAGGATGTATGCTGTGGGTTTAGGTGGTAGGATCAGTTCTCTAAATTCACACTGTCTATTTGAAGGAACAGGTTACTGCACAGAACTGAGTGATGGCAGCTGTCCACATGCCTGCTTTCAGCCTAGATCAAGTGTAAAAAAGACACAGTCTGAGTTAAGTCAGGCTTGGATTTAAGAACCCTTCAGTTGTCTGACCAGCTGCACACACAAAACACCACACTCAACAGCTGCATACCTTCTTCCTCCACCATATAGAAGAGGATGTTGCTCAAGCTTGCATTGTAATTTTCAGTGACTAAAGACATGCCCAAAACCAGTCATTATGGCTCAGCTAAAGTGTGAAAAAATTTAACGCAGCAGTAACTTGATTGCCCACCTGAACTCCAATTCAAGACAGGATGCATTTAAGGCACTGCGGCAGTCATCAAATACCACCTCCTGAGAAATTCTCTTTTGTACTATTTGCCCAAAAGTGTCTCTCAGTAAATCTCTCCAGTGTTTCAGACACTCTGGATTGAAGGATCTCCTTAGAAAAATTCCCAAAGAATTTTGCTGCATTTCTATACTGAAGAGTTCTTTGAAAGGTGATCTCAGAAACATGACCCATCTACATATGAATATGTTAAAGGCTTGGCTTCAACTTGCTCAGTGAAGTGCACCACAAGTGCAACATGCTCTCACACAGCCTCTCACTCCTGCCTGTACAAGGGCATGCATACTTTGTAGTTTTATATATATATATAAAATTGTCACTGGTTCATTATGTAGCTCCTGAGCTTACTTTACAATTCATGTCACTTAACTGACCATCAGAGCTAGTGAAAGGGATTGAAAACTTCAGGTCTATTTCCTTTGCTCCTTTTAGGTAAAAAAAAACAGGCAGTTGGTTATCCTGGGTTTTACTGGACCCAAAATTCAGACTTTCATTCCCTTCCTAACACTGAACAGTTTCTAGTAGCAGTGAACTTAAAATTCCTGTGTTCCTTCCTAGTGCATTCCTTTTAATTTATACCGTCTCTCAACAATGTTGTGACGAAGACAATATACCCATCCCATTTTATGGAAAATGGGCTCTCATGAAGAAAGATCTTCATGTTTACTTAATTAAGTTCACACAAAAATCACAAGCAGGTCACAAAATACCCAAACACAAATTTCCAGTGATATCAAGCAGGTCTTGTGTGTCTGCCATGGCTTTAAATTGTAAGTAGTGGGAAGGAAAACAAACAACCATTTCTTACCCCTGTGGCTGTACAGGGGGAAACAGAAAAGTGACCTTTACAGCCCAGTCCAACACGTTACTATATTTGAGCAGCAGCTTGTCCTCAGTCCCTCAATAACAAGTCCCTTCTTAATAGAAATGGCATTAATATTGAGCGGCCTGGCTGAAAAATTGAAGGAAGAAAATTTCTGAATTAGCATGCTTGATGGATCCCTAATTCTGCTGATTTAGCACATGGACAACCCAGTGCAGACCCAGAACATTTCATATATCTTCTCTGAATTGGTTTCAAAGGGTGTTGATTGATCATTGAGGAAGCACTGATCAAATCATTGCAGCCCCCTTGTAAATAAATCAGGTAGCTATAAGTTACTTCACTGAAAGCCTGAAGTATTACAAATTTGGAAAAAAAAAACACAAAACACTTTATTTATTTACCATTAGCCAATGGTTAATAAAATACCAACAAAATAATTAACTGTAATGAATCATACACAAGCACTCATATATGTATTACATTGCCTGAGAATAATGGTTCCTATCAAACTGTCAGCCTTTCATAGTAAATAACTATAATAGGAATAGCATGGTAGTGGTCCAGTAGTTGAGCATTCAGTACAGCAAACTGTTTTCTGGTAGAGTATGTGATGCAAATACAGTAGATTTATGGTGTCATAACTCAGATCAGACAGTGGTTAGTGCTTGGTTGGAATTTGAAGGATATATTCACAATCACAGCATTGTTTTTATGCTGGTGTAGCTGTGCTAAAAGTAATGAAGCCAGACAAGCATTATTAGATGGGAGTTCCACAATAATGAGTCAACTTTAATGAGATGTCTTAAGAGGCATTTTTATTAAATTATTTCAGAACCAAAGATACAGATACTACAAAAGGCCCAGTTCGGGTTACAAGGTAGATTTACAGCAGTTATTTCAACAATTATAGTTCTCTTTCTATTAAGTATATTTCAGTTGTATTTACCTCTCAAGGGTATTTGATTTCTTACTCTTGTCCTTTTCTCCACTTCCACACTGCATGTTTTCAATCTGTCAAATTTGTTTCTAACATCTGATAAAGAATAATGTTTCAAATATTAATACCAGAAACTGCCACAGACATAAAACTCAGAATATTCCTCTTGCTGCACTGATTTTCATTATGCAAAAGTAAAACCATTATGATATAATAATAGCTATATTTCTTGTAGAATTTGATGACATTATCATTTAAATCAATGAAACCAACTAGTGCTGTGGCTAAAGCTCATCAAAAACATTTCCCTCTTATCACAAATGGGTGATTTAGATTGCTTACAGGTACACTATCAAAGGTATTAGCAAAAGTGGTTTTAATATGATGTTGTAGAAGAGTAACTAGCCAAGGTTCAGTGGCAAGGTTCACTGTAGTACTGTATAGCACAGTCATTTGAACAATGATTCAAAACCACCAAAGCACAAATCATGCTTAGTTACCATACTAAAAGGTTTTGTATAATACCAGTCACATCCCAAACATCTGCCATTGGTAAATGGTCTGTCTGCTTCAAGAAGTAACCTTGAGAGGTTGTCTTCCAACCTCAAGGGGAAACCACTCCCCATAGCCAGGCTGCTCGGCTGGGACAGCTCAAAGAAGGCCCTTTTAGGCTGTCAGATTTGTGGAATATAGTGCAGTCACAATCATGCAATGGGAAAGGGTTGTATGAGACTCCCTGCACCCACAACTTTCTTTGTTCCTTGATAAGTGAGACTTTGAAAAGCTACCTGCTTCTCATGTGTTAATTGCATGGTGGGTGTTCCAACATCACCCATGTCAATGCTCCCTGGGCCACTCCTTGCCTTTGTGGCTCTTCAGAGAATAGATTGCATCTAGAGGAGTTCTTGGCTGTCTGGGCTATGGCTCAGGCCTTTACCTCCTTCAGAGTCTGAACCAAATTCCAACTAGCTTGGTAAAAAGGTTGATCATATGCATCACATCCCTTCTATAGGTAGCTAAAGCAAAATAAATAGCAAATCTGTGTGAAACTTTGACACTTTCTTTGCTTTAATTATTTTGTATTGAATTCAACAATGAAAATACTCAGCAGAAAGTAAAATAAAATCTAAAGAAAAAGAACTAAAATTTCTCTGATTAATTTCATCTAGTTTAAACCCAGTTTCAAGTAGCAAGATTAATCAAATATGTGACTGTGTGATCTGTGTGATAGTATTGATACTACTTAATTTATCATTGTAATTAAACAAGATTTTTCATTGTCCATTTAGATGCCTGTTTTTTCAGTCCATAGCATCAGGACAGACAAGACTGACTCTTCTATTATCAGCCAAATTAAACTGACTAGGCTTGTTGAAAAGTTCAGTAGCTATTCTAACAACTTGTAGCTTTCTGAATGCACTTGTACAGGACTACTTAGAAAATAAAGGACAACCCTTATAATCAATGGCAATGGCTAAAGCAATGTTGTGCCAGAAATCTTATCCAGCTTACTTTAAAAATCACTAAAACCATGCAAAATTTTGTCTTTTCTATTGAGCTTACCATTCATTGAAATCTTGCCTTCAGTGTCTGAGAAACATTATGTTCTTCATCTCTAAGACAAATGAACAGGTAAAAGATTGTGTTCACTTGATAAATATCAGAGATGTTTGTACTTGAGCAACTTAAGAAAGTCATTAGGGCACCATACCCGACAGATACTAATTCCTTGTACCTTCCAAAGCTGCAGTAAATCTAATAAACTGTGACTGAAAAAATGGAGAAAGTAATAAAAGCATGCAATGAAATCAAAAATTGTAAGAAACTTCCTGCCATGCCCTTTTGTTATATTTAATATATGCAGTAGCACAGTAGAGGTGTTTGCTGTTCACCCAGTGTTACATGAGTCATTGGAAGGACCTTGCCATTGCCCCTCCTCCCCATTTTTCCTGGCAGTCAATTTATCAGAGGAAGATTTCCTAAGTGGTGTTCAGTGTTTTAACTGGTTTATGACTGACTACATAATGTTTTTCTCATCATTATTTAAATCCTATCCAGTACATATCACATGGGAACCTGCAGAAAATGCAGGCAATGTTATAATGCATTTTGTGTCTCTTTCTACTAGATTTTCCTGTCTGTAATTGCACTTTGGTAAAACAAATAAGCAAACTAATTTTATTGCATTCAGATCTATTCCTCTGAATCTGCTCTAGATCATTTAGTTCTCAGTTTAAAAATCCTCAAAACTTAAAATCATGAAACTTTTAAAACCTTGTTATAAATAATATTGATAATAATATACTTAATTTACAGACATTAGAATCCTATGGATTTGATGAAAAAGAGCTTAAAAACAATGGGTTTCTCTTATATTTATCTCATTTTTAAGGAAAGTATGTAGGATCAGGAATTTTGTGTCCTGTTCTCAGCTTTGACACTGACCCCATGTGGTAGGCAATGTGTCTCAGAAGATTGAATGTGCAGGTAGAATTATCACCTCTTTCTGAGGTCAGACCAACAGATGCCCTTCTTTGACATGTAAGAAAGGAGCATTCCCAACTATTTAAACTTACAAAAATTAAATTATTTCCAATAAAGAAAAATATCTGTTGAACAGGCTATATATTCTTCAATGAATCTCTTACTTTTTTCATTGCACCGTGCCATCTGTCTTGACCTGCCTGAAGTCTCAGTCATCATTTAATAAAATAGTCATGGTGCTTGATAATTTTGAGACAGCAAATATTTAATTTTCATGGCTCAGGCTCCATCAAAAACATCTGTTTTGCCTCCAACTTAAAAACAAAACAAAATCACACACCACTCAGTGAATTTAATCAGAGGTAAACAATGCTGTCAGATCAGGCCAAAAATTCTCTTAGACATGTAAACAAAATATTTGCCTAAATAAGATGAACTCTTCTCTGATATAATGTAGTTGACCTTAATATTCAGTATTAGTAGCTTCATTATTTTTATTTAGTCTAAGTAGATCCAAATTAGCTCCACAGATTTTGCTGGCCCAAAATTTATGAGCATAGAGTCAACCTCTGAGTGAAGTGCAGAAACAAGGACAGCCAAACATCCATCTCTTAGAAGCAAACCTGGATTCCTTTACAGGTGAGGACGATGATGACTTCTAAAAAATATCACAGGCTTTTTGCTGTACCTTATGGCTGAAAAGGAAAGATCAGAAATTAATTGAAGTAACTCAACACTTTAAATAAGAAGATTGATTTTAGTTTCCACCCATGAATATTTTTGCCAGTGTAATTTTAACTAATTCTGGTGTAGCAGCCCTTCTTTCACTTCCCTGCGCTTTGGCTGATTCTGGTAAAATCTGGGTGACTTGCTGAAGGTGCTGCACTGGGTTTTGCTCACCCATCACTTACAACCAACCATCCCCATCTGTGCACAGGGGAAATAAGCATCAGAGCAGTAACCTAGTATAGACACCAAATCAGCAGTATGAGGTCTGTTGGGAAAGTGATTGATGAGAAGGGGGACACTGATGTTTTCTAGGCATTCACTGGGACACAGAAATGCTCTGGAAAAGCTCAAGACAGCCATTGGGTCTGTGCTATGGATTTGAGTCTATCAGCTTAATCATCAAATTCTAAGATTTAACTGAAATTGAGCAATTGTCATGCATGACACATTTTCCCTGGTGTTTCAGTCTTTGAAAATAAATAGTTTTAATTCCCCTAAAAAGCACTCATTTCACAGGCTTTATCAGTAACCTTGAGCATCAAAAATGCTGAATGGAAAACTCTCAAAGGAAACATTTTTCTGTTGAAATCCTTCACTCAAGTAAAGAGGTGCAGACATTGAAAAGCCAAAAGATTGTTATTTTTCCATACTAAAAGGCAAAATTGTAAATTCTTTTTTCATTACAAATTGCAGAGCCACTACAGCTAGTGCCTCAATTTCTCCAAAAGGTCTCCATTTTTTTAGTAAATATAAATGTGTACTAAGAAGATTTTCTGCATGATTAATATCAAAACATGAAAGGCAGATTGAATTTATCCATACATAAGCATTTACACACCTCAGAAAAGGGAAGTTATTTAGAAGGTGATAGAAGTGTAATTGCCATTTCAACAAAAAAAAAAGCAATCAGTGAGAATAAGACAAGCTCAGTCTGCCAAAATAAAGATTTGGAAGTTAATCAAATACCAACTTATCCAGCTTGTCACGCTGCTATGTGTGTCTGAAGTTTCCAAATTGTTGTTGCTATTGATATCTAAAATTACACTACAGTTATGTAGTCTTTCAAAAGTAAAGTGTTTTCCAGACCAAATAAATAGAGAATGAAAAGGCTAAATTCTTCTCTGCTTCCTCTTTGCAGGGTTATAATAATCCTTTCCCAGCTATTATGAGATTCTGCACCATTTGCAGACCACAATTTGAACCCAAGTCCAACATTATGCTTTCTAACTTTTTTTTTAATTCATGTCTCTTGAAATCCTCAGAAAACCAACATTTTATGCATTACTGTGCACTGTGCATTCAAATAGGCATTAGGCAGGAAAATAAAAATTAAAAAATTGTTTTAAATAGGACCATCTTTTATTGCCATTTCCACCTGCATCACACTGCCACAGCAAGACCTTCACCCATGACAGTTTTAAGCATATAAGTCTACATCCTGTATATTCAATTGACTGTCTTAATTCATTATTCTGCCACCATTTAAATATTAATTTTGCATTGTTTGTCTCATTCCACTCCTACTTCCTATGGTTTACTCTGGGCTTTCCCAGTATCTCTGTCTCATGTTATATGCTTCCAACATCTTCCTCCAGCACTCCCTCCTTCCCATTTCTTTTCTATTTTTTTTATGCCTTGGTTGCTCAGTTGAGTAAAACTTCTGCCTCCAAGTACCTGAAAAATCTCCAATTGATTAGCCAGAGCACTCCTCATCTCAACACATTGAGATTTATTCCTGTCATTGCCTACAATTATTTTGCCTGGAATGAATGGTCTTTGTTTTTTGATACTTATCTAAACTCTAATTTGGAAATAGTGAGAAAGTTTATTAGGGGCTTTCTGAATAATTACTTTAAGGCAATTCTTCTTGTAAGCTCCTACTTTAATTTATTTTAAAAACACATTTCTAAAATGTAGACATATTAAACTGCCTCAGGGTACAAGTTTTAGTAGTTCCTTTATGCATTAAACTGTGTGTTCAAAACAGTACCCTTGACATTAGTAGGACAGGAACTTTTGCCATGACCATTAATACTAATTGGACCACCTAATCTCACACTAGAGAATTCCTACTCCTCACATTAAGCAGAGATTAATTCAGTAGGAATTTTAGTCTACAGCTTTTTTTACACCACCCTGTAACTTAAAAGCATGTTCTCTGTAGCATTCAGATGATAAAGTAGAGTACTTAGCATGCACCATGATAGGACTCAGGAGCAGGCATTGTCCCAAGAAACAGAAACACCCAGGGATCTCTAATGAGAGCCACAGCCCTGGGAATTTGCTATGAATAGCCACTCATACGCAGGGATAAACAAAGGCGTAACATTATTTTCTCTAGTTTATTTGGCACTAGATCCCGATAAGGTGTTGAGTGTCCCTCAAGGCACATAGGTATGGGCTGAGGGAACTCTGTGGACAGCATAAGGGAGTGATTCATTACTGTATTTGGATTGGCTTTATCAGCCAAGAGAGAGCAGGAATGGGAGTTTGGTGGGAACAGTTTCACCATGGTGTAGCAATGTGGTAAAGATTCTGGTAATGATCTGGTAAAATTCTGGTAAAGACTTCAGGGCAGTGAGGTCTGCTAAAGCACCACCTCCCCACCATCCAACCTCTTCCACATCTGCTTGGAGATCCTGGCCCATGCCACACTCTGCAGAAGACTCCATGCTTCCAGCTTCAGATCCCTCCCACTGTCACCAGAAACTGTGCTACTAGTCCCTAAGTCTTTTCCTATTGCTATAAAGGACGTTGCACAGGAAGATTTTGCTGCAAAAGCAGTCTAGCAGGAGAAAAACACACAGCCTAAAAAAAGTGGGAAGATCCACTTCTTTCCTTCATGGCCCCACTCAAGCTCTCTAATGACCATGCTGACTCTATTCCCAAAGTCGTTCCTTCAGTCTCACACCTGACCATCATCTCAGCTGCAGTGTGTCCTCACTAGCACTCTCCAAATATTGGATCCTGTCTCCACCACTACAATCAAAAGCATTTGTCACAATTCTGCCTGGACTCTGAGAAAGAAAAGATATGATGGTCTAGGGGAGAAATCAGTATCTGATAGGGCTATCTTATTATTCCTGCTGATTTTTATTGGACAAACAAGTGAAACAGAGCATTTTAATACAGAGAAGATAGAAGTTTGTTTTCACTGATGACTAAAACAATCATTTTCACAAGTACTCACATAAATACTAGCACTTCAAAGCAATTAAGCTGTTCACTGAACAGAAAAACAATTCTGTAATGTTTTTAGCAATTAAAGTATGATTGGCAGAGTCAAAAACATAATGATTAGGTTTCATCAAGTGAAGAAGGGTTTAAAGAAGGTGCAAGTCATTCTTTTATTTATCTTTTATTAATATTTATCAAACTGTACAATCACTCTATTTATTAAATGCAGAGAATATTCTATCACTAGTTCATTACAAAAAATTTTGCATCACTGCCATCATTTTGTTTTTCATGTTTTGCAAGGGTTCCAACTGAAAGCAGCAAAAGTGTGATACACATTCATGTTCCCCTGCTCACACATACTGAACTGAGCATTTACATTTCATATGGGGGCATTAAACTAAACCACTTCTATGACTGTTACTGAGTTAGAGATTTTATGCTTTAAATCAAGGGACAAAGTGCAAGGTGTACCTCAAATGAACACAGCTGTGAAGTCAATGTGATAGCTAATACAAATTCAGTGTTCCTTGGTAAACTCTGCTTGTTCTTCATGGCTTCCCACTGATGATGAAGAATGCTGTGTAAAAGCCAACAAATGTGCATGTCCCCATGGTACCTTACAAATATAAATTACAGTGTTTTTTACTCATTCTGAATGCCTGCTTAAGAGAAAAGGAGGATATTGCCTTGAGTTAGACATAGCTAATAAACAGAATGGCAAATTGCTTTACTACTTTGTGTACTGCATTATGATTTTCCTCATTTTACATAAATATCTAGATCAATAATGGCTAACTAAGTTTTGGCTGTTTTTTGTGTTTGTTCTGCCTTTTCTTTTAAAGCCTGCTCTACAGGCAGATTCCATTTTTCATCTCTTTGGCTGTCCAGAAAGTGCATTTCATAATGAAAATAAATTGTTAAAGATGAAACAGAGTATGCTATCCTCGAGGACAAAAGAGCAGCATCTGTAGACTTGGATTCAGAACTCTCAGTTGCACAGATAACAGTATTAGGAATGAACATCAGATGTAATGAAAGCAGTTGTGCTACAATTGCAGTTTGAGGTAGCACAAGAATGAGGGCCAGCATTGGGAGTGAAAGGAGAGTGTACCTGCTGCATTTTAATGGAGCTTGCCGTTGTTTTGCAGAAAGTGATGTATGGCAGTCACATAACCTTCTGTCAAAGCATAGTCAGACACCAGCAGAAACCTAGAAAGTTGTCAAGCATCAAGTCTCCTACTCAAGAGGAGCCTGCAAGAGATACATGTGCAATTTTACCAAGCAGTGGTCAGCAGTAGCTTCAGATGCCTCCATTATAGTTATTAAAATGAGAATTCCCGTCCTGAGAATGGGTTTGTCTGGCAAGGAAAAAGAGACAGGAGAGTAAGAGGAAGGACACTTGAGGCTTTGGGTTGCAAGTTCACATGTATACGTCAACCATCACCTATCCATCCTCTTTGTAGCTGCGTTTTCTGAGAGTTTCTAAGATTGATTTGATCATAAAAGCCATCCAGAGCAAAGGACTCTTTAAAAACAGATGCATTTTTTCAGATGAATGTCTTTCATCTGTCTGTATTTTGGATGCTCTTATTTCTTATTGTGGGGTAAGCCACACGGTGAAGTCTGTAACAACTATATTCTGTGGGACTTTTCTTTAAGCATTTTCTTAACAAGGTAAGATGTTAATCATGTACATCTTTTGTGTCATTTAGTCATAGCACATTCCTAATGCTCCCTCCCAAAAACATATGCTGAATTTACCCTCTCATACAGTAAGATTTATTCCTGTACATTTACCCAGAATGCTCTTCCCATAAACCCTGTGAGAAGGAAACAATTTAATTTTGACTTTCCCATGTTATATACAATGTGTATAGTTAAAATTAAGTTAATCTAGTAGAATTTGAATTTGGCAAAAATGCCAGAAGGATTATACTAGAACTATAACAACAGTAGCAATAGCATTTATGGAAAACTGAAATACAGTGTTATGCCTAAGAAGAGTGTTTCCAATACCTCATGCTCAAAAAGCAATCCAGATAGGGAAAAACGCAGCAGAAATAATTTCAGATGGAAAATGAACCAATAAATATTCCATAAACTCTCTCCATCTTTCTTTCAGAGATTATGATAGCAATTAGGACAGTATATAGAATTTCTTTGATATTGTCTACGGATGCCAAGTCTACATGCTCAGTTGAGTTATTCAATTCTTAAAATGCATTATGTTCAAATCACACTTTCTAAAGTGGTTTTCTGTTAGAACTACATCAAATGAAAGCCTTATTACTGGCTTAAATGTAATTCAGTTCATCCTTGTTGTGTCAGGAGATGTTTTTATATATAAGGGAAAGAAATGAAAAAAAATTTAAAAAGCCCACTAGTCATCATGAGGGTTTTTTAATATCATCAGCACTGCCAAAAAGGTAGATGATAAATGGCACACTATTCAGAAGAAAGAAATGGGATGAAATTAGCATTGAATTACTCTGTATTAATCATAGCCCTGGACTCCTGTCATTACAGGGAAAATAAAAGTTCGGCTCTTTCAGATTTTAATGTTTCCTCTCAGACTTTACCATTATTTCTAGTGAGAGAGAAATAGTAAAACCATATACTGAAGGAAGAGCACAGGAATATTTTGCAGTGGTGGAGTTGCTAAATTTTTATCACTGTTTCCAACCAACAGCAAAGCAGCATTGGTGACTTGGGTCCAGATGGTTAGCAACATTAATGTTTCACAATAGCAACCTAATGAAGCTCTTTAGTGCTGTGACAGGTAAAGGCCTGAAAGGTTTATGGCAAGGTAAAAAAGCTTTGATAAATAACTTGAAAATCTGCCTCATTGTTTTCAAAATTGTTGCTTCTTATAATGGCATAATGGAATAGCAAAGCATAGTTGAAAAAAAGACTAGAAAAGAGTAACTCTCTTTGGAGCTAATAGGATGTAGAGTGAGATTTTATTTTTTTTTTTACTCCTTCTAAGATGAATAGCTAGTTAAAAACCATTAAGCCCCTCTTACACTTAAGGGAAGAATTTAAAGGTCTTTATTATAGCTAGTCTCTCTAGGGATCAGACCTAAAACATGAGAGATGCTCTGTGCAAATAGAGAATAATAGTTTCTGGATGATTTAACTTAAAGAAGAAAATTCTGAGATCTCTCACACGAACTTGTCTCCCTAATCCTGGTTACCTGTGAAGACCACAAGCACAGATCTGGTGCTCTCTTTGCAGTGAAGGGGAAATCTGATGCCTGACTTCTTCAAAGGTCAGGAGCCCAGTCCTGCTGTGACTTGGATGTTTCTGGAAAACCAGGTTTCCAGTAAATGTAAATTTTAACATTTTAACATTTTAATTTTAATTGGCTGAAAAGAACATCTGGGAGCTTTTCAGCCTTTGATCAGAAGTGCACCAGGTTTCATCAGCTGTTTCCTTTTTCAGTTATAAAACAAGATAGACTCCACCCCCCCCACAAAAAAAAAAAAAAAAAAGTGCAGAAAAGATTGGCTGAAAATATTTTTCCTGTCAACATTTTTTTTAAACTTGGGTTGAAAATTTCGCTTCAAAAAAAAGAAACCATCTACTTCTGCTAACATTCTCTAGTGTCAGCTTTCCAAACAGATGCAATTAGGAAAGTGTTGTCAGTTTCCCTGTGGGTAGGTGGAGCTGGTGTGCATTATTGGTGTGCATTATGCTTCCCTGCAGCATCACTCAATGCCTACTTGGAGCTGCTAGCACTAATGGGTCACATAGCAGGACTCAGATATTTAGATGCAACCTGACTCCAGCCTCTTCTGGAAGAACAGACCTTAAAAGTGTTGGCTACACTGGACTTTTGCATTTTCACGATGTGGCTGATAAAGCAACAAAAGATCCCAAAGGATATTTAGTTATATCCTATGGCAGGTACACAAAAACAATAGCAAAATAGGCAAAGTAAAAGGGAAACTACTGAGGAAAAATCCATCAATCTGGTAACCGTAGGCATTGCTGAAAGCACACAGCCAATGGAAATGGAGTAAGCTATATAAATAGCATGATGGGACTGAAGCAAAGAATTCTACATGCAATTTATTTAGATTGAATGCTATTATGCAAATAAAGCACTTCATTGCAAAGCCGCCAAGATACATTATTCTATTTCCTGCTGCTAAAATAGAAATTATTCAGGAGTTGTTTGCATAGCATTATTGAGGGGAGCTATACTTCAGCTTCAATAGCTCTAGTTTGATTTGCTGTTATTATTTTGGGCCATACAGTCAACTCAAGACTGTTGCACAGTCCTGACTGCCCACTGCTGCAGGAGCACTATTCTTCTTTTAACCTTTGATGGTTTAAGGTGGGAAAGCATTATAGACATTGATATTTGCTTGATTTGTGAAAAAAAAGTCATAGTCCTCTTGGCTCTTTTCCCAGCTGTCTTGGTTTCTTTTTGAGGTTCTCTTGGAAGAAATTCTATGCTTTCGTACTAAAGCCAACATTTCGTTCTCAGTTTCTACAGATCAAGTGATGAAATGTTATGTGTGAACCCCCTGAAGGCTGAGAAGAGAAACTCTGACTTCCCCACAGAAAATTGTGAACTGCAGTTTCTTACTGGCTGACAACACCTTTGACTCAATTTGTATGAAACTCAATTTACTTATTA
Source organism: Zonotrichia albicollis (assembly GCF_047830755.1). Taxonomy (NCBI): domain Eukaryota; kingdom Metazoa; phylum Chordata; class Aves; order Passeriformes; family Passerellidae; genus Zonotrichia; species Zonotrichia albicollis. The sequence goes on from NC_133819.1 coordinate 127,633,976, forward strand.
AAATGGACATTATTGTTCAAATATTAGAAACTCCATTTCTTATATGTTCTAAGCTGTACAATTGTCAGATTTTTATGGTTTAGATTGTAAATGTGGTTTTCTCTGGCTAATTATTGGTATTATTTTTTTAATTTTGATGTCTTAAAGGCCAATGTACTGTATCATAATAATATGAAGGACGTATTTAACAGGTGTGGAAAACACTGTATACAAATGTATATTTCTAAAAGCTATTTTTATGATTAGCACGTTTACTGTTTTACCATATTTAGAGTCAGGTGATATTGCACTTCTTTGTTTACTGCTTAGTTCAAACAAGACCATTTTGATCAGTGCCACAATTAAATACATTGTATGGTATTTCCCATTATTTTATTCAATTTATTTGTCATTGGAAATAATTACATTTGGTAATAGAATAGCTTCTAAAAAGTGAAAATGTCAAAATAAGAGAGCAATTCTTGATAAACTGTAAATTGCATCCTCCTGTAAATCCTCTTCTTCAGATAAGCCCTCTCTGTGATACCATTCATCAGATAGTTGTTACAGCTGTTCTTACAAATCTTTAAAGGCAGTTTGTTGCTACCATATGGAAAGTCAGTCAGCCTCCTGTCTAGCCAGAAAAATTACTTATAGCCTGCCAATATCTGACAGCCTGAGTTAGTCTACTTATTACTTTTTGGGTTCTTTTCTGGCAATAGTCTTTCCAACCACAAAATCCTAAGGCCCTCCTAAAAGCCTGAAGTTGGAATAATTAATTATTACAGATGTGGGGAGAATCCCAGTATAGAATTTTATAATAAATCATATTTCCCTTCAAAACAGAATGGATGCATTATTTCTCTTGTGTTACTGAGACATTAAAGGTAAAAAAAGCATATGGGCACAAGGACTTCATCCCCTAGAAAAGTACCAACTTGTTCACCATCCCAAAGTCAGACCTCTTTAACATTGCAGATGACATGAAACAAGGAATATGTATTTATTCATCCACATCTTTATGTGAATGGTACTCATACAGAAAGAGACGTCTTTAAAGTGATTGCAGGGTAAATAAATTATTTATTAGCTACAGTCTCCCAAGAGGGAGAGACATTAATTTAGGAAGTATCTTACACAGTCAAATGGAGCACAGACCCAGTCTGCAGTGTTAAGCCCTGATCACTGAGCTCCATGACTGGGGTACTTGCTATTTCAGATCATCCAGCACTACAAAAATGAACTCTTGCCTTGCCCTTTCAAACATTCTCTGTAGGCTGAAAACAAGAGAAAACAAAAGGTACCAGAGAGACTTTTAAAAAGATCTAACTTTAAAGTTCTGTTTTAAAAAGCAGTTTCTGAGATGACAGGTTCACCTCAAGTAGTGTGGATGTAAGCTGGTGGGAGCTCAAGGTCTCTGGTCAAGTTTCTGGCATGGGGATCATCAACAAAGAAGGACTGATATTTTTCAAAAATTTGGAAGCAAAGCATACATTTTAATTGCCTATTACTGAGTGAGAATTTTTTTCACTAGGTAGCTATGTGACATTGCACTCTCAATTAAGGTTTGTGTACCTTAAATTTAGCTTTTGTCTATTGTATGTGGAGTTATATGGTTTACATAAGTGCTGAGTGTTACCCAGCTCCTTAAAAAGGAAAGACTAGTATAAGTAGTTACACCTGAGCATAAAGAACTGCAGCTTCAGAGTTTATCAGGGCTGAATCTCCAAGAAAAGTGCAGGAAAAAATAGTGCTCCTTGTAAGTGAAATGTTAGGTCAAATCAGAGGGTGAAATACTTCTCAATTTTCTATCTCTTAATATGGGTTATGAACATTTTTAACTGCAAAAATGCAAACAGAATTGCAATTTTGGGATTTCTGCCTTCAGCTGATAGTTAAAAAATAAGGAACTCCGAACTTCAGCAGCTCAAGAGGCATTTAAATCACATAAACTGTTGGCTGACTTAAAAGACGCAGAAAATCATTCAAGGAGATCAGTTCTGATATTGGTGTTAATAAACTAGATATGAGAAACATCTAGGTATATTGTCTCTTCACCACCTCCATTCCAAATGAGCACAGAAAGCACTCTGAGATTTTCACACATTCTTTATAGTCATTACTCTTACAGTATAAACTCACAGAAATGATTGCACAATCATAATGTTGACACTGTTTCACACCACAGCTTAGGTCCTGAATATATTTTGAACATGAAAGTCATCTCTGATGACACCCTGAGGCACTATTTCATTTGCAAGCCAGAAGATTGTTACCCCATGCAGCCTATTACTAGCAAGGTTTCTCAATGGCATGTTTGCTTAAAATCACTCAAGAGGATGCTGGTGGCTTCAACAGAGCTTACTTGTTCTCTGCTGTCCATGTTTGCAGTATGCTCGGTGTTGTTTGCCATCACCTGTTACTTGTTTGACATAAGTTTTGTCAATTGTGGGATTTTTCAACATCGCTCGTCCCTTGCAATACAGAGGAATAAGAAACATAAAAGATCTTGTCAATCAGTTTGGACCGTCAACAGTCATAAAATCCTTTACAGACAGTCCTGAATCAAACCACTTCATTTTCTACACAGATATATATGCTCTGTGTATTTCAGATGTTTGTTTCAAACATGGGCAGCTGCATGAATGGAAAATGTTTACTAAAAAGCTTTAAAGTTTGGATCAAGAAAAAATATTTTTACTTTTGTAAACCCTTGTACTACATATTGTTGCAGTTCCTATTAGTTTTCTCTGTAGGTCTATTTTTAGTTCTGAAAAATCACTGTACTTAAAATATGTAGATAACTATAATCTTGTTAGCAGTCCTATTTTTAATTGGTGCCACGGCAATTTAGATTTGAAACATTGTTTGCCCATTAGAGCAGATTGATGGTTCATTACAGTTTTCTTTAAAATGTTGTAACATAATTTTTACATGTCTGTAAATAAATATTTTCTCTGATTTATGCACTAATTCAGTTTTGCAATTTTTTCTCTTAAAATGTGACTCTACAACACTTTCCAGGAAAAATGTATTTCTCTCATGGAAAATTGCATTAAATGGTAGTACAACCATCCTTCACAAACTTTCAAAGCAGATCAAACAGAAGGAGGCATTCATAATATTAAGTACTAAACTTTTGTAAAATGTATAAAAATGTTAAACTGCTATCATTTTAATAGTTTGATAAATTTAAGATCCATACTGTATTGAAAAATGACTGACAAGAAATGTGACGGACTTCCTGAAAAGAGGGACTTCTTCAGTGGAGTGAGAAAGAGGGAGGCACAGTGGAGATACTTCATTGAATTTAAGAAATGCTTTTTCTTAATCTTGGAAGCTTCTGTGTTTCACATATCACAAAAGCAGTGTGAACATAATTTATGAAAACCATGCAAAAAATAGTTATCATATTCTGCTCAGTGTCTAAATTCATTTTGCATTCATAGTTCCCTATTCCGTTCACAAGGGGTTGCTTGCAGGCGAGCTAAAGAAAATTGGTCCACAAAGTCTATGAGAATGATTTTAAATTATATTGGTATTGTTGGGAAGCAAGACTGTTTTGAAATACAAGGTAAAACCAGGACAACTTGACAAGTTAGTAGCTCTGAGCATTTCTCAGCCATGAAATGTTCTGGCCACGAGAATGAAAGAGAAAGAGAAAATAAAGGCATTTGTGTACAGCAGTTAGAGCCCTGTGTTTATAATCCATGCCCTTACAGGAATCAGCTCTGGAAAACTGGTAAGAAAGTCCTCTGAGAGACTGCTTAGAAAAAATACTGAGTGCTACAGGGAATACATAGTTGCTGAGTTTTGGGTGGTGGAATAATAACCCATTTGAAACAAAAATTGCTTGAAGTTTTGTGGCTGCTATAAGTATTTTTTCCTGATTAACCCCTCAAAGAAAGATTTTTGTTTTACATTTGTGCAAACAGAATTAATCTGCAAGTATCACACTTTATTTTAACAAAAACTAGTTTGCAGAGCATCCATCCCATATAAATCCCACTAACCAAACAAAAATGTTTGTAAAGGTTACATTTAAATCTTTCTGATACTGTCCTGGCTACATGACTTAGCAGCCTAAGGTAATGGAGAAAAAAATTTGCATAACCACTCTACTGGTGTATTACTATATGTCAATATATCTATGGTATGTAGCTATGCATATGTGGAAAACATATCCTTTCATTGCTCTGTGCTTTAGATAATTACTAGAACTACAGACAACTAAAGTTGTGTAAAAAAAGAAACTTATCCCTGTGGATAGCCATTAAATGAGTACCTTCAGTGTCTATTCCAACTGGACTCTTAAACAAAAACTGTGGTCAGTGTTCATTCTATGAGTAGTTACAGAAGTATTTAGCAAATTATTTAAAGAAAGAAGAAATTATATTGCTGCTGATGATGTTGGTGCTGCAGCAGGACCACAGTGGAACATGGTGGAGGAACAGAGGATTTACAGCATGGCAGGACTGCAGCTTAAATCTGGCGCTGAGATCTGAAGGAGCATTAAAAGGATTTTACCTCAGAATGATTGAGGGGTTGTTTTGCGCTTGCACTCATTTTATATTTGAAGAAATCTCCCCTATACACTTATTTATTTTCACATCTGACAGCATGCCATGATTTGATGATTCTTTCAAGGGGTAAGCCTCAAAATTTGCATGTGATTTAGGTCAAATTTAGTGAGAATTCAACACTTAGCAATAAGTAGTCAATCACACTAAACATTTACCCCTTCTTCAGAATTTTGGCCTTGGTGTTTAATCCACAAGGCAAGGGAGGGATTTCATAAATTTCTGTTTACCTGAGTAGTCACATTAATTGTAAATCTATGCTTCCATTGATAGAAAAGCTACAGATCATAGAAACATGGAATCATTTTGGTTGGAAGGGACTTTAATGATCACCCAGTTCCAAGCCCCCTGCCCTGGGCAGACTTTTCATAAGACCATCCAAGCTGACCTTGAACACTTTCAAGGATGAGACATCCACAAATTCTCTGTGAAGCCTGTCCCACTGTCTCACCACCCTCACATTAAAGAACTTCTTCCTAATATCTAGATTTTTTTTTTCTTTCCTTTTTTTTTTCAACCTGACAGAGTTTTGGATTCTGGTCTCCATCAGTACTCTACATTAAAAAGAGGAAACATTTTTATGTAATGTGTGATCTCAAGCAAATCAACATCGAAATATTTCTTAGTTCTATACAAGACAGCTTTCAGTGATCCATGTCAGGAGTTTCACCATGTTTGTGATGACATGCTGCATTACCTGTAATCAAAGTACCAGTGTATGAAATTGTGTTTTGCAAATCTATTCATTGAGCACTATTATTTAATAGTGCTTCAGAGAGAAAGTTTATCAGGTCCTGTCTCAGAAACATAAATAGGGTTAGCAAGATATAAAAAAATCAATTGTACTGATTTCAAGGATGAGTGACCTTTGAAATTTGGATTCTTCTGCAATTACACGAGGATCATTTGTAAGTAAATTGTAAATTCTGAGTTATTTTTTTTGGTAAACTAACAAGGTGGGGAAACAGTAATCCAGGAGTGCTACCAGTTTTTATGGGTCTCATTTTGGTCAATTTGTTCTACACTGAACTTGGATGATTCAAGTGATGTCACAAGATAACATGATGGAAGCAGACAATAACAGCAACAAGAAAAATAACTAAAATCAGTATCCATGGAATTGTATATGGGCATCCATGTAGACAAATTACATCGGTGAATTTGCCATCAGATGTAAACTTGAGGTTCAAGAGAAGCTCAGTGAAATTCCATTCAGTGCAGAGCTACAAAGAGAACACCTGCTGCTCCTGCTTACTCAAGGGAGTGAATAATCCAAGCAGATGTCAGATTTCCAGCAGCAGATTTCCAGCTCAGATAGCACTTTTCAAAGATGTCTTTACAGGGGACAAGTTTAAACTCTTCCCAACATCTTAACCCTCCCTTATGTGGTCTCATATGTTAAACTATGAGATTTTTCAGAGAGGACAAAAGCAGTTAAATGGTCTCCTGTAGTAAACCCCTCAGGTTTAGCCAGGGCCCCTTGGAGAATAGAATGCTGACACAGCGGCAAAGAAGTTTCCTGTCTCCAGGGACATCCGCCTTGTACCTTATCCCTATAGCCATGTAAGGCAATATTGTGTTAAACCCTACCATTAGTCACTTATGGTCACTCTAACACCTTTGCCATTGGTCAGGATTGGATCCAGGCCAAGGGTATAAAAGTAGCATACTGTACCCCTACTAACTCGGAAGAAGAAGAGCTGAGACACTTCACGGACCCTACAATAAAGCCATACTCGTGGAACAGCCAGCGTCTTCTGCTTCTCCTCTCTCTACCGTCTGCTGGAGCCTTAGGCCAAGGGAAAAGCTACCTAGCAAGCAAAGCTGAAATCACAAGAGCTGCCTAATCACTAAGAGCTGAATATCTCCCTGCTTGCTAGGGGCTGACCCACGGCCTTGGTCTGAGAGCGAGCTGGCTTCTAGCACCCAGTCCCCTTGGGGACTGAGCTCTGGAGCTGTAACAGCTTGCATAGGATACGACCAAGCAAGGCTCATTTAGTCTCCTCCCAGGAATGAAGATCATGACAAAATGTGTATGTGAGCACCTACACACACACAACCCATGGGCCTGAAAATGGAGCACGTCCCATCTCCATGTTCAGGGCTAGTGCCTTGAGGGCTGAAGTTGCAAGAGATTGAGCTTGGAGGACTAAAACTCTCAGAGAGTTTGTGAGCTCCTCTTTAAATATGGTTGTAGAGACTGTATTTCATCATCAAACCTCAAGTAGTCACAGAAAAAGAAGTTTGAATTATTTCTTAGCTACAGAGAAGGGATGTAGGACATGGAGAGGTCATTTAGCTCTCACAGACTTCTCCTATTCTCTATTGGTAACAGCAAGAAGCTCAGAGGACCCTGGCCTAGAAAAACTACATAAAGACCCTGGCCTAGTAAAATCATTACACATTAAAAGACACTGATGTTACAGTTCATCATATCTTTGTGTTTCCTTATGGGCAAAATTCTTAAACTAAATATTTCACATCAAGCTGGGTATAAATTTTCACTGCTGTGAATAATCAGCAGAGTAATGGAGTTTAAATCTCAAATCACATTTTCCTTTCCAGCAAATTCCCCAGTAGGGGTGGCTCTAAGTTGACCGTGTTAACCAGGTTTTGGAGCAAATATTGTGCAAAAGCAAAATTATTCAATCTCTTCAAGCTAAGATGGTGCCTTCAGCAATGATAATCAGATTTTAGTGGTCTCCATAGCAATGAGGGTGAAAATTTAGAAAAGCATTCAGCAGCAAATACAGAAATTCATAAAATTAAGAATGCACCCCCATTGAGGACTGGTTTGCAGGGATGCTGAGAAAGTTATGCTCACATTTGGGATTTAAAAGTATAGGCTTTACTTACCATGAATCACTACAATTGAGCAAAGATCATGCTGCTGTAGCATGTTGCCTCTCAGAAAAAACATATTTCTACTTCCATATTTTTGCAGATATCTTTGGTTTAAAAAAATAGAAAAATTACTGAACTGTTCATTTTAGTACATTTTCTCTTTTAATTTAGGCAACACTGTATGCTTTAATACATAAAAATCTCCAAAGCACCTGGCTAAAAGATTAAGCACATTTACCCAGAATAACATTTACACAGAGAGTATGAGGGAGATACACAAGCTAGTAAAGATCTGAATCTAAAACTGAAGCCTATAAAATCACAGAATCAACAAGGTTGGAAATATCACCTGTCCAGTGTCAGCACAGTACCATCATAATCACATGTGTATCCCCAAGTACCACATCCAGAGGCCTCTTGAACACTTTCAGAGATAAGGCCCCACCACCTCCCTGGGCAACTTATTGCAATGCCTGACCACTCTTCCAGTGATTTTTTTTCTTCCTAATATCTAATCTGAACCTCCCCTGGTGCACTTTAAGTCCTTTCCTCTTTTGATACAGCAGAACAGACCAACATCTCCCTCACTACAATCTCCTTTCATGTGGTTGTAGAGAGCAATGAGGTGCCACCCTGTCTCCTCTTCTTCATACTAAACAACCCCAGTCACCTCAGTTACTCCTTACAGGACACTTCACCAACTCCATCGTCCTTCTCTGGGCATGCTCCAGCACCTCAGTGCCTTTTTGGAAGTGAGGGGCCCAGAACAGGACATAGCACTTGAGATGTGGTCTCACCAGTGCCAAGGGCAGCAGGACAATCACTTCCCTAGTCCTGCTGGCCACGATTTTTGACACAGGCCAGGATGCCATTGGCCTTCTTGGCCACCTGGGTACATGCTGGCTTGTGTTCAGCTGCTTTGACCAGCACTCCCATCTCCCTTTCTGCTGAGCAGCTTTCCAGCTACTCTTCCCCCTCCCTGTATCAGTGCAGGGAGTTTTTGTAGGCCAAGAACAGGAGCTGGCACTTTGCCTTATCAGATGTCATGCAGTTGTCCTCAGAACATTGATCCAGTCTGTAAAAATCTCTCTGTAGAGCCCTCCTGCCCTCCAGCAGATAGACACTCCTACCGAACTTATTGTCAGCTTACATGAGCGCATGTGCTACCAGCTCAGGTTTCTCAGCCTGTCCACAATTCCAAGTAGGGCCAAGACTTTCTCTGCATTTACTGGTGGAGATGTGACTCAGCTCCACACAACACAGCTGGACAGGAGGATCTCCAGAGGTCCCTTCCTTCCTCAGAAATTCTGTGATACTGTGTTTCCGTGTTATTCTAAAGTAACATACATCAAGTCTACATTAAAAAATGCTGAAGGTGCATAAGGAGAGTGCCAGAATCAGCACGTAGCACCCATGTTATGTATATTCTCCATCACAAGAATCTCTTGTCTATATTTAAAATATTCATCATGATCACTTGTTGAAGCAGGAACCTTTTATCCAAGTAGAGTCCTGCAGTTGCTGAAGTCATGCTCAGCTTGCTTCCTCTCATCCCATTCAGGATGAACATTCATTCATAGCCATTGAGCACTTAACTCACACCAAGAGGAACATTTTCAGCTGGAAAGAACAAGAAAGGGCTATCTCAGAAAATTCTGCAGCCCTGCATCAGGGAGTCTGTAGCTGTAGACTCAAGGTCTCTTAGGTGGTGAGGGGAGCTGGTCCTGTCTGTTCCATCTCTGAACTGTCTGTGCTATGGAATGAGCTGCTGGATAAAGAGCTACAAGAAGGGCGGGATTGGGTAAGCACGGATCCCAGCCGTTCCCACAGAAGAGAAGTATTCCTGACATCCATTGTCAGATGAATCCCAAGATGACAGGCTTCAGGGAAGGAAATAGCAAATGGTAGTGACTGAGGGGCACTGGAGAAAGACGAACAAAGGGAAGACCCAGAGGGAGAGACCAGCAAGACATTGCCAAGGAACCAGTATTTGTCCCAAGGAACACAATACAGAAGTATGTGCATTAGGAAGGATATTAGAGCTGTTGAAAGGCAGGGTGAGAGGCTATCCTGTCACCAAAATGCCACTGGATGAAAACCTAGGTTTTGTGCAGGATCCAAACTAGAATATCCAAATACATGCATGAAATACTCATACCAAGTCTAAGGTGGGAAGAGTTCCTGTGTGCATGCAGGAGGAGTGTGGGCATGAGCTGTGTGACCAGGGCACACAGAGTTATTAAGTCTATGGAAATTCAGCCCAGATCCAGACTGAGCATTTTCTTGCTTCCTAAACCAAATCAGTATGGGCAGGACAACAGCTGAGGGGAGGCTCCAAGGACTGCATGATTTAGCTGTGACACCTATAAAGATGTTTTCCAGTGGTTGTAGAAAAATTGAGATATTTCCATGGCTGAAATTGAAATAATTTCCATGGATGAGAAATATTTAGAGATTACGCGTCCTACTGGAGTCAATGGCAATACCACACACTCAAGTCCTCGGGAACCCTTCCTCAGGATCCCAAAACAGACACATCAAGGAAGCAATTTAGATTGCTAAACACAGATGTCTAGTACCATTTTAGGTCCTCCTTTAGACTCTCCACAAAGAAATAAGGCTCACATAGTCCTGACCATACCTGCCACTTCCAGGAGGATGTTTCAGTTCCTCAGGACTTACTCAGAGTCTCAAAACTTCAGTTTTGAGAAGGATGTACGTTTTGAACAATTCCAATATTTATAGATATTTATGTCACTGAATGAGACTTCCAATTTTTACTGTGATGTTTTGATAGGATAACTGGAGGAAGATGCCAGTAAAAATGGGCCAAGGTAGGTAAAGAAAAGTTTTGAATACATTTTCAAACCAGAATCTGTAGCTGAGTAATTCAGATTCTGATCAGCAGCAGTTTCCAAAAGTCTGTTTGGATAACAGAGAATATCTTGTAGGAACTCGTGGAAAACTGGAAACCAGGTTGGACTAAGCTTATAAAAAGTAAGTTGGCAGCAAAAATTAATCAAAGTTATTGGTAAGTCCTGTAATAGTTAAGTAAAGTTGGAACTGAAACCCTGATCTTGTTACCCACTGAACAAAAAGAATTAGATGTAGCATGCTCTAAATTATCCTTTTATCACCTATGAAAGAACACCAGACTGTGGCACCTATCATTGCCATTAGATGAACTATACCTCAGTCACACCTGGCCTCAATTATTGCCACAGTGCAAGCTGCAGCAGGTGATTTTAGAACATACTCCAGCCTGGCCATCTTTGTACTGCTGGGCTCCCAATTAAAAGAAAACTACTGAAAGCCATTTCCTCAGCCTAGCACTGTAGGAACTTGAAAAATAAGAATCATTTCTCACCATGAACTGTGAAATGAACATTAAAGTGCTGTAGACTTCTTTTTTTTCCCCCTTTCAATTACAGGTTCACCTCTGGTTCAGAGTTAGAGACACTTTGCTTGGTAGTTACACCAAAGCAGCCCTGCAACCCAGCTGCAAACCCTGAGTGCTGAAAAGCACCCAGCCCTGACCAACACAGGCATTTTCAGGGATGAGTCTCAAAGGCAATTCCTACCATGAGAGATGTGGCATCCTTACAGACACATTTCTTTGTCCTTTGGTTTTAATTGCAGCAAAATAATGTAAAGGAGATATCTATGGTTTCACACAAACTTGTTGTGCACGAAATTAAATTAGTTTCTTTTTTAATTTATGGAGATCTTGTGCATTCTTTCTGTTGTGAAGTAGTACTCTGTATCTTTCTCTGGCTATCACAAGGACATCCATATGGAAGAGCATGAAAAGAAGCAGGTAGGAGAAAGGTACAATGTTTTCTGTAAGGTACTGGCCTTTTTTTTCTTTCCAAAGACTTACCTATTCTTTTATTAGTGCCACATTGGTAATTAATGACCAGTAATGTTCTTGTTTTGTATATTGCCCTATCAAACTTTAGTTTCACTGTATATTCATCCTTAGATACTCATATATCTACTGCAAAAGTTTCTCTTGAGACCACCATCAGCTAAAACAGCATTAGGGAGACCAGTTTTGAGAAAGATATAACAGATTCTGAACCACATCCAGCTATATGATTTAAGTAAAAAAGGCAAAAATACAAATGTAGAAATGCAGAGGCTTTGCATTTCTTTAAAAGCTATTCTTCAGATCTCAGTTTCACAGAGTCCTTCTTGTCTAAAACTGAGGGTTAGAACTGCAGTATGTGCACTGCCTTCACTGAATTATAATTGTAAAGTTGTTCGTTTCTTTGTGAGATAGGTTACCTAAAACCAAGAGCTGGAACAGCATTCAGAAAGGTATTAGCCATTCTGTGGATAATGAAAACTCCAAGAATATTTGAACAGCAATAGTTCTTCTTTTAAAAAAGTCATATGCTTTTTTTTTCTCCACTGCATAAACTAAACACTGACAGCACAAAGGGAATGTGGAAACAGGTTATTCCATTAATATTTACCTGGGGATTCTGAACACCTCTCTCTGCACCCTTGAAGTGCAACATGATCAGAGACTGTATAATAGGACTTGATAGAAGCAAGTTGAAGCTTGAAAAGACATGAAAGAGAGATAGACATATTACAACTATATCTTTTTAGTGTTTCTGAGCAAAATTGTTTTCTAATGACTTCCTCCCAGCATAAGCAAGAGAATGCTATTGTGTTTCAGCCTCCATTGAACTTCCCATGCTTCCAAGAAATACAAATACACTGTTGTATAACTCAGGGGGTGAAACTACACCAGCATTTCCTGCTTCTTTGGAAGACAAAAAGACACAAGAGCATCTCATATGCTCAGGCTTAGCTAAAAGAGTGTTACCCAGACTATAGCACTGCAGTCTGGTTGCTTATACTTACAATTAATCTAGTGACAATTCCTAGCTGTTCTGTATGTTGTTATTAGACTGGGCACACCAGAGGCTTCTGGCCTGCTGTGATTAGGAATAATATGATACAGCTCTTATTATCAGCATGAAAATGAGAGTTTTCTGGTTGAAACTGCATAGGTTTGCACTCAGTTTTGTAGTGATTCATCCTATTTTTATGTATAAAGAATGCACTAAATCCTAAGTGGAATTACTGTACTTACGCTGAACTAAAAGTTACTTTTCCGAGAAGTTTCAAGAGGACCTGGTAATCACTTCATGTGTTGCATTTATTTAGTGATGAAACCTTAAAGGAGTGGCAATGTATCAGACCTGTGCTCTGTTCCCAATTATCTGCCCATTGGCAAGCCCTGCATTCACAAGACCTGGCAAAAGAAGGGAACCTGAGAAATTCCAGCTAGATTTCTTCTCTGTGTTGTTTAGTGTTGGGCTGAGAACTGTAGGTCACCAATTCAATACAAGTGAAGGCTTTTGTCCAAAGGCAGTCTTTTAAAGACTAATGTAAGTTTAACTTACATTATTCTTGAGAGAAACCTGTTGAACCACAACACTGAGGCTACATATCTTTGTTTAAGGCAGTTGACTTAATCTGGTGACCATCCTCTGGTGAGAAGTACAGGAAGGAAAAAGACTTTCAGCTAGGACTGTTAGTGTCAAGTTTCAATCCTCTAGGGTTTTCTTAGGGTAAAATAAAACCCATAAGCTCAAACTAGATCAATCTGATACCTGCAAGTGAGAGAAAGCTCCCCAGCTGAGGATCCCAGGCAGCAGCATTGTTGTCCAGTGCTTTGCATCCACCACATTTGATCTTGTGGAATGTGTTGAATTAACTGACTGAGTTAATGGGAACAATCTTCTAACTTTAGGAGAGGAGAAGCATGACATATTTTGGGGTTTTTGCAAGGTCAGACTTCCAGCTTGCTCCCAGTTTAAGTGCACAGTCACAACAGATGAGACATAGCAGGAATGTGAGGCCAGGAAAGGGAAGAAGTGCAGAAGAGATCTTTTGGAATTTTTTTGATCTGGCATCAGGTGAAGATGTTATGCCAGAGCTTTTTATTTCTTTTCAAGCTTAATTCAAGTAGGTTACTTCAATCAGATGCAAACAATTATTCAGTAATTAGAAGTGCAAAACAGCATGGACCAGAGGTTAAGTTATCAGGTTTTCCTGGGCTTACTACTAAGATGATGCCACCAGGGAGCCAACAGCCAAGCAATTTTTTAAAATTGTGTTCATATTTTTTATTTGAAATTTCAATTACCTATTTTGCATATACATCCCTTCTGTTTAGTGTTGATAAGCCTGTATTTTCACACTTGAATGTGAAAGCAGTTTTACCACAGTACTGTTTACAAAACTTTAACATTCATAAAAATGTATGTAAAAATACATTTGAGACCTTTTGAATGACTTCTGATTATAAGATGCTGCAAGCCATTCAGTTAGGGAGATATACCTAATTTTTAAACCTGAATCTTCCCATGTCCTGTCCTTTCTTGCTATTTGTAATTCAGTATACTAAAATCTAATACTTCCATAAACAAAGCATCACTCAAAGGAAGGAAATCACACACATCTTTTACCTCCAACTTCAAGATCAGATTTTCAGAGAAGTCCACAAAATATATTCCTGACATATTGGAGCAAATGAGCATCTAATTCTTTTAACTCCCTTTAGAAAAATATCAGGTCTGAGGCAGGAATGGGCTACTCTTAAAAAAAAATCAAACTTTCAGATACCTATTTACTTGCTAAAATGAGTTCAATCTCTTCTCCATTCAATAAACAAAAAAAAATAATAATCTGATGTAATCATCACAAGTCCCTTAGTATTGACTCTGGTATTGCAGGGCATTTCTGGGGACTGAATGTTGTTTATGAACGGCTTGATTTTCAATACACACCTTCATTTTCTCTTACTCTTTTTAATTCTTCTTGATTTTGCATATTTCCCATTATGGTAAAATTGACAGTCTCTGAATACACCAGATATAAACACACTATTAAATGGCATTTATAAGCATCACTTTATTTGGAAAGAAATCACCAAAATAACTGTTGAGTTTATAATTAGGAAAGCAGAAAAATTATTTCTTTCCAATATAAAAAGTCTTTTTTATCTAAGCAAAGATTTATAGCAAATGAAAGTTCAATATTGTGCCTCTGAAAATTACAGTCTGTTTATACAAAAGTGGAATTATTTGAAAGGAAGTATTAAATAGTGAGAAGTAGTTATGTGTAATAATTTTCTAAAATGTTTGGATTTCTTAATTTAGTCTCAGCCACTTTTCTATGGTGAGTGTCCTTTCAACTTCATATCCAGTTTGCAATTTAAAGCCTGAAACTGTCTTTGAAGTATGTAATTTGTAGCAAAAAGCACAGGCACAATACTGCTTCTCTTTTTCCTCTGGAGCACTGAAGGAAAAAATATGTTGAGGCCTCTGATTGTGCACTTAGACCTGTATGGAAAAAGCATTGCCTAAATCCTGGCACTGAAGGAGGGATAAAATTATTTATTATAGGGAGACCCATATTTGCAACTATTCTGCTTTTACTGCTGATATGCAGTCCTCAAGATACAACTAATTTATCTTAATAATATCATGTCAGTATGTAATATCTTAACAAATCTTATCTACATTATGATAGCTGTTTGACTAGGAAAAGTGTTGACTTCACTTGGAAAAAGCAGGCAGCAAAGTCTGCTTCCCAAAAGTGCTATAAATTAAAATATATCCTTTCTCCCTCTGTCCTCCACATAACACTGCATATACTTGGAAACTCAGAGGTCATGTTTTACCTCTAGGTAGGTTTTCTGCATTGGAAGCTTCTGCTACTTTCAAAGATCTGACAGCTTCCATTAAACAAGCCTGATAATCCCAGAGGAGAATCTCTAAACTGATAACATGGGGTCAGAGACAGAGACACAACACAACACCAGTGGGTCATCAACAAACAGCGTGTTTTATTGTTTCTTTTATAGAGAGTTCAAAACTCCCAGCTCTAGACACCTCACTGGTCGGATCTTTCACACCCCCCAGATCCTGGACCAGTGATGTGCCTGCAGCTTAGGCTGGAATGTAATTGGTTGAGGTTCCTGTCTTTCAATCCAGAGGCTGGTTTTATGGAGCTGGCTGGGGAGCCAAATTAATTGTCCAGTACAAGCCAGCTTGTACTGTAATATAATGCAGCAACACTAAATTATTAAAATTATATTTAGAGAGAGCAGCAGCATTACTGGGTTTTCTGAGAATTTATACATGTAGATTACATGCAGGTCACAAGTGGTGTTTCCCAGGGCTCAGTATTGGGGCAGCTTCTGTTTAATATATTTATCAATAATGTGGATGAGGGAATTGAGTGCCTCCTCAGGCATTTTGCAGATGACACCAAAAACTGGACACAAGATTTGAAGAGACACTGGAGCTGTGAATGTGTTGTTTTTCTATACATAGATTGCAAGTAAAAATATCAGATTTGATTCTCTGGCCTGTACAATGCATGCACATATGAATTGCTGGAGCTGAAGACAATATTGTGTCTTCAGCTTGTAACAACACAAGGAAGCAAGGACAATGTAAATAGGTTTTTCTTCTTCCCTTCTCATGTGCTTGTTATCAGAACAGTAAATAGATGCTCTTTCCAGGGGCTTTTAAGTACTAATTCCACAAAGAAGGGTGAAATGAGTTTCCCAAGGAGAAAGTTGCATAAAGTCAAAGCCATAGTTCCAGGCAAAATGGTACACTGAAGTGCTGCTTTGTGCACTATTATCTTCTCTTTCAGCATATGCATCTGAATTAAACCTAGAAACATTTCAACATTATCTGAAGTCAGTGAATTGATATTTGCATGTGCTGCATATTTTTTGCAGAATTCTTTGTGACCCACACGCTACCCAGTATCAAAAATGTGGTTATACTGCCTGCTGAAAAATGACAGAAGAAAATGTTATTGTTACACACATAATACTATAACCATGTTGGATGTATATTTATAACCTAATTTTTGCTCTCCTGTGGTACTTTGCTGCTGTTTCTTCTTTTCTTGTAGCATTTAGTGGTAAATCCAAATTATACAAAATATAGCTATCCTGATAATCAAGATGCTTTTTCATGCATTTTTCTCTGTATGTGCAAATGTGTTCTTGTTCTTCAGACCTGAGAAAGTGTGAAAAGCTACAAAATGACCTTTACCAATTCATTTAAAGGAAAAAAAAAAAAGGAGAAAGAAAACATCAAACATAAGTGATAGACAAAATTCACACCACAGCAAATGGAAGGAAAATCGTGCCAGTAGTGATATTTTTAACTTTTAATTTTTCAGCTTTTGTGAAACGGGAAAATATGTCTAAGGCTAAGAACTGCAAATGAGATTCAATGGGTTTGTGTGATTTCAGGAGTAAGAAAACTGAATTAGACTATGCCAGTTATGCCAAATAATAGGGAGAGGTGGTTTTTACACTGATTTGCTCTCTGGATCTAGATCAAATTTAAGTAACTTTACAACTGCACCATCTGAAATAACATCTGAAAATACAGAATAGTCTTTATTTTCTAAGGGTTGTCTTGGAGGTGACACAAACTGTAAATATTTATCAGTCTGTACATGAGAACATTTGGAAGTGGAGACAGTTTTCTCAAAGGAGAAACACCTGCAGCTCCTTTATTCTTTAGAGTTTGAGACTGTGTATTTTGAGGTTTTAATGAAGATTCACTGTAATATTTTGACAAATGAATACACTGTAAAATGCTGCTGTTACCCAAAATCAGCTTAAGTACTTAAACAGTTACCTGACTGCTTTTTAGTGAGTTACACAGCTCACCTGGGAACCAGTCCTCAGACATGTACATCAATTAATTGTACCAGTATAAACTCCTTTGCTCCTATACATTAGTACAGATCTTTAATGTTCAGTGGCCTTGCTTCAATTAACAGGAGAACAAGAATAGGTTGTTTTTTTTACTTATTAGGCATTCACCAGAGGCCATAGGAAAGGTAGTTTCTCAGATTAAAACATATAAATAAAGGAGCTTCTCAGTCAGGTGGCTGAGTGAACCAATTGATCTTGAGTTTCCAGTCAGACAGAAACTTCAGTGTCTCTTTTCTACTGTGCAGTGTTTTACCTTCACAGAGTACAAAAGTTGAATTTCAACAATAAAAATCAAAAGATTGCTACTGAGTGACTCATTGTATATTTATACCTGATTGTTGTCTCTGCTACCAGAATTTTGACCAGCCTTGAAAAGACAGAACTATACTCCTAGAACTTAGCTGATTAAATTAAGTGTGTGAATCTGGTTTTATATTGGAGAAAGTGATTTTTTTCTTTCATCATTTATTAGTCCATCTTAAGTGAATTTTTCCAAGAGTGTTACATCAGCTGGTGTGTGTCGGATCTCAAGATCTCAGTCCTGAGGTGCTGAGCCACCGAGACCACCTTGGGGGTCTCGGGAGTCCTGGAATGTTGCCAGAAGTGTCTGGTAGCTGGACTTTAACCCTACACAGGAGACGACAAGGATGAGGACTTCACCGGGGTGAATGGTGAAGGGATTAGTTAATTAGAGGGTGAGAAACAGGGTTTAGGATTTATGTACAGGGGGGTTTAGAGAAGTAAGATGGAGGAATTGGGGTGTGTCCTGTCCTCCTTCTGTTCTTCTTCTGTCTCCATCTTCTTTGGCCATGGTGGCACTCTTGGATTGGTTATTACTGAGGGTGCACCCAGCAATGAGAATAAATGGTATTGGGGAAAAATGATAAATATTGTACACGTAACAATGGGTATAAAGATACGTGGCTGCCCCGGAGGGCAGACAGTGTGCTCATGGCTGACTGCTGAGCAGATCTCTGTTCGGCTGAAAGAACATCTTTTAGATAAGCAATTAATAAACATAAAAACCGAAAGAAGAACTGAAGCCTCTTCTCGTCCTTCGATACGCGGGCTGCCCCAAGGCCACCTCGGGCCTTTCCAGGCCCCTCAAACAGCCGAGATAACCGGACAGGTGTGCTCTATGCAGGTGGAGCAAAGGGTTCAAAACAAGGCAATGCTGTATCCTCACTGATGGTTGCAAAGGTGGATCTGCAAAGACAGGTTACTAAGGCTCACCTACAGCCTGTTTATTTAACATCTAGTTTCTAAGAGAGGTCAGCCCTGGAGATTCCAGAAAAGCTGCTTGAGGCTTCAACTTCTCCTTTTGCCCAGGCAGAGATATCACTGCTGTGAGTGAGCGAGCTACCTGTACAGGTATGACAAGAACTTTGAATAGCCCTTGACACAGAAGACTGTTCTTGAAGACATATAGAAAATCTGAGGCTGGGGGAGCTGGTGCATGTGTTAGAACTGAGGATCAATTGTTAGGCTTTGCAAAAGTTTTATAGGTAAAATGTAGACAGTAATGGATATTCAGTGATGTACCTGAAATCAGTCAGTTTCTGACAATGCCACACCCTCCTGAGAAATATGTCAAGAAAGACATATTTTCATATTGTTTTAAGAAGCTGAAAATAGTGAAGAATTTTAAGCTATGGAGAGCTGTAGAAAGTATCTTTCTCCAGCAAAACCATGCTGTATAAAGCAATCAGACATTTTCAATGTAGTAAAAGTCTCCAACTATGTATAAGATTTTGAAAAATTATATAATGAAGATAAAACCCAAAATATGAATAGTAATAGAAAGATAGGTATTTAGTTGTGTTTTAAAACTAGCTATCTTCTTGAACAATTACCACCTCTTGACCTTCACAAGGCACTCACCTTCATCTAAACACAATTTTTGCTTGTACTGCATTTTGCTTCTTTCTAAACAGTAAATCTTTCTTACTAAAATCTTTGGCTTAACAGGAATGTATTCCTGTCAGATAGAGGAATATACAGGACAGGCTGAAGTACAGGTACTAGTTTACTTATTTTTAAATATTTATTCATAGAAGTTGATTTTCTCTGACAGATTAATTATATATCCTTAAAAAAGAATCTCTCTTATGACCCATGAACCCAAATTTTCTTTACGTGAGGGATACAGCATAGAATGAAAATGATTTAGCTTTGCTGCAATTTATGACTTGAATGAGACAAAAAAAAAAAAAAAGAGGATAATGTGAGTGATGGGTAAGAATAGATTACTGGGGTTTGATAAATTTTGGAAGTAATGTCTGATTGATTTTCATAACTTTCTTTTGTCTCAGTATAGACCCAGAGAATTTCAGAGAGTTCATCTTTTCTTTGAAAGAAGAGCCAAGGGCTGAGTTGGCAGAAATGTTGCAGCTTGACACGATGAAATATAATAATGGTGCCACCTTGGGCAGTTTGCACTCTACTGTGTTCTACAATACAGTCTTCAGCCTGCAAAATGTGTATGCAGATCTCATGCCAAGATCTCATGCCATTTTAGAAATCACTTGTATCAGCATCAGAATTGCACTATGCAATGCAATATAGAAAATGCTTCCAAATGTGCCTGGCATGTTGGCGGCCCTGACACGTATTTTAAACAACTAGAATCAAAGAATCACAGAATATGCTGAGTGGGGAGCAACCCATCAGGATCACCAAGTCCAACTCCTGGCCCTGCACGGCACACCCCAAAAATCAAATCACCCCCAAAAGCAAATGTACCATGTGCTTGAGAGCATTGTCCAAACAATTCTTGAACTGTCAGTCTTGATGCTGTAAACTCTTCTCTGGGGAGCCCGTTCCAGTGCCCAACTACCCTCTGGATGAAAAAACTTTTCCTGATATCCAGCATGAACTTCCCAACTCAGCTTCATGCCATTTCCTTGAGATCTGTCACTGGTCACAAGTGTGAAGAGATCAGTGTCTGCCCTTCCTCCTTCCCTCATGAGGAAGCTGCTGACGCCACTGGGGTCTCTCCTCACTCTCATCCAGGCTGAATGGAGCAGGTGACCTCAGCTGCTCCTCATATGGCTTCCCCTCCAGTCCTTGTGTCCTCATAGCCTTCCTTGGACACTCTCTTATAGTTTCATATCTTTCTTATATTGTAGTGCCCAAAACTGCGCACAGAACTTGAGATGAGGCCACACCAGTGCAGAGCAGAGCAGGACAATTCCCTCCCTTGACTGGCTGTTGATGCTGTGTCTGATGCATCCTAGCACCCAGCTGCCCCTCTAATAGGAAGACGTTTTCTCTATACATTCATTTTGATCCATGGCATTGCTTCAGAGAGATTTTTGTTGCACTTATTTTTAGTCTTGGCTTTGAGCCAGACCCTTAGATATATTGGTTCTTCTATTGCTTACACTTTCCCTACAGGAAGAAAGAGAGAGTGATTGAAGATAAACCTCTACTATAAAACTGATATTTTACTTTGTCTTTGAGGGATTTGAGTGGAGTGCCAAATCACACTACACATACACTTTGAAAAATGAAAAATGTTTATATCAATCTGAAATAAAGGGGTTGCTTTTCTTTGACTCATGATCTTTTGGGGAGAGTCTGAGTCCGGGAGGCAGAGAAAGGAAGGAATTGTTTTGACCTTGGCAAGGTTAATCATATGTGGTTGTCCTCCACCACCACCAAACTGCTGTCTACACAGGTTTCTAGAATCTGAATTTCATGTCTTATTATCCACCTGAGAAAGGAAGAAATACAGCAAAAGCAGTAGTTGATTTGCTGCTGGATGGCAAAATGCCCATTCCTGGAGAGGTATATTTGAAGCACAATGTTGACCCTACTCCAAATTCTTTTCCTATAAGAATATCATTTGGTGCTGTATAACATTAAACCTATGTTTTTCTAAATAAAATATAAAATAAATAGGGTAAAATTAGGACTACAATTCAACCATAGTGCTTGATCTTGCAAAAACAGTTATTTGATTCATTAATAGTTGCCTGAAATTTAATTTAAACATATTAATATGTACCAAAATTACAAATGTTCTCTGAGTTAGAGAAACGCTTCCATTTCCCTGAAGTCTATTTCTTTAACTGTACATATGACTCCAGGAACTTTACAACAAATAATTTTAAAAGCCTATTGCTCCTTCTTTTCTAGTAAGTATAATCAAGATGTTGCTGTTACTGACCTAATTATACTGCAGAGCCTGCATTTATAAAGGGAGTATTTGAGCTATTTATATGTTTTCCTGTAGCCAACATCATTATCTGAAGGACTGACTGAATTTACTGTTGTAGGCTACAGATGTAGCCATAATTCAGATCTACAAGAATAAAAAGATATTGTTATAAAAGAAAATAAGGTCTTTTATGAAGTAATTTTGTTCCTCAGGAACATTTAAAAGGTAAAATATTTTTTTCAGTCTGAAGGATAAATTCAAAGCCAGTCTTCAAGGTGTATAAAACTGCATAAACCAAACAAAAATCATAGTCAAACAACTTATTTTACAATTAATATTAGCTAATGCTCTCCAGTGTAGCTGATTATATCAATGGACATTTTTTAGAACTCACTATCTTCAGTGGGTTCCAACTGTATTACAGAAAACCACATTGTCAGTTTCATCCAATAGACTCCAAGGCATTAGCAGTAAGATAGTTTCAAGTGCTATTTACTAGACATAGATGTCCTTGGTGAAAATACAGTCTCTATACAAAAACAACAATGGAATCCGTGCATTAAGTCAGATACCAAACCTATATGGCAGAAGGTTTTAGAAAACATGAGTGTAAACTGTTCTGCTAGTCCATGCAAAGTTACACTACCTGTTTTTGTCTTTCTATTGTAGTGGTCACAGACCCTTAGAAACGGTCGAGAGAGGGGCCTCTGAAAGTTGTCAAGTACATCATCCTGCTCTGAGCAAGGCTATTCCCACAACTACATCGGATGAACTACAGCCATAGCTGAGTCTTCAAAGCAACCAGGAACGTGTGTTTCCATATGCAGTGTATCTCTGCTTAGCGATATTGCTCTCACTGTCTCTTTCCAGTTTCTCAACATCCCATTTCAGCAGAAAACATAGGCTGCTATTTGAGTTGAAAATTTGTCATTTATCCAGCCTGGATTCCATTGAGTTTACAGTGAGAATGTTGCAATTCTCCACCTCCTCCTCGCCTGTCTCAAAGAAGGATGCAGTGTTGGCTTTTTTCCAGTCAGCAGGGATCTCCTCTGATCAACATGAATTTTCTTAGATTAGTCTCACCATCATTTCAGCAAAACCTTCAGGATACCTCTAGATGTATCCCATTCAGTCCCACAGATCTGAAGACACTCAGCTGCTCTAAATAGTCCCCTGAATCTTTTGCTCCTCAGAAGTTATCTACTTCTCTCTTTCCTGACCACACTGATAGAAGCAGTGATCCTAGAAAAATGCTTTGTCTGTAACAATTGACATAAAAGAATACCTTGAATATATCAGCTTCCTGATTTGCTCAGTGCTATGGTACCCTCCCTCCAGATGTATGACAGCCCCCCATGAGACAAGAAATAGCTACTTAAGGCCCATACACCTCTTTCTCTGCCCAGGCAATCTTTACTGATCTCCACCACACCACTTCCAAATATGTCCCCTCTCACTTTGTTTCTTCCTGTAGTTTTTCAACATTCAAAGGTCTCCTCAACAAAAGTTGCAATTATTCCTCCCTTTTCTGCCCCCATGTCTATGCTGAATATCCTGTTTCATCCATGCCAGTGCTTCTTTTTCATGCCACCTCTTCCATTTGCATTGCTCTCATTGTAGCACTGATCCTAACTGTAAGAGCTATCTGACCTAGGATCCTTCCCCAAAAGGATTTATTTCTCCTCTGCTGCCAGGGCACTGGAGTATATTTAAGATTAAATAGCTGCAGGCCGAAAAGGAGCCCTCTTTCCACTGCCAGAAATCACAGACTTATACCCTGCTGGATGGATGCCCTCTTGCTGCTCCACCATTGCCTTCCCACCCTCAGGGTGCCTACTGCCCAGCAGAGTCCCTTGAAGTGGGCAGAGTCTCTTGAAGGCTCTATCAATGCCTCATCTGTCATTCTTTGCAGAAGGGCTGTTCATTTCTTGGCTAGAATTGCTTTGCTTATTTTAATTAACAGAAGAAAAGCATGAAGTAACAGAGTTCTTTTTATGTTGTCATTTTATTTTTTAGTCTGGACTGCAGCCCCCAGGAACACGTATGTGCAATGTGAATAGAACACCTGGCTTGTGCAGATGGGAAGTCAGACTAGCTGACTTACCCATGTACCTAAAACCTGTGGTCTACCATAATTTCTCCTTCTCTTTGATTATTTGTGAAACAGAATGCTCTTCCAGCTGTGAAGGACACAGAAGAAGGAGATGTGTAGAAAAAATTCAGTTGAAATTCAGCAGTGTAAGTCTAACCTCACAGAGAAAGAGAGAGCATCAATTGTGTAGAACCTGCTTTTTGGCACTGAAATGCCATCCAGCTGGGCCTGCAGAGAGAGGAAAAGCTAATGAGCTGATGTCCTACTGTGAGAGTCTGTGCTGGGCATCTCTGAAACCTGGCACAGTAGAAGAGATTTTTTTTTTCTCTATTTTGGGGTGAATCACACCTCACAGTCCATGTTTCTAATTTTTAATGTATTCCGGTGTAGAAACTAAACTGTGTGTATTTGCCACTGTGAAATATCTTTGCAGCTCTTGCAGAAATATATCTTGTGACAATCTGACGCTTCTTCCTCAAAGGCAGCAAAACAGACATGTATTTTTAGTAACAGAGGCGCCCTTAAGTGATCACTTCAGTGTTCCAAGACAACCTCAGAAAGTTTCAGGGTAGTTGTCTCTGGAATAAACTTCTCATGGAGACAGTCCACTTGAAGTCTCACCTGCCAGTGGCTGGTTCATGTTTTGAAATGTAATTTCTCTGGTGCAATTCTCTAATCTTTTGTGAGCTCCTGCTAAGCTTCACAATAATAGAAGTTATTGGAATTAACAATTGTTACACAATAACTTAAATTATTGATGTGAAGTTACTGCAGTCTGTTACTTTCTCCTTTGTAGACTAAATACCTCAAGCATTTTAATTTTTCTTCTGGGACAAAATAAAGATCAGTAGCATATGCCCATTCACAGGGATGCCTTCTTCCCATCTATTAAATGTTAGAGGTATTTGTGACATTGAAAATGTAAGGAATAAATCATATTTCCTTCTTACACAGTATGACAGACTGATAGACACTCTTGAATTTCAGGGCATTTTAGCTGTGATTCAAACGGTAGGTCAGTAAAATTTACTGTTGTTCTTTAATACACTTGTATAGACCCAAAAGCAGGGAATGCAACCAGACCACCCCCCTCAGATACAGACTGACCTGGAATCACTGGCATCAAGATATTTGTTGATTCACATCCGTTGAAGTTACAGATCATGATATTTAAATGGTATGCATAATGTAAGCAAAATGCTTTTTGCATATCCTGCCATGAAATAGTCTGCTTTACCAAGAAACAAAGGTCTTGATTCATAAAGCACTCTTTTCAAGTGACATTGACTCCCACATTTAACTAAAAAGAGACACAGCAATACAGGCTTCCTCATAGTACACTTTAAAGGAAAAAAACTCTCTATTATCATTCTTCTTCCTCTAAATTCTTCACAGTCTTAACTGTGGCTGAGAGATTTAAAATAGGATTATATCAGATTTTACGTAGCAGGACTTCCAATTAGTTTTTAAGGCAATACTCATATTTCTACTATAAGAGGAGAAGAAGCAAAATTTATGGATCATTAGGCCAGTAAAGCTGAAAGGAAAGTAGCTGCAGTTACTTTAGACAAGACATGAATGCACCTATTTTTCTCATATTTTTATGTTCTCCATTTATACTATATGCCACTCCCTCCATAATTCTGAAAAGTACTACTTTTTTATAATTTTATTTTTTTCCAGTGCTAAATCTCTAACATGGCTTGAAGAGAAGGATTGTTACAGGATAGATAACAAATAAATGACTAGTGCTTTACCTGTGTTCTCTTATCTTTGGATTTACTTGAGGACCTCTGAAAGCTACTATTACTTTTTAGGGAAAAGTATAATGACACATGCTCTGAAAATGGCTTCTATGTCTATTAACATAAAGTAATCCCATTTCCTTCAGCATAATATGAAGATAGAAATCTTAACATCAGTTTTGAGAGAAAATATTACACTAGCTTGGTTTATTTGAAGTACATTAGGAACACTGATTAGTCAGATGAAGATTCCTAATTATACATTATTCTGCTTAATATATAAATATTAATGATATGTATTCTGTATGAGATGCCCCTGTGCCCCAGACCACTGAGGTGGACCACCCCAGTGCTCCACAACCCCAAAACACATTTCTCCTGTTCTCAAGTCTAAGGTCAACACCATAACCCTGAGTAGCCACATAAAGGATGTTAGGCTGAATATATATACACATATGCTTGCATACGTATGGAAGAATTTTGCAAAACAAAGATCCTGCGTAGTAATCCCTCTTCCAGTTTTCACATCTTGCACTTGATAAGAAAGTTCATAAGACACTTTCTGAGAAGGTTCATGAACATTCACAAACCTTCATGAGTAAATCAAAGCAAAACAGCTACTGAAAAAATTAGATTTCAAATGCTGATTTAACCTTTCCAAATTTTACTTTTTTTGGCCTTTAGAACATCAAAATCATATAGCTTCTTCTTTTTTGAGTCTTGCATTCAAAACAATAACATTTAAGTGTCTTTCTCTCTTTCTCTGTGGTATTATTTTGACAGCAAATCTGATCCCTTTAGTGTCAATATTACTACCTTTATCTCAGCAAGAGTTGTCACCAGATTTGTAAAGGAATTTCACTTCCAACTCACAGATCATGGCATGAATAATATGAAACACAGCAGACACAAGGCTGACAATTGAAAGCTCTGATAATTATTCCAATTACTGAAGAAAGTGAACAAAAAAACCCCATCACTTCACTATGATTAGCTATAATTTTGTTGAAATTATATGCATTATAATGACACTTTCAATATAGTGTATGCTTCAGAAGAATTTATTCCCTGAGAATCTGTCCCATAATTAACCAGGACAGCATGCATTTCTGCATGAAAGATCTGAGTTTAATTTTAAAACATGCTTTGTATGGGAATAGTGAGTGTGTTACCATTTGCAGAAAGTGCTTTACTAGGTATTAATAAGAAGACCAGATGGCTTTCAGGCAAGAGTCAATATGATACTACTGCAGCAAGTCTACAAGTAATTTAACTCCTCTGTAGTTTTACTCACAGAAACAATTTCAGTAGAAAATTCCCTAAAAGGGCAAGAATTAAGCCAGACTACAACACACACTCTTCAGTTTACCTCTATTTCCCACCCTGCAGGAAACTGTAAAACATATAGGAAATCCAAGACCCATCTCTCTTGCCAGCACAAGCAGGAAAGAGTTAGTGAAGTCAAATACTACAGGCCAAAACACAACTTTCAAAAATGCAGTCTGGTGAGGAGGAGAATGGTTCTTTCTCTTTGCTTACTCCCTTGCAAATCACAGCCATTGTCTGAAACCTTCATGCCTCTGCCATCCTTTGAGCTCTCTTCCATCAGTTTGTCATGAATCAGAGAAAAATTTATTTTTCTCAGTTACCCCCTTTAGCCTCTCACAGCATGGTTTAAATAGCCATTTATGTGGAAGCCCAATCAGCATGCCAGAAAAAGGTGTCCAGCTGCATCTGGAGGCATTATGTGACACAGTAACACTCATGGAGTCTTATTTGCAGCAATGCTTCAGGAAGGGTGCAAATGAAACTTAGCTACAACTTACACTCTTCAATCAAACATCCATAACTGGGCTTCTGGTTCATTTTGGGAGTTTTTAATATGCTTTTTGACACAGTTCTTCTGTGAATGGCCTAAAATATCAAACATAAGTTCTGTTCTATGGTGTAGCTGTTGTGTCTGACTGGCTGCTCACTCATTGCAAGTCACATAGCCAATAATACAACCTCATTTCCATGGCCTGGAGGGGTCTTTTGAGGTTTCTGAGTCTCCCTTTCTATTCATAAATTACACAGGTAAGAGGAAGGACCAGGTTTACAGAAGAGAACTGGAGTGGCTGTCTACCTATGACTCCACTCACAGTGATACTTCTTACTTTCACTGAATGGCCCCAGAAAATTGCAGAGCCTCCTATGAAGCACATCCATCTGCTTCACTCTCATGTTATTTCAGATTTTTTATATCATATTTTCCCTGAAATTATTGTAGATCCCATTGAGAAGGAGATATAGGAAAAATAAGTCAGCCTTTACTATAAATTGATCTGTGCTGATCACCAATGATTGATCAGAACTCATTTGTTCTACTTTGTTTCTCACTTGGTACCTTCATTATCACAAGACACCTTTTGGGACAGTAAAAATTCACTTCCAGATGCATTTGACTAAGCTCCTGCTTCTTCTACCTTTGCATCCCAATGAGTTTTGGAAAACAACAGCAATAATTATTTCATTTCCTCTTACACTCTAGTTAATTCTTTCTCCATTTCACTTTCAAATATTTTTAAAATATGTGAAAATATTATAAAAATAATATAAAATAATATAAAAATATGTTGGCACTAAGGTAATTCAGTTGAATGGCCTAAACATACATAAATGTCTAAAACAAGACAATAACAGCCCATATCACAATGTCCTTTAATTTCCTGCAATAACACGTGGGGTTTTTTCTCTTCTTTCCTGAAATTGGGCTGAAAAACATCTCTGAGAATAGCCAAAATTTTGATCTGATTAAGCTACATTTTGACATCTGTTCTTCTCATTAGTGGACATCCATAAAATCACTGCTACAGGAGTAAGCTTTCCTTCACCAGGAAGGAAATAAATAAGGTGCTACACTTCAATCTGCTTATTTTCGCCTTGAGACAAAATTAGACCATCTAAGCCTTGGTAAATTTATGAAAACAGGGAGGTAGTTTCTTTTTTAGTTTCCCAGCACATCCAAAAGAAAACATTTCAACACTATGGTAAATATGAAGCGGCATTTGGAGAAAGGAGAATATTTCTGCCTAATCACAGTAATTCTGAATTAATATTTTAGTAGTCATTTACAGTCTCTACAGTTTCCATTTCAGGCTTTTACCAAAGTAATGTAGAGGCAGAAAGAAAAACAGATATTAGGAGCAAGAGGGTCCCAGTCAGCCCACACAAAAGCAAAACCACTCTTTTCTTTAAACATACTCTGGTTAATTTCCTACCTAATTTTTCACAGGAGACCTGTTCTTCTCCTTGAGGACACAGACCAAGGCCCTTGGCACTCAGGAGAGTGCCTGAATTCATGAGCTCTACAATTTTAGGAGATGGGGTTGTCACTCAGGTCGTCTTGAGTGCAGAGGATGGACAGCAAATTCAGCAAGGCACCAGCTGGAGGCTCTTGGCCCATTTTTTCCCACAGCCCACAAGAATGGTATTAAATATTCAGCTATAAGGTGTGAGGGTTTCACCATAGTGCTCTGAAAATCTTCTGCTGAACACAGTCCTGGTAAGTGCAGTAAGCCAGAAAAGGCATCTCCTACAAAAAACCCTAAAACCAAACACCAAAATATTGCCATGCATCTGTTTTAAATCCTGCACAGAGAAATTGTCTGTCTTATATTCATATTAAACAGATAAGGCATTTTCTTGGCTGTCAAGAGGGAAACGTGCATATATAATACTTTTCTGTTTTATACTTTCACAGTTCTGATGCTTCAGGAAATTATGGCCAGTTATGGAAGGTAAAGGACAAGTAAGGAATCACCAGTAATCTGGGAATTTTACTACCTTGGCCTTTACAAAGAAAGAAAGTAAAATAAGTAATTTTTTTTTTTAATATTGGAAACATAGTAACTCCCAAGTAAAATAAAGCACCACTAAGGACTAACTAAAGACTGCTATGTGGTAAAGTCCAAGACCGAAAATCAAAATATAGTCTATTACAGAAGTGAAGCCAATGTTCTCATTTACACAAAACCTATGATTATAAAACTGGAAATCAAATTAAAAAGAAAGAACAGAGATTTGGGGTTCTTTGATTTTTTTTTTAATTTTTATTTTTATTTTATGTAAACTCTTTCCAGGGATTTATTTTTATTTTATGTAAACTCTTTCCAACTTAGAATAACACTAACTTTCCTCTTGGTTGATATGTAGGTGTTTTTTGCAATTAATGTTTTGAGTGTATTTTTTCCTATAGATACCAGGTAAAAACCTATTCAGTCATAGTCTTATGTATTTTCCTTCAGTCTGGGAAAGATTAATAATGACTTTCATTACCTTTAAAATCATAATGATAAGTTTGGAGACTAATCTTTCGTCTTTCATCTTAAGCTGCAGTTCAAGGAATCATTCCACATTGGTAGATATAATCAATTTAATTTTCTTTAAAGTATGCAGTTTATGCCTTTGTTTACAACTGTTAGCACACTCTTCCTCAGATTTCTCCATGAGCTCTCTGGGGGCACAGGGCAGTTTTTTTGAAGTTCAGGCAACGCCTGACACTTTTCAGGTCACTTACATGTCCTTGAAAAAAAACCCAAGTGTTTTATCATCTGCAATCTCTGTTTCTTATCATCACAGTATTTTTTCTTACTTTTAAGATGTTAGAAGATATAAGTAAAGAATAATAAAATATACTATACTCTACTGAAGTCCAATAAGCTCCTTGGATTTTGGAGGTATTTAATGTGCAGGCTGCAGAAAGCAGTCTGCAAACAAATGATTTATTCATGAAGCCCAGTGTATTGACTGCTGACATGTAGGCATTGTAAAATACAAATATTGAAATGACACAGAAATGATAATATAGAAAAGAAGGTATTTAACTGCAGACAAAGCCCAAGACAACACTCTAATAGTTTTAAAGGTATTTGAAGTATTTTATATCACCATAAAAACTTTTGCAGAGTATAAGGTATTTCTTTGGCTACAGTGAACCATGAATAATATTGCAGAAGTACTTAATTTCATTTAATAGCATTGAGTTGTGTATTTCATACAGAAGATAGCCTGGCTGCCTAGTAAAATTGATTCACAACAGTGAAACTGGTCAAATAATCTATTGTGAATAAAACCTGCTTTAAATTTGACCATTTCTCATAGAATAATTGCCCATTAATAACTTCTTGCATTATTCAGCCAGCTATAGACCACAGTATATTTATTTCTGAGGAAGATACTGAATTATTTGAGAAACTTTTGAGCGGTTGGTTACATAACTTCACTTAAACTTTGTACTCACACCAGGATGTTGAGGTGACTGAATGCTGAATTGTATCACCCATGGCACCCACATAACATAGGGAAAATTGCATACATTTGATCAGATTATTAAAATTAGCTTCTAGGAAATGATATTAGAAGTGAACAGAATCTTTTGGCTGAACTCTAAAATGACAGTTCACAGCCCTCTGTCTGCAGAATTTTGTGTTATGCAAACAATCCAGACAGTAGAAGATGTGCCTTGGCCTTCCCTTTAGACTGCATTCCCAGTTTCATTGATATTAGTCATGTAAACAGATACAAATATTGTGGAGTTAAAAAACATTTTTGTTCCACATTCCAATGCAATCAAGAAAAGTTTTTTGTAGAAGACTCTGAGTGGCAGGGACTTCATCTCTGCTTTCCTTGAGAATAAGCAAATCTTTATAACATTCAGAGTAGCAATTACCTGGGTTGACTGGACATTAAGGCTTGACACAGCTGCTAATTTGTTCCTCTACCCTTGTATGAAAAAGGGACCTGAACTTCAGCACTTTGTCAAAGCATATAACTCACAGCAAAAAAAAACCTGCCAGACTTCTCATATAGCCATTAGAGACAAATAGGTGCATCCTGGAGATGACTTCCCCAAGATATTTACCAGGACACATTCTTATTCAGAGAGAGATAATATTCTTCCTTCAAATTAGTATGTCAGTTTTCACCTTTGATGACAAATGTGTGCTATCACAATGCTTGCAAATGTTACAAAGCATTTACTAACACAAGCTTTGTTCCCCTAAGTGTGCTCACAAGGCACATGTTTATAGAAATAGAAGAATTGTAGAAAACATTTCTTCCTGTATTTATGAACTTGCAGTTGACACTTTAATTTCTGTGGAATGTTTTCAATACTGCAAAATGAAACTGGGGCCATTAGGAAAGAGAAGATGAGAGGAATGGACAGATAGTGTTGAATTGTCTGAAATTTTAACTGAATACTGCCTAATTCTATTTGCCAAGTTCACTGATACTGTGGGGTTGCCTGCTACTTTACCTGACACCATGCCACACTGCTAAAAAATTCTGTTCTGCACTAGATAAAACTACTTATAGGTTTTTGATATAATTGATAAAAGGAAACTAATGGGATGCTGCATAACCGAATTAGGGAATGTAGCTGTTGAATTAACAAGCATTCAAAGACCGGCTGCAATTTCTCTGGGAAAATGTCACAGAGGTTCCTCCTTTATTCAATAATTTGGCGCAATCTAAACTTTGAAAATCTGAATCTATAATGTAACATTTTCTGTGCTCATTAAAAAAGCTGAAGGAGATTTGGATCTTCTGAAGGAATACATGATTCCCACCAAAAAAAATTAATAATATATTAATTCATTTAGAACTATATGTATACTTAGGCTTAATGGAAGTATGTGCTTAGGCAGATGTGTTTGTTTTGTTGTACTTTACAGACTGTCAGAAATTTTTGTAACTTGCTGTGAAACCTGCCTTTTTGTTTTGCAATACTTTATAATAACTGTGTTCATAAATTTGTTAAGACTTGGGTTCTTAAATTTCTTTTAAATTCTTTTCCCTATACAACAAGAGAACAAAATTTTTTTGCTTGGGTTTGGATTTACATGTTTCTCTTTTTTTCTAATCTTTCTACATAAGTTTTTTTGTAACCAACAAAAGAAGAAAAAGTTATTTTATGCTTTATTAGGCTCGGTGACATATTCTTCCAAGATCCTGTGGTCAGCAGTATTTTCAGCAAATTGTGTGTCACACTTGACTGCAGTTAAGAAATTGTAAAACAAATAACTATAGAGTAAAACAGGTCTAATTATGGATACACTGGCAAACTTTCTTTTCTGTACACATCAGTCATAAACAGGCCTTGACTGTACATATTACACAAACTTGAATATTTCCAAATGCCTTCTAAAAAGGTTGAACTGTTTGGTTAGCATCTATTTGTTCTGCATGTGTATGAAGGATCATCTAAGCCAGACTATATTACTTCTGTTTCCAAATTTGAGAAATGTTTAAACAAACAAAACCCAGTCCTCATTCTTGCTCTTTAGCATGTAGTTTGTTTTCAAATGGAGAATATATAGTGCATTAAAAAATGCACTCTATATTCTCCATTTGAAAATTTATTTCTGTGCTCAGTTCACATAGCACTTTTCATGTTGTGTTATTCAGTGCAGAATCCTGCCAGTAAAATTTTAAATAACAATAAAGTTCAATGAGGTAGTAAATATGACAGAATTTATTAATATCCCTGTATTTCAAATAGTAACCTTCTGTTTGTCAAAGTTGACAAGTATAATTATTTGCTTTCTAAAAAGCAAACTAGAACTCTCCATAGAGCTCTTTATTAAAACAATTGCCAGTTACGAATTTCCTCCATATGTCTCTTAACTGCAGGGAACACTCCTGTTTTGAGTGTTTGAAGGCACATTGGGCGAAAAGCAGTAGCTTTACACATCACTATGCCAAAAATATGCCTCATAGAAATGTTTTAAAAATACCACAAAAAATCTTGAGGTATTTTGAAAATATTTTGGTTTGATATTTTGATTTAAAATATCAACTGGTTCAGGCCAGCTAACTGGCTGGTAGCTGGCAATGATGCAAAATAGTTTCACTGTAGTTTCACTATAAAACTGGCCCAAGACTGTAATGTCCCCAGCCTTCGCTGTAATAATTTAATCTGTCATTTCAAAATGTCAATGCTTGGGGTTTCCCAAACATTTTTGCCAAGGCTGCTTTCTCTTTAAGAATAGTGAAAGCATTATTTTGAAATATACATTAAAAACAGGTTTTAAAATGTTTTCAAGTTCGGAACATATATGAAGAACTTATAAATTGACAGATTCATTTTTCCTATAAGATGAGTGTGCTGCATCATTGAGATTAAATACAGTTAAATTGTCATGGTTCTTAGCTTATTGCTTTGTTTCTCTAAGTTATCACATCTACGGGTAATCTTTTGAAATGGGTTAGCACAAAGGGTCAGTAAGAAATCGGAGGCCACTGAAATCAGATCAGCTCTTACTATTTTCAATTTTATCGCCACATCTTAATGATCCATAAAGTGATAAAGAAATGGACAACTCAAATCACACAAATGCATGAGAACAATCTCCGCCTGGCAAGGACAAAGCAAGTTCTTTGCACTGAGTACAAAAGTGATCCCCAAATACAATTCTTGAAAGACGTCAAAATGCTTACTCTACAGCAGGAAAATCCAAGTGGGCACTGGCAAGTGGTGAGGCACTTGGAACTGATAACCCAGAGAAGTTGTGGCTGTCCCATTTCTGAAAGTGTTTAAGGCCAGGCTGGATGGGGCTTTGAATAACCTGGTCTAGTGAAAATTGTCGATGCCCATGGCAGCAGGTTTGGGACTAAATGATCATTTAAGTTCCTTTCCAGCCCAAACCATTCTGTGATTCTGTGATTTTATGAAACCTCCAAACTGAAGACATACCCAGTGACTAGCAGAGAGTGAAGTGTTCAGTTGTGTTGATGCCACAGTGTGCTGATCTACTCTTCTGTAGATAAGTCTTGTTCTGTAGAAGCTCTTATCAGTTTTTGGCTCTGAATAAGGATGAACAGGAAGAAGACCTTCCCTGCCAGGAGTAGCCCATTTCTGGAGACACTAGCTCAAATTCACAGCCACACACTGAGTGAGCTCTGCTCCCCCCAGGGTCAGTGCAGCCTCCTCAGTGGCCTTATGCACACTGTGCAACCCAGAGTGAAGGATTGTACAGACAATTCAGCATGAAAATTAGAAATATAACTTCCATTCTTTATAAAGCTTCTCCTAACTACACTCATTCCCACGTCATGAGCAACTCTAAGGAGACAACTGGGCAATCTGTTTCTCATCTTTTATACAACTGGTCTGCAATCATCTCCTTCCTTGAAAAATGCACCACAGATTAGAAGATGGGATGCTTTTGGTAAAATTTATTTCATAATTCAGAATTTATTCATAATTCATGTACACAGCAAGCATGGAAAGTCCTGCTTAGCTGTTCATGTTGCATGGGATGTCATGAGAGGAACTAAGACACAAGACCAGGGAGATATTCTCTTGAGTAATTAAAGAGTTTTCCTTAAATTTTATGAGTGAAAAGAATAACATAAAAATTGCTGTATGAAACCGACTAAAGTCTTGTTTCAGTATTTTATTTTACAGATACTGAGGCATTCAATTGGAGCCATGACAATTAAAATCTTGTTGGATGGAGACCCCTAAAGAATTATCCCTGAAAGAATTAACAGGTTTTCTGTGTGAAAATCATAGTGAAGTTTGCTTTTAAGTACTTATAAGCCTTTCTTTTCAACAGAACTTCATTTTAGTAATTAGTGTCAAAATTGTCTATCAGTTGTTTAATTCTTTTATTTAATTTAAACTTTTGAAATTCTTGTTGAAACACACACTTGTGTTATTTATAACAGAATATAATAAAATAAATTCATGGAATACAAGCTAGTGAGACAAACATTTTGCCCCAAGATGATCTCTTTAAAAAGAAACACTGACACTTCTGTATTCTTCTTTCACTCAGAAGTAGCTAAAGCTTTCTGGAGAAGTCATATTTTGTTGAAAACCAGCAGCATAATGCCTCAGGCCTAGATTCTAGACTGGCTTATTCACAAAAATATTTAATCTATGTTTACTTGAGAAACAGAATAAAACAGACATGAGGCATATGTGGGTCAAAATCCTGGACAAAGAGAAGTCAGTGTTGCCTCATTAATTACTGGCATTTACAAACCTACAATGTTTTGTTAAAAGTGTGAAATTTTCATTAAATGTTAAATATCTATATTTTGATTTATAATTAACAGACACTAGTCTTATCACATAGTTTACAACATGCATAACTAAACAATCAGATTATCAATGCTTTTAAAAATTTAACAGCAAACTTCAGTAAAATATGTAGGAAATTAAGAGAATGCAAGATGACCCTTTTGCTTTAGAGCCATATTGGCTGTTTACAGTTAATATAGTTGAGAAGTTATTACATACTGGATATTTTCTACGTTATGAAAGGATATTTGTCCAAATGAAGAATCCTCCTGCATCCAAGGCAATAAAGTAGAAAATGTACCTAAAATTAGAGCTGAATCCCAATGAATCAAAATTTGAATGCCAAAAGACTTCTTGTAATTCTATTTCGGTAATTTTACAAGTCTTGTCTCCTACTCTTGCCACATATCCTAAAACAGTGCAGTATATTCATTCCAAGCCTATCCAGTTTGTGAAACCATGCAGCACCAGGTAATGCAGGTGTTCTCTGTGCCATTGGGACTGAGGCTTCTGTCTCAGGCACAGGAACAGGGCCTGATGCTCAGCCAGGGTCTGGCCTTGATTCTGAGCCAGGATTGGGCCCGTATGTTCCCCTGCATACAGGCCATCCAAACTACCTTAGAGTAATATTGGGAGGTTTGCCATTTTTTTCCCATTTTATTGTCAGAAGAGCCAGGGAGACTTCAGGGACTTGGTGGACTTGTGACAAAGCTCTTACTGTACACACTGATGAGCTGCACAGCAATAGAATTCAGGCCTGGCCCACTGCTTCCTGGCCCATTGCTGCTGGGATTAGCTTTACCTGACTGCAGATACAAGCATCTTATCTAAATCAATAAAAGGGAGTTCATTAAAGATAAACTGTGGGAGAGGAAAATTTGCAATTTCTTCCAGACAGTCTGAAAAATCCCATTATTTTTCTTATGAAGAGTTCTGTTTCCTTTATAAAGCCAAATGTTGCTCTGACTTATTTGGGCACTCCTGAAATAAAAAGCCAGTTCTTGGCAAAACGAGTCCTTAAACAGCAAAGGTCAAATCAAGTTTCAGAAGAAGAGGAGACAAACAGAAGTACCACAAAGTGGATATTAAGCTTTTGTTTTACCAAGGAATAATTGAAGTTAAAATTCTGAAGAGGTCAGCTAAGGCTGGGAGCACGCATGCCCAGAGGGCAGAACCTGGCCTGCAAGAATACTGCAGGATTGGAAGCAAAGGCTGCATGAAGCTTTTGCAAACTGAGCTCATGAAAAATGTACTAGTATTAAACACACACACTGTCAGTGATTAGGAGGTTTGCCATTTATTGCAAAAGCTAATTTCACTTCATTATCTTTTCTTCATCAATTGATGTGGCACACTTCTCAGCCATGAATGCTTGGCTAGATAGGAGTGAGGCCTGATACCACACAGACACCCTCGTTCTCCTATGCACCAAATTGACAGGATGTAGAGGATCCTTGAAAGCTGTAAAATAGCATTAGTAAGAGATAATAAAGAGAAATTTTCCTCTGTGTTCATTAATAACCTGGGAATGAGAATAGTGATAGCTTTTTCAGAGATGGGAATATAAATGAGAGGAAGCAAACTATATTAAAATGCAACATCTCTTGCCAGATTCCAGATTAGCTATGGTATCAGAAGAAAGCTCCTAGAAAAAATGTCACGGCATGTTTTCATTGCATATTTGCTATCCCACTTCATGCACCCCAGTGAATGTTTAATGAATAAATGGCAAATATTCTACACAGCTATTTAGATAATGCAAAACAAGAAGTAATTATTTCACTGGTAAATTTTTTTGACAGACATTTTTTGTAGTTTATAGCAACAAATGAGAATAATGCATTTTCAATTTAAAAGAGCAAGAGGGTGTCATAAAACATAGGATCCTTAATGAAGGTTTCAGGAGACTGGATATGAGTAAAGAACTCTAGTATAAAATGCTAAAATTAAAAAAAATCATTTACAAAAGAAACACTTTTTAAAAACTTGCAAACCCAACTTATTAAGGTAGTTCCTGACACAATTTTCTGCCAAGTGTTTCTTCTTTGCCGCTCTGCTGAGAAATCTGGAAATAATAAAAATAAAGAAGCTATTATCTAAGAAGCAAATTTTAGAAAAGAAAATTCATTTCATCCTACCAAAGTAAATTCAACTGTCAGTGAAAATGCCTTTCAACAGAAAGGCACAATTCTTCTTCTAGAAGATGAAGGCAAAATGTATATCTGAGAGATGGCTCCAATGTCCAAAAGCTTAGTTGCCATTTTATCAGCTTGATAAAAGGAATTACTCCTCATTTCAAATCCTTCCTCATTCACGTGTTCAGAATAGCATGGTAACAAAACCTTGATCATTAAGAATATACCACACATCTTGCAGAGCACTTTTTCAGTGTAAAATTATAATTCACAGCTGTGACATCTAGTTGTAAAAGAAAACTATATCCTTGGTTACATGCCTGAATTTGCTTTTTAGTGTAGAGCATAGCTTACATGAATTTTTCTATTTGTAAATTATTTCTGCTAGAGAAAACCCAATTATTATTTCGTCTAATTTGCCCATAGCCACTAGCATGTTACAACTCTGT
Source organism: Zonotrichia albicollis (assembly GCF_047830755.1). Taxonomy (NCBI): domain Eukaryota; kingdom Metazoa; phylum Chordata; class Aves; order Passeriformes; family Passerellidae; genus Zonotrichia; species Zonotrichia albicollis. The sequence continues at coordinate 127,671,809 of NC_133819.1, forward strand.
TGATGCAAACCATTCCCAGGTCCTTTAAGTCCTGGTCTCAGAGCTAAAACTTCCTGTGGCAGGGTGTGAGTAGTGAGATCAAGAGGAGACAAAGATTGTGTGACACTGGTATAGGTACAACTTATGTGGAAACTTACTGTTTAAACTCTTAACACTGAGACCAAGCTTTGGCAAATTCTCAAGAGCCAAGCTTTAAGTGGTTGTCATTATGTGCCTCCATCTCCCCATCAAACACAAACAGTCATCTTCAAGGCACGTATTTAGTCTAAGCCAAATACCTGGTCTGTCTTTGAGAAAGACCTTGATTTATCCTTTGTGGCACATGGCAGTAGTTAGTCTGATTGATTCACTCACTGCTCAGAAAATTAAAATACAAAATAACACAAAATAAAATAAAAAATAAGACAAACTAAGAAACAGACAAAACTCCTCTCAGAATCCATTAACAAGAGACGCTTCATATACACATAGCAAAAAAATTATGTAACAAAGAATAGTGATGGAAAATGTTAAGTGGTCATCTCAAATAGGTGAAACAATGTATTAAATTATTTAAATAATTCAGGCAAGACATTTCAGTCATATCTATTACCGTATAAATTCCATAAACAGTAATGCAAATAACCAGAGACTGTTACATGGCTGTTACATTAGCAGCACAGCTGGATGCAGCATCGAAGTCCATAAAGGAGAGGAATTGTTGTTGTTATGCTATGATATGAGACTTGAATAAGAGTTTAGAAGTAGCATTAATTTTCTTGATTAAAGATTAACAAGGTGAAGTGTTTAATTGGTATTTTAACTGGATAGCAAGGAAATAAATTCTGCATTTTGGAGTTTAATGAGTTCTATGAATCATGGAAACACAGCTCTTTGTCTAATTTAAAATTTAAAAGTTATCTCAAATTGCATTTATTTAAGATCATATTGGTTTTGACTTAGGGAAATAAGGGAACCTGATAAAAGTTTATTCTTATTCCTAAGCTTTATTTCTTTGTCAACTATTTTTCTGCTTCTTAGACAGTAAATCTGGTGTAACTAATCTATGAAATTTAATGACTTTTCAAGTTTGGCTCAAAAAGTTAATGCTGATATAACATTACTTCATCTGTATACTGGTGTCCTCTTAAGAACCCCAAAAGATCTCTTTACCTGCCGACAAAACATCTCTCAGTGCACCAAAATTTTTGTTCACAGGATTTCTAGAATTTCCTTCTCCTACCTCTGATAGAGGCTAATCCCTTTTCACAGTCTTCTCCTGTTCCACCTGCATATTTTTTTGAAATAAGGTTTTTCTTCTTTATCTCTAATTTCCTTTTAATTTAGGTGTTTCATTTGGCCTTGTATAAGAAAACCAAGAAACAAACCCTTATAAAACCTTGCCCACCTCTGAGCTGGATGCCTCACTTCTCCTGCCTTCACTGTTCAGACTCTGCTCATTTTGTCCTGTTCCACAGCTCAGCTCAGTTCAAAAAGTGTCTAACAGGCTTGTTCATTGTCCTACACTGTTTCTGTCAGCAAACTTGGCTCATTATATTTAGATGAGACATGAAAGAATTTCTGGCTACATGTCTGGAAAATACAGTGCCAAACTGATTATTGAGGAACAGTTTTTATAACAGCAACATAATAATTTCCCTAATTTCAACAATAATTCATACTTTGGATGGATTTGTAAATTGTATGAATTATTCCAGATATCTGTCCATACTGTAATTTATGCCATCCAAGTAAGATTAGAGAAACACAGCTGTATTTTTCTGGCTTAAAAGTTTGTGACTATTTGAATCTGTGAAATGTCCTAATACTTTGTGTCTGTCAAGAGGATGTTTAAAGAAATTTTTATTTGTTGGTAATGTTACTGTTTAGAGAAGTTGCTTGCCTTTCAAACTTTACTGTATAGTAAGATTGATTTGAAAGATGAAGATATGCAACACGTGTCACAGTGTCTGGAAATGGATAAAATCAAGTGTTGGATTAAATACTAGTCAAATAAAACTTACAGACAAAAAAACCCAACATTCTGCTTTCAGCATCTGCAGTAGCAGATATTGATCAAACACCATGTCTTAATAACATGATCATGAAGCATTGTTAGATATGAATCAGATTCTCTTTCCCAAATGTGTTTAAGGCAGATTCTGCTTGGTGTGCTCAAAGCTCACTGTCAGTAATAAGTGCAGCAGAGGGCTACTTTCTTTGGAAGATGTGAATCCATGTTCTGTTCCTATGGTCTTTTTTTATGTTCAGAAATACCCAACCCAACTCAGACCTTTTCCAGGGAAGTAAGGTAAGGAGAATGAAGGTATTTTCCTTTTTGAATAATGATTCTCCTTCTGAGAGTTGTTCTGAAGTCGTTAGATTTGTAGAAGTAGTACCATCAGCTCCTCTTTGAAATAAAAAAAAAAAAACTGTGAGAGGGGAAATGGAGCAGAACTGTTGGACTTAGTTTTTGATTCTGCAGTAGTACTCTGAGTAAACCTCAGAAAAATCACCTATAACAACAGAGAGTAATGATGATGATGTACAGAACACTGGGAACTGTGATGACCTGCATCAGAGCTGAAGCCTCTTTGGCCCATCTGTTTTGAAACCATGCACCAGAGGGTAGCAGATGTCCTTACAAAGGGAAATGTGCTACTCCACATGATGTATATGAGGCATTGCTGTCACATGCAAAACTGTCATACTTATGCAGATTGCTATGCACAGGGGCCAACAGATAATTTACCACAATTAAATCTTATTCAACTTCAATAAAGTTGGATAACAGCAGCTACAAGCACAAAGTGTAAAGGACTGCTGGCTCCAAGTGAAAGAATCCTTCAGCTACAAGAAACCGTAGGTATTACTATGCAAACTTCATAGACAATGACTGGGATTAACATTATGTTATATATGAAATGTAGATATATAGATATAGATATAGATATAGATATAGATATAGATATAGATATAGATATAGATATAGATATATAGATATATATATACAGATATAGATATATACATCTATATAGATATATAGATAAATATATATATACACATATATAATAACATATATATATATGTTATTATGCAATATCTTTCTTAGGACGTACCAAGAAACAGCATCTGATGCAAGTAATAAACATACAAAATTAGTTCAAAATTAATACTCTTTGCAGAGACTCTAAAATCATCACAATCTAAATTTAGTTTTGGTAAAATATGTTCACTATGGAGATCCAGGAAAAAGCTCTCCAACTAATTCTGACACTAAACAGAAATAAAAATTTTAAAAAACCCAGAAAATAACAAGATCACTGACCTGTACCTGTCTTGCTGCACTTCCTTCTCATTGATCTCTGGTAGCTCAGTTATTTTGTTTCATTGAAATTGTGGGATTGCCATGTAATGAAATGAAACTTTTAGTTTGATTCAGTCTGTTTTTTAAGTGGAAAAGGACTGCTGCTGGAAAGACAAAATAAAAAAGAAAAATTAAACATGGAAGGAAAACACCCCAAAAGATAGCCATCCGCTCCATAGTTTTTATAAACTTCACGCAGAACCTCCTGACAGTATTTCAATTTCCTATTTTCAATATACAAAGAAATACCTTGACTTTAACATAAACTTAGTTAACTGTTTACACTTGTCATCTCAATTAGACAGAAAAAAAAAATTCTTCTTGGCTTAGACTGTTATTTCACAGATGTTGAATTCACATGAATTCATATCTAGTGACAAATGTTGAACCTTTTGAATTGAAAAGTTCAGCACAGTTGCAATTGTGATAAAGGTCACAATATTAATGGTCCTAATATTGTCTGTCACTTTGACACATCCAAAAACATCAATACATTTGAGGTACATTTTAGAATTCTTTTTTCTATCTTACCCAACACACAAAAAAATTGTCTGTTCTAAATTCACAAATAATTTCTATAAAAACAGAGATTTCAGTGGATATCTTTTTTCAACAAGACCTAGCTCTACAAACGGATTGATTCATTCTGCACAAGAATTTAATGTAAAATAAACTTCCAAAAAGCCAGCTGCAAAAGGTAGTACAAGAAACTGCTTCTCCCCAAGAATACACAAAACACAAAAATAGGTATTTATTATTTTGATTTGCTTGTGCACAGCGCCTCCTTTCATCGCCTGGCATAAATATTGGCTGTTCAACACATACCAATACTCTACCTCCCTCCTTCATTTTTTCTCCTGATGTTGAAACATCTGAGAGGTTAGTTTTGGCATGTTGTGGTCCCTTGAAATGCAGCTCATGCAATCCCTGTACACTTCCATACAGTCACTAAATTTCCCAATTTTCTGCTTTTCTTTCTATAATTATATTTCCTTTGATGGTATCTCCATTACAGAGTGTTTGTAAGCCCTTCTTTCTTCTTTCCAAGATTTCAAGGGGGATCAAATGGGCAAGCTTTGGTCCATGTCCCTGCCACTCAAAGCAACCCACAGCATACGATAGCTTTCACTTTGGGGAAGATCTTTTTACTCTCTTTAAGAATCCAAGCCATGTCCCTAATATCTAGCCCTCAAAGTTGTGTCTTCCTCCGTGATTTTTTTCCCCATGTTTTTGCAGCATCTGTGAGGTTGGTTTTGATAAAATTTAGTAATTTCCCCTGCACTTAATTTCCTCCAAAATTGTTTTCTTTCACTTCCTTCGCAAAGGGAAACAAAATCTTGTGAAACTGAAAAGAAAGACATACAAACACTCTGGAAAAGAGATAGGATCAAATGAAATGCGATTGAAAAAAACCCGAAAAAAAAAAAAAGGAAAATGAGAGATTTGATGACTACATGAAAAGGGTCTGGTAGGAAATGAGGTGCAGTGCAAAATACCAAAACATGCCAAAACTAAACTCACAGATGTTACAAAAGCAGCGGAAAAATCAAGGAGAAAGACAACAACTTGGAGGGGAAGATATCAGGGAGATGGCATGGATACTTAAAAAATAAAAAAAAATTGCCTAAAGTCAAAAACCATGAAAAGGCCTGTATGTCATCAAGTGTAGGGATATGAACCAAAGATTGCTAAAGCTGATTCCTGTTGAAGTCTGAAAGTGAAAAGAAAGCCTAACAAACACACTGGAAAGGAGATATGATCAAATGAAATGCAATTTAAAAAAACCCCAAAAATCCCGAAAATCGGGATTTGTCACCCTTTGTGACAACAAGAAAATGGACCGGGATTACATCTGGTGCAGTGCAAAGGAGCAAAACAGGCCAAAATTAACCTCACAGATATTGCAAAAGCAGGGGAAAAAATCAAGGAGGAAGACACTAATTGGAAGGGAAGATATCAGAGACATGGCATGGATACTTAAAATAAAAAAAACCCTTATATTTTGCCAAAGTGATAGCCATCAAAAGGTATGCCATGCCATCAACTGCAGGGACATGGACCACAGGTTGCCCAATTGATGCCCATTGAAATCGCAAGATTTTGCTTCCCTTCCCGGTAGGAGATGTTATTTTCTAACTAACCTCAGTTATTTTGCAAAAGTGGATGGAGCCATGCTTTCCTGAAGATATCTGCATATCTTCCTGCTAATGGGAAGTGCTTAATGAAGTCGTTGTTTTGCTATGCTTGTGTGCATGGCTTTTACCTTACCTATTGACCTGTCTGTATCTCAATCCATGAGTTTTTCCAACTTCAATACTTCCAATTCTCTTTCTCATCCCACTTGGTGTTGCTGGGGAGTGCGCGAGTAGCTGTGTGGGGCTGAGTTGCCAGCAGGGGTTAAGCAATTATACATACTAAATGCAAAAGCACATTTTGAAAAACAAAACGGATCTTTAAGCGAAAGAATTATTTTCTTTATGACCTCCACATTTATTTAACAGCATCGAGGCAATGACATACAGCAAATACACTCTAGCTGACATTAAGGTAGATTTAAAACAGTGCAGGCAGAATATCTGCAGCAGATCCACGATCTTGGCTCCAATGTTGTTACAGTCTTAGCAGGAGCTTGGTCCTTGTAGACAAAAGATGTTCATGACCAGTTACATCTCAGCCTGTTGGTGCTGGTATTGCCCCGTTTATACCAACTCCCGTTTACTGCCAAGCTTCACCTTTGGCGGTGGGCAGATTTCTCCCAGCCTTGTGTGGTAAATAAGTATGATTCGTACTGATAAAAATTGAAACGGTACTCCGTATTGATACAGTAACTAATATTTGGAATTAATAAGTTAAAAATAGTAATGCCAAAGAGGAGAGGGAAAGGAGGGGCTCCACCCATCCCCCTTCCCAGCAGATGTTCTCAAGGACCACAGGAAAGAAGCTGAAGGTACAGTTGCTAAAAATGACCAAGAACCTGGTTGGGTCCAAGAAAATGCTAATTATAAGGGACTTATTGCTTTGATATGTAGATGCAGTGATACGTTAGTCTTGGCTTACATTGTACTGGCTTGGTGCGCATGTGTAACTCAAAGGTGAATTAAAGGACAATGAAGAAGACTACAGGGCCTTCATCAGTGACGACCCCCAAAGACTTGTGCGACCACCAAACCGAGTGGTGGCGCATGCGTGGTAAAGGTGGTAATGAAGGCGGAGACAGAAAAGTGACCAACCGAAAATGGGAGGAGATGGCATTGACACATGGCATATAAGGGGTGACTTTCACTTGGCAAGCTTGTACGTGAAGTGGCAAGGGTCAAGAACCCTGCCCTCCGTACCCCGTGGTTGTTTTTACTTATGCGCTATTATTTGAACCAAATTATCCCTTATTTATATATTTTCTAAACTATTCAATTAAAATTGTTGCTATCTTAAATATTGTTTGGGTTTTTTTGATGGGATAATTGGGCAAACATAACACTTGTTTCCCCGTCTGAGCCGGCCCTGGAGCCCTCTCAGGCTGGCACTGCCACTGTGGCTCTGCCCAACCCCGTGCAGGTGATGCTGCGGGCTGAGCACAGCGTGTCTCAGGGGGCGGGCAGCGAGGGGGGCGCTGTGTCCGTGCCACAGCTCCGCAGCGCTCTCCCCGCAGGCCGAGGGCTCGAGAGGGAAGGGAAGCCGCCACCTCCGTCCAGTGCGAAGGGCGCGGGCGCCCCCGAGCGGCCATGATGGAACAGCGCAACCCACTGGCAGAGGAACGGCTTTTCGAGTTTTTACAGTATTCTTCTCATTAGGAGTATGAATATTATTTTGAGTCAGTAGTTTTTCTCCACCGAGTCACAACAGTATCCAATTACTCATTCAGGTTTTGCTTATGCTTGTGCATCATTTTATAAATGATTCTAAAATATGGGAAAAATTAAACATTCTCACTTCAAAGCCTCTTTCTTGATCCTCTCTATTAATCAAATTTATTTTTGCAGTTATGTATAGACCTGGTTGATGTTACAGTTCCAGATACAAGAATTAAAAATGCTTCATGTTACAGTGGCAAAGTACTGAACTATACTTAATTTAAAAAGGCCCCAAAGATCCACATAAAAAACCCAAAAAACCAGTAATATGGGCAAAGATAGAAAACAGTAGTTGTTCAAAATTAGAATAGTGACTCAAAGCAAATGTGAAAAGAATTGCTGATGAAAGATACAACTGCCTTTTTCTTAAAGAATTCAACCTCTTATTAATTGCTGAGTAAATACTTGCATCCAATGTCAGAGACTTCAAACAACTCATTCTCTATAAAAGAAGTACAAAAGGAATTTCACCAACAGTTTTAACTTTGTCCTGCTCACTCTGGGAAATTCAGAAAAACTATGCTCAGCAGTATGGCGTATCCCATTTTTTTTCACACTTTTTTTACACCTTTCTGCATTTCTGCTCAACATACTTGTTAACTGTGCTTCTTTTCTGAAAATCTTTGCAAGGTTCTACAATTGTATAAAGTCACGGATTATTACAAACTGGAACAGGTGACACCACATTACAGTCCACTGAGATAGAGAACCACCTTAGAACCATGAGTCCACAAAATTTTTTATTAAAATAACACCAACTTTAAGAAATCAATGCAAAGAAAAATTAATAGTTTTTCATCCTGATGAAGTATGTAAACTGTATTCCAATCCTGACATGACTGACGTTATACAGGAAACTGTATCCCAGATGAATGTCAAAGTTAAAGACTGGCATGCTGAGCAAGGAAGGTTCTTATTCTTTGCAAGAGTTCCTTCTTTACACTGTCTGGTACCAAAGCTGAAACACAAATAAGAAAGCAAGAAGTAAAAAAAGACAAAACAAAAAGTATGCTAAACCACGCTTTTACAATAGCCATTTCTATTCTTTTATTGTTCTTGCAATTTTGTTAATACCTAAAGTAACTGAAACAACTTTATTTTCATATAGCACATGTATATTTTCCCCATTTAAAATAGGCTAAAATTAGGATCTATTGAGAACAATGTTACTGGTCAGGTTTTTGGGGTTTTTTTGCCTATTCATAGTCCAGAAAACTGGCAAGTTTGAGGAAAAGGATTATTTAACAGGAAACAGGATATAATCACCAGAATAAGTGTGATTATCCTACCTTTTTTCTTCACAAATTTAAGATAAAAAAAATTTCTCAAATCTGGTCTCTAGAAAGGGTCTCAAGCAAGCTATTTTGAATGCCTATTTTTATTTAGAACCTAATGAAATTTCTACCACTAACATCAAATCCTGCTAGAGAGCCTGAGAAGATCAATATAAAGAGGACTGCAGTTTCCTTAAGTGATTTAATTTTTTAAGTATTTGTATGCTATGTCATTTACTCTTCCCATTCCACTACAACTGTTAGTTCTGATTTTCCATCTTAAAAGATTTGGAATTTTAAAACATCTGTGTTGCATACACAACTTGGGACCATTAAATCAGTTATAAAAATGAATAGAGACATGACTAAATAATCTGCAAAAGTAATCTGAAGGCTGCTACACAATACAAATTCACATTTTTCATTGGTTGCTATTATTAAGCTATTAACATTTTATTTGTAGGTAATATCAAGCTATTAACATTTTTTATTGAATCCAACACAGACAAGCTCATGATGCTGCTTTCAAAATACTGATGAAATAGAGATAGGTATGTTTATTGATGTACTACTCCATCCACATTTGCATTTTCTTACCTCTGCCTTTGGGAGTGATTTCTGCCACCAAATCATCAACAGTAACATGTTCTAATCCTTTTTCTTTAATGACATCTGGGGAAGACCAAGACCAATACTTTAAGTCTTTTAATCCATTCATAAAATGACAAAACCTGTTGCCATAGTTTGACCCTGGTGCAATGCCAATGCCCCCATGAAAATACATTCTCCCTGGCGTCTGCTATGAGATGTGACCAGGAATACAGCAAAGCAGGCTCCAGCTTAGGAACAGAAGGAAAACAACTTAATTAACTTACAATATATAAAAGAAACACACAGAACTCAGGATGAAAACTTTCCAAACATTCCTCCTCCCCCCACCAAATTCCAATACATCCACCCCTCGGATCATCAACTCTCAGTCCATCACCACCCTTTAGATAATCAATTCTCAGTTAATCAAAGAGTGAGGAGTCCCTCTTGTGCCACAGGCTTCCCCTGGAAACACAGTTGAGACCTCTTGTGTTTCCATGTCACAGGTGGCACTGCCTGGAGATCATTGCCATCCTGACATCTTCCTTCCATGCCCAGTGCTCTCACCACTGTGCATGGATCGGAGCTGCTCCTAGGGTTTTCCTTTTAAGGATGCTTTGTCCAGTTCCAAAAAGAGCCCAGTCTCTCACTTTTGGGACACCTGTCCCCCTCAAATTCACCCCCTGGGGCCAAGGGGTCTCAAGAACACAGATCTCCTTCACTGATGATCAAGGGCACCAACCACCCTCCTCATCCATTGTCTCTGTTCACACACTCTTTCACATAACAACACTGAACTCTCTTGGCCCTGAGCCACTGCCTCCCCCTAAATGCAGTCTCTGTGTCACAGGAAAAATGGTTCTGTCCATGGCTGTACAAGAAAAGTCCAGCCAAAGGCCACTCCACCACCTCCTCCCACCCAAGATTCTTCTCCACTTCTCTTGTGGCCCATTTCCTCTTATCTCATCACTATCTTTCTTCCCATTCAGCTCCAGGAGGATCAGCATTTGTAACGTTTCCATCATCCAAAAAGTGTTAAAAATCTCAGGCTCTGCCTGTCCAGAACTCCCACACTGCCCAACCTTCTTGCCACATGCCCCGCTTCTCCTCAGCCGGCCGTGCTATCAAATTTCAAAGTGGCACAGGCACAGACACCGGCTCTCTCTCTCCCCCCTGGGGGGATTTTGCTGCCTGATGACTCCCCAATGTTCCTCCACCCTTCCATCCTCAGGGGCCTTCACCTCCCCTCTGTCCGAGGCCCTACCTCACCTGGCCGCCGCCGCCCAGCCCACAGCTGGGCAGGGGAGCTCTGACCTCTTTCACCACTGAAATCCAGAGAAAGCTTTCCTGGGAGTTCTCTGCTTTTAACCCCCTGTGTTCTCAGAGGCGTATCCATATCCTCAGTGGCCACACCAGGTGCCAATATTCAAATCTCAGTACCTATGGTTTGACCACAGCATCCCATAAAACTCATTTCCTCTCAAACCAGGACACCTGTGCTGGTGACTTAGAGACAAACCCTGCCTACATGGTCATGGGAGAATATAAAGAATATGAGACCTAAAGATGGGTTATTAGCTCAGTACCAACTGCACTGTACAGTGGATTTTAGTCTCTCACTCATGCCATAGATTTAAGGATGGGAACCTGTCACTGCTGATGCATCTTGATCAGCTCATATTTTAAAAACAAACATGAAATTGTTTTATCTCATCTGAGCATTACCAGATGAGCCTGTTACTAGAGTGTTGGAGCAGTTCACAAGTTGGCTCACTTATCTCTTAAAACATATTATTTACACAGTAGTAAGAAAGGTGCAACTGGAAAAACACTTTGGAACATACAGTAAGGAAGAGCACAGACAGTAAATCCTTACAATTCTTCCAACTGGTTTAAACAAGATTTCTGTACATATTTCAGCCAAGCCAAAAAGTATGTCAGAGAAAAAGGAATAAATCTATAGGAAAATAAAGGCTATTATTAATACACATCAGTATGTTTCATCAGTATGAAACTACTGTTTACTTATAGTGCCTTGCACACTACTGAAAAATGCAGAAATCAAAGCTGAGAAGTAATCTCAGTTCAGTAGCATGTTTAAACATAAATGTCAAGTTGCCAGGGATACATTCTTCTTGCCCAGGTCTTGTTTAAACTGTCAGTAAAGCCTTCATCTGGGACTTTTATTTGTCCAGAATCTCAGTTGACTACAAAAGAAATTAATTAATTGACCACTGTTACCTTTGCAATGTGCCTTCAACTGATCCTTCCAGCCACATTCAATTAACTTGGCTCTCAGCAACTCTTTAAGGCTGTTAAAACAATATAAAACTTGTTAGAACAGCAAACATTCCTGACAGCTTAAATATGCTCCAGTGTGAAAGTCAGGCCTACAATTACTACCCAAGAGGTCCCAGAGCAGCAGCAGAAATGGCTGAACAGCAGGTGAATCCAAAATTAACTCACAGAATTGCTTCAGGCAATGTTGATGCTGCAGCCACAGAGAAAAAAACAGAAGCGCTTGAATTACTTAACCTGAGTCTACTCTGGTAGCAGATGTATGCAGACTTTCAAAGCTGGAGTATTTCACCTGATACCAGGTCTTTAAAATAAGCAAAACCTTCTCCCTCACCTTTCAGGAAGAATTCTGCACTACTCAACTGCAAGTTTATCTCCCCAGTTCACACTATCTTGTTCTGGGTGAAAATGAAGGATCCTATATCTTAAGCTTCCTAAGCATGGTTAGCTATGTAAGCTTAAGCAACAAGAATTCAGGCGTTACTGGAAAAGACACAACAATCTGCCACAATGAAGCATCTACTCTGTATAGCGAAACAGAATATTGAAAGTTAGGTTAAAAAGTGAAAATTAGTACTAAAAAAACAGAAGAAGGGAAAATGAAAGTAAGATATGATAAATAACTTTATTATCTTTTACCCTTTTCTCCATTAGCTAGGAAGCCTGCTTATCTTGTACAACCCTAAGTATCTCTAGCAAAACCCTGTTTTTATGAATGAAAGGATTGTAGCAAGAGTTTGAACAGTGTAGGTCTAATCCCTTCTACTCAGTGAATGGTGTAGAGGGCAGAGGAACTGATGACAAAAAGCAGAGTAAGAATACACGTGAAATTGGCTCCCTCTGGATATTTCTTAGTTCAAGAAATCTAAGTTCTCTGCCTCTGATCACAGTACAGCTCTGATAAAGCCTGTTTATAAGACAGCTTTTGACATCCTAATAAAACCCTTCCTATTCTTAAATTAGCATAAAATAGATCTCAATACCATTCCAATAAATTGCTTGCTTTTCTCAAGCTCTGTGCAATCTTCAAGGGGATGGTTACAACCAGGGAAGATGGAGAGCAGAGATACCATGTCAGGCTACAAAAGATTACACCAGGCACAAGGCTATGCCATGACCCAGGAAAAAATTTCTTCCCATACAGGTCTTTAAAAATGAAGGAATTAGAGCTTTTGGTGCATGGTGTTGCAAGCACAGTGAAACGATGAGGAGGTAAATGTCATAAGCTCTCTAGTGATATGCAAATATAACATCAATAAAACAGACTGAAGAGACAACAATAGGCCAAAAAAAATTGTGCAATTTACTTGATTGGGATCTCTAAAATGACTTGCACAAGCACTCCTTTATGTATTGTACAATATATTGCTTTACTTAATAAGAGAAGAGCTAGAAACATAAGAAAAACTTAAAAGCAAAAAGGAAAGTTTTGTTTCCTTCTCTTTATCAGGAAATAACAAGACTTAGCTGCAGCAAATTGAATGGAAGGATGATTCTTACATGAATCTCGGGCATTCCAACACAAAATACCTGCATAAGGGTAAGCTTTAGAGTTCATAAACCAATTACCCATCATTTATCTCCCCAGTATCTCTTTTCAAGTGGAAAACTAAAATAAAACTGTTCCAAAGGCATTTTTTAAAACAGCTTCTATAACACTCAAGACTTTCATGTGCGAGCATTTAAAGAATTTAGAACTGAGTCTACTTTATGGAGTATATTGTACTTCTACGTATAGTGCAGTCTTGATGTATTTAAAGCCTCTCAACGGAATGGAGGAGGAATTCAACTTACCGCTCTCGCTCTCCTGTTTCGATTAGCTTTTGGTTAATGGTTGCTCTCATCTGCGCATCTTTATTCATTTTGGAAATCTAGGTTTTCCACAAACCTACACAGAGTAAAGCACAGTTTCGACAAATGCTGGTGTCATTCACTCAACCAAAAAAAGGGACCAAAACACAATGACATGCAGTGTTCCGTCCACTGACACACCCCCCGCGGTCAATGACCGGAGCACCAGTGTGTGAGCGGCTCAGGGGCGAGCTGGGCACGGCACCCACCCGGCTGTCCGAGCGCCGGGCACCGGCAGCTCACCGGGCCGCCTGCGCGGGCACGGCCCACCCTCTCCGGGCGCGGCCTCTCCGCAGCCCGGCCCTCCCGCCCGGCGCCCCCGGCGCTCGGCCCGCCCAGCGGCGCCCCGGAGCGAGGGAGCGGAACAGGGAAGGCCCGGCCCGATTCGCTCCCGGATCGCTCCCGGTTCACTCCCGGCTCACCGCCCGCCGCAGCCCCGCCGGTCCGTGCAGCAGAGGCGGAGCCGCCTGCAGGACGCACCACGCGCCGCCAGCCTCACCGCTCCTGGGAGCAGGTGCCGCCGGGAAACGTAGTCCGGGCTCGGCGACTACAGCTCCCGGCGCGCCCCGGGCTCACGGCAGCCTCCTGGCCCGGACTACGGCTCCCAGCATGCACTCCGGCGGCCGGGCGCCCGCGCACCCTCTTCCCGTGGTGCTCCGCGGCCGCTGCCGCGCGTTCCCCGCGGGCCCGCGGAGTTGCCGGCGCTTCCCGAAGTTTTCCCGGCGCCGCGGGATGGCGGGCGCCGCCCACTGCTCCCTGCAGGCCAAGCGCCTGCTGCTGGACCCCAAGTTCGAGGGATACAAGCTGTCGCTGGAGCCGCTGGCCTGCTACCAGCTGGGGCTGGACGCGGGTGAGGAGCGGGCGCGGGGCTGATCCCGCCGGGCATCCCTTGGGCAGCACGGGGGGATGGATCCCGCCGCCTTTCCCTTCGTCCCCTCGCGGTGCCCCGCGGCCCTCGGTGCAGGATGCCCCGAGCTGGGCACAGCCTGGCCCGCAGCACCGGGAGCCCCGCGCCTCTCGCACGGCGGGAGTTTCACAGGTCAAGCGCTTCGTCTCGGCTCTTCCCGGTATAATTGCTGCAGTTGGCCAGGGGCGCCCCGCGTCCTCCCCGCCCCGTGGCTTCGTGGTGGAGCGAGGTGTCTGACTTGTCAGACCTCTGCCTTAGCCTGCCCCTGGGGCGCTTAGTTCCTGAATGAGTAAGGAAACTGTGCCCTAAATCTGCTCTGGTGCAAGGCAAGGTGAGGCCAAATGACCGGCTGAGGTGATTCACAGCGGAGTGTGAACGGAGCTCATGCGCTTTAAAGAAATATGTATGAAATTAACGTCTTGTACAAACTTCAGCAAATTAGCTGGCTTGCTTTCTTACTCTGCCCAGAGTTGAGAGGTGAATCTTCATTCCATGCCCTGCTTTCTCTGCCAAACATCATTAGTGTTTGAGATGCTGGTCCATTAACGCGCTAATTCACTGAGGTCTACATAAGCACAAAGTCCTGTTGGATATGTGCCTACAATCTTAGCCATGCCCTGAAGTATCTCAGCACTCTGCGCTTACTGATTTGAGAAATTCAGGTCTTTTTGTAAGGTGGATGAATTAGTTTGGTTTTCTTTGTAAAGCTGAGACAGTAAACACAGTTTGTGTGGATCAGTCTCAGTCTCTATATATTTACTGAACAGTATATCTGTCTACAGAGTGACCCATTACATGCTGCTTTAGTTTTGTGTAGAACATACTCCATTCGTGGTAGATCAGAAGGGTGTGTTTGCCATGCTGAGTTGTCAGCAGTAGGAAGGAAGTTTTTAGATAAATTTTGTATTGAAGGATAAGTGAATGAGATTGTGAGTGTATCTGTGGTAGGACTGCAAAATATAATGAGAGTAACATTTTTACTCTAAGACTGCTTTAGGTGTCACCTTTCAAAAGACAGCCCAAATGCAGCGTTGCGTGTTATGAGTGTGCTGCAGTTGTGTCAGAGGCAGCAGCAGCGTAGCATTGGTGCACTCCCTGAGTTTGTCTCTTATTTGCTGTTCTGCTTATGGTCAGGCAAAATTTGTGCTTTTTGTATAGTCAGTTGTGCACCTGTTCTAAATAGGTGAGGATTATAGATCTTCATTAAAATACATGAACAATGGAGTTGCTAATGGAGAGATGGATCTACTCAGTTCTTGTCCCTTCAGATACTTTACATAATGGTTACAGTAACTGTGTAAGTGTGTAATAGAGGATTGATGTGTGTGACTGTGTTCTTTTCTTTCCCCACAGCACAAAGACCCTGACTCATTTCAGCCTAACTTACTCAACTGTGCTACAGTCACTAATACTAACTCATGTTTTCTGTTCTGTGTGTGCATATGTAGATATAGATACTGGTCCTCTAAAGAGTGGAAAGCTTTTATTGTTGTCCTTGTGTTTTGGAATTAATAACAGGAAATGTGTCAGGCCTTTTATCTGTCTTCCAGATGTTTTGATTGCAGCCTGCTCTTCGGCCATATGGCTGCCTCCTTCTTGCTGGTTTTTTTTTGTGTCCTTCGAGGCAGTTTACTCACAGTGCAGAGGTGTTCTGTACCTGACTTTTGTATTTCCCAGTGTCAGTGGTCTACACATGTGTTAGATTTAGGGCATCCTTCCAAAATTTGGTTTTTGTGTTGTGCAGGAGTGATGGATTGAGTTTTAGAGACTGTGGATGGTGTGTAGGCTGTGGCTTTTTCAAATTACTATGTGGGAGAAGAAGCCAGTAGTGTGTGGGAAGGCCAAGAACTTCTGCTTTCCAGCACACTTGTATGCAGATTCAAAGCCTCTGGAACATGATTAAGAGCTTGGTATTTTCTGGGTTATTAAATAAATATTTGTCACTGTGTGAAGAATTTGATTTAATTTCCTCAAAGTGGGACTGAGTGCAATAGCTGAAAAAAAGGTAAAATGTTTAGGAACGCTGTCAGTACAATTATTTCTGATTTTATTCACAACTGTTTACAAAAATAATGTAGTAGAATCTGGAAGATTAATGTAAAAAGATGGTTGATTGTTTGTTTTACAGAAAAAGATTTAATGAGTGTTTGTCGCAAATGACCTGAGATTTGTAGTTTGCTTGGGTGGCGTCCCAAATTTGGTGGCAGTTGAGAGGAATATGTGAGTTTTAGAGTACTTGGAATACATGACAATTAAAAGAAATAAGTGCTTGTTCTTAAGTAGAACTGAGTTTTAACTCAGCTGTAGTTGAAGTGTTTATTATCTATTTTTATTAATTTCACTGCTAGCTATAAAATAAAATTACCAAAAAAAATGCCCTGTGGGATTGATGCAGTCTTCAGCCTCTGGAGCAGGTGGATAGCAGCATGTGGTGTTGTGTGACAACTTGTGGTGGTTGTCATGTTCCTGAGGACTACAGTGAGCTTCATTTTCTGACCTTCATGTAAAACCTAATGTTCAGTTCTAACATGCCTTCAGCTGGTTGAGTATGGTTGCCAGGAGTTTGCTGTGGTCAGATGTGCAACTGACATTTTAAGAAACAATTTATTTATTAGGTCTATTAAATCACCTTAGAAGGTGATTTTCTAATAAATTTCTAAAAATGTATGGTCACAGTGAAGAAGAATAGGGAAAGGATGATACCATCCTTTCTCTTTTAAATACTGTGATTTGCATGTTCTTCTTCTATTTTTTCCTTATTCCAACCCATTCTGTCCTAGTTAATGCTAAACTGTCACAGTCATTTGTTTTCTCATCTCTCCTCCTGGTAAAATATTTCAACTAGCAATGAGTCCTATATTATTATGCTTTTAATTCCTAGCTCTTCACTGTACATTTTGTCTTTCTTCTTACTTTTTAAAGTTTATTTCCATAACTTATTTTCAAATATTTCTTTGCACTGAGTTTTGTAATGCCTTTTTTTTAGATCACCTAATGTTTAGAGGATCTTGGTCATGGTTATCTCTTTTGCCCTAACCCGAGCTCAGCAGAGTCCAAAGCGGAGACTGTGGGGCAAGTCCTTGTCTCCAGCAAGGAACATGTCCAAGTTGCATGACATTTTTAAGGGATCGAGACTATTGCTGGTTACTGGTTAGATGTCTCATAATTCCTTTTCCTTTCCAGAGGCTTGGAATTTGTTCAGATGTGGAATTCCCTGATCCCCTTCCTCTCTATCTTTTCTGTTTGGCAGGACCATTGTACTTGTGATGTAGTAGTGGATGTTTTTCAGTATAGCTACAGCAGGAAGGCAGAGTTAAACATTTGCTCAGAGAAGGAGCTGCTGATGCAAGCCAGGAGCATATACAGAGAATGCATTCCTTTGATCATGTGCTTTTATCAGTTTTATCACTTCTTTTGTGAAATGGTGGTAATGCATGCTGCTTAGAAGGCCTGCTTCAGTGAAAAGTTGCTCATTAGTAGTGCTACATGGAAAACAGGTTTGTGACTTTTCATGGAGCAAAAGGCACTGCTATGTTTCAAACGTTTACAGAGATTTTCATTTGCATTTTCCATTTGCATTTGAAAATTTAAATATAAAAAGAGTGTTTAAATTAATGTATGGGAAATAGTAAGAAATTGTGAGCTTTTTCAGATATTTGCAGCTGTAATTCATAGAAGTTTAGGTCTCAGGCACATATTTCCTCAACAACAATGAGATGCTGCCTTTAACAATAAAAACATGGTTTTTATAATTAAAAGAAAAAGCGTTAATGCAGGGTTAGAAGGATCTTTGAATGCTGATACTAGAAAATAAATTATCTCTTTTACTAATGGACCAGTGTGTCTGCAATACAAAACTGCTTCCACTGGGTGGCATTGTAAAACAAGGCATGACATACAAGCATATAATATTTGATAGCACAGAATATGCTGGTATCATTACTTTGCATATTTTTCAATTTTGTGAAGTTGCTTTAGTGTATTCAGGGAAATATATAAAAATAGAGGTGCTGTTTCAGGGTTGTTCCTCATCCTTTTTTTCCCCACTTTTCCCCAGTTCTGCTTCATAGTGTTTGGTGGCAGATGTAAGAAGACCTCTTTGTTCATTTAAAGTATAAATTCCTTGATTGAATGTTCTTTATTTAGAGCAGATTTTTTTTTTTTTGCATTGCAGACTAGTCATTATAATAATATCTAGCTAGGGATCTTGCAGTAACAGTTAGGTTAGGGATGTGTTACTTCTGTTGATTCTTGTGAATTACTTTGTATTTAGTGCTTTTGCTTCTCAGTAAAGCATTGTTAGTGCAAATTTTTTCTTTAAATATGTTTAAACTATTTTGAGTCAAATTATTTAAATTATTTCTTTTAAAGCATGGATCTAATAGAGATAAATACAATTCTAGAAAAGTAGCATAGTTTTCTTTATACTGGTCCAAAATATCCTATGCAACTAGGGTTGTTGGGAGTTAATGTGGAAAGCTGAGATTTAGTTTATACAGTCTGCATACTTGCTTTCGTTTCTGATATGAATAACTGTGTATGAATCAGTTTTGCTGGGTTATCATGGTGCAGGTGTATTTATCAGAAATTTGAAAGAGACCACGTATCGTTCTGTTGCATAGCTGCCATTGACTGCTGCTTCTAAATTGAACCCAAACAGACTAGTGAACCCATTGATACTGGTGCATTAGTCTAACCCTTAAAAATCACATAAACAAAAAATAAAACCAAAGACCCAGGAAAAAAGTTAAAAATCATAAAATAAACCCAAACCAAACAGCAACAATATGGAAAAAATCTTGACTTAACAACTAAATTAAAACTCATAGAACTGTGTAACTTGGGACTGAGTAAGGTGATGATCTGATTGAAGTATTTCTTCTTCTCCATTTATATTAACTTACCTTTCTCTGAATTTACTTTATTAAAAGTCTCTGTTTCTTTTCTCTTTTCTCCTTCATTTTTTTGCACTCAACTGTATTGCTTTTCTCTTTCTTTGAAAGACCGTCAAGAAACCTTGCATCTTGAAGGCAGTAGAAAGGAAGGAATAAATGAATTTCACCCTAGTGTAGAATCTTCTATAAACTAAGCACGTGGTTTGTGATAGCAGATGGCAGATTTCACTTGGTCACAGTATGGTTTTCAATTAGTGGAGAATGGCATAGGTTCTTTAATTGCTTAATCTTGGCAGGGCTATACATAGGTATAATACATTCGGAAAGCAGTTGGCTGCCTCATTTGAAGTGTTTCATGACAAGATAATACATATTTGTCAGATTTCCTAATTTCAAATCACCTGTGTATTGTATAGTTTCTGACTTCTGTTTATGGAATTAATTACATATGGCAATAATACAAGAGATTTGGATCTCCTGTTCCTGACCCCTTTTATTAGTCAGGGCTTATCAGAACTACAGTCTAGAAAAATAAAGGACAGAGAGTTCATGTTCTTCCAGATTTTATAAAGTTGATCACCTTGCAATCAGCTAATCAATAGTTTATTGTTCCAAGAATCTTGGTGAAAAATTGTACATTTACTTTAGGAATCATCTAGTTTGGAGTATTTGGACTGCTTTTAGTTACAGTTCTGACAGGAACAACTTAACTAGGGGAGTAGGGAGTGAGAAGTGGAGAAAGGAAGCCTTACCATTTCAGGGGGTTTGTGCTAAAAAAATCTTTACATGTTTCTGCATGTACATTCTGCATGTATATTCATGTATATTCTATATATTTCATAGGATCAGCTATACAAGAAGTAGATTATATGTGCTTGGTTTCACGGATAATAATTATCCTGGGTTATATTTGGTTTGGCCTTTAATTGTTTACAAAACATTCATGTCATCTCTTGTGTCGGGAAAAATATCTCTGTGATAAAGCTTGGTTACACAAACAGCTTTAAAACTCATTTTCACAATATACTCTATTTTTTTGCAGTGTAATTTAGAGAAAACATTCTAATTCATTAAAGTAGGAATTGGAATGAGTAGCAGTCCTTACCATTAAGACAGGTGTATTTTCTTCTCCTTTGTTGATAGTCTAGCTTGTTTTGAAGGGCCATAGCTTGTGGAACAGTAATTTGTTAATTGCAGAGGTACAGAAATCCCTCCTGTGTGGTGAATATGAATAATGATTTGATCTGGGTGGAATTAAAACTGCTGGTTTGCAAATATCAACAGTGATTAGGAGACTAATTGCTAATTACACTGTCATTTTGCAAGCATTTTGTACAGTGTGACTGGATTTTTTATTAATCAGGCAGCATAATCTTGCATAGTTTCCTAAAGCCACTGTTACGTTAATAGCCAGTGTCTGTGACAGGGTCTGTTCTGAGCCATACAGGGATTATCTGGTTGTTGAGCTTGTGATAGCTGTGCAGTGGCACTGATGGTACTGCCAAATGAGCTGCTCTTTGCAGGAATTGGTATTCTGCCACAGTAAACTACTGCTGCAGTAGGGTTCAAGTAGATGCTAAAGAAGAGGCAGAAGTCTGAGTGCTGCTGCAGAGAGTTGTGAATGGTCCCTGTTACGGGGTGGGATGGAAGTGAAATACTGGAAATAGATTTTCTCTGTTTCTGAGCAGAAAAGGGAAGAAAGTAGAAGTTGAAAAATTAGGAGCTACAGTCTGCTATGAGTAGGATTAGCCTTGAGGTGCATATCACATACTCTGGGCTTGAGTGCTCATTATCATAGACTGACAGTTTACTTGTAACTTTCTAAAGGAATTTTGTTGGGTGAAGTTCAAAATAAGTTCCCTGCAGGAAAGCTAAGAATCCTGGGTTGACTATGCTGGAGAGTGAAATGGAGTTCTGGTCTATCTGAGACTATTTACAGAACGACAGACTAAACTTCTGCTAATGTATTTTGAAGTGTTTGAACTGCAGCTGCTGCATCTCTGTATAGATACAGAATAGGAGGAAAAACATAATTTAAATAAAAGCTGCACATAATTTAAATAAAAGCTTCACATAATTTAAATAAAAACCTGGTTAGTCTTCAACAAATAATCCGGTCCTGATTACTGATTGCTATGTAGAGGTTTTCTATTTGGACAAATCTTGCTTAAGTGAATGACTGTAGGTACTATGCTTCTTGCCTTGAAGATGGTATTCTAGAATACAATGGCCACTGAATAGCCATTCTTTGCAACCTCTTTTAATTAGAAAAACTTAGTCTGAAATTTTTATGGTATCTTAGACATTTCTGGAAATTTCAGCTTCAGTGAGTGTGCTAAGAACATGGTGGGGGGTTGTTGTTTGTTTGCTTTTGATTTTTGTTGTAATTTTGTTTGGTGGGGGTTTTTTTGTTTTTTTTTTTTTTTTTTGAATTTCTGAGAACTAATTCTTCTTTGTACTGTTTTAATCTTTTGCCTTACAAGTGTTGGTATGGTAGCTCAGCATTTAAGAGCATGAAACCCATGTGGTTATATGGAATATTTCTTATAGCTGCTGTTTTCCTAGAGTTACTATAGATCAGACTTTTGTCCCCTTACTGCAATACAAAGTAGGTTTGACATTGTTGCATGTGTGTTTCATCCTATGAAGGTTATTGATAAATTGGACCTCAACACATGCTGGTGAAAGACGCGGTGGAGGGGTATTGGGTTTGCATGTCAAGGTTTTGGTAACAGGGGGATTACAAGGGAAGGTTTCTGTGAAAAGCTGCTGGAAGCTTCCCTCATGTGTGACAGAGCCAATCCCATCCAGCTCCAAGATGGACCTGACACTGGCCAAGGCTGAGCCCATCAGCCATGGTGGTAGTGCCTCTGGGGTAGTAAACTAAAAAAGTATAAAAAGCTGCTGCACAAGAACTGCAGCCAGAGAGAGGAGTGAGGCTGTGTGAGAGAAACCACTCTGCAGACACCAAGGTCAGTGAGGAAGAAGTGGAAAGAGGTGCTCCCAATGCCAGAACAGAGTCCCCTGTGGTGAAGACCATGGAGATACAGGTGATCTCCTGCAGCCAAGGAGGCCCCTAGGGGAGCAGAGATCCACCTGCAGCCTGTGAAGGACCCTGTGCTGGAGCAGGTGGATGCACCTGACTGAGGCTGTGATGGCATGGAAAGCCCATGCTGGAGCAGGCTCCAGGTAGGACCTGTGATCCCATGGGGAGAGGAGTCCACACCACAGCAGGTTTGGTGGCAGACTTGTGACTCCACTGGGCACCCACACTGGTGCAGTTTTTCCTGAAGGACTGGGACCTGTGAAAGGGAGCCACTCTGGAGCAGTTTGTGACAAACTGGAAAGAACTCACCTTAGAAAAGTTTGTCAAGGACTGTCTCCTGTGGAAAGGACTCCTTGCTGGAGCAGGGCAAGAGAATGAGGAGGAAGGAGAAGCAGAGAGGTGCAATGAACTGATCTCAACCTCCATTCTCTGTCTCCAGTGCCACTGGAGAGGGGAGGACAGAGTGACCAGTGGGAGTGAAGTTGAGCCTGGGAAGAAGGGAGGGTTGGGGGGTAATGTGTTTTAAGATTTAGTTTTATTTCTCATTACTCTGGTCTGATTTGCAGTAAATTAAACTAATTTCCCCAGCTTGAGTCTGTTTTTCCTGTGACAGTAATAGGTGGGTGATCTCTCCTTGTGCTCATCCTCTCTTGTGAGCCTCATGTTTTCTCTTCCCTGTCCAGCTGAGGAGGGAAGTGACATGTGGAGTGGCTTTAGTGGGCATCTGGCATCCAGCCAGGGCAAACCCACCCCAACAGGCCACTGTAAATGGTAATGGTGATGAGATAATCAAAGCAAATTGCTGCAGTGGCCTTCAGGGTGGATGACTTGCTTTCCAAGTTTATGGGGAAATTTTAAACTATGTATACATCATGTATTTTTTTTCAAATAAAGCATACCTACGGAAGAATTATATTTAAATTATTAGTTTGAATTTTAAATTACTAAATTGCAAATAAATAATTGTTAAAATAGTCTTTTTCTTTTCCCTCCAGCTGTAGCAGAAGTGCAGCTTCGTGATGATCAATATACCCTTGACCACATGCGTGCTTTTGGCATGTATAATTATCTTCACCTTGATTCCTGGTACCAAGATAATGTCTACTATGTTGATCAGTTTGGAAGGGTTATGAATCTGTCAGTGACTCTGGTAAGAATAAAATCTTTTTTTTTTTTTTTTAAACCATTGGATTGGAAAAAATGGGAGCAGATGAGATAAAAAATATTACAAGTAGGATCCAAATGCACAAATTGTGGGAAGCTATTGCCATGAAGATAGGTGGAAGATATTTCAACAAAAATGCATTTCACCAGGAAGAATAAAAGGATTTTAAGTGAAGTCTCTGACTTCTTTATGTTAATAATATTGCATTAGTATTGCTACAGTGTGTGTTGCAATAGCCCTGTACCCCTGCTTAAGGGGACAGGAGCACTCAGGAGTAGAAGATGCTTGTGGCCAAAAGGAAAAACAAAAGCCAGAGGATTCAAAAAAGCTTACAGAGGTTTTTTAGTGAATTACACATTTGGTATGGAGATTGAAATATTAGTCCCTGACCTCCTAGTACAAACACAGAGCAGTGGGCTGATGGGATGTTCAGGGTCCTGGAGGTGCTGCCTGGGCTTGGTAGGGGTACTTGTTTATGGGTCAATTTCTCCACTTGGAAAATAGGTGACTCACTTTCTACACACGTTAGTTATCACGTGAAGTTTGTTCTTTCAGTCCCTTCTGGAAATAGGTTGGAGGGCTTAGGGGGTCTCTGGTGGTCCTATCTCCCCCTTGCAGTCCATGTCCACATCCACTTCTCCACATTGTTCCTATATGCATGTTGTACTGTGCTGTGCTTATCTCTAGGAGCCAGAACAAGGACATTTGTCCCAGAGAAGTGCTGTCTTACCTCTGTGTGGCTCCTGTCTCCAGCCACATCCTGTTCTTTCTTACAGTATGTTATTACCAACAAGCCTTGGTTGAGTCCACAGCCTATGGCTATCACTGCTGGAGACATACACATTAACTCTTTTCTTTTAGGCTTCTACGTAGTGGTGCATCTGCTTCCATTCTGGGCAAGATGGACATGATGACAAGCTGAAGGAAAGGGAGATGCTTTTTCTCTAGTTGCTTTTCTCTTTCTCCCTGGTATTTCTTGATGTTTGTTTGCTAGCTTGAAATTTGTGAATTTTTTGAATTTTCCATTGCATTATTGTATACGCGTTAGAATTAGAAATACTTAATCTAGACATCATTTGTTGGAGGCAAAAAGATGCTGGTGGCCATGACGGAAGTTGAAATAGTATAAGCAAGTTAGACCAAGTGTGAAATTTCTGCTTTAATACTGGTGGTCCTAAGTAATCAGTAATTCTTTTAAGCCATTTTAATGCTTGGATGCTTTCGTTTCCTTTACAAAACTATACTTCATTTCAGAGAGAGAAGGACATGGTTCTATGGACACCACGTGTCTGGCACATACAATTGTAGTGCTTAGGCATTAAGAAGGAAAAGACTGTGTGGAAAGGAGGATGCCTACTGTCATACTACCTGAGTTTGACTTGTAGCCCTATCAGAAAAAAGAAAACACAGGCTTTGTGTGGGTTTTTGAGAGCATGTGGCATAGCCTGTGCATGGTTCTGGGGACAGAAATTACTAGATCAGGGCTAAACTAAGAAAAATTCTGAAACTGTCGTTTTAGGTTTTCAGGAAATAAAGGTTTCCAGAGCATGGTAGGATGAGAACTGAAGGTGCAAAATATTCCTT
Organism: Zonotrichia albicollis; assembly: GCF_047830755.1. Classification (NCBI taxonomy): domain Eukaryota; kingdom Metazoa; phylum Chordata; class Aves; order Passeriformes; family Passerellidae; genus Zonotrichia; species Zonotrichia albicollis. The sequence goes on from NC_133819.1 coordinate 127,696,617, forward strand.
TCCTTTTCATAGTATGTAGCAGTTGGAGATTTTGGCAGACTCTTACTTCAGACTTCTTCCAAAACTTTTGAGATCATCTGGATTCCTAGTAGAAACAGCTAAAAAAAAGCCTTAACAGTGGCTTGTCATAATCTCGTTTCTTGTTTTATCCTTTGAGGTTGGTTAACTGTGGTTTGCTGCTGGATGCTCACCCAAACACTCTCTCACTCCCCCTATTCAACAAGATGGCAAGAAAAAAGGAGAGAAAAGCTTTTGGATGAGGATAAAACCAGGGAGATCACTTACCAGTTACCATGATGGGCAAAACAGACTTGACTTGGGGAAAATTATTTAATTTATTGCCAATCAGGACTAGTGTAGGATGATAAGAAAGAAGGTCACACAAAGCTTGTACCAGGAACAAGCTCCGTTGTTCAGAAACTTGTACTTGCTCCACTGTGTGCTTGAGCAACAATGTGGATATCTGTCCCCTGTGGGTGTCAGGAGGACAGCCTGCTTTTCCATGGTCTGCTCCAAGGGCTGCAGGCAAACCTCTGTTCCACACCATTGGCTTGGCTGCAAGCTCAGCTGTCAGCAGTGGAGAGTGCAGTGGAGCCAGCTGGAAGTGGCTGTGTGTGCACTGGGCAGCCCCGGCCCCTCCTCACTGAGGCCACCCCTGCAGGTCTGCTCTGCCTGCACAACACAGACACGCGCTACATTTCCTTTACTAGACGGGCACTCTGTGTAAATCTATTTCTTAGCAGATAAAAGATTTTACAGCAGCCTATAAATTGAGACAAGAAATATTCTTCTCTAGGACCTATTTCAAGATAATGGCATTTGATTAATATCTGGTGGTCACAAGTTTTGGTTCCACCTGAAGGGGAAAATAAAACTAATTAAGCTGTGAAATAAATAGACACCATCTTGTGTCCCAATACATGATGCTGTTCTGTTTGGTAAAGGAAACATGTTTGCATATGAATAATTCCTTTGAATTTGTGTTCAGAAACATCAACAAGGTGTCTTGTTACAAATGTGCCCAGCCGTATATTAGTCAAATGTATATTAAAAATAGCATTGGTTTTAGACAAGTACAGCTCACAATTAAAATTAATGCCAGTCTTCTTTAAAACAGAAGATGGAACAGGGTGATGAGTTCATCCTAAAATCAGAGTGAAAGAGCACATAGACTTTCTAGCACATCATTATTTCTAGTTCTATTTCTTATTTTGGTTGCAGCTTTGATTCTAATATGACAGTGTGTTGGTTATCATATGTCATGAATTATCCCTGCAACTTTGGTGTTTAAAAAGATATCATCTGTGAAGGAAAAGAAGTGCATATAACACCTTGCCACTTGCTCAAAATCACACATAATTGAAAAAAGAAAGTGATCAACACAAGCAGTTCTTCTGTGTTGATGGATGGGGATTCAGGTGGGTTTTTTATGCCAGACTGAGGAAATTGTTACTCTTAACTTGGCTGGAAATGCTGTATAATAGCTTTAACCTCTTGTTACAGCTGTTGGACTTTTTTCAATTGGTATGCCAGCAACAATCAGTACTTTGCTTTAAACACCCAATGGGCAGGGTAGTGACAGGATTACTGACTTGAGATTTTTTAATTGGTCAGGTTTTTATGCAACTTTGTTGATTGCTTGGTGTTTGTAGCATTCCAGTATAGCTGCAAAACATTCAGGTTTCTCCTTAAGCAGTTGGACTTGGTTTCTTGACCTTAAAGTTCTTGCAAAGACAACTTGGTTTCTTTTTATGCTCAGATAAACAAATTGAAAAATTGTATAGGAAACTCTTTTCACACCTAATTAAAATCCTTAATGAAATATATATTTTCATATCTTTAAGTTCCAAAAAGAGTTAGCTATGAAATACTGTTTCTGTAACTTTCAGTTAACTTCAATTCAGAACAACTGTTAGTGGCAACAGACGCAATGTAGGAATTCTATTTCAAACAAGTCAGAATAAGAAAGCTGATAGAGAACAACAAAATCTTTCACTGTTGTGTTTAATGGTGTTAAATACACGTCTCCTTGTTATTCAGAATGCTGGATATTCATTCTTTTTTTCAGTTAAAGAGATGTGTCAAATGCTTAGGTATTTTGATTTTTCATAAAAACATAGTCTTGTATTTGTTATTTCTACTTTGTGGGAATTGCCATATGACTTACAGCTTTTATTTATTCCTTTCTTTTTTATTCCTTTATTCCTTTCTCATTCCCAGTTACTTCCTTGAAAAAGTGAATTTTTATTTTAAATCTTTTATAAAATATCCCATGTTTGTACAGTATCATCATTTAGCCCCAGCTGACAACTAAGTATAATGCAGATGCTTGCTCACTGCTGCTCCTCCATTCTCAGTAGGATGGGAAGGAGAGCCAGAAAAGGTAAAACCCACAGATTGAGGTAAGAACAGTTTAACAAGTTATATAAAGCAAAATATAATAATAATAACAACAAAAGTAATAACTATAGTGAAAGAGAGAGAAATAAACCAAGGGGAAAAAAAAGTGATGGACAATACAGTTGCTCACCAGCACTGAGCAATGCCTGAGCAGTGCTGAGTTGTTTTAGCCAGTTCTTGCTGGTATAATACATGGCTACACACTCTCACCATCCCCTCATGCTTCTAAAGCAGGGAGTTACTATTACCCCAGTTAACCACCTAGTGAACAAAGAAACTCTGTCAAAAAGCTAATTGACACAATGGGATTCTAATCTGACACAATGAGATTGATAGGAGGTTTTGTTTCATCTTCAAGGAAGTCCATCCTTTTCATTGTCAAAATGAGATTAGAGACTGTTCTTATAAATGCCTGAAGTTAAATTAGTGAACAGAAAGGTTGTGAAGAAGATTATTTCTTTTCTTGCCAATTGAAAGGAAATTTTTAAGGCTTTGTAGTAAAGATCATTTTTCATTTTTTTTAGGAGATTGAGTTCTGAAAATTCCCGCTCAACGCTGATGAATCTGATGTGAGCTTTAGAAGATTAGGTAGTTGATAATTTTTTATTTTAATTGCATCCAAAACTATTTGAAGCTTACTGTTAAAATTCACTTGAAGGCTGACAAAAGTGTGGTCTTTTGTAGTGTTATACAGTATAGCCCTGTAGTCACTGTTAAGAGGAATGATGCTTCCTCTTTCTGTGATAAGATACAGAGGATTTTGACTTTTTTTTCCTAGGCTCAGTAATCATTGCTAGTTATAATGGAAAACTTTTCTACTTCATAGGAAAAAAAATGCCTTTCAGTGAAATCTAAAAATTAAATAAAATGTGAGGAAGCCAAAATTTATTGTATCTCGTGATTGTGTGATATTTGTTTGGGTTGTGGTTTTGGTTTGTTTGGGTTTTTTCCTTTTAATTCTTTCATTCTCCCTTTCTGAATGTATTATAAATTAGCAGAATAGTCCAAGGGGTGCAGGGATACAGCTGACACCACAAACTGACCCTGAATGCTTCTAATAATTAAAAATTTGTGAATTTTCCATTGCAGGTTTTATAATCTTCTTGTAGCACACAGTAATCTCTAATATGAATTTAAGTAGACCCAAAAGGCAGGCTGTCTGTTTGTTATCTGGTCTTTTTTTGCTGTTGCTTATTGAAATGGTACTTACTCAAATGCAATTTCTCTTGCTTACCTTTCAGCATGTGTTAAGTGCACATCTAATTTTAGTAACATCTGGAAAATAGGAATGTTGTGAAATGCCCTCAAAGGCAGGATTGTTAATAAATGAGGCCACTGCACACTTTGCATGCACAGTGTGCTCTCTCTGTGTTGCATTCACGTGCCCAAGTGCAAATTGGCACGTGACTCTTTTGGAGATGGTCCTGTGTATGTATATTTTTGCCTGCCTTGTTTCACAGAGCAGAATGAGTAGGTTTCTTTTGCTAGAAGCAGATTATTTTCCCCAAGCTACTGATTGTTTGAGTGAAAATAGAAGGACAGAAGATGTTTAAATGATTTATGGCTGAATCTTTGAGGTCTATAATGAGAGACAGTTTTAATCTTGAATGTTTTCACTGCTATTTCTTGGTGTCATGCCTTACCATGTTAAAAATGGACCTGAGACTAAGAAACATTTTGTGTCACAGAATCAAAATTACTTGTTTCCCACTGAGGTTGTCAATACAAAAGTACTCTTCTGTTTGTGCTTCCTTTTACATACTTGTCAATATCTTCAAAACTGTCTCTGCGATATTTTTCAAATTTTGTTTTTCTATTTTTCCAAGTACATTTCTTTGTAAATATATTTTTATCTTAGTGACAGCAATGCTGATTTTTAGTAATGAGGGAAGAATTTTCCTCTTGTTAAAAAATCCCTCTGATTTGTGAACCTTCAGAAATAATTGTAGATCAACTGACTGGAAATGAGCCTAGTAAAATGAAACAAAATATAGTTTCATTGGTTCTATAACCATTTTTTAGTTTCATTGGTTCTATAACTATTTTTTATGTTTTCAACATGGTCTATTTGTTGTTGGATTAAGAAGATAGATGTGGTTTAAAAAGGGATTATCTCTTAAAGATCAGTCAGGCACCTCTTTTTTTTCAGAAATAATTTTATCGTTCAAATACATGTGGGTACACTAGCTTGTAAAATACCTATGAAACCCGTTTTATCTAATTTTGTTTCATATATGATACATATATATAAAAAACACTCTGTAAATTAGGGGAAACAACCATAACTTCCTGAGAAATGTTCCCCTAAAGATACAGAAAAGAACAGGAATTGTTTTTGTTTGTTATTACTGGAAGACGTCTTTGAAGAGTGCAGATCAGATTCTGCAGTCTATGAATCTGTAAGAGGGACAAGGTGGTGAATATGGTGTGGGTTTGGATTTTTTAAATTATATTTTTTGTTTATTTTAGAATCTTAGAACAGCCCAGATGAAGGGATCTCAAAAGATCCTGTAGTCCAAGCTTTCATGGTGAAAGGAGCCTAGATGAGGTTATCTAGCACGCTGTCCAGTTCTGTCTTGAAAAACTCCAGTGGTAGAGTTTCTGCCATGTCCCTGGGGAGGTTGTTCCAGTCACTCCAGATGGTTCTCATTATAAAAATTTCTCTTATGTCTAGATGAAACCTCTTCTAATGCAACTTTTAGCTGTTGTCCTTTGTCTTCTCTACGTGGCTTCTTGTGAAGAGAGAGCTCCTGATCTGTTTGTGGCTGCCCTGGCACACTGATGAGGTCTTCCCTGAATCCTCTCCACAGAGACGAAGCCTAACTCCTTCAATCTTCTCACACAGGGGAGATTCTCCAGTGATTTGATGGTGTTCATGGCTGTCCTTTGCACCTTTTCCAATCTCTTCATGTGTTTCAACATTACTCCAGGTGGGGCCTGACAACCACTGGGTAGAGTGGGATGATGACCTCTCTTGTCTCTGCTAGTGATACTTGTGCAGATGCAGCCCAGGATCCAGTTTACCTTTGGTGCTGCAGCATTGCCCTTCTGGCTCATGGTCAGCTTGTTATCCCTGTGTCCCTCAGGTCCCCTTCATCAGGGTTTCTCCCTGCCACAGAGATCCTGGCCTGTTCTGAGCTCTCTGGTTGTTCCATTCCAGGTGCAGGACTGTGCTTGTCTTTGCTTATTTTCCCAGTGTTCTTGCTGCCCCACTCTTCCAGACTCTCTGGCTCTCTGTGCCACATGTGTTTCCCATGTAGGTACCCATGTCTACCTCATCACCTAGTTCAGTGTCATCAGCAAATGGGGTGAGGGGGCTTTCAATCCTATCATCCAGGTACTTTATGAAGATGTTCAGTGTGTGGGGCCTGGTGTCAATCCCTGAGGGATCCCACTTGTGACAGACTGCCAGCCCATGTTATTTAACAGCTTCTTAGTTCAGTTGAAAAACTTCAAATGATTACGTTCTATTTCAGTTATTTAACACATTATAGAGATGTGACTGTGATGTTGCTGAATGTCCAGTTTCCCTCTTCTTTTTTTTCTGTGAGAATGTTTTATTTGTGCTCTTAATACTGCCACCTGATCTATTTTATAAGTAGCTGATCAAGCTGTATTGCTAATAAAGCATGTCCTGACTGTTTTTTAAACTGTGAAACCCAAATTATTTTCAAATCATAAAGATTTTGTTAGAGTTTTCTTTTAACCTAACAAGCTTCTTGGGTATTCAGAGATTACTTCAACACAAAAAATGGGGGTAAATCTTAATCCTTTGCAGGCAGCAGCATGGCTGACATTCCATGAGCCAAATAATGAGCAGAAAGTCAGTCACAAAGCCTTATTCAGCAAAGAAAGAGCTGTATGTGAGAGTGAAGGCAGAAGATAAAGAATAATCCTTAAAAGATATGCTGGAAGACATGCCACTGTACTTAATGAAAACAGTTGGAAATCCAATTTTCAGCATGAAAGCAGGTTTTTTTTTTTTCTGTTAGAATTATCAGGAAATTAAGAACACCACACAGAACTAAAGCAAGACTTATGGGAACAATTACTATAAATACAGATGAAATTGTTAATCTAACATCCATTTTGCACTGTTATTGAATCAAGCTGATTTGTGTAATGTTAACAGAGTAGGAAATTGATTTCTTTTTGTAAAATGTAGTGGTATGCATAATTTTTTTTTAAATGTGTATGTGTTGATTGTTCACTGAAGAATTATGGCATCTGTGCAATTTGTTCACCTTAGTGTCTGCTTATTCCTGCTCAAAAGCTATCTGTAGTTCAGCTTTAAAAAGATTGCAGTGTGGCACTGCAACAGGATGCCAGATAAGCTTATCCTGACATGTAGTGGAATCATAGAATTGTTTAGGTTGAAAAAGCCTTTTAGGATCATTCAGTCCTACCTGTCACCCAGCACTGCTAAGTCCATCACTAAACTGTGTCCCTAAGTGCCATATCCACACATCTTTGAAATATATCCATTGATAGTGACTGCTTGCACCAACTACCCTGGGCAGCCTGTTTTATACAGTTGTTTCCTTCTGTTGAGAAAATTTTTCCTAATATCATCTAAGCCTCTGCTGGAGCAACTTGAGGACATTTCCTCTTGTCCTGTCACTTGTTATTAGTGAGAAGAGACCAACCTTTACCTGGCTACAACCTCCATTCAGGTCGTTGTAGAAGACCAATAAACTCCTCCCTGAGCCTTCTTTTCTCCAGGCAAAACAACCCCAGCTCCCTCAGCTGCTCTGCTCCTCATAGGATTTGTGCTCCAGATCCTTCCCAGCTCCATTGCCCTTCTCTGGACACACTTCAGCCCCTCCATGTGTTTCTTATAGTGCGGGGCCCAAACATAAACCCAGGACATGAGGTGCAGCCTCACCAGTGCCCAGCATAGAGGGATAGTCACTCCTCTAATCCTGCTGGCCACGCTATTTCTGATACAGGCAAAGATGCCATTGGCCTTCTTGGCCACCTGGGCACACATTGGCTCATGTTCAGATGCTATTGACCGGCACTCCTGGTCCTTTTCCACTGGGCAGCTTTCCAGCCACTCTGCCACCAGCCTGTGGTGCTGCCTGGGGTTGTGACCCAAGGGCAGGGCCCAGAACTTTTCCATATTGACCCTCATACCACTGGCCTTGGCCTATCACTCCAGCCTGTCCTGACCCCTCTGCAGAGCCTAAATACCCTCCAGCAGCTCAACACTCCTGCCCAGTTTGGTGTCTTTTGCAAACTAAGTGAGGATACCCTCAAATGTCTCGTGCAGATGATTGATAGAAATATGAGACAGGACTGACCCCAATACTAAGACCTGGGGAACACCATTTGTGATTGGCCACCAACTGGATTTCATTCCATAGTATAATAATAATAATAATGTTGTGATAAAAAAGTTATTTGAAAATGTGGTAGGAATTAGCACAGCTTTTTGTTGCTGGCTAATCATAGGTGTTCTCTTAACTTACTGAATAAAGTGACCACTCTAGAAAAGCTGAGAAATTATATTTGACAGTTGTGCAACAGACTAAGCTAAAATTATTTTAAATTTACAGGTGAGTTTTATGTACTAGTTTGAGTACAATTCTGTGGCTTTCATTTCTTTTTAAGTCTCCACATTTTTCCTGGGTCTAGAATTATTTGAGGTAAGTGATTGTTATATAGGAATGCTAGGGGAAAATTAAAGCCTTTTCTAATGCAAAATATAGTTACTGCTTAAAATTGAAGAAAAAGAGTGCTGAAGTACCAGTTAGAAAACACTCATAGAATTCAATTTGATGAATTTCCACCACCTTTTCCGCATAAAAGAATTATGTGAGAATTATGCTTGCTGCCCACTTTTTTCCAAATATGCTCAATGATGCACAAAACTGGTACATTGCTACTGAGATTTATTATTCTTAATTTGCCTGTAATTTTTACTGAAATTAATAAACACTTCATAAAGTCTTAGTTCATGACTGTTTGTTTATAGGACACTGCTCTGCAAAAACCAAGAGAAGTTTTCAGGCTACCTACAGACTTGACTGCGTGTGATAATCGCCTTTGTGCCTCAATGCATTTCTCATCCTCCACGTGGGTTACCCTCTCTGATGGTACAGGAAGACTGTATTTAATTAAATCAGGCAAGCGTGGAAGCAGTGCATCTGAAAAGTGGGAGGTATGTCCTGCAATAAATAACATATTTAGGAACTGTAGATATATCCCTGTCAAAGTTATCTAGCTACATTAATAACAGTGTTCGTTATTCTGCTTGGACACAGCAAATACAATTGTTACATTTCTGCCTGAAGCTGTGAGTCTCATGGTCTGTGCTTAGTTCCTTTTTGTTTATGAAGATGAATCTGGTAAAAAGTGCCTGCATTTTGTATCTGTTTTCTTTACTAGAGGGTAGTTTCCTAAGAAACCACAGATGTTTTAGTATTGACAGAAATGTAGGTGTATATACTGAAGTGGAAGATTTCAACATGATGGATTAGCTCCTTTCTCTACATCTTTTGAGAGTTCAGTAAAGGAAATTGATCATCCTTTTTTTAGATCCTTGGTAATAAATACCATCTGGTTTTTATTCTGTGTGAGAATGCTGACACATAAATAAGTTACATTGAAGTTGTCAGTGTAACAAAAATACAAGGTTTATATTTGAAGTTCTGTCATCATTTAAGTTGACTTGTTGAGTATATACAGCGTGCAGTGGTTTAGAGTTGTTTAGAGTAATATCACAACCCTATAAATCATCAAACTTTATCAGGTTTCAGTAACTGCCAGATTGAGTCTACACTCATTCAACTGCTGCAGCTTGAATTCTTTGTAATTTATTCTTTCATTTGCTCTTTCATTTTCATGTGCTAATCTTCTAGCAAATAATGATTCTTCTTCTCTGTTGTTCGGATTAATTTTGTTTTTATCTTCAGTGTTTTGCTGAATGAGTACTTTTTTAAAAAAGCTGGAATACATGGTTTTTAGATTTAAAACTTCCAGCTATAGGTACCAAATGTTTCATGCTATAAGATATGGAGTCCTTCTGTATAAAATTAATGAAATAATTTTCATATTATATAAATAATTTTTTTGAATTAATGAAATCTATAACTTTAAATTCATAATTAATGACATTTTATATTCACAGTGGTGCCTAATAGCCTTTCAGTATGACAGTAATAGTTATTCTGCCTACCTGATTCAAATATTGGAGGGACTTTTCCAATCCATGTACATAAATAAAAATTCAAGAACTTCTACCCTAGCTTCTTCTGAACATGGATATTATTCTCCTTCATTTCATTATAGCTTTTTGTTTCTTACTTTATAGAGGAGGAAAATGGGATCTCTTGCAAAGCTAAATAATGGCACATTTGGTGATTAAACACTGGCAATGATGCTTTGGACCTTTGTCTTCTTCTTTCCTTGAAGAAGACATAAAAGTCCTTAATGGCCCTTTCCTTCTACATTCCTTGACATGTAGACATGTCAAGGTCTACAAAGATTTTCAGAACGTTGGAGTATCTAGAGAGCTAGTGAGAGCCTTGGGGAAGCAAGCTGATAGGCAATGTTTATGGACCTCTTGTTCTCATCAGTTGCTGTACCTCTGTTTATTGCAGTGCTAAACAGCCACAATGCAGATAGGTTTGGGGATCTTTGTGCTTTTTTTAATGGGCTCTTATAATGGCTGTTCAATATAAACAATAATGTTTAAAAACATTTCAGTACAGTAGCTTGATAACCACAGAAGGAGGAACCAGAAATGTGTGACATTTGTGGGTTCTTGTTAGCAGAGAGATTTGTGGAAGACAAACTGTTACTAATTTGACATTCACCAAAACCCTTCCCTGCTTTCTATAAAAGAGCAAGGCTTCCTGCTTTAACTGTCTGACTTTTTATTATGTTTTTGTCTTCTAGATTGTGTTTAATGAAGAACTAGGAAGTCCATTTATTGTAGCACACAGTGTTTCATTTGTGAAATCTGATGCACACTCACTAGCTGTGCTGCTGCTTAGGATAGAAAAAGATGAACTGGATACAAAAGGGAGTGGATTTCATGTTACTTTGGAATGGGTTACAATTGCAGAAGGAAAAGAGGGTAAGTGTTTTACATTTATATTACTGGTGAGTAATGTTTAAAAAAATAAAAATGTTATCTAGTCCAACTGCCTGACCAGTTAAAGCCTTGTTAAGAGCGTTGTCCAAATCCTTCTTAAACACTGTTAGATGGGGCTTTGACCATCTCTCAAGGAAGCCTGTTCCAGTGTTTAACCACCCTCTCAGGAAATAAATGTTCCTGATGTCCAGTCTGAACCTCATCTGGTGCAGCTTTGAACCATTACCTATGTCCTGTTACTGGATACCAAGAAGAAGAGCTCAGCATTTCAGTCTTCACTTCCTCTCCCTAGGAAGACGGTACAGCAATGAGGTTGTCCCTCAGCCTCATTTTCTCCAAACTAGACAGGCTTGAAGTCCTCACCTAGTCTTTACAGGACATTTCTTTCCAGACCTTTCACCAGCTGTGTTGCCCTCAGTGGCTTTAGTTGTTTCCTGCTGTTGAAACCTTGGATGATGGAAGTATTTCTCAGAAAGCCACACAAGACTAACTGCCTTATGCTTTTGTGGCAAGCTCAACAAGAGAAAGAAACCTCTGAACATTACTGTTTATAATTTAGAAGAAAAACTAAATCAGTAATACTGTCAGTATAGAACTGAAGACTGTTACTCATGAGAGCACCAACACAGACTTTTATTATATTTTTTAATACTGTACACTTTCATAAAAAAATCTCTTTTACATTGTGTGTTTTATAACTTACAACAGATATTCTTGGAATCCCTAAAAGTGGTTTTAAAAATCTTTCAAAAAGTCTTGCCAGTTCTCCATCATTTCCAGGGAACAAAAAATGTTTGAAGTGACTGTCAGTAGAGATGCAAATAACAAAATTCAAAGCAATCTTTAATTATGAAGAGAGAAATAATTTTTTAGTTCATTTAAACAAACATCTCACAAATCAGACTGATGTATGAACCAGTCTCAAAGATAAAAGCTGTTTTGAGGAATTACAATACTCTACAAAATCTTTCATCAGTAGTCAATTGCTGTTGCTTGCCTTTTCTTGAAACTCTCTCTGTGAATGCAGTTTATCGAATCAGATTTTAGTAAAAGTAAGTAGTTAAGCAACAAACCATTTCTTAAATTACCAAAATCTGTGCTTCATCAAAGCAGAGCCTTAAAACATGGGTATATCTCTTGACACCAACAAATGTGAGATCTCTGCCCTGTTTGGCAGACTGGACAGAGGGATCACACTCACCACTATTGTGTTACCAAAGAGCAGAAGAATGAAAATAAGTCAGAATGGGGGCAGTGGTTAGGTCTTTTCATATCTTCTGTGGTACTTCAGAGGACTGTAACAAAGGTGTACCCTTGCAAAGCTGGTTTTCTTTCATTAACCAAACTTTTTAGGAATACTTGCCATAAAAGCTTGAAATGAGGAACTACCATTCTGCCTTATGAGATTCAGAAAATGACATGCTTAGCTTTCTTCTGACCTTCTCTACAATAAAAATATTATTTGTACAGAGGATGTGCTGGGCTAGCTGTGATCAGCAAAGACATTGTAAGAATAAAACTCAGATTAATCGAGTACCACTGGATTAATCTGGAATGGAAATGGAAAACCATGGTACTGTGATTTAGCAGATAGGGTTGCATAGTATTTTTAAATGTAACATGTTCCTTAGATAATAATTTGTCTTCTGGAAATATATTATGACTTTTTAAAAATTCTGTTTTATAGGTGATCATAGATACGAAATCATTAAAAGGAGAGTTTTGCAAGGAAAATCTGTCCCCCATTATGCAGCAATAGAGCCAAGTGGAGATGGTCTAATGATTGTTTCCCACAAACCATTCACATTTATGCAAAGTGAAAGTGACAAATTAGAAGAAAATGATGATTCAAAAGTATCAAATGAAAAGAAAGGTAAGACTTAGTCTGACAGGTTATGATAATCTGCTCTCTTCTTTGACTTAGGACATATCATTGGTTTAGCATTTGTTTGGAAACTCTAACAATGAAAGTTTTAATATCTATCTGATGGACAGATTGACTTTGTTTGTTTGCTTTTACTTGTGGCAGTTTTATTGTGCATAGACCTATATCAGGTGCAATTTTTTGGACAGGAGACACTTAAAGAATTTTTTTGTCTTAAAGAAAAAGATATTTTGCAGACAGATGTATAATGAGTTTTTGATATTAGTAGGATTACTAATGCCTACATTTAGGCATCTATCTGAAGTACTCAAATTAAGAAACCAGTCTTCTTAGATGGGAGGGGGCCATGGACTTCCCCAAACTGTTACCCATCAGAAAGCTTTTTTGATATGTAATTTATTCCTGCCTCTCTAAAATTTAAATAATTATCTTGAAAACTCTTTTTAAAGAATGACATTCCTGTAAAAGATTCTGTTTGCTCTGGTGGGAACACCGTTCAGGAAATCTTCAACAAAATGCATTCATACTTTTTTTCTTTGCAATCAAAACAAAACTAAGTATGTAAAAACCTATTAATGGAGTTGTTTATTTCTAAGTATCACTAGGCTCTGTAATGTCTATGTTTATGTAATTATGTTGGATTATTTCATGTTTGATTTCTGTTTCTGCATATGAGGCATTGGTTAGTAAACAAATTCAAACAAATTCTCTAAGGATAGTGGCACAATCTTTGCTAATAGTGTGAAAATCTATTTGGAAAACAATACAAAAGGATCAAATTTCTGGAATGTGTTAATGTTAAACACTGACAACTGTGATATTGTACATGTAATTTTATTAAGAATAGTCTGTACATATAAATCTTGAGTCCAGGGAGTTCTTCAGAGCACTAAGCACCTTTTGCTAACCCTGATATAGGCTCCAGTTTTATTTGTACAGTTATATAAAATTGCAGGCTTAATGAATTTTTAATATCAGATACAGTTTGTGTCAGTGTTCACAATTTTGAAGGCTGTCATGTCTCAGTAATAGTTTCTGGGGAAGTATAATTAAAGCACCTGTGACTGATCCATTGCAAGCAGGGCAGTTGTAACAAAGGGCAGCAGTGCAAGAGTCCTTCCAGAGTCACAGTTGCTAGATGAGATTTTGATCAGTGGAATCTTGGGTTGGATTCTGACAACTTGAGAGCTTTCAAGGGGAGCCCATACTTTAGTTTTTCTCAAAATAGAAAGGTAACTTGTACAAGATTGCTCTTTAGAACATATATTCATCTGTATTTGTATTTCTGTGCATTACCCCTCACGCTGTCATAGCCTTCCTTTTATATAAACATTTATCTTAAAAGGCCGTTTCTTCTAGCAGTTTAGTAATCAGACAGCTTCTAAACACAGTAATAAAAGTTGGTCTCTACCTCTGGGCAAGCAGTTCTATTTCATCTCCATTAGCTGAGGCAGATTAAGACTACTTAGTCTTATAAAATAATTTCTGTTGAGTAGTCAGCATAGCTTCTGGCAAAATATATAAGAAAAAATGTTCACATCTCTGAATTATATGTACTTCTAGCATGCAGTAGCTTGTCACAGAATCACAAGGTTGGATGAGACCTTCAAGATCATCAAGTCCCACCCAGCCCTAACACCTCAACTAGACCATGGCACTGAATGCCACATCCAGTCTTTTTTAAAATGCATCCAGGGATGGTGACTCCACCACATCCCTGGGCAGATAATTCCAGTACTTTATCACTCTTTCCATAATAAACTTTTTCCTAATATCCAACCTATATTTCCTTTGGCACAGCTTAAGACGGTGTCCTCTGATTATGTCAGCTGCTGCGTGGAGAAAGAGACCAACCCCCACCTGGCTACAGCCATCTTTCAGGGAGTTGTAGAGAGTAATAAGGTCACCTCTGAGTCTCCTTTTCTCCAGGCTAAACAGCCCCAGCTCCCTCAGTGGTTCCTACAGGGCTTGTGTTCCAAGCCCCTCACCAGCCTTGTTGCCTCCTCTGGATGCACTCAGGTGTCTCAGTATACTGCACCTGATGTCTCCTCAGCCACATTATAAATCATCAGTGTTTCATTGTATTTAAGTACGTTTTGCATTCCAATTTCATAATGCTACAGTAAGCTTAGAGTAACAATTTATGCCCATTGTATAATTATCAACAAATTTGAATATAGACATGAATATAAATTACTTTCCAAATGAGGGGTACAAACAGATTTGGTTACTAAAAAGGTGTTTCTCTGTTTAATGTTCAGAATATATTTTGTGTAAATTGTTCAGAGTAAAAGTTAACTTCCACTTTTTTAGAAACACACTTTCAGAAAATTCCATGTGTCTCTGCACTGAATGCTGTGGAATCCAGTAATCCTTGTAACCTAGTTTGTGTTTTGCTGCATGTTTCCAATTGTAGACCCCCTCTACTACTGGCAGCAGACGGAAGATGACGTGACCATAACATTTCACCTGCCTCAAGACATCACAAGGGATGACATAAAAATACATTTTTCCCCTGATAATATATGTGTTACACTGAAAGACCAGCCTCCTTTGATGGAAGGAAAGCTCTATTCATCTGTGGACCATGAAAGCTGCACATGGATAATTAGAGAGGACAAAAGGTATTTTATATAAGTTTTAGGGTTTTTATTGATAGGAACTGATTTTAAAACGCATACCATATCTGACTTCTGGCCCTTCTGGGATGATCCCATTTAATGCTATACCCATGTCCCTTCTTGCAAGAATTTCTTTCTCCTGAAAACAGTTCACTGGCCTTTGCTGTCTCAGTACTGTTTTTCTTTATCTAATTGTGAAAGTAATCCCTTCTTTGGCAGTTATTTTTCAGGAAAAAACCCCACCCAGTATGAAATGTTAAACATGGATTTGTAAGAAGAGTAAAGTTAATTGGTTCAACAATTTTTTTTCACTATATTTCAAGACTGATTAGTCTGAATGTACTTTGTTGTATGTGTTAGCTTCTCTTCTACTTTCTACAAACAAGCATTTTTGTAATAATACAACTGAAATTCTTTAGGCGTGACTTATAAATTCCTTAATATATTTTCCTAAAAAAATATATTATGTGAATTATAGAAAATTAATCTGTGTGAACTAATGCTGTAGACCTCAAATAGAAATGTTCCTGCTTTTATTTAAAAAGTAACTTTTAGGCTTTTCTAATTCTGAAAAAAAAAATGAAAGAATAGAGAGGGTGCAAAAAAATAATTCAGAGCTCCCTAAAACATATCTGGTTTTTCTTTGTGCATTGTCTGGTTTTCATACTCTGCCTGAAATGAGCCATATATTCACCCACCCGCGCTGGTCTGGTTGTCTCAGAGATATTCACACTCTTTAATGAACTCAAGAAGAAACATGTAAACCACCAGGTGATCCACTCAACAGCTCATAGCTGTTTATCTAAAACAAAAGCTACCCTTCGAGTTGTGATTAAGGTTGGCTTTTTGCAGTTTCCAAAAGGTTAACTGTAAAGGACAGTAATTCTCAAAAAAAAAAAAAATTAGAGGGACTAATATTTTTATGTAGGTTATAGAGGGACTAATATTAGAGGGACTAATATTTTTATATATGTTTTACTATTACTGTATATTAAAATTTGACTGTGATTAAAATGTGTGGGGTTGTTGGTTTTTAGGTATCCTGCTGAAAAATAACTCTGAATAACTTGATTCTTTATAAGTTGGATAACTTGATTTTTTTATTACTCATTCCAGTGAGTGTTATTTTATGAATATCAGGTTTTTACTTCAATGAGAAAGGGTAATCCATACTTCAGTGTAATAAGTAGTACTCAGTTCTTAATGTTCATACTGCAACAGTGATATAAATCTATTGATTAAAAGTTAAAAACTTGCTCCAAATGCCTTCTGTAACAGAATGCTCTACATAGTGCCAGTGAAATTGTTTCAGAGTTCACTGAATAGTTGCTCCTATGGTGCAGTAATTAGTAACTTAAAAGGTTTTCTGTCAGGAGCACCACAGCTGTCATTGCTGCAGAACCTGTAAGTGTATCTGAAAAGTGAGTATGATAAAATTGACTTCAGTTTTACCATTATATCTGTGTGTTTGTCCAACACAGTATTTAAATGGAATTACCATGTTGGTGCATCAGGCTGTGTCTTATTTTTCATTTACTTAATTTGTTATTCCCAATAGTTTAGTGATTATACTGGGTTCTCTTTGTAGTTGTTGGGTTTTTTACTTGTTGTGGAAATTTTATCTCTTCTGAGATATTATTTTAGAAAGACAGTATAGATGATTAGTGAGGTATTATCCCTGAGGTCTATAAAATAAAAATCTTTTTGTCCCAGATGTTATTTAGAGGTAGGGTACACTTAAGTAGCCCTAAGAAATACTGCTTATGTTTCAAATAAACCTGTGTAGTAAAATTCTGGCAGTCTTTGAATAGATTGCTGTACAAGTGATTTCCTGCCATATTTTAAATATTTTAGTGAGACTGCTTCAGGATAAATTACACTTACATTGAAACCCCTGAGATTTGTGTATTAGAAATTACATCCTTGGTCTGTTTTTCTTAAGAATATTTTTGTTAGAATAATTTATTTTATAATTTGAATGCTAATGGTTTCTGCTATGTGATTTTCCTTATTAATTCAGTTTGAGGAGAAGTGCTCTTATGTACATTTAGAGCTTTTTGACTAATCTGACAAATGGATGTAGTGTTTTCGTGTGCTACTCTTTGTCTTCTCTTTGCATTTTAGTTTGGAAATCTCTCTGATGAAGAAAAATGAGGGATGTCGGTGGACAGAGCTAATCATTGGTGACACAAGAGGGGAATTCATTATGGACCCCTCTCAGTGCTCTGAAATAGCTGAAAGCCTGATGCATCTTACCTCTGAAGTAATGGTAAAGAGTCAAGAATCAAACACTTAAAATTCTTGTGCTTTTGCATGCTGTCTTTTCTTGCTGCCTAATTTGCACTTCATTGACTCAAGTCATCAGTTCTTTTACTGTTTATTCATTTTTAATTGAAACTGTAACAAACTACTGGCACTGGAGTTGTGAATGTACTTTGAGCAGTAAAACCTTCAAGGGGGACTGAAAAAAAATCTTCAAGGGGGACTGAATTTAACTTGTATGATGGTGTCTGTGCACCAAACAGAAGCCTGATTTAACACTGAAAATAAACTTTGTTCCCACCATTTAGGGTGTGGCAGTTTGTATGTTTCTTGTTTATCAGTAAGTTAGCAAAACTTTTTTACTGTCTTGCTAAGGATACTGTACTTGACCTACAGAGTGTAAATGACATGTTTAAAAGGAAAAGTTAGGAAACTGTAAACATGGCTCATGAACTTTCTGGCATTTTTGTTATACAAGAAGGCTACTTAAAGTGAAAGGTAATTTTTAGCTGATATTTGCTTGATACTGTTTAATTAGAAAATGGCATCTCATCTGAAACCTGTGAATTGTGTCTCCCTGTGACTTTTGATGTATTAGGTTTGGATTATTACTTTGCTTTTAGTAAGGCTGAAAAGTGTTATTAAAACAAATTCTATGTAGTACTTCAGATTGACTTGTCTCTACCTCAGTATTTGTGAGCAAGATATTGTACTATATCTTTTGACCTTGGTTTTTTTTAACTTTAAATTTCTTTTATTGTGTACTTCACTTCCTACTGAGCTTAAAGTGATGACTTTTTAATCGTAAGTTTTCATTGATTTAAAATAGATTTTAATAAATTAAAATTAATAGCAAAACTAAAATGTGTCTTGTATTTAGAGCTGCTTATAAAACTAATTAATCCATTTTTAATTGCATTATTGATGGCAAGATGAAACAAGCTTACACTGATGTACATTTACTAATTGTGCATATGTTTTCAGGATTGTATGCTTTTGCTACTTGGAGAATTATTTGGAATAATTTGGAGTTTGTCGTCCAGGTTTTAGTGATTTATGTACTTTCCTCAAACTGAAATTGATTTTATTGTACCTACCACTTCTGCTGTCCTCCACAGCAGAAATCGTTTTATTAATTTTGAGTAATTACATAATAGCTTAATCTTTCTGTTTGTATGGATATGCAAATAATTCTTCATGCTCAATTGTTCTTTAGGTTGTTTTTTTAATTGTAAAAGGGATTAATTTTTTTTTCAATTGTTTTGATTTTCAGTGTAGTTCATTCTTTTTTTCAGAATCCAAACCCTGATAAGGAAAAGCCACCTTGTAATGCTCAAGAGTTAGAAGAATGTGATGCTTTTCTTGAAGATGGCGCAAGCTTGTGCAGATTTGATGGTGATAGCTTGAAAATCACTCATATAGTAAGTACTGCAAATTATTATAGAAATACTTTAAAACTTTTTTTGTTTGGAAATTGACCTCTATTATCAGTACAAAAATATGTAGACTCGTGAAATCGCATAAATTTCTCCCATAATATCAAATCACAGTAGCAACAGAAAATGTCAATCTATATATGTCCTTCAATGTCATTTTAATATAAAAACAAAGCTCCTTTTGTTCTCATTAAAAAAATACATATGCTTTCACAAGTGAGCCCTTTGAAAAAGCAAAGTCATATCAAAGGAATTATAAGGAAAAGGTCCTTTTCAGTGCCATAAAATTCTTTAGATTACTTTGTTTGCATTTTCCTCAGTAATTTTCGGACAGCTTGGTAGAAACCTGACCTTTTTTACTAAGAAGCTGGAGCATAGATCACTATATAGTACTTTTTTGTCAATCACACTGAAAATAACAGACTGGGGGCAGAATGCTTCATTAACGAGCTTAATCTGAGTTGTAAGCAGCCCTGACTAACAGTAAGCTAGGATATGATCCGGGCTGTTGCCTAGTGTTGGAAACACCAAAATCATATGAAAGCATTACAGATTACCTCGTTGTTCTGGGGTCTTTTGGGGTTTTTTTTGAAACTGGATGAAAGCAAAAACTACATCGTGGTTGTAGCATGGTTTGGGTTGCATAGTAAGTTGTGCAGCCTCTGTCCTTGATATTTTCAAGACCAGACTGGATAAAGTTCTAACTAACTGAGCCTAAACTACTGCTTCTCACACTGAAGGGTAAGAAGTACCCCAGAGACATTTCACATACCAGGAGGAACATGAGCTCATCGCAAAAGGGGTGCTTTTGTGTATCACAAAAGGCTGCTTTCTAGCAGGCAGCAAGACATAGTGGAGCAAGTTTGAACTCCAGGGCGCTTGTAAAGAGTTTTTAAAATGGGTGGCATAAAAGTAATTCAAAGGTTAATGTGTTTAAAGCATTATGGTCAAAGGACAGTTGCTGTGGGTAGGAAATACTAATTTCAGCCTCTTCTATGGGAACTTGCAGTTTTGGTCCTTGTTAGAGTATGTAGAAATATGAGTGTTTCAGTATATTCTTCAGCATACAGGACTATATTTTCACTTAGATTTAGTTCTTCTTTCAAGCTGTTTGGGTTTAAAATTATGGGATCTTTTCCTTCGGAAATGGGGCTGGTACAGCTTTTTACCCACAACTCCTAAAAACATTTTTATTGAAGAGTGTGCTAACCTGAAATTTAGTAATTACTTGATTGCAAGTAAGTTAAAAAATGTTGATATTTCATCATTTTAGTATTCTAACTAATCCTTGTTTCAGTGCTTGCCAGCTTTTACTTGGGAGGGACAGTGTTTCCTTCCCTGTTAGCCCTGCAGAAAACCAGATGTGATTACTTAGAGAGAATCTTTTCTCTCCTATGTGAGAAGTTGTAGGTTAGGATCTATCCTAGAAAACCATTTCTGCACAAAACACATTCTCATGTGCTTGTGTAGTGGACATAATATTTCTCTGAATAATACTCCAACAAACTTAATTACATCTCCTTGAAATGTGTAAGGTACCTGTGGTGTATTGAGCTGTTGATCAGTGGGATGCAGCATAATGTGTTCAAACATTTTGTCAAGTAACAAACATAAAACTGTTGATCATCTAACTTTGGCAGTATGTGTAACAGTATGTGCTTTGAATCAATATTTTGTATTTGTTTTGTTTTCAGATTAATCTTGGAAGTAACCAGTATCTTTTCTCAGTCGTTGTGAATCCCAAAGAAATGCCATGCTTCTGCCTGAGGCATGATGTCGATGCTCTTCTCTGGCAGCCTCACTCTGACCAACCAGAGAATATGTGGGAGCACATTGCAACTTTTAATGCTTTGGGTAAGAAATTAACTTCTGTGTCACACATATCTGAGACTTTTCTATGTGAATGCTGCTGGTATGGCTTATGTTGATATTTCACTTTAGTAAATCTGAATTGAAAGTTTCTATAATTCTGTTGGTAGCAGCATGGTAGCTTGCTGCATATAGGTAAAACCTTATAGAAGAGAGGCCTTGTAAAACATGGCTTAGACCTTGCTGTTCTGGCTATGAGAAAAGAATCATAAGAATGAGAATCAGTTTGCATAACAATCTATTTTTGTAAGAAAAGAGTTTGTACCTGTGAAAACAAGAAGTCTATCCCATGAGAATCTGTGAAGGAAATATGTAAACTGTCTAGAAAGAGGGAGGTTTGGTGGAGATGTACACTGGCCATTTACTGACCAGTGAACTGAGTTCCAGTGGATTGTTAACCACTTGGAGGCAAACACAGTGCCTTCTGATAGCATGTATAAATGAGCTGTGTTCAAAAAAAATTCTGCTATTAGGCACAAAGAAAGAAGTGTCTCATTTCTATCTCTAACATGAGGTCAACAGCAACGGTAGCTTAATTTTAGAAATAAGAGAACATAGAAATGACATGTTTGTGCCCTGGGAGGAAGACAAGCCTTTTCAGACCATGTATAGAATGTAAGCACAGAACTGCATAGTAAAAAGGAGAGTTCCTTGGATAAGTGACTTAAGTTAGAGACTGAAAAGCAAAATCACTACCTTAACACTCACACAGACATTGTCAGGGCAATAGCTGCAGTTAATTGATCATGTGTCTAGGTCTGTGTAATCTTATGGTAAGGTGTTTTAATAAGTGACCTTTAGACTTTTCCTGTCTTGTTGACCCAAGTGATAATCATTGGCTTACATTTTTCAATGAAGTGAAGCAAATAACTTCCCTAACAGGGAAGGAAATACTTGCAGAAAGATGGTAGATCACTTTGCAGAATTGCATCTCAGTTCTCTTTATAGAAGTGTGAAAGGAAATCAGTCTGAATTGAGTCAATTTGATACTAGAGTCCTGTAATGAAAGTGGAAAAGGGAGGGTTTTTTTCCTTTTAAGTGAATATTAACAGAAATTACAGTGTGTTAAAAAGTAACTTTTTTTTTAGTGAGTTCTAAACTGAAGACAATTTTTAAGTGTCTGTTCAAGATTAGATAGGCTTAGAAATCCTAATTTTTAAATTTAATTACACACTGGGAGATGAGGAGAGAGAAGAGATTTATTCTATGTAGACCACTAATATTGGGCCAGGATTACCCATATGGACCATGTCTGTGGCCTTATGATCCTGCTGAGAAAATGAAAGACCTTGTGAGGCAGAGAGGAGCCAGATGTGGGAAGAGTATCTTGCTGTACATAGGTATCCAAAACACCTGTTAACATGAGGTACATGGGAATTGTATATTGGTGTTAAACTGCTTAATGCATCCCTTCAGAAAGTACTGGCTGATGTAATAAGAGTAGTTTGGTGGTTTGGGGTTTTTTCTGTTGATGTTAGCTTTTATTGGTTGGTTGTTCTTGTTGTTTGTTTTCAGGGTTTTTTTTGTTACAAATTGCGTATTATTTTTTAAGTTAAGCTTTGGTTATTATCAGCCAGTTAAAGTTCTGTTGAAACCGATCTATTCCTTATCCCTTCTACTTGGTTTTGGGCTATACAGGTTATGTCCAAGCATCAAAGCAAGACAAGAAGTTCATGGCTTGTGCTCCAGATTACTCCTACGCTGCTCTTTGCGAGTGCTTGCGAAGAGTTTTCATCTATCGCCAGCCGACTCCTCTGGCCACGGTTCTCTACAACAGGAAGGAAGGAAGACAAGTGGGACAGGTTGCTAAGCAGCTGGTAGCAACCCTGGAAGCCAATGATCCTATCTTAGGCTTTCAAGCTACGAGTGAGAGATTATTTGTTCTCACAACAAAAACCTTGTTTTTAATAAAGGTGAACTCTGGAAATTAATTATTCAGTGTGCTCTGCTGTAGTTTGTGTTAACAATTTGTTATAGAAGTGAATAAGTTGACGATCTGACAAGGTCAGTGCAATTTGCTGAAAATGACAAAGGGGATGTTTTACAGGGGAATCAAATTTCTTCATTAGAATTTTTCTGTAAGAAAGTGAGTTTTTGACTTTGCTGCCCTGGAAGTAAGTTTTTTCAGAGCTATGGGAAAATGTCTTCTGCATTAACATCTTTGTCAAAGTAATTGTCAGATGCTGCTATTGCATAGGTGAATAGATTTATGCATTGCTTTTTCCAAGTGACTTTATTTGCTATACTTCTGAGTTTTGAGAATTGACTGCTGTTTTTAAATGTCACTGCTTACCTATGAAAAAAGTAGTCAGATAAAGATTTAAAAGCATATGATATGCCAAGTAGAATGTATTATAAAGGAAAAAATCTCCAGTTCAAATACGGTTGACCAAAAAACTTTTGATATTTGATTTGATATTTTGACATTCAGTAGTTTTGAGTGGAATGTGAGAGAAATGAGAGAAATTAATGGGGTATTATGTTTCTTATACAGGTAATAAAATGAAGCAAATTTACTGTATGTGCACATTTTAAATTATTGTTTTGGGACTTGTTTATACTTGCAGTAAAGTCTGTTCACATTTCTAGAATACATTTTAATAGCTTCTTCCAGAAGCAAAGTAAGGGTCAGTACATAGCTGGCAGTGATACATCGAGTGCTGTTAGTTAAGGCCTTGTCATACTCTCAGTTGTGCCATTTTCACTTGACTTTATACTTCATTTCAAGTGACTCATTTACAATGAGAAAATAGAAAATGTGCTGACAGAAAAAGTGCTGGTCTTGTAGCCTGGGATGGGACACTCAGAGGTGCTGCTTCTGCCTCAGATGCCACTGTAAATGCTGCATTGTCACTTAACTGTTCTGTCTGTGATGCCTAAGTCAAAACATGTTATATATGCAATGTAAGAATTTGCAATTTGCTCAGGCCAATGAGGATGCATTGGTTTAACAGACTGGTATGGTTAGTTGTGTTCGATTCCTGGCTGTTTGGATGGCCTGGAAAGGCCCGGGGTGGCCTTGGGGCAGCCCGCATTTCAAAGGACGAGAAGAGGCTTCAAATCTTTTCTCGGTCTCTGTGTTTATTAATTGCTTATCTAAAAGATTTTCTTTCGGCACGACAGAGGTCTGCTCAGCAGCCAGCCATGAGCACACTCTCCTGCCCTCCGGGCGGTCACCTATCTTTATACCCAAAGTTACGTATACAATATTTATCATTTTTCCCCAATACCTTTTACCCTTATTAACCAGTGCACTTTTAGTAATAACCAATCCTAAAGTGCCGCCATCTCCACAGAAGATGGAGGAGAAGAAGAAGAAGAAGGACAGGACACGCCCCAATTCCTCCATCTTACTTCTCTAAACCCCCCTGTACAGAAATCCTAAACCCTGTGTTTCACTCTCTAATTAACTTATCCCTTCACCATTCACTCCGGTGAAATCCTCCTATCCTCATACAGGTGTCGTCTCCTGTGTAGGATCAAAGTCCAGCCACCAGACACTTCTGGCAACATTCCAGGACTCCCGAGCCCCCCAAGGGTGGTCTCGGTGACTCGGCACCTCAGTCCTGAGGTGCTGAGATCCCACAAGTTGAGTTGAATAGCTGTATGTGAATATTTTTGTTTCTTATTTTAAATTGGCATTGTCAATACATTGAAACCAAAGAGTCAGTTGTGACAGTCAGTCTACCCTGGGTTGGGTTTTTTCATAGTTGGCTTGCAAATCCATAACAAAGGATGCCTAATATGTTGTGTACTGACAGGAAGGCTGCTGTCATCTGTGGTACCAAAGTACTGAGAGACACAAATAAAGGCAGCCTTTTAGTTTGCATCTCCCTACCAATATTATTTCAGAACTCTGTAAGAATCTATTGAGAGAAGAGTAAGTATTTCTTTAGTTGAGATTGTTTTGACTCTCTTGTAAACTCTGCAGATTTGTATCAGTGAACTGATTAAATAACAAGAGGGAGGCAAGCAGCTGTGGCTTGCAAAAACCATCCAAATGCAGAAGCTTTTCAGGGAACATGATTTTCATTCTCCTCACAGCAAGATTATATTGTATATCCAATATCGAAAAGCTTTGCTTTACTTTTAGCTGGGTAAGTTAAAACAGACTAGATTTGTAAACCTCTTAATCATTCTGTCCTTTTAAAACTGTCTTGAAAATGCTTTTTGGAAAAGCTCAGTGAATGTATTACCATTTTTACTGTTTTGCATCTAAGTTTTATTTGTTGTCCAATAATGTCAGTCAAGGCGGTAGAATTCCTGCAGAGATCCTGTAGAAAAAAAAAAGTAGCTTAATTTATGTAGCATAAATTAAGTGCTTTCAGGTGTATATGAATATTACTTAGTAACCTGAGTCCAGAGAAGGGACACAAAGGTCATCAGAGGGCTGGAGAATCTTGTCTAGGACAACAGGCTGAGAGAGTTGTGGTTGTTCAGCCTGGGAACGAGAAGTCTCTGGGAGACCTTAGAGCAGCCTCCTAGTACATAAGGGGCGCCTGCAAGTGTTGGAGAGGGGCTTTGGACAAGGGCATGGTAGGACAAGGGAAAATGGCTTTAAACTGAAATTTAGTAGGTTTAGATTAGATACTGGAAGAAATTCTTCACAGTGTGAGTGGTGAGACACTGGACAAAGTTGCCCAGCGAAGTTGTGAATGCCCTATTCCTCAAAGTTCAGCACCAGACTGGATGGGACTTTGAGCAACTTGGTCGAGTGTGAGGTGTCCCTGCCCATGGCAGTGGGGTTGAAACTAGATGATCTTTAAGGTCCCTTTCCAACCGTTCTATAATAATTAAATGGCTGCAAGCCACCAAGAGACACTCCCTATCAGCATTTCCTTTTTTGTGTCCAGTTACAACTAAGGCTCAGTTGTTCAGCATATCATAGATAGACTTATACAAAGTATAAAATGTGGATATTTTATAGAGATGATTTTCCAACAACCATGCTTCAATTTTTCTAGGATTTTTTTTTCTTGAAACCTTACTTCCTGAGAGGTCCCAATCACAATCTGTTTACAGAATTTCGGAGAAAATATTTGACTATTACAGGCTTACTTGGCTGTTACTGCATTATTTGATTTCAGTATTCTTTTTCAGTGCTTTCCTTGACTGCATGTTTGGAATGCATGATGTATTCTTACACAAGTTGTAATAAATAGAAGAAATTTTTAAATTTTAAAATTATTTTAAAGGATTTATATTAATTTCAAATGTATAGTCTTCCTATGCTACTGAAATAAAATAGAGAAATAAAAATAAGAAATTCTTTAAAACTTGTGTTAAGAAGTTTTCTGCTAGGGCAAAGTTCTAGCAGGTGTCTGCACTGCAGGGCCAGGGCTGTTGCCAAATCATGCACATTGTACTCCTTGTTTAGGTCTGTGAAATCCCCTGTACAGCCTTGCTAATGTTCCATTTCTGCCAACACACAAATTTACAGAGGTAGTTACTGGAGAGGGTGATAAATATTCAGGTGTATTCTTGTGTTAAAGTACCCACTGTGCCTCTGATCCTGTCTTTTTTATGTACAAAATCCAAATGATCGGGACAAACCCTTCTAGATGCAAGAGAGAGATCTGTCCTTCCTTTCTTCCTCTCCCCCTACCTCAACATGGGTGCTTTTTTGCAGGAAAGTGAAGGAAAATAGGAAGGATTTGGTCTGTATGTCTGTCCTTTGTCAAATAATGGCTTTTCATAATGAAACAACAGATCCTATAAGAGTAATAAGGTTAAAGCTTATATTTTATTTGTTTTTTGTGCTTTCTTTCATTAATGAGTTGCTAGAACTTCTTCATTTCCTTGCCTTCTGTTAATGTATGTTTTCTTTTCTCATTATGCAGATTAGATCAACTTGAAGCCTGCAGTCAATCACATATTAGCCATATAATAAAAATTTTGGATTAAAATTTTGTGTTGTCAGTCCTATGTTCCATTTGTAACCTATTTCTTGAAATCTGGTGGGATTTGTTTCCCCTCCTCCCTATGCAATACATCTTTATTTGTGCTATGGATAGAAGTCAGCAAGGTCTAAAGATAACTTGACATCTTCAACTTAGAAGAGCCAAGTATCAAGCAAGCCATTTCATCAAGATTATTGCAATCATTTCAAACTCAAGGTATAGTCCCTTTTTCTTGGAGAAGTGTTTGTTGGAGTAATAGTTTTTCCTTCATAAAAGTTTTAAGGTCCTTCTGAAAAACTTTCTTTACACAAAGATCTTTGCAATGAAGTGGTAGCTTGATATCAATTAAAATAGATCTAATTAACAGTTTCAGAGGCAAACCTGGAAAATATTTGTCATAGTCTTTATCAATCTAATGCTCTATGCAAAATGTCTTTTTTAAAGCATTCCAGTGCATTTTTGCAATCTAATGCCAGTTGCAAGGAATTCTCAAGAAAAACAGAGGAAAGCAAATTTTAAAAAATCAATCATTTTAGAACATGACTTTCATTATGCTTTGATAAATATACACTTTCTAGTAGTGTATTTCAATAATATATTTCTTAATGTATTAGTTGCATTCTGAATGTGCAGGACCTTTGTGTGTGTACATTTGTATTTTCATCTGTAAATGCACACACCTGTATGAGTTCATACTGCCTTGAGGTACTGGGGAGGGTGAGGTGGCTGTTGGAGAGGAGAATCTTTTAACTTTACTGACAGAAAAGTTTGGATTCTTTATTAACATGTTCATGAGTCTGCCAGACATGTGTTGTAATGTCACAATAACTGCTTTATGTGAAAATATCAGTCATGAATCCTGTGGTGGTTTCCTCTGCTGAGGGTTAAATATGAGATATTTCAATATTTCATTTTACCCAAACTTAAACAGCTCAGAGACCAAGTATTGAGTAGATTCCTCAAGTTGGCAGAATTGATGCAGATGTGATAAGCATTTCTTTTTATCAAAATAAGTGATGTTTAGAAGGAAAAGAAATGAGACACACTGAATACTAATCCAGTCACTTTCAGCGCTGAAATTGCAACTGATTGACCTTTAATGATTTTTCTCTGTGAATTACTCATTCTTTCTGTTGCATGTGTCTCCTGTAATAAATGTAGAGTAATTTATGGTAATTTAAGGCTGAATAACTGAATTATGCTTGCATATGTGGTATCTAAAATGTGAGTGTGAGGTACAAGGTGGATGCACCCAGTCATAGAGACCAGAGACTCAGGCTCTTGGTTTGATCAAGAGTTGGTGACCATCTGAGCAGAAATAAAAATGGCTGCTTTAAAGACATTCTCATGAGTTGCAATTTCAGGTTCTAAAAAGAGTAAAAATAGGGGATCTGTGCAGAATCATTATAGAATCCTAGAATGGTTTGGGTTAGAAAGGGCCTTGAGGATCACCTAGTTACAGCACTCCTGCCATGAGCAGGGCCACCTTTCACTAGACCAGGTTGCTCAGAGCTCTATCTCGTCTGCCTTGAGCAATTCCAGGGATGGAACATCCACAGCTTCTCTGGGCAATCTGTTCCAGTGCCTCACCATCCTCACAGTAAAGAATTTCTTCTTAATACCTAATCTAAACCTGCTTCTTTCAGTTTAATGTCCTTACCCTTGTCCTAGTCCCTGCAAGTCCTTGCCCCAAGTGTCTCTCCAGCTCTCTCATAGGCTTCCTTTAGGTACTAGAAGGTTTTCTAAGGTCTCCCTGGAGCCATCACTCTCTGCCTGTCTTCACAGGAGAATAAGCTTGCTTAGGCAAGATAAAACATACACAGGTTCCCTTTTAAAATCTAGGGATATATGCAATATTCTATTCAAAGCAGCTGGATCTGACAGAAAGAGAACTTGTTACCAAGACCTCCTCTGCTGTCATTTTCTTTGCATGTGGCAAGGGTAAGTCATCAGTAAAACTACCTGCAGGCTGGTGTGATTGGAGTCACTCTTTTTGTCCTTTCTTACCTGGTGTAGCTCCAGGTGGTTGCTGCTGTCAGAAAAATTCAGTTAATAGTCCTCTAATATACAGTTAATAGTTAGATTAACTATAGAAATAGCTATATATATAACTATATATATATAATTATAGTTACATAATATATAGTTAATAGTGATAAGCTATAAGAATTGGCTGCTGTTAGCACAGTTTTAAGCCTCTTTGCATCCAATGTGACATCTGATAAAATCTGCCTTTCGAATAAAACAAATTAACAAAAACAAGACAAAAAACCCCAATCAAACAAAAAAAGCCAAAATAAATAAAAAATTAAAAAAAAAAAAAAGAAACATACAAAAAACCCCCAAAATGCCTAAAACTCAGACTGCTTTTTTCCCCTTTTTTCTTGGGGAGAAGTACACTAATAATGTTTTTCTTTCTGCTCTTAGAAATGTTTTCCTCTGCTATAAAGAAAGATGCAATATCCTCAAAGTTTAACCCTCATGTCTTTAATGCCATGGGGACAGCAGGGTATCTGTCACTGATTCAGTTGAGTTTCAGGGACAAATTGGTGTGCAACGTGGTTAGACTGCCAGCTGTTCCCTTAGGAAGTGGGGAAAAGCGAGGTCAGGTTATTTTAATAGGTTCACTGTGTCTGTTTGCATGGCTGCACTCTCTGAGGTCCATATAATTCAGCATACTGGGAGGCTTAGGTGCCCAAACAGGGATCTGTGAGCACATTTCACTGTGTGAACCCATCTGATGTATCTACGCAGAATGGTGCTCATACTCAGTTACCTGCCATCTCAAATTATTTTCCATTGTCTGTTTTCTGTGATAGCAGAAATAAGTTGCTGAATGACTGCAGTGTCTGCTGTGGAAGGAAAGAGCACACAGTAGATTCTTGAAGATATATTTCTATATCTAACGTGATTTATACCATCAAAAATCAGTTATATGGTTTTGACTACAAGTTGATTAATGTTTGCAGTTAATTAATTCCCACAACTCACATTTTCTGGTGGAATTATTCAGAGATTTGTAAGCAAACATATGAGAAAATTAATTCAGAACTGGAGATAATTACACTTCTCATATAGTTTTCAGTTGGTTATTCTGTGTTCATTATATGAACTAAATTTCTTGAAATCTGTAAGAAATAGTTCACTTTGCAATCTTAAGTGATACTAAGAAAGTGGAGCTTTGCCTCCTAAGGACTGGCAGGAGTCAAAGTCCACAAGACCAGAGATGACTAGGGAGAACTTCATGGTGCTTTAAAAGCATCCTGTTAAAAGCAACCTACCAATGCAAAGGGGGTGCAGATGCTTAAATCCCACCACTTCTGGACACTTCCTGGGTTTAGCAGTCCTCATTGTTCCAAAGCAAGATTATAGCCTAGGAAGAAGCATCCTGCAGAACCCAAGCCCTCCTGCTTTACAGCTCTGCAGAGATTCTGAATGAGTGAATTAAAACAATAATGTGTTTGTACCAGTGATGTCCAGCTGTGTCCACACCCACAGCACATTCCTCTGAAATGTGTGGGGTTGGATGTGAGATATAAAACATAAAATGAGGTGGTCAGGCCAAAGCTCAATCTGTCCATCTCTCATTTCCCTTAATCAGCTGCTTTTGGGTGCGCGTTTCCTCGTGCTTTGTCATGAGCAGCCAGTGCTGTGCTGTCACAGCCCTGAGCCCTTCAGCTGTGGGCTGCTGGCTTTGCAGCCAGCTGTGGCGCTGGTACCAAGTGCCACAGCTCCACATTCCTCGCCACCTGCCAGGCTGTGCCCTGCTCTTGGTGTCTCTGCCATTCAGCTGGAGGAAACTGTCCTGTGCTGGGAGTTACAGCCACACACCACAGCCAGGGTTTGCCTGTGGTGCTTGTGGCTGTGTGGTTTAACCCAGCAGGGAGCTGAACACCTCATGGCCACTCCCTCACTCCCCACTGCCAGTGGAACAGGGGAGAGAATTAGGGGGAAAGATGTAAAATTTGTGGTTTAATATTAAAATGGGTTAACAATACAGAAACTGAAGACAATAATAATAGTTATAACACCACCAACAACAACATGTTGTTGTTGTTGTACAGAACAAGTGATGCAAAATGCAATTGCGCACCACTCACTGTCCAACCAGTTCCTCCAGTTCCTGAGCAATGGCCAGATTTCCTCCTGATTTATATGCTGAGCATGACACCATATGATATAAAATATTCTTTTGGCCATTTGGGGTCAGCTGTCCCAGTTGTGTCCCCTCCCAGATTTTTGTGCACTCCCAGCCTACCCTCTCACCCTCAGGGTAGGGTGAGAAGCTGAAAAGTTCTTGCCTTAGTGTCAGCACTGCTCATCAGCAACTAAATCAGTGTGTTATTAAAGTTATTCTGATCCTAAATCCAAACCACAGCACAAACAACTAGGAAGAAAATTAACTCTATTCCAGCCCAAACCAGGACAATGGCAAAACAGCCCTCCTGGGCTTCAGGCAATGTGTCTGTGCACCCCAGGCACACCTAGGCAGTGGGAGTGTGCTTGAACAGCCCAGAGGGAACTGCTGAATTGCACCCTGGGGGATTGCTGGAGGATTTCCTCATCTATGTGCACAGGTAAATTCTAAACATGTCTCCAGGGGCAGGGGTGTGAAGGCTAAAAGATGCTGGGAATGGATGTGGAGAGTTGTAAGTTGAGTTTAAAGGTAGTATGATAGGTATGAGCAGGTCTGGTCCAAAGGGTTTCTGAGAGAGACAGTGCAGGTTTTTGAGCCATGGCTAAGCTGTGTTGCTTTAATGTCCCTTTTGATCCAACTTTCACTTCCTCCTCTATTTTAATGGTGGAAACTTTTGTTCCTTTAGCTGTGATGTGGGTTACAATTCCTGTGATGACAGCACAGAGCCCAGATTCAGGGCAATTTTTCAAAACCAGGCCAAGGAAGGTACATTGTCTTTAAAGCTGTTTTAAATTTTTCCCATTAAAATTGAGTAGCAACAGGGTATATGATTACTGCCAACTGAGAAAATTATTCAGAGGAATACAAGGATGCATTTTAAATAAATTGAGTATCATATGTGTTTATATGCATGCAGATGAGGAGAGGAGAGAAGAGAGCCATATGGCAGTGGGTTACAAATGGCTTAGGGAAATGAATAATTCTAAGCTTTGATATATATGAGCCTGCTGGGGTTCAGATGTTCTCATGCTGGTGCTTTAAGAAACCACCTGAATGAATAAACAAACATTTGAAAGACAAAACACTCGGCCAGCATCCAGCTTAAAAATTCAGAGAAGATACCTTTAAAAAGGACTTAGAAAAAAGGTTGGGGCTACTGTTAAGACTGAAATACATATAAGATTAAAATGAGCTTGCTTATTTTTATATCTTCTGCTATTCTGTAGCTACTGTACATACTATGTTTCCTGTTGTTTACATGTTTTTTTGTCTTAGCCTCTAAAAATATTGTATTAACATCAATATTAACTTCTTTAATTACTGAATCAGAGTAATTAAAAGAATCCTTTAGAGACACCAATCACAAAATAAAGGCTTTCCATCTTCATTAAAAAATTTCATTAAAAAGATTTCATTAAAAAATGGAAATTTGTATACAAGATTCCTTCCTTTTCTCTGTGTCTTTGTCAGAAGACCAAACATTTATCAGGAAAGACATGCAATGGAAACTGCACAAAGGTAAATTCTCCACAGCAGAACATAAACAGCCCTGCAAAGTTTCTCAGTAGTGGTTTCTTTGCACTTAGGCTGAGACTTTGCAAGGCCTATATGCCCTAACTCACATGAGTGGTAACTTCTTAATGTTGTGCTTTCCTAGGAAAGAAAAGGAACAGGCATGGTAAACAGCAATTGTGCATCACACTGTTTGTGTAGATTTACTCTGAAGTAATGTTAAAAATCACATCATATTCATGTGAGACTGGAGAGTGGGGTTGCTAAACTTATAAGGAGATTTAATCAGGTATTAATTAACTGACAACCAGCAGCATTCAATGTCTCCAGTAATCTGAAGAAGTCCAAGCCATGAGCAGCCAGCTTTTCTAAAGAAGTGCTATTGGAAGTGGCATCAAAGGCTTTTCTGAAGTCCAGGCAGACAAAATCCACAGTGTTTCCCTCATCCACCAAGCAGGTCACCTTGTCGCAGGAGCCCAGGTTAGCCAAGCAGGAGCTGCCTCTCTCAAACCCACGCTGGCTGAGAGGGATCCCCTGGTTGTCCTGCTGTGCCATGTGATGCTGCTCAAGATAATCTGCTCCATGACTTTCTCTGGCACTGAGCTCAGGCTGACAGGTCTGTAGTTCCCTGGATCCTTGTTCCCGGCCTTTTTGTCCCTGGCTGTCACACTTGCTGATCTCTAGTCAACTGGGATGCCCTGGATTAGTCAGGATTGCTGTTAAATGATGGAGTGTTGATGCTCTTGCAAGTCCAAGAGAGTTGATGCTCTTGCTGAGCATCTCTGCCAGCTCCAATTTGCTCTGGACAGACTGGAGTCTAGGTGGTAAACATGAAGAATGTGCTCAACACATTGCTCAAACCCATTGCTGATGTGACTGTCAATAACTTGTCTTCACAAGCACTTTTTCATAGATGTACATATCTGGCATTTTAATGTTTTTGTTTTTCTTGGGGAGAGAATAGGGGAGTCATTTATTTTTAGATGAAATAACTGTGCATATCCATTCCGACTTCCCTTTCTACCTGTATTCTTTTACATCAAGTTCTGAGTTGTCCTGTTTGCAAAGACATACTCTGTGGCCATCCTGTACAGATGCTATCTTCCTGTTTTTCTTGTTATGTGTGGTTTGTTTTTTGGGTTTTTTTGTGGGGGGGAGGGGTAGGTGGTTTGTAGGGGGTTTTTTTTTGAGGGGGGGGTTGGTTTTTTTCGTTTGTTGTTTTGTTTGTTGGTTTTGGGTTTTTGTTGTTTGCTAGGGTTTTTTGTTTGTTTGTCTTGTTTTGTTGGGTTTTTTTTGTTATTGGTTGCTTGGTTTGGTTTGGTTTGTCTCTTTTTTTTTTTTTTTATATTGCATTTTTTAGCATTCCAGCTGCTTGGTAACATGCATGGCAGGCTGAGGAGTTCCTAGCCAGGCTAAGTATCATAGCATGGATCTATATCACCTTCCAAATTTCACTGTAATCAAGAGAGAAGCATGTGTCTGGCATCACCTGAAAGGCAGCCATGTATTGTAAATCACTCTACAGGAACTGCAGTAAGTTGGGGGAAAAAAACCCCACAAAATATGATGCCCTTAAAATTCAAGGTCCTTTGGCCAGTCAATAAAAATTTGACTGGAAGTAGAGATACTGAAACACATTCTTTCTTGCTTCAACTTTGATTTGTTTGCCCAACTAGACAGATTAATTTTTTGAGCTGCTTTGTTGACACTGAATCCCAGGAACCCAGTGATTTCCTCAACAAAATAAAACTCAAAATCCATTAGAAATCTTCAGGTTAAGAGTGTGGAAACATAGGTCAAGATTCAATATGCATAGAAAGCT
Source organism: Zonotrichia albicollis (assembly GCF_047830755.1). Lineage (NCBI taxonomy): Eukaryota > Metazoa > Chordata > Aves > Passeriformes > Passerellidae > Zonotrichia > Zonotrichia albicollis. Next base: position 127,730,563 of record NC_133819.1, read on the forward strand.
CTTGCTTGTAAAGACATGACATAAATAATAATTTACTTGGTTCAATTCATATTCTCCATATGGATCTCACTTCTTTTTTGCTGCTAGGGATTTTGTCTGGCTTTCATTTGCATGCCGGAAAGTAAATATTGGCAAGTTCAGACATCATCAGCTGTTTGGGATCCATGTATTTGTAAAGTACTCTGTACACCTATCCCTATGTACAAATAGAAATTATTTAGCTCCCACTTATTGAGGATGAATTGTATCTTCACACTGCTTTCCAATTGGCTGCCTAAACTGGAGGATTTAGTGATTCCTATTTATGTAGAGCCATTTATTTATGGTCCTTGCTGATAAACATGAGATTGGCAGAGCTTGTTTGTTTCTTCTCATTTTAAGGTTTTAAACACAGGCATGTGAAACTATGACAGGTTTTCTCTGCTGGCAGAGGTGGCTCAGGTGGCACCTGTTTGGCTAAATTGGCTAAATCATGCTAAATTGTATTTTGCTGGATTTTCCCTTGGGCTCAAATTCTACTGATGCAGGGTTAAAAAGTGATCCCAAATAAAAATGCTAAACTTTGATTTTTTCAGTCTGCTCTGGCATTGACTGAGATGAGCAGCGTGTAAGTGCTTCTGAGTCAGCTGGAGAAATGGATGCATGGGTTGCCTTTTCCCTGGCATATGCTGGCTCAGACACACCTAACTGAGGGTCATATCCCAGATTATAGCACTTTCTAGAGTGGAATCTAGAGATTTCTAGCCCTTGCTAGAGCTTCTCCTTCCTGGAAAGGATTCACACTTACTCACAGACACACTTAGCCTTTCTAGGATGAGGACAAGGGGGCCCTAAGGAACTGGCTATAGGTCAGCACTGTTAACAGATGAGTTCTGGAGTTCATTTCTGCAGCTGTATATGAAAGAAAGAGGAAGGGCTGTTTGAAAAAAGCCAAGAGAGAGAAAGTTTTCTGCTTTCTCAGTAAATTACATTTAGAAAGGTTTTCGATTTACAGCATTAAACATTTCTTAGTGAAGCAGTTACTCTTGTGGAGAGTACCCAACTCCACCATAAATGAATTTGTGCTAAAATTTATGCTATGAGTGGAAGCAGGAGAACTTTGATCCCACCTGGTTCTCCTGATGGGGTTTAGGTGTCTCTTTATGATTGCTCCTCAGTTAAGTATTCTCCTAAAAAGCCCTGGAAGCTCACAGCAAATTTTTGTTGTGAGGGGAGTTAAGCTGCACATTTTGAACCTTTGGGGTTTTTTAGTGTTTTATTTGAAATCTGAAAATGCAGGACAGCTCTCCTTTTCAGTGTGTTGTTCTCCCTGCATGGATTCTGACCTGCCCCTGCTGCTGTTTGCTGTGGGGCAGGGAAGTTCCTCCCAGCTCTGTCCTGCCCTCTGAGACCCTCACTCTGAGACCACCAGGTGTGCATTCATTCCAAGGGAGAATTCACTGGTAGGAGAGAATTTTCCTTTTCTGCTGCCAGAACAGAAGAAAATATTGAAGACAGTCAAAACTGGGACATAATTTTTGTGGTTTTCACATGCCTTTAGGGGCAGGAAACCAGCCCATGAGAGATTGCTTTCTGTTTGCCTGAGGAGGTTTGTACCTGCAGTGGGCTACTAGAAAGACCTGAGGGGAGAAGGGAAAAAAAGTCTCAACCTGAGAAGAAGCACAAAAGAGAGATCTTTTATGTCCTAGAAATATCACCTCTGTAGGAACAAACCTATTACCTTTCTTTCTGTGACACTTGGAAAAACTCTAGTTGACAGGAGTTTGTTTTCACTACATCAAAAAAGATGGATCTTGGCAGCCTGGTTTATCCACTGTGGTTTTTTCAGCTTTTTATTTGCAAAAGGGAATTGATATGTTTTCTGTGGTATGCTCAGTGACACACAAAAGACCATGTCTGGCATGTTGCACACCAGCCATTCTTTCTCTGCAAGAGAAATTTTGATCCTTTGATACGCCACGGCATGCAAGTGCTATTTAGAATTGTTACTCACTCAATTTTTGGAAGATATATATTTTTCACAAAGTATAAAGAATTCTCTCAGCTTGATTGTGCTCTCAACTAAATAAAAAAAACATACATTCTTACTAAATGAAAAATTAGTTTAGCTTTTGGTGGGTTTTCCACATTGATTGATTTCCACCCAGTTCAACAGCGACATGAAGAACTCTACCAAGTGTTTTCTACAAATTTTACCAAAATAAGATACTGAGAGGAGGAAAGAAACCCTAATAATGCCACAGCTGAGGCAAAGCTCTGATATCTTTATTCAGAGCTACATTTCTTTCACACCAGTGTCAGAAGTCCCTCAAAGAAATTTCTATGAAACAGGATTGACTTCTCTCTTCTTAATAAGTATGGAACAATTTGTTCCAAAGAGTGTGCATATCATTAACTAAACACTTAAATACACATAGGTGTAATCTGTGTCCAGTCTGGAGTCTGAATAGCAGAGCGAGCATGGAAGTGCCTGATGATGGGAAGCACACCAGACTGCTGGACAGCTTGGGGCTGGAGGTCAGTTTTAAACAGGATGATGATGAAGATTGGGTATAACCAGCATTGGCAATCAGGCTGTCTGTGGAAATTTTAGAATCTTAACCCTTGATATGATATCCCTAGGCCCAGTCTTACCCAGGAGCTGGAGCTCCCTGCATGGCATGCAGCCTTTGTTGTTGGCACAGGCAATGCTGGGAGCAAATGCGGCCGGACAACACTGAGCTCTGCAACATTGAGCACACGGAGGGGAATCGCTTCCACGGGCAGAAATGCAGCTGGAATTCTGTCCCCCCTTCATCTGCGCTGGCACACCTGAAATGCAAGGGGATTTTCAGATGAGATTAGGACTGGAAAACAAGAGTACCTTTGCTTTAGTTACTACTTGGCTAAACGTAGTGGAGAGGAGCTGCAGCAGCCAAATACTCTTTGCTCAATGAGATGGATTGTCTTTTTTCTTAGAGACAGAGTGGGTTTGTTCCAGCTCACTTTCAGCAGTGACGACAGGAGGACATCACAAATTACGCTCCAATTATCATGGCTAAAAATCTAGCTAATTATCTGGGTTTGAAATTAATTAAACTTCTGCCTACTCAAGCCTTGACCCAGATGCCTGTTGATGGTTTGTTGGGTTTTTGTCTTTCCATGCTGCTCATAGCTATTTTCTGTCATATCTGGATGTTGCATGCTTTCTCCTACAGATCTTGGGTGATGCACTGAATTGCTTTGGAGGTCCCCTTCTATAGTAGGAGTCCTAGTAAAATATCTGTATTGTATTTGAATATCTGTATATAGGCCTTGTCCTGATAAGCCCGGGCTGGTTTTGATGGGCTGCAGCTGTAGCTAGTGAAGATAACTAGGATAAAAGGGGCTGGGCTTGGCCAGTCAAGGAGAGCCTGGAAGGAGCTTTGACTAAGAAGCAGCAACAAGCAGAAGAAGTCTGTGCTGTGAAGAACTGTCCCCAAGAAATATTGCTGAGAAGGTACAAGACTTTATAAATATGTTTGCAACAGTATGGGACTTTAGAAATATGAAATACAACGAGATAATAACACCCTTCCCCACACACACTCACCCTGCCTGTTGCCCCTGATCTGTGTCTGAAGTGAATTGAAATGCACTCCCACAAGTACCAGCACTGGAGATAAAAATTACCAAGTTCTCCACTACTCTAATATTAACTTTGACTGAAGCAGGTGCACCTAATTGTGTGCATTTATTTTTAATCTTTCCTAGCTGAAACAGATGGAATCACTGAGACAGCCACTGTTTAGGTGGTATCTTCCCCCAACTTTGATTACTTTGAAAAGCTGAACTTCCACTGGCAGAAAACAAATCCTAATTCAAAGCCTCGATACTTACAGGGCTCTTTAGTTCTTCCTCTCTAGCTTCACAGAAGATTCAAGCTGCTAATACTAAAATGTTTTGCAAATTAGGCCTTGAGTATCTCATTTTGCACAGGAAAATATTCCATTTTAATTATTCAGCTTAGCATGAAAGCGTGTCTAGCTCTAAGCAATGAGGCAGTTTGAAGCTCTGATTAGCTACCCAAACATAAGCACTTTGCAGCTTTGATTACTCATCCAGTTAGGAATAGTTTTGTTTCAATACAGAAAGATTATATTTGCAGGAATCTTAGAAAATATTTTCTTTGACAACAACTAACCTATGTAAAATCAAGGATGTTTCTTGATCAGTCCTCATGCTGATTTATGCAAGAAGCAGTGGCAGCTGAAGGAGGGAAAAGGAGCTGGAAGTGGGACATGTGATGGACTCTGGCATTTTTAATCTTATCTGGTATCTTTATCTCTGCTTCACATACCTTGTCTCCTCAATTTGCAAGTTCTGAACCATGTTCTTGATATAAAATTCAGATTAAAAAATATTTCATATCAAGTTTTATCCTCCAATTTTATGTGGCATTATTAAAGGAGATACACTGTAGTGCAATCTTGTGGTTTTCCATGGTCCAACACTGCAATTCTGAAACTACTCCTCCTGAAAGACAAATTCTGTTCTACACAAGCAATTCACTGTTCTCTTTCATTTCTATTACCAGCTGGATCAACAGTCAGAGTAATTACTCTATGCATAAGTAATTAATACTCTATATTTCAACCAACTTGAAAAAATACCAAACCAATTTCTGATTTATTTCTATTTATTGCTGGGATTGATGGTAACAGATGAAGAAACAGAAGGTGTTTTTGCCTTGTCCTTCCATTCCTGATCAGTAAAACATGACAGCAATTTTCAATTAATTCTAATTAATTTCCAATTAATTTCCTCAAATGAGGGACTATGAAAAATTACATTCTCAAGATTGGAGAAATGATGGATTAGTTTGGTACCGCTCCTAGTCATGCTGACAAGGAATGATTCATGTGACATTCTCTCTTTGTGTCACAAAAATAAGGTTTTGAACCCTTTAGTCATTCTGTAAAAGACGCCACAGTAACACACCACTTCAACCTTCACAGTGGTTCATAATTTAATTAAAGAGAAAATTTCCCCTTTCCCCCTCATAACTTGTTTCTGTTTTACAGAGTTACCTGAGGAGAATAAGCAGGAGGATCTGAACATTACTTCTATTAATCCTTTGCCAAACAAACCTTGCAAACTTTAAGTACTCAAACCTCATAAAGACACAGTCCTTGGTAATGCAAAGAAGAGCCACACATTTTGCATTTCATACATTAGCCAACTCCAGACACGTTACTGGGGAAACAACAATTGAACAACCAAAAAAAAAAAAGTTATATAGAACATAGGATATTAAGAAATGCTCTATACATCTTCTCTAAGTAGTAGAAACTTTTCTGAAAATGAATAAATGAACTGGGAGAAATTTTCCATTGGAAACAATCCAAAGACATTAAGACAGGAAATTTTAACTGCAAGAAGAATTTGTGTTCCAATGCAACTGCCTCATCCAGCCTCAGGAAAATTCTGCAAGTTTGTTTCTTCAGTATCTTTGCACAAGAGGGCTCCCCTCACTCACCCCACCGTGCAGAGCTGTGTCAGTGCCTCAGCAGGACAGGGCTGAGGGACATGGGCAGCCTGGCCCCTGCGGCTGCCCTGAGGCTGATCCAGTTGGGCTGGGCAGGACGCAGGGAGCTGCCTGTGGGTCTGTGCCTGGCACCAGGCACAGCATCACCAGCTGGGCAAGGGAGGGATTGTCCTGCTCTGCTCTGGGTGGCCTCACCTCCAGTGCTGGGGGTAGTTTTGGGTGCCACAAGAAAAGACAAATAGAAAACTATCAGAGAGTGTCCAAAGGAGGGCAACAAAGATGGTGAAGGGCCTTAGGGAGAAGACATTTGAGGAGCAGCTGAGGTCACTTGGTCTGTTCAGCCTGGAGGAGAGGAGCCTGAGGGGACACCTCATTGCAGTTACACCTTCTTGTGAGGGAAAGAGGAGGGGCAGGCACTGATCTCACCTCTGTGGTCAGCAGTGACAGAACCCAAGGGAATGGCCTGAAGCTGTGTCAGGGGAGATTTAGGCTGGATATTAGAAAAAGGTTCTTCACCCAGAGGGTGGCTGGGCACTGGAACAGGATCCCCAGGGAAGTGCTCACAGCACCAGCCTGACAGAGCTCAAGAAGTGTTTGGACAGTGCTCTTGGGCACGTGGTTTGACTCCTGGGTATGGTCATGGCAGAGCCAAGAATTTGACTCAATGATCTTTGTGGGTTCCCTCCAACTCAGCTTATTCTGTGATTCTGTGTTTATAAATGTATTGTGCCTTCATCACAAGTCTGGGCACAGTCTGAGCCCCTCTCTGCCTGTGCTGTGGCAATAAGTGCAGCCAAGATCATGAGCTTCCCAGAAACTGGGATAACTAGGTTACAAAACATCAGAGCAGCATTCATGGAAATAAATGCCCAAAGACATTTTTGCATGGGCATCCCCACAAAAACTTGCTGATTCCACCATCCATTATGGTGGAGTGCCCTGACTGCAGGACAATGCCCCTGTGATGTCCTCAATGATGCCAGAATTAAGAGAGTAGCATATTTCCTGAAACTGAGGCATAGGATTTACCAGAGACATGTACCTGTCTAGTGTATGCCTTGTACAAAGTCAGTCTCTTAAAACAGCAGCTCCACAAAGTTCTGGAGAGCAGAAAGGACACTTGGATTGTGGGGACTTGTGTTAATTTGAATGTGTCCCAAGAGTTTCAATATTTTTTCTTAGTGAACAAAGAAAACCAGCTGAAGTCAGAAATTAAAATTTTACTTCCTCCCAACCAAAAACCATCAAATGAGATTTGCAGCATGGGCAGGAGAACTGGGGATAATAAATGGCCTAGAGCAAAAGGGAAAGAATGCATGAGATAGTATGTTTTCATGGAAAAATAAAAAATAAATCGTTCTGAACAGACTAGAGAGAAAAATATCTTCACCCAGAAGTCTGGAGATTGAATCCCTGCTGCAGAGCTGAGAGATTACCTGTTTTTCATTTCTCTTACTGATGTCAATATATGTGGATTACACCCACTGTTAATAAACACAGGTTTTAGCCTTATGAGATATACATTCTAATTTACATTTAGCTGCTTTGCTGATGGCAGCTGTCCTACATATCCATGGTGTTCACTTGGCTTTGCTGAGGGATATCCCTTCAAAGTCTGTCTTTTAAATATTGAAGGAGAAAGAATTAAAAGAATGTGTTTCCTATTTGAGGTATTTTTTGATGCAGACTTTTATTCCCCACTGTGCATTTAATATACTCATGTAGACTTGCTGCTTCTGGCACAGTCTTAGAGATTAGATTTCTGAAATACTGACAGAAGTCCAGCTACTTTGCTGAAACCATAATCAGAAATATCTGGCTTTTGACAACTCTCATTAAGTGGGAAAAGAAAATCCATTCCAGTGTCTTCTTATTTAAAAATAAATTTGTAATTAATTAGCCAATGCTGTTCTGCAAAGCTTTCAAGCACACAGAGGTCACCAAGAGTGTATTTGTGTTTGATGAATTTGGTGGTGGAGAGAATTTTAATAGCACTTCAGCACTAAGTCAGAATCTTTGAGACAGGCACTTACAAAACTGTAATTATTTAGTGCTGTAATCAGATGGTATTTACCCCTTCTATACAGCTTGTTCACCATGTCCAGTTGGTCTTTCTTTGCATGGTAATACTCATTTCTATTGCCCTCTCATTAGCCTCTGGTGAACAACAACAAAATCTGCAAACACAATAAAGCACTTTTTGTGTGAAAAACATAATTCCATAATACAGTAAAGTTTATTTTATTATTCTTGTTTAACAAGAGAAGAATAATAGTTTTAGGGAGAAGTGGTATCTTTTATCTCCTATGCTGACATTCCAGGCAGGAGAGACTCTATCCAGAGCACAAGTCAGTTTCAGATCTGGGTGTGAAGGATGAAACTGCTGGCAGAGAACAAAACAGCTGCTCTGAGTTTAACTTTGTTATGGACACTGGGTGGAAACCTTTGGAGAAGGGGAGTCATAAATAAAGGATAGTTTACTAATTTAGTTCCCATGAGGTAGAGTGCCTGTGCTAACACCAAACTAGACCATCATCTGTTTGCCAGCCCCAGGCCCAACGGGCTCCACATGGTGTGTGTCTGTATCACATGAATTCCTTCACCCTCACAAGGAGGGTGGCAACACCCAAAGTGCTGGTTTGGAATATTGCCAGGCCAGGCTATCTCCCTGTGAGAGTGTCACTTTGCTGGGCACTGGATGTGCTCCAGGGAATGAACCACAGCTTGACAGTGCTGGTGGCAGCAGGACAGTGCCCAGCCTCAGCTGCTGCTTCATTCACTACAGGTAATTATCACCTGCAGAACAGTATTCCTTAGCACCAAAACATTTATTTTAAGAAGTCATAATAGGAGTAGCCTGTTGAACTTCAGCCTGACAGTCCAGAATGTCATAGCACCAGGAAAAAGAAACTAGAGTTTGTAATTTAGAAAAATGCAGTCTTATGATGTGAGCTCCGTGCATGGCCCCTTATGTTTTCTAGTACACCAGACACAACAGTCTTTTTTCAATCTTGTCACATGCTATTTTAGTGTAACAGCAACAGCTTGTGAAGCTTCTCTGATGTGTAACTTGTTACTAGACATGATCTCTGAAAAATTAGACTAACCTGTTCTCACTGCAGTAGACATGGCCATCTGCCTCTCCCACACATCCACTGTATCCTCTCACAGCCTTGTTCACTCTTCTAATTGTTCTGCATAAACAGAGTAGGATATAATATAACATTTTAAAATGTCATGTTTACATGATAAAGAGTCAACTTTTGAAGGTGCTTTCTCCCTTCAGAGCTGCCATTTCCTATTTCCTTCCTAAATGTGTGTCCTATATGATAAATAACTTATTAACCCTTTGTAATTTCTGCTCATTGTTCTCCTGAATGGCAATGTCTGCCTGAACATAGTACAGCCTGCCTTTCAAGATACCCTTCAGATATAAATCAGTGGCAGATGAGACAAATGTGCTATCCCAATTTGCTGGCTGTACTTTCCCCAGACACTGGGAGCTGCATCATGTTATTGTTTGTTTTCTTTCATACAGTTATTGCGTAGAACTTGAAAGAAAAACCTGTTTGTGATCAACAGGGATTTGATCCATTGTTATAGGACCTCTTTCTGCTGTGGAGCTGGCAGTAGAGTTGCATAATTACATTCTGCAATTAATATAAGCTCAAGATATGCCCATCACAGATAGAGCTCATCTCAAAAGTCGTACTTGTTGAATGGGCAACACTTATTTTAGACATTACCTGTTTCTTGTGCTTTATTTCATTAGAGGTTATGAGTTCAGTTAAGATTTTGGGTGAAAGTCTATTACTACAATCTTATTTTCATTATTCCATATTTATATATATCCACAGAATGGGATATAAGTGGTTGTCTTTGCTGCAGGTGGCTTTTGCTGCCTCGAGGTCACTCTGTTCCCAGGATCCACAGTGCCTCGTGTGCCCAGAGCTGCTCTGAGGGAGCCCTCACCAGTGTATGGGGTTATCCAGCCCCATGTAGACAATGGGAGGGAGGTACAAATGAAAACATTCAGAAATTTACTACCTGGGACTCACAAAAGTCAGCAAGATCTGGCTGTAGAGGGAGCCCTCTGTCTTTAGGACTAATGGTAGAGACTTTACCTAAGAAATGAGAGGCATGAATTGGGCTTTAGTCTAGCTCTATGGAGTTTAGCCTTTCTGTATACTCTGATCCTCAGGAGACTGAGTTTTCTGTGCATTACCTTGAGGAAAACCAGCAGATCAAATAATTCCAGTCATCCTCTTGAGTCTGGGCTCAACCACAAGTGGCTGACATCACCAGAAAAGCCAAGCAGTGCCCATGGAGTACGGGAGCCAACTGTGCTGATTGTGGTGACCAAAGAACAAAGTGGCTTCTAGGCTCTGCCCCTACTCCCAAAATGTGTGGGGGTTTTCTCCTTTTTTATTTGTTTGTTAATTTTGTTTAATGCTGTCCAGTGTAAAATATATAAATAATCCTTGTAACAGGGACAAGGATTCTATGAATCCCTTCCCATTTAAGCACTGTAACTATTGCTAGACTACTGGCACACTGCTCTTCCTTCAGGAAAAAAAGATTGCATTTTTCAGGATCTCATTCCCCTACAGATGAAAAAGGATGTTTTTACATTGTCTGTCCATTGCCAAGGACAGCAAAACAAAAGGTTGTATTCAAGTAGTTGTTGAAAAATTTAAATTGCGGTATAATTATCTTGCTCAACATTTTATTAAAGTAGCAACAAAAATTCATTACAAATTAATCCCCACAGCAGCATGCATCCAAGAATTACAAAATGCTTCTTTGGAACAAAAATTGTTCTACATTTTTCAGTAGTACATTTCTCTGAACAATTTCACACTATTTATAATAAATAAATAAACCACGTGAAGTGACAGACTAAAACCGGAATTACTCTGGATAGGTGAAGAAAAAACTCCCTCCAAACCAGTTGCTCTTACATAGTTTGTTAGAATTCAAATTTCCAAGATTCAGCTCACAAATTAATGAAGTCAGGAGTCCAAATCACTTTGAGTGAGCCAATTCACTTGCATTCTCTGTATCACCGTAACCCAGTAGTAATGAAAGAATCATGAGGAAACAAACTCTTACCAAAAATTACAAAAGAACAAAGAAACAATTCTGTCTGAAGAAGATATAAAATATGGAAAGACCGTTTTCAAATTTCACTGCAATTTGTAGCAAAAGAAATAACTTTTGCAACAAAAGAAACACACACATCAGAGAAATTAATTCACTGTTGAAATAACAATTTATCTTTTCACATTCTTGAAATAAGGGGTTTTTTCCATGGTGACAGTGCTCAGATCTGGGGGGTGTGTGAGAGATTTATTCATTTATTTATTTATTGTAGAATAACTTTTTAAAAAACTAACAAAATTGTCAACTTCCAAAGTTACTGATCCAAGCCTTCACTGTGTGGTTGGAGAGGTACTGCTGCAGCTCCTTCAGTCCATTTTTCCAGGTAACTCTTTATGGAGTGATGCTCGTGAGATCTTTATCATCTGACTTGTGCCATCCATTTCCACAGAAGCATCACAAACCCTTCCACAGCACACAGGAGCCTCTTTGATATATCCTTTGCTCTGAACTCAGGGAGGTCATGTGATAATTTGAACTAAAGTGGGTTACAAATACACCTGACCTTTCTCAGCTGCACCATTTACCTTCACTGAAGATTCTAAAATCTCAGCATTTCAGAAAGGATGCAGCATAGCTCCCAAAGCCAGATGTGAAAGCAGCACCTCTTCTGTTACATTCTGAATAAACTTCTAAATAAAAGTCCAATAAGAATGCAATCCCTTACAGGAAAGATGATAAATAAGGATATAGGCATGGATTTCAATATTGCTACCAATCAGACAATTCTTCCAGACTAAATGTTAAAAGGACTTTGCTATCCACAAAATAAATATACAAAGATAGTTATAATCCTGCAGTCAGTAGTTGACATCCAGCCACTTTCACTTCTAGCAAAAAAAAACCTGATACAATTATCAATAAATTTAAAACCATGTAATTAAAAAAATACATTCCCACATATATAATTTACAACATCTACGTACAAGAAAAAAGGTTGATTGCTGTTCTAAACAGAAGGGCAAACACAGAAACAGTCACATCAGCATGATATCTGACAAAGTTTTGTAGTGTGAGCTGTATATCAGTTTAAAATTAGAAGAGATTTCACAACTAACACCTATAAAGATAGAGTCACATCACATTATCAGTTAAAATCACACCTTAGCTTAAATATGCAATTATAAATATCGTGGTTTTGCACACAATTTTGCAATCATAATAATTTCTGTTAGCACAAATAAATATCAGAAAGAAATATTTTCATTTTTATTATTCCCAGTGATGGTGGATACAAAGTCACCTACACAGATTTTAGCCCTTCATGAAGCATCACAAAGACTATGGGCTTAAATACCTCACTTGAGCATCTGTTAGAGCAGAGACTGAGAAAGCAGACAGTTGCTTTTTGAGCAAAAAGGCAAATAAATGAGAGAATTCACTTTTGGTACTGTTGGTCTATAAAATATGTAATTCAGTCTGTGCTCTGAAAGCCTTGAGATAAAAGTGTAAGTTTTACTGTTATTATACAAACACTGAGCTCAGGTTTTACCCAGCCGGTCATGCTCCTCACCAGACAGCCAGGTTTCCATGGAATGCCCTCTGCCTGCTGCTAGACCTGCACATCTGACTTGTGCACATCTTGCTTTTTAAGTAAGAAAAGCAACTAGTTCAAGCATCTCTTGAGAAATTCTGGAAAGTAGGGCCTCCTCTGGAAGCACTGAACAGATGCCTGGCTGAAAACAGCATGTGAAGGGCAGAGGGATTTCCAGACACCAGCTCCACCAGTGGCCGCCCCCGTAGCCTCTAACCCAGCTCAGACTGGGAATCAGCTCCCAGAGCAGTCCTGGCTTCATCACAGGAGTTTGCAAAGTCAGACACAGGAACTTGCCTTTACTTTGAAAGTCTCTTGCCTAAACAACCATAAATTCCTGTGTAAGGTTCATAGATAATTTAATTTTTCTGTGACAGGTGCTTTGGAGGAAATGTTGAACAGGTTGTGGTATCTCTCCTTGGCTTTCCCTTATCATGGCAACCTGTAGCTTTAAGCAAGTGTAAGCAGGAAGATGCTATAGAACTCTGTATTTTCACATCAAGCTCTACAAAGGAAGGGCTTGCCCAAAGTGTGTGTCACAGCCATAGAATTGTATTTATGACATTAATTGCTAGGTGCTAATTTGAGAATGCATCAGTATCCTTCTCTCTGACTCTTGAGCCCTAGCCAGCTTTGCTTACTTGGCTGACACGTGACTTACTCTGTCATTTTAGTTCTTTCTTGTTATTTTAAAAGCAGTCTGGGCATTGCCCTTCCAGTCCTGTGGGGGTTTAGACATCTGCACAGAAATAGACACCACTGCATGTACCTGCCTGGTGGCCTGTGCTGCTCAGAGAGACAACCCGGCAAGCTGGGAAATGCAGCGGATTTGAGAAAGACTGCAACATGGCCTGCATGGGTCCTGCTTCTGGCTCTGCTCCAGACAAAGCTCTGCCAGCTTCTGGAATTTCATCACACCTACTCTGCTGGTTAAAACCTCCTTGCTGTTGGTCTCTTCCATGCCCTGCCATCACCCTGTCAAGCTGGAGAGTGCCTGTGGAGCTCTGCAAAGGCAAAACAGGAGAAAGCAAGGATGCAGACAGAGCAGGATACAGACTGCAAAATCACAGAATCACAGAATGAGGAAGGTTGGAAGGGACCAGAGTTGGTCATCTGGTGCTCAAGCAGGGTCATCCCAGGGCACATGGCACAGGACTGAGTCCAGATGGTTCTTGAATATGTCCAGTGAGGGAGACTCCACAACCTCTCTGAGCAATGTTTGCTTCCTCCTTGCCATGTAGAGAATGCCCAACAGAGTCCTTTGGATGCAGCAAACAAAGGTTCATGGTTTTAATGCTTAAATCTGAGGCCTGTCAGGGTATTTTTAGTTCTCTTTAAGTTTTCAAATATAGTTGAATATTAGTGAAAGTAGCTTGAATTAGGAAGTGGCTGTGTAGGCAAAACAATACTGGATAGGAAAGCCTTACAATGCTGTAGAGACTGCCTCTTTCACCCACACTGGGCAGGTTTGTGACTCTTGGGGATGGGGCTGTGCAGGGCTGGGAGCTGGACTCGATCATCCTTCTGGGTCCCTCCCAAATCAGCCTATTCTGTGATTCTGTGAATCAGGTTTTTCACAGGTTTTTGAATGTCACGTACAAAAGCCGTGCAAAATGTTCATGACACACAGGAACACACAAGCACTTTCCTGGGCTTCTGCAGCACAGAAGTGAGAAAATGAACTTCTAGCAAGAACAAGAGCTTGTCTAGAGCAAAGCCAAAGCAAGATATGATATTTTGTCTGTAGCTACATCAGGGAGACTGGCCCCAGGCTGCTCATCATAGGCCTGTGTGGGAAGAGCAGGGAAGGGGCTATGCTGGCAAGTAAAAAGCCAGGATGACTTTTCCTCTGACAACACTTTATGTCCTAAAGTGTTCTAATAGATAAATTTTGAGAAAAAACATTTTGAAAGTGTCACTTTTCTCTGAATTTTCCTCTTTTCTGCAGATATTATCGATATTAAAGCTCTAAACCCCTTCTGGTACACTTAGGTACAATTGGTATTGAACCAAGATAAAAGGAGCTGTTAAAAGCCTGCTACATACTCTTCAATATCTGTCAATTTCCAACAGGATTCAGTAATAGCTGAGACCTACATTTAAAGTGGTACATCTATAACCTGATTGCTGAAAAAGATAAGCTATTTTAAATGCTTCTTACTGACTTTTTAATTTGTTTGGTTCCAGCTGCAGATTCATTGAATAGTCTTCCTATTTCACACTGCTCAAGGTAAAAATAAACCAAAGCAAAGAAAGATTTTGTGCTCTTTGCCATCAGACACCTGTTTATTGAAGCGTGCTGCGATGAGATTTGCACTGATGTGGGCTGAGGGAGTCACTGGCAGGTAATTACTGCTATCAGCAGCAATTTGTGTTGCTGTTGGAAGGTCTCCTGGGTACTGCCAGGTGCAGGCACACATTAGAGCAGCTCCTCTCCTCACCTCTCATCTTCACAGGGAGTATCATCCCCTGCCCCACTCTGTGTCCATGGACATGTCCTGGCAAGCCTTGCTCATTCTGAGATCACAGACCACTCTTCAGCCAGGTAATGGGAAGAAGGATTTAGGTATTCTCCTGGAGCCAACTCACCTGGCTAAAGTTAGGTTGTATTGAGTACTTCATCCAGTTAGCCTCAATAATACACTCTTTTCACTGCCCAAGATGCTGCATTTTCCTGTAGGGCACCCACAGGTATGAAAAGATTTATGGTAGCTTCTGCAATTCTGTGAGTAGAAATGTCCTTACAATTCATACAATGGGTGGGAACAGAGCATCCAAACCTCTTACATGGCTGCACACTCTCAACAAGGTGGGCTTCAGGCCTGAAAGAGAGGAGAAAACTGAGAAAGAATATTTTACACTCTCATATAATCTGCAAAAACAAATGAAAACTAAGCCTCTTTGTAGATCCTCTATATTTTTAAGATCTAAATGCATGGGTTCACAAATGGCATTTAAGGAGCATTGTGTAAAAAAAGCATCATGAAAACAGTAATGTGCATCATCAAGAGAAGTGGGTTAAGGAGATGTGCTACTCACTACAGAATGAAAGTTCTGGTGTGTGGGAGAGCCTCTCCTTAGCATCAGCTGTGTGGGTAACCCCCAGATGGAATCAAGGGGGAAGGCCCAAGAAAATGCCCCATGGCCCTCCCTGCAGCCAGCCAGAGCATGTCCACAGGAATCACTAAGCTCAGACACCAACATCACCCCCTGCCAGAGGCGCACCTGAGGCACCACGCCTGAGAACCACTTTCTGATGCTCCACTAGAGCCCGCTGTTCCTCAGAAGAGAAGGCTTAAACTGATGGCTTCTCCCCATCCTTCTGCATGCCTGAGATCCTCCAAGCACCCCCATGCTTGGCACTAGGCACTTTGAAAACACAGCCTTCCAGAGCTGGGCAGTGTCCCTCCCTGCCATGCCCTGTCTGGTGCATGGCCTGTCACTGCCAGCCTCTCCCAGGGCTGCCCTGGCTGAAAGCCACCCCAGCACAGCCCCATGCCCAGCAACGTGCCCTGGTTCTGGAGGACCCACAGCAGTCACTGAAATGTGTTAACTATTAACTAACCTTGGATGACAAACAGGTATCACCAATGGACAGTTTTGCAGAGGACAGGTAGGTATTGGTAATATCTTCTAGCTCAGTGCTGAAGTGATCAGAATCCTTGATGACATTATAATTTAGGGCCATGCTGTAACTGGCAGGTTTCTTCTCCTGCTTCTGCTGGTAGTTGCACAGTTTCCTGAAGGCTGCTCTGAATTTCTGGGACATGAGATTGTAAATGACAGGATTGATGGCACTATTTAAATAAATGCAGATTCTGCAAAATAGCAGGAACCAGTTTTCTTGGAAGGGTCTGGAAAGAAAGGAATTGACGACAACCAGGGTGCGGTAGGGCATCCACAGGAATGCGAACAGGATCACAACCACGGCCAGCATCTTGGTGACCTGAGGGAACACAGAGAGAGACAGAGGAGGGGCAGAAGGTCAGTACTCCCCCTGGCATGAACACATGCATTCTTCCACCTCTAGGGCCAAACCAAACCTCTGGGCAGATCCTTCAGTGGGCATTCTGATGAATATTTGATTCAGAAAGGAGGAGAAAGCACAAAAATCTTGGCTTCAAATTTTTCCTAGTTTTTGTTAAATTACTCTTTCCAGATGACATCCCAGTAAGCTAACTGTTGTAGACCTCAGACATTTCCACTTCTTATTCTGGAAGAGGGTGTTGATTCAAATGGGAAAAAAAGGACAAAGTATTTTTTTCCCAAACTAGTATAGCTTGTAGAGTAATTAAACATGAAGCCTTTTTAGGTCATCTGGTTTAACAGTCAGCCTAAAACAATTTCCCAAAGCCAAAAGTAAGGAAAAAAGAGAACAATTAGATTAATTTATTTTCTTCAAATCCTCAATATTTAATTAGATCTTCATTATTTGATGTTTACTCTGAAAAGCCAAATAAAGTTTACAGAGTCAGGGAAAAGGGATAATCAATCAAACTTGATTGTTATAAGAACTTTATTCTATTATGTAATTTTCTGTACAAAAAAAGAAAAGAACAACCTTTGGGAATACCCAGGATAGCTGAAATGAAGTGAATGAGAAATAATTTTTAAAAATCCACTTTAAAATGAGTCTTTCTTTTGTAAATAATTTAATTCTGATGTGGACAGTATTCAACAGTCTCTACATTTAAGAAAGTTTGAAAGGTATTAATAAAGAAAGTAGAAAGCACACAGAAATGTGATATGGGAGGATACATCAGCACACCTTCATGGAAGTCAGGAGATGGCTTGGTTAACTGTGTGAAATAGAAAGTATCGGCACACATTTTGGTGAGCTACAACAGTTTCTTCTGCTTGTACATTTATAAGAGTTTCAATAGGAGATAACTCCACTAAGATCACTCACACATGCTAGTTTTAGAAGTAGGCTTTATTTTGAAGTTATGAGTATATAATTTGATTGTCTTCTGACCAGATAAGTTCAGTATACAGAAACCTGCTATCACATTGCCTAATTAATGTATTTTCTCCTATCTTTCTAGAAAGACACACTTTTAAGCCAATTTGTTTGGTTTGTTATAGGTATTCTAATAAAGAATGATGTTATAGGTATTCTAATAAAGAAAATCAAAGATACTCTACAAATTGATGTATCTTTATCTATTTATTGGTCTTTGAATGTGCATATTCAAAGGCTGCAATTTTATCTTAGTTCATCCCTTACCCTTATTTTTGTTTTCTCTACAGCTGTGTTCAGTGGGAGTAAAAAATAATGAGAAGTGAGACTGAGAAATGCTATCTATCTCCTTTTTTGTCACTTGACTGATACATTTCATTATGACTTCTACACTGTTTTTTTTTTCTAATTTTCTGTTTACAGTCATTGTAATAGAGCAAAATACAAACGTGAATGTTCCAGGTAACTCAAAGGATGATCTCTCCTTATCTCCACTTCTGAAAGGGTCATTCCTGTGAACATGGTAGCAAGGAGAGAGTTGACCCCGTACTGACCCATTCTGGCTCTCATCCCTCCAGTTCAGCTCCAGCCTGTGCCTCCAAACTGAGCAAATCCATTCAGCGGAGAGCAATCATTCACTGTAGAGAATAATCCACATTTAAAGGAAGAAAGCCACCATTTGTGGGGCCTGAGTGAACAAAGGGACAGAGCCAAACCAACAGATGTATTCCATTAGCTCAGGTATTCAGGGCATAACAGCCTACACAAGCATCAGAATACTTTGCTACCAAAACCTCAGCAGGGCACTCCATTATGGTACCTGCCAGTCATTGGCAATTTACATTTCTTTCAGGAAAAGTTGCTCAGAGGATCATTTGCAGTGTTGCAGCTATCAGCTTGAGTCTGGACTAGAAGTAAATTATTCTTACTGTCAAGGAGGGGGTAATTCAGAGTCACACAATTAACACTGTACAGCAGTGAACAAGGACTGTTACTGCTCGAGTGACTGTATCCCATACACTGCAAATACATATATATATATAATATATGTATGCTTGTTTGTATGTATGTATGTGTGTAGTGTGCAAACTATTAGCTGAATTTGTGTATATTGGCATTTGGATGCACATTTTCTTTTCAGCACCATAAACTTCTACTGCTGGAAATGAAGCACTTTGTAGAGCTGGTTTTCATTTTGCTCAGGTCAATGAACCAACTCATGTACTCATATGCCTTCACAGAGTCTACATGCAGTGCAAGAGAAGAGGCAGAACCCAAGGGTGGCATCCCTTTGGTGGCATCTCTTGGTGGTTCAGTCCATGCAAGATAATGAGGAGAATTCACTATAATTTTAAACTGTCTGCAGTACATATCCTTGCAAAGCTGCCAAAAAGAACAAACCTGTCGCAAGATCTCTATTGCCTGTCAGAAATTCAGTTTCCTGATCCATCTGACTGGCTGTGGTTGTCTCTGAGACACATGATGAGACCCTGAGTTCAGGTAGTTATTTGCTCATTGGTAAATCCTCCTTAGTCTGGCTCTGGAGTGGTTCTTCGTGCTCAGCTACCTCAGACCATGAGCAATGTGCAAAAGGCAGCAGTTCTGAGGAGGAGCTCTGGCAAGGCTTACTTAGCCCCAGCATGGGGGTTGTCACCCCACTGCAGGGTGAGGCACCACTCAGGGCTTCTGACACAAATTCATCTCAATTTGTGTTATAGGTGAACCCATCATCTAAATACCTGACTGAGGCCGAAGGTTCATTCTTATCCACACCAAAAGTCTTTATTGCTGAACATAAATTGTTTAGAGGAAAGTTTGGTCCTCTTTGTTTAAGCAAAATGCCATGTTCTTTCTCAAATCACTTTATATGAAACAGTACTAATCATATTGGGAAGGGGCTAATTATTTTGACATCAGTGGAGTGCTAAGAGGATAAATTTTAAAAGAACATGTTTTTATTACCTGTAAGCATACACCAAAGCTCCCTGAAAGCAGCAGCACTACATCCTCAATTCACTGCTCAGGTGAAGGCAAACACTCTGATTGCTCTTTTCTTGTGGAATTGCACTCTATGTTCTATGCGCAGGGTACAAATTATCTTAGTTAGAGAGATTGAAAACATGGTAAAAAGATTTGAGCAATTTCAGCTTAGTCCAAATTTCAAGTGTAGTTTGAATGATAACAAAATAACTTGAGATCAAATATGGTTCTGCCTGTATATAAACATTCTTCAAGCCATATCTTTTTATTTCTGAGGATGCTCTAAAGGATATTTAAAATATATTTTACTAAACAGAGTCCCAAATATTTTAATTCTGAACTAGTATCCTCCTTTTCCTTCCTGCTCCAAAAGCTTCTTATTTTAAGGAAGGGTTTTTATTAAACATTTCACTATCCTGCTACAAACAGTTTAGTATTGCCTCCTTCTCCTTTGAGTACTAATCTTTCTTACACTGATAGTAAAAGCAATAGTTACTCTGGCATTTTAAAGCATGTAATAACATCTTTCTTCTTGACCCTGGTAGTGCTCATTGCAAAACACAGAGATTGTATATCCCAGTCCATGATTTCCTAACCAAAAAGAAGTTGTGCAATGAGGAGGCGAATTAAACAAATAGAAGGATTAAGGTCTTGATATACTAACACCACAAGTGAAACCAAGTGATAAGATTGAGGATTTCATGTAAGGCATGTAAAACTTATCTTGCACTGCAAGCTGGAATCTGTGCTTGCTGTGCTGTGAGGGAACAGAGGGATCTCTCTGGTGAGCAGATCATGACTGCAACACTGTCCAAAAGAGGACTTTCTCTAGAGGGCAATCTACCTGCTATAAGTGACCATGATAGCCACCATGACCTCAGATTTGACTGGACTAATCAACTAACTTTGTGAGATACACATACTGTTAAGTGAGCAGGATTCCATCTCAAGTTTAAACCAACATGTTTGCTATGTAAGGCTTTTGCATTTGTTTTTCTCAGTCACCTTGATATCTGAATTCCTTTGGGGAAAGTATGAAACCTTCATGCAAACATGCAATTCAGCATACATGCTATAAATGGAAAAGGAAAAAAAATCTGTGATCTGTGGGCTGCAGGACCCACACTGAAACAGAGGAAAATGGTGAGAAGGAAGGAATAACAAGGGACCAACCTCTGCAACCTGACTGCAGCACTCTCTGGCCCCACACTGCTGGTGGCTGCAGGGAAGGGACTGAGTGTAACTTGTGGCTATAACAACAAGCAATAAATTAGCACTATTAATTTTTCCCAAGTTGAGTCTGCACTGCCCAATAACTGATAGTTTGTTTGCCTGTCCTTGTCTTGGATCATGAAGAATAGGAGCACTTCCTATTTTCTCTCCCATTCCCAGCTGGAGCCGATCCCCCTATAGAAACATGCATATATTTATTTTCATAGAAATGTTCTTGGATAAATATGAGAACTGCTACAAAAGTAGGAAGTTCACACCACATTTTCAGACACCTTTTTTACAGATCACATGCTGGATATTGTACACTCCTCAATCCCTGTAGTGCAACACAGGTCCAGGAAGACACAGAGTTTCACATTTCAGCAGGACTCACTGTCAGGCCAGACTGTATTGTCAGCTATGTGTCCTTGTCAGCATGACAAGAAATTTTCCTTTTTGTGTCTTAATAACTGTTGAGATTCTAGATTTTTTTTAATATGTACTTGTTTTTTCACCTTTAGTCTTGTTTTTTCTTGTTTTTTACACCATTACCTATCTTTTGCATGTTGCTATTTTACAAAAAATATTACTAATAATGCCACATTATCCTTGCTTTGCTTCCTGTGTTGTACTATATGTAAATTCTAGCTTTACTTATAATGAAGCTCCTTCAAGCAATCAGATTTCTTAGACTTTTAGAGAAAGTCTTGCTGTCTTTACAAGACATAAATGATATCACATTATAATCTTCACTTTTTGGTTTCATAACAGCGTCCATATTCATCAATGTTCAATGTAAAAGATTTGTCTGTTTTTCAAGTGATACTAAGCACATGTAATCAAGTAGAAAGTGATATTAACTTGAAGAGCAGGTTATCTTTTTCTACTAATTAATGGACAAAGAAAAACAACATTAAACACTTCCTGACTATTAACTATAATTGGCAACATAATTAAATTTAACCTAGCCCACGTATTTGTGTTGTGTGTTTCCAAGCATAGCTCTAGTGCTCTTTGAGGGCTCAGTGCTGTAGAAGGCAGCTCAGTTAACTTTTCAGGTTTTTGCCATCTCTGTGATAGGAGAACATGGTCCCTCTCATAAACAGTAGCAATTGAAGCAAAATAAGAAGAATACAAAGAATAAGAATAATATCCACAGAGCCATATGCAAAAGATGCACCCTGTGTTTCCCATCCCTGCACCAGATGTGCTGCCTGCTGCACACCATGTGGTTTACTGCAAACAGCCAGCAATTAATCTGCTCACTATGTTCCACTGGTATTATTACACACAGCAGCACACATATTCAATAATATAAAAAGAAGCTAGTCAAACCTATGCCTCAGTTTTGAGCCATCAGTACAAAAAATATTTTCTGAGAGAGAGAAAAACAAAGATATTTAGCATTTACAGAGCAATTTATATCCAGACTTCCTTAAACAGACTTTTCACAGGAGAGTCAGAGACAGGAAAATTTACATATTGACTGCATTTGCTGAGTGACATAGTGCCTTAGCTGGGACTCAGCCTCAAGTGTCCCAAACTCCCAGGATAGCTCCTTCCCTTCAAATCTCAAAATTAAGTCAAGAGTCACTTTGTATATTTGGCAAGATTACTAACAATCTGTAATGTAAAAAAATTATAGTTAAAAATGTTTCCATCATATTTGACACTTCCTAATTGTTTTCTGATATAGGAAATAAAGTACTGGGGGTTTTTTGGATTGGGTTTTTTTTTTTTTTTTGGTCCTTGCAGTAGGTAAAAATGTACAGGCAAGGAAAAAAAGTATTTTTATGTATACATATATCACTTGTTTTAAACTTGACTACTTAAAAAAAGGAATCTTGACTACTTAATAAAAAGATGTATTTTACCTCTTTCCACAACTTCAGACAAGTGAACTTTAAAACAAGTTGTTTAGGTTTCAGAAAGCCATTTCAAATAGTTGTTCCTACCTGCCTTCGAGAAGCAATAGTGCTATTGAAACTCCTGTTAGTCATCTTGGTATTCACAGGCTTGCTTTGGTGAGCCACATCATTCCTCCAGGTCTTAGAGTTTTCTTTTGGGTCTGAAGGGACGGGGTTCAGGAACAGTATCCTAGCAATCAGGCCATAGAGCACAGTCGCCAACACCATTGGCACAACATAAAATATACCAAAGTCCATCATGTAGATAGGAGAGTAATAGCTCCTGGAGACCTTGTAGCCACAGGACACAACAGTAGTCTCTTTGTAGGCTACTGTGTTAAGGTCTAGCAAGAAAAACCAGAGCATACAGTATATGGAGGTGAAAGCCCAAACAAAAAGAATGATCTTTTTGGCTCTTGAAAAAGTGCACAGGAATTGAGCTTTGATTGGGTGGCAGATGGCTATGTACCTCTCAATGGTGAAGGCAGCGATGGAAAAAGAAGAGGCGTTGATTCCCAGGTACTGGAGATAAGTGATGCAGAGGCACCCGGCGTAGCCGTACACCCAGGATCTGTACAGGCTCTCGGTGATATTGGGCAGCCCTGCAGCCACAAGCACCATGAGATCTGCCATGGCCAGGCTCACCAGGTAGCAGTTAGTGGGAGTTCTCATGTGCTTCGTTCTGAGGACCACCAAAACTACCATGACGTTGCCCACGATGCCCAGCCCGCAGATAAGGAGCACCAAGAGGATGGTAACCACTTGGTATTCGGCTGTAATGATCTCCTGGCTTGATAGTGGCAGCCCAGTCTGGTTTTGCTCGTCTCCTGTGCCATTCTCCATCTTCACCAGCCCGCTGCTGCTTCTGCCAAGCACTCGCTCTCAGCACCTGCTCTCCATGGTCCCCTGCAAAAGGGTCACTGGAGCAGAGTGTGGGTGAGCCCCAGAACGCGTTCTCCATGTAGTCACAGTCCCATTCCTGTACCGTCCTCCACTCCCCCTACAGCACCTGAACTTTCAGTCTTTGTAAAGTCAGCTATGAGACGGGTTAATCCCTCTAAGGCCCCAGCTCACTTGCACAGGCTAGAAGGCTGTTTCCTCACAGCTGCTTTGAAGCATTCACGGAAAGCCAGCCCGTGGAGGTGGGGGTGTCCTGCCCGCAGCGCCAGGAAAGCTCCGGCAGCTGCTGCGGCTGAGCTGTCCCGCGCTCCGGCAGCGCCGCTGGCCGGGAGGAGCCGCCGCGCCCCGAGGGTGGGCACAGCAGCGGGACGGGAAACCAGAGCGATGCGTGAGGGTTTCTGCCTCACGCCGCTCTCCCTCTCTGCTCTCAGACAGCTGTCATGACAGCATCGATCGCATTGATCCACGCTGGCAAACAAAGGAGAGCTGACTGGCAACACAATTGCACCGATTTTTAAAATTCTGACTGCCGCGATGCCATTGTGAAAAGTAATGGCTATTTACGTTTGCCTCCTGCTTTGCAAGGAGTCCCTTTAGGGCTTTGCAGAAAAAACAAATGCATCCCAGCTCTTGAAAATAGCAGGAAAAAATGTAGGGATCTTTTTTACTTAATAGAAAATTCTGTTCAAAACCTCTATCACTACAGCTCTCATCACTCCTGAGTCCTTTCAACTCTTTTGCATTGCAGTAGAGCAACAATAAAATGATCACAACACAAATTGCTTCTTAAGGAGATCAGTCACACAGGTACACGTGTGCATGCACACAACACAGCGTCACTAATCTACTACTCTTTCCTCAATGTAGATTCTCCTCCAATTGAATAAACTCCTCCACAGTCAGTCAGGTTGTGTAAAACCACAGACAAACCAAAGACTGGTGTAAATAACTGTTTTGAGCAGTGCAGATGAAACTCTATCAATTCAGTAGCCCAGCTGCACCTGGAGACTGCACTTTCCTGTCTCACTTGCTATCTAAATGCCTTAGTGGGAAAAACAATAGCAAACCCCGCTGTAAGGCTCTGTGAAAGTGCCCTTGTCAGCTCCCAAACAGTCTCTCAGCCCACCATTTCTCCTTATGTGTTAAAAGTTTGAAGAGCAAACTTGTCTTAAAATCCCTTATTTTTCTGCATTTAGGGCAATTGGTTTTGCTCTTTTCTCAGGAAACAAAAGGTTCAACAAAATAAAATGTTGCACAACTAAGGAAAGGCATCTTAGATTTCAAAACAGACTGTAGTGTTTAGCACTGGCACATGTTTGCAAAACTAGGATTTTAAGTAGACTTAAACAACAGGTGGTGACAAAAAGAGAGTATCACCTGAAAATCAGACTCAAAAAATACCAGAAGTTTGAAGCCACTCAGTTAAAGTTTTCCAGTCATTTTTTCCCATTTGCCTATGTTGTGATCACATACTTTTTAGCTGTAGATCCAAGAATACTTAATGAAATAAAGCAAATATAATTTTTCCTGTTTAATAGATTAAGAAACAGAGGTAAAAAGAATCAGATTGTTTTGCCAATGGTCTTGCAGTGGCCTGTGGAAAAATGCAGGTTGCTGATTACTTGACCAACAGTATATCAGCAGAAACATATAATCTTGATTGCCCTTCATACCATCTGCAGATCCTGTTATTTTGGACACAGCTGAAAGAGGAAGGTACGTACTGCTGTAATGCCTGGGTGTCATAAAAAAATATTCCTTCCAGCCCCTCTACACTCCACAACATTTTGTCCTTGAAAATGGACAGATTTCCCCTTCCATGCTTTTAAAGCTGTGTGGCCATAGTGGGGGCAGCCCGTGATGTTCAAGCCCACAGCATAAAACGCACCACGAGGGACCCAGGACTGAAAGACCACAGAGTTGGTGTCAGCACTCAGGGACCCAGCAGGGCACTGAATCAAAGATTCAGACCAGGAAACTGAGTGACATGGCTCTGTGGATAAACTCCTCAGTCCTCAATGACCCCAGGTGAATTAGAAGTTTTTGGCGCCTCCACAGACTGATTTCTCTTCAAGGAGTTACTGATGCCTTTCTGCCACACTGTCACACAGTGAATTCTCACTGCTCCTGTTTCTGTGTATCCTGCTGGCTTATGGAGGCAACCTGTAGGTTCTGATTTGGCCTGAGAATCAGCACATCTGAGAGCATGGAAGTGTTTGCAGCACAGAAACTAATGGCTGAGGACATGGCATGCAGAGAAGCTGTGGAATATTTAAAAGGATTTAAAAGGCCAGGATTTTGACATAAATATTGGAGCTCTGGAAGATGTACAAGACATATATTATCTGATGCTTGCCTCATTTTTCTGCATCTGCTTCTGGTCCGTGTCAGAGAGAGGATAGACGGTCTTGTCTCACTTTTTATGAGTTTTTATCAAGTGCTGCATTCTGGTAGTGAAAAAGGTATAGAGTTGTCACCGTATCGCTATAAGGAAATAAATCTACAGTAGGCATTCAGAGGATTTTATCAAAAGCAAAATTTCAAGTATTTTTTCAAAAAGTAAGTATTTTATGAAAATACTATCAGTGTTAACATACTAAAACATTAACATATTACCAGTATTAACATAAGAAAACATTTCCCTTTTCATAAAACACTTCCACAACCTACAATGTTTATATAAAACCTGCAGTAATTGCAGAAGGAATTTTAAGACTGGAAATATATATTCCATGTAATTAGAGCATCTGGTGCTGTGGATTTCACTGAAACATCATTTGATTCACTTTGCCTGTTTATTTATTCAAATTATCCTTTCAACATGATTATCAGTCAGAGATCAGATACTGAATCTGTACAAGTACAAGACCAGTCTTTTCTCCCAGCTGATGCTGTGTTAATGCAATTCTCAAAATATGGTGGCTAGTTTCACAAGCAGCTCAGCATGAATACATGCAGGCCTGGCAGCTGTGTCAGGGAAATTTTGACAGAAGGTGGCCCAGAGACTGCTGTGAAACGTTTACTGCATATTTGTTTCTCCATTTTGTGCCTGTACCTGTTGGTCCAGTATCAGTTGACATTGCATGTAGAAATGGGGACAGACACAGTTTGCGAGTCGACAACAACAAGCAGAAAAACAAGCCCTGGAAATGTGCTCACTTTTGCCCATGCATGTCTTTTAGTGCAACTGTTGGGGCAGCAGGGAGAGGGGAAGGCTTGTTGACACCACCTGGTGTATGTACACTTAGCCAACAGTATCCTTTTCCAAATTGTTTTCCCATTTGTCTCAATTAAAATGTGTCTCTGCTCACACGAGTCACAACTAACCCATAATAAATTGTCTGATAACATTAAGTGCACACTGAGGTGGAACATTACAGTTTACTCCACTCCCTATAAATTATTCTTAATTTTGTTTCTCTAACTCAGATCACTTCCCCAGTGGGTTTTTCTGTTTTGATAAACAACTCCAAAAAAAAAAAAAAGGCAATTTCAAAAGGCAGTTTCATAGTCTTTTACCTCTTGTACTCAGGATTCATAAAAAATCACAGTTAAGTTGGATTCTTTACTCTGTGTCCACCTCTGATGGAGCACAGAGCACTTACTGCTGTACAAGTATTTCCAAGGCTGCATCTTTTGAGAACAGAAGCCATCATTGGTAATTGCTTTAATACCATCCAGAGGCTGGCTTTTAAGTTTGTAACTAGCTACTGGCATGATCAGCTCCAAATGTGTTTGGGAGATTTACGCTTGACATGGCTGAATACTCTACGAACTGTGGTCAGGCTGAATTTATTGTCCTACACCTGCTGTGCCACATAGCTGTGTTTTGTGCTGATGTAGAGAACCCGTGGATAAGTGTTTGGTTTGTGGGAGAAACCTGCACCTAGAAAAGCCTTTTGTAACTGAAGATTGTGAGGGAACCAAACATACCTTCTATGAGATAAATCTCATTACCCAAGGCAGGGATCCTTCTTTCTAACTTATTTTTTGTTGCCTGCCAATGGAGAATGCTGAACTACTGCTGAAAGCCTGGGTGGGTTCTCCAGACATGCCTAAGTGGTTTAGGACTTATGATGAGGTGGAGATCATAACTGTGTCTGGCAAATGCTGTTGGATTTAAGGGCTTTTAATCTTCATGAGAGTCTAAATTGTGTATCAAATTGTGAGGGTTTTGCATATTTCTTTTATTTTAGTCTACATCTTGGACTGGTATGGGCTGAAGGCAAGTAATAAGGAATATTAATTTACTTGTTCTGAAAAAACAGCTGCCACAAAAAGTATGAAAATGGATTTAAGCAATAAGCTGGCTCACATGGGAAATTTTGTTTATCTCTTGCCTGTCAACAAGGTCATTGGATATTGTGGTGTGTTGAGACAGATCTGGGATCACGTGGCAAAGGAGGCTGGAAGAACTTTAAGAGGGCTGCTCTTAATTTCTATTAGCTGGGGTGGAGAGAAAGTATATAAGATCCTTATGAAGGAGCAGGAAATTTGCCAGGATAAATATAAAAAAATCACTCAAAACAAAAATTAAAAATGCATGAGTAAGACTGCTTTTATGGATTTTTTTTATCCCTTAATTATTTGCATTCCCTTTAACTTCTCCTCTTAAGGGACTATCAGCTAAGCCATAATTACCACTGAAAGGTGATCTGAAGAAAGAGGAGGTGCAGTACATTAGGGAAGAATACAAAGTGGTACACTTTGGCAGGAGCAAGCAAGTACCCAGCTCTGTGGAAACTGCTCATCTGACCCCAAGCCATGCAACCATCAGTACGAAGGTTGATGAGAAGCTTATGTGACTTTCATCCAAAGTCTATCAGCAGAAGCTGGGCATTCTCCTATCTTACATGATGTCTTTCCATCCTTTAAACACAACTATAATGCTATTTGATAATGCATAATTTCAGAGAAGAAAATGTATGTGGTCAAAGTCTGCTTTGTGCATATATTTCATACACATACTTTAGGTTAAAATTGTTGGTCCTATTTTAAAAAACCACCATGGAAAGTCTTCTTGATTACGGACAACATTTAGGTTATAATTCCAAATTCTTAATTTTAAAAAAAAAAGTATTTTTAAGTTATGCTGGAATCTCATTTTTTAAAGTTCAAATTCTCTGAGCAGACTGTGTGGTATGCATTAACACCAATTGCTTATACAAGAGATACAATGTTTGAAACAAATGAAGAACATAACTGCCTAAAAGATCAAAGCAGAGATCTTGTCTTTGGTGGTTATAGGTTTTAGATCTCACAGATCCCATAGTTTTACTTCAAGGACAGAACTTCCTAGTTCCTATGTAAAGCAAATTTTCTGTCATCTGTTTGTGTCTCTAGAGAGCCTCAAGAGAGGGGAATAAATACGAATTCTACCATGACCCTAAACAGAGCTTTTTCATAAAGAATATGGTTGCTTGTCTATTATTCTAGGGGATAAAGTAATGAATGATCAGACAAAACAGAATTTCATGATATTCATTTAAATTTGTAGTAGAAAGATTTATCATAATTCAGCACAATACCAGCTTTTCATGCTCAAAAGAAAAGCAACACAAGGATATTAAGTCACTCATTAAGATACTATATTTTTGATAATGTTTAATGCAAATTCCTCCTAGATGTGAAAATTACTCATCTCACCTGAGGACCTTGATCACCAACCAGCAGTTTGGCATATCTGTAACGAAATTTTCAGTGGGTTCAGCATGATAATCTGGGAGCTGCGAAGGAGGTTGGCTCACTTGGTATTGCAAAGCAATTGACAGCTAAGCATTTTTTTCTTTGATGAATTAATAATGCAACAAAATATTAGAAAAAAGTCATAGAAAAGGAGTGTCAGGGACAGCAACTCCTAGCTCATGCATTATTGGGATGAGTCCAGCCCAAGCACAGTCCAATGGCTCTCCAAGTATGGAGGGGGAACATCAGATCAGTTTGAGTCTTCTGGGTCCAGATCCCTAACTGATGTACAGCTTGGTAAGTTCTTCCTAACCAGCAATGACAAACTGAGTAATACCAAGCCGCCTGTAATATCTGGTGTTTGACTAACACCAGGTGTGCTCAGCTGTGCTGTTGATTCCTGTATCCGTGGCAGGAGAGGTGAGCTCCCCGTGTGGAAGATGGGAGCTCTGATCCCAGCAGAGCCTTTACTGCAGCATGGCAAAAAGCCTCAGGGAAGGTTTCTGTCAGTCTGAGATGGGTGGTTATGGTGGCTGGCTGTTTGAGTACAGCACGGGGCAGACTGAAATTTGTTTGTTGAAATATAAGAATACAATCTGCTGTTGTACATCCTCAGCTCCATGTTGTGTGATTTATTGTGCAAAGGCAGTGGAAAATTGGTTTATACCCTGATTTCTTGCACCCACCACTTCCATCAGTAGATGAGAGCATTGCTGGAAGGACACAGAATTATTGCTATAGCTGATGAAAGTGATCTCTAGAAATGTTTCATGTAGAAAAAAATACAACCACGATGACTGAAACAACTTCCATTTTTTTTCAATCCTAGTAAAGTACTTTTGTTGGGAAGAAAAAAAAATGCAGAAGTTGCATATTATCATTTCAAAATGTTGAAAATTTTTTAGTAATTCAGAAAAGAATCATGTTCCACAGTTGAAAATGTAAATCTATTTGTTCATAACACCTGAGCTTCATAAAAGTTCTGAAAAGGGCTGTTTTTATTTCACTTCAGTGAGTCTTTCTGGGCATGTTTGCTCTTTAATGCAAACAGCAAATCACAAAATCATTTACCCATTTAGATTTAAAAGTAGAACAAACAGTAGAACTGGAAATGCAGTAAAGTAGAGCCAGTGAGTGGCTGATAGAGTTAGGATGAGTCCATGGCAAACGAGGCAGGGATGCCTTCTCTTGAGCCTGTACCAAATTCAAATCAAGCCAGCTGATTTTCATTCTGGTATGAGAAAGCAGTGAGGCTTGTGCCTCCTCTGATCCTCTGTTCAACCTCAGTAATTCTCAGAAGCTTTAATGAACATCTGACACATTTGACAGACAGGTTATCAATCTCAAGTAAATTAAGCCTGGCAAATATTACAAGTATGTACATGAAGGACAGAAGGCTACAGATGTGTCTGGAATGGAGTAAGTTGAGAGCAAGGGCATCAGGAAAAAAATACAGGGAAGAACTATTACACACACCATAAAATAGAGGAGAAAATTGGATCAGAATTCATGCCTCATTAGATACCAGAGAATTTAACAAAAGATGCATTTCTGCAAAGAGCCAGCTACTTTTTTCTGTTGCTCTGACAAATGCTCCCTTGATTTTGTAAGTGTAGGTTTGATAAATTTGATGAGAGATGCAATCTTAAGGGCAAAGCAGTGACTTATCTGTGTGAAACAGCTAATTAAAACCACCACAATGATATCAGAGGATCAGAGGAAAAAAATGACTGAAGTTATTAATTAGAGATGAGCAAATAGGTCTGAATCAAAACCTACCCAAGCAGTAACTCTGTGGGATAAAGCCAAAAAAATGCTGTTTCCTTCCTGGAGATTTGATTTTGTTTGCTTTTAATATTTTAACTAGCATGAAGCAGTGCAAAAAATGGCAAGTTTGGTCCTTTTGGACTTCATTCGCTTCTGCTGTAATTGTATTGGGAATGAGCAGTGAACATGTAGCTAACATGAAAATAGCTTTAATTCATTGTATTACACCATGGTTATAACAATGTCCTTTATGCAAAGGAAACATCTTCATTAGGAGAATGCAAGACCAATGATTTGGATGTATTGGATATATTTCTATAGATTGTTATGGAATTAATAATTAAGAGTTGATGCATTAATTTACCAGACTGTAAAAACATGTTTTTGTTAATGGATAGCATAGTTTGAATGACAATTTCCTAGCACACACAGCTCTTTCCCTCTGCTTACCCCTTCTCTCAAGTTCTTTCTTCATAATCCCCTTTATGACTCTGTGTACAACACACAATTCCATTAGGTTTTCCCCTTGCTCTTATCTACATAGGCCTGTTACATTTTTTTTTTGTGAACATTTTTCATAATCACCTTAGCAGGGAGGATCAGAGGCTGCACTGTCAGAGACAGGTTCCCAGCTGGAGAGCTGCCCCTCTCCTGCCCTGCTCTCAGCTCAGCAGGCTGGAGCAGAAAGGGAGAAGTCTGTCGTGGTTTACCTCACATCCACTCCCCCAGCCCCGCGATGTGACACGGTGGAGCTGTAGCAGGCCCATGGGGCTCTCACCTATTCAGCTGCAGAGCTGAAGATGGTGAAAAGAGCCGGCAAAAAAAACCTGTGGATTGACTTCAGCCTGGTCTCACCGCCTGGGGAGGTTTCGCTGAATACAGAGCTCTACCTTTTATTTCCAAAGTGATCAGTTGCACAGTGGGGTGTTGGTGGCTCAGGTGTAGCTAAAACCCATCAACACAGAAGGTAAATACAAAGCAGCAAAACATTTCAAATGGGACAAGAAGTGAAGAAGGGTTGATCCGGAGCTCAGTCACTGAAATGAATGAGCATCAGTGCAATCCCCAGCAGCTATTCCAGTAATTTTACAATGTGTGGAGATTTAAGAGTTCAGTGGAGCTGCTTCTCATTCATCTCCTGTTATCTTTTGGTTTTATCTTCAGGTGAACTGCCAGACTCAGCTGTTGTGTGTTAGTAATGAGCCGTTGCCAGAAAAACTTCTGTTAGAACCACAGACTAAAATCAACTCTCCATAAATACAAACAGGGTGGTAACAGGGAACCATGGACTCTCTCCCTGATACTGCTTTGTACTTGCACACTGTGCATGTTTGATGAATGAGGTCATGAGAGCATGTAAACAGCAATTCCTACTATTTTCCAGTATCTGGGGAGAATAAATGGCTTTACTGAGAAAAATAAACCATCGAGAACAGGTTCAGAAGATATGACATATCATGGAAGGGATGCTTCACACTGCAGATTGATACTTCTTCACATGTGGAGTCTTTAAGGGTTAATACTGTTCCTGAGGACAGCGAGAAAAATGGGAGAGGAATGGAACAAGGAAGAAGGACACAAAAACCAGTGAGTGAGGACACAAATAGCAGTGAAAATGGATGTCATAGTCTGAAAGAAATATTAATCCTGTGCCTGACTGATCACTATCATCTAAATTGCTGGCAGAGCACCAGCACAGGCTTTTACTGCGGAGACCCGTGTGGAGCCCAGCAGAAGCCCCTGGAGCCGGGCTGGGAAGGATCCTGATCTCCCACCGTGGCACAGAGTCCTGTTCCCTTGTGCTTACACACAACCCAGCACTCCACCTCCTCCTGCTTTTCCTCTCCTCGGCCCTGGAGGAAATCTGGAAATGTTTCCCAGACGGGAAAGGACTGCGGGAGGAGGCGCTTTGCTCCGTACGGCTCACCATGCCTGCTCCGGGCTGCTCCGGCCTGCACGCTGGCAGTGCGGAACACAGCGAGGGACACAGCAAGCGAGAGAGCAGGACTGTGTGCGACACAGCGAGGGACAGCGAGGGACAGGGCAGACACAGCCGCTGCTGCCCCACGGCTACAGCCCAGAGGAGCTGCCCTCACCCGGCTCCCTCACGGACGCCGTCAGTCCGACAGCCGCTGCTGAGGCTGTCCAGGATCAGCCCGGCTGCTCGAGGGGATCCCCACTGCCTGCTGCACAGGGCTTTGAGCCAGAAGCAGGAGATGCTAAATAAGGAAAGGGGATGCAAAGGAAAGCTGAGAGGAAAAGATGTGGGGCATAAACAGCAGGGAAGGAAATAGAGCTGAAGGCTAATTTTAAGAGACATAGGAGGGTTAAGAAAGCCACATAATCGAAAAAAAAAAAAAACCTGGAAAAACAAAAACCAAAAAATCCTACCACCACTCTTGCCCCACACACATAAAAACACACCCCTCTCCTGCCCAAAACCCCCAAAAATGAAAACGAGCAAACAAAACCAAGAAAAGGACCAAAGGCTAACTTGGCTTGGGACTGGGTTTGGACAGCAGTACTGGAAGGAGACCAAGCTGTGCGTGAACTGAAGGAGAGAGCACCTTCTTGCTGATTTGCTGTACAGAACAAAGCCAGCAAGATCTTCCATGGGTCTCCCAGGGGCTGGGGACTTTTTTCTTCCCCCTGCTCACCCCATCCACATTTGCAGCCCCAGCCCCCTTACAGAGGATGATGGAGGAGGGTCTGGAAGCCTGATCAGCCTCAAGAAACACAGCCCCCTGCCACATGGAGGTCAATTCTCAGCATTCCACCTGAAATGAAGGGATAGAAGTTCTGCTCCTCAAACCCAATAGTGAGTCAGTGGTACTGGGTGAGGTTGGGCTGTTCAGCCACAGTAACACTGCACTTCAGCTTCCATGGAAAACTGCTTGGATGACTGATTTGGAGACTCTAAACCTAGAGGTTTTCTGAATTTGCCTAGGCAAGGCCCTGAGCAGCTGGATCCGCCTGTGAATGCTTTGTCTGAGAGGTTGGACTGGATGATCTCCAGAGGTGCCTTCCATGACTCTAAAGGGAGATGCTGTAAAAGACTCTGGTGTATTCCTGCATTCAGGGACTGGGAGGCTGTGCCAGGACCTGTGTCTGGCTGCAGAGCAGGTTGGAACAGGGGAAAACCTGGCTCCACTACATGTATAGTGGGAAGTCTGACACAGCAGAGCAGCACAAGCAGTGTGGTAAGGTTAGCTTTCTATAAATCTGGATGGATAAACTTCTGGGGTTTGTCAGTCTAATTATTTTTCATGTAATTGCTAAGGAACATTTAAGTCACAGCTTGGTAACAAGGCTTGATCATTTTTTAAAACCACATTCTACGTTAGCTGGTCAGATAAGTGATATCCCTGTTCACATACACACACAGAAGATGCAAGGACCATGGAAAATTACATTCAACAAGAAAAACTACTTTTACCTAACACAAACCACAAAATGGGGAATATAGTTCATATAAACAAGCAGTTCAGAAGCCCAGAACTTAAACTAAACAGGGACAAAATACGTCTCAGAATAAGCACTGCTAAGAGAAGGTGAGAATTTGTGACTCTTGGCCCCAACAGTCATGTTTGCTTGCACAGCTAACCCTGAGATGAAGCAGCAGCAAGAATGTTGAGGTGGAATGTGAGTTGTATATATTTATGTCTTCATTTAACACCCCAAGAAACAAAGCTCTTTTAGCCAATTTCAAACAGCTCTTGTGAATTTTATCATCACTTCACACACACAAAACTGGACAACAACTGGACAACACAAAGACACAAGTCTTCAAATGTTGGGTTGTTTTTTTTTTTTCTTTAGCATGGATTAAAATAGTATTTTTTTCAAGTTGCCACATATTCAATTTTCAACCAGCTTGTTAGTTGCCATTGCCATTTGCAATCACAGAAGTTGTTGGTCTTCC
Source organism: Zonotrichia albicollis (assembly GCF_047830755.1). Lineage (NCBI taxonomy): Eukaryota > Metazoa > Chordata > Aves > Passeriformes > Passerellidae > Zonotrichia > Zonotrichia albicollis. Next base: position 127,765,096 of record NC_133819.1, read on the forward strand.
TTTGCATTTTACACCGTTGCAAAGGTTATTAAGGAAAAACATATAGTCCTTTAATTCATTGTAATACTTTTTGATGGAATCAGCTGATAAAGGTGTTAGGAAACCTTGAAATGGCTGCACAAGACCCAGCATTGCACTTAAGTTTGAGGAGAGGTGATATTATCACCATTTGTTGAAATGGTGTCTAGGGGAGGCTCTTTGGAGGGATTAGCACCAAAGCATACAGATCCCACCAATGTAAACAGAGAATGAATGTAAAAGCAGTATCAAATCAACTAAGGTCCTGAGGCCCCAGATATTTAAAATTAAGTTTAAAAATTAGGATGGTTGAATATGTGCATTCAGCTGGATCAGTACTTGGCTGCATGTGGCAATGAAGGTACAGCAAGTCAGGCTTATTATTCTAATGCTTGTGACTTTTAATTCAATGCTGTGCACATCCTTTTGTGTGCTGAGGACAAGAATCTTCATTTTTTAACTGCTTTTGAAAAACTAAAGAGGGAGGAAGCTTCCATCCTTACAAATATCTGGAAAACGTACAGCTAGCTTAGCAACAGGCCCTGTATGAGCTGTTTCAAAGCAAATAAGCTATTTGGTTGGTACATATGCATCAGAAGATGTCTGGAAACATGATGAATTCAGAAAATAAGAATGGGAATTTATAATACATGCTGAACAAAGTATTTCTGCATGTTTCCATGTCTGTGTCAGCACATCCTGGGTGTCATTTGGGATTCACTATTATTTAATGTCTTATCATTACATATAGGTGTCCAAACTGCACAAAAGCAAAATATAACACAGACTAAGATCAAATCGATCTCATTTTACATCCATTTAGTGCTCCCTTTTTCCTGGGGGAATTACAGGCCCAAATTCTATGCAAAGGATTTTTAGTTGGGAAAAAAAAAAAAAAAAAAAAAAAGCATTGGAAATTATTAACTGCATATATCCTAGAATATCAACACTTTAAAACAAAACCTGAGTTTTTTAAAAGAGCTTTTTTTTTACTGTGTTGCTGAAAGAAAGGTGGAAAACTAATTCAGTGATTCACCCTGATGCTTGAACACTGGGTATGCTCTGTGGATGGACAGCACATAAAAAGACGACAGTTCATCTCAGCACCTATTCCCAGCACAGCAAGTTGTACAGGTACATTTCTTGTTGAGCATTCCAGCTCTGACACCACAGTTTTACATCATGATCCTTTATGGGATGGCAATTTTTATGTATAGTGAGTAACTGGGGAAATGCATTTCGAATTGCATGTCCTGTCACAGCTTCATTACACAAGAGGGGAACATGCAGCCACAGCACTTTGTGTTCACAAGTGCCCACAGAGCCCAATTCAGCTGGAGATGTTTAGTCTTGATAAAGTAACAAAATAGTGACTTCTTTGAAAAGTGTGACTGCTGGATGGTATCAGTTGGTTGGAGAGCTCTAATATGGTTGCTAATTATTTCAATTGGTTTTGGATCATACTAGAGGAAATTTTTTCTTTCAAAATGAAGGCTTGGCTCTGCTTCAGAGGTTGTGGCTTGTTTCTCTAAGCCTTGTTTTCCTGTTTCACCTGCCTGCAACATCTGTTTGCAATCTGGATCTATCAGTCCACAATTTCTGTGGGAAAACCAGTGTCTCAATCTGGTTTTGCATTTCCTTATACATCAGGAGAAGCACAAAGTGGCTAACCATGTGAAAACAGTGGCTATTGCTGGGCAAAGCTGGGATACTTCCAGCCTCACTTTACCTGTCCTTTCCACCATTTGTTATAAAGCCTAAAATTGAACAAGTTATGCTGAGACTGGGTACAGCCTGTTCTTTTTACAGATTTTAAAGACATTTTTTTCTTGGATGGCTCTTCTTTATTATTCTTTTTGGTCATGATCCTGTTTCTACACAGACTGGACCCAAAATGAGGGAGCTTTCCTCATTGACTCAAGAAGATATCAAATCAGAGCCTGACTGTGCAAAAAGACAAAAGAAAGACTTTCTATCCTGTTATTCTTAGGCATGAGAACTTTCTAACTGGACTGCTCTTACAGCACATCATTCTCATAAATTCTCATATATTGCTGCTGCAGTAATTTGCAGTCACAATTTTTTCCCCATCTTTTGCTCCCTGACAGCCATAAAAAACCTAGGAGGCTTTGTCAGATATCTTCTCTAGCAGGTCAAACCCCATCCAGTTTGGGCACTGTAAAACTCCAGCTAGGATAATTGGTTTTCATGGAGACAGAAAGAAGGAATTATTGTGTACTGCTTTTTGTACAGCATCAATGATTATGCATGGATGCTCTTTTAAAATGAATTGTTTATGCTGAACTTTTTGCTTTCCACACAGTGAACTCCATTTGAAAGAGGTCAAATAATCTCCTTGACAACGCAGCATTAGAGGCCAGATCATTTTATCACAGCTGAAATTACGTTAAATATTGAAAAACATATAGCTAAAGCACATGGAGGCTATGTGGATTTTCTAAGTACCTGTAATACCTTGAAACCTGCATCCTCTGCAATTTATATAGGCTGAAGACAACAGGTTCCAGAAGCTTTAATCTTGCTTCACAAGGCATTTTCACAACAGCAGAACTGAAAAATCCAGGGGCTTTGAGGCAGCATATTCAAGGTTGAGACAGAAGTGGATGTGAACAGAGATAAAATAGTTTTAGGCACCACATCTCTTATCTTTCAAAAATAAAAATGTAGTAGCTATCTGTCAGAATTCCCCTCTCTGTTCTGATGGTGATGCAGATCAAGGACATCCTATTTGGCCCTGCAGAGCTGGAAAACTCTCCTCATTCCCAGTGAATCAGTCTGTTTGAAAAAGGCATTGTGTCTTTCTGGGAGTGTCACTCAGTTTTCTGAGCCCCCAGACAAAAGAAATAGCCAGTTTTCTTTACATCAAGATTTTATTATGATTGAAGTTATAGCAAGAACTGGAGGTATTCTTCTTTAAACATTGTTTGAACACCAGACAAACAGTAGCTAAAACCTATGGGATCTACCAAAAGGATTCAAAATAAAGATGAACTCTGTGTGGATGGGTAACTGGGCACAGCGCTGCTCTGGCATGACTGTCTGAAAGCTGCTCAGAGCTGGAGCAGAGCTAGCAACCTTCATTCCCTTTGTCACATTTCCACAGAAGTTTGTCCAAATTATGATGAGCTTGTGGTGAATAGGAAAGCTGACCTGGTGAAGGCCCTAGCAAGCAGCGTGTGTGCTGGTCCTTTTCAGCAAAGTTACTCCTCCAAAAGTCCTTGTCCCAAGGCCATGGTGAGTGCCCCAAGATCAGTCTTGGTAGTAGAGACAAGGAACTTGAAGGGACCATTGATCCTGGCACAGGACTCCTCACTCTCTTCCCCTGCTCCAGCATGAAGTTCCTCCAACAGGAAATGGTCCACCACAAGCTTCTCCAACATGAATCTGTCTCATAGAAATGGTCCACCACAAGCTTCTCCAACATGAATCCTTCTCACAGAACACAGTTCTTCACAAACTGCTCCAGCATGGTCCCTTCTGTGGGGTGCAGTCCTTCAGGAGCCGGCTGCTCCAGCATGTGTCACCCACAGGGTCACAAGTCCTGCCAGCAAATCTGCTCCAGCCTGGGCTTCTCTCTCCATGGGGCCACAGGAGCTTCCTTCCAGAATGAGCTTCTTCTCACAGGGTCACAGTCTCCTTCAGGCATCCACCTGCTCCAGCATGGGGTCCTCCATGGACCAGAGGTGGATCTCTGCTCTGGCATGCACCTCCATGGGCTGCAAGGACACTGCTGCCTCACCATGGTCTGCCCCACAGGCTGCAGGGGAATCTCTGCTCTGGTGCCTGGAGTCTCTCCCTCCTCCACCTCCTTCTCCCCTGAATCACTGTCTGCAGGTTTCTCTTACATATCTTACTCCTCTCTTTCAGTTACTGTTGCAACACTTTCTGTCCCCCGTTAAATGTGTTGCCCCAGAGGTGCTGCCACCAGCACCCATGGGCTCAGCAGCAGCAGCTCTGTCTTGGAGCTCGCTGGCATTGGCTCTGTCAGACATGGGGGAAGCTCCCAACACCTCCCACAGAAGCCACTCTTGTAACCCCCTCCATTTCCAAAGAGCCCCCTGTTACCAAACATTGCCCCACAAAGCCAATATTCTGTCCTGGTTCCATCCAGTTCAGAGGTGTTTATTTTGCAGTAGTCATGAGGGGGTGCAGCCCAGACCTGTGTGTGTGTGGCCAGGAGGTTATTCCACAGTTCTCACATCATTTCCAGGGGAGGAGTTAAGGGACTGACTGGCTTCTGAGAAGAAAGGTGTGGCTTTCAATAGAGAAAAAGGTGGTCAAAAAGGGGGAATCTGTTCACCATTTGTCCTTGGGGGTTCACAGTGAGCATTTTTGCATGGGAATCACTCTCTCTTTTGTATACTTTCGTTATTAATATTGTTGCGTTACTGTTTGTTTTCTTGTCTCATTGCTGTTTTCAGTAAATAGTTCCTATTTACCCCTGATCTCTGCTTTTTGAGCCTCCCATTGGAGGGGATTTGTGAGCAGCAGTATGTTTTAAGCAGGAGTAATAAACTGGAGAGCATTCCTAAATCACAACATTCACTAACTTAGAACTGCAAATATCATCTCTTGCATGGGAAAAGGGATAAACCTAGACGAAGTTCTCTGAGCAGGTCAGGACTGCACCAAAGATCTTTCCAGAAGGCTCTAGAAATTGCTCCATGGCATGTCTGTCATATTTGCATAGGCTACAGCTTCATTCTGCTGATAAGAATAAGCACACTAATCATAGGGAGCTCAACACTTATTTAGCAAGCCAGTTATGGTAAACATATCATTGCTTTCACAGAATAAATTGCCTGAGAAGGGTAATTTCAGACCAAAGTGATAAAATAGTTTCAGAGGAATATAAATGGCTACTAAAATCATCAGCAAAGTCCATTTCATGATGCTCATTGTGAAAAATAAGTGGATTAGGACAGTGCTTTGTTTGAATACAAAAAGGAGGTATCAGAATCAATTGACAGTAACTCCAGAGAAGTCTCCAGAATATGATTTGGAGATTTACTCTCATCAGTCTGCATCAACATCTCATACCTAGGAAATGCAGCTACTTCTAGTGCTCTCAGAGCAAATAAGGAAAAGACAAAAGGCAAAGTGAGGTTCTACAGCAGACATCCTTCATTGCATTGTGCTGAAAATTCCAGTCCAAAAATGCAGGAGAAGAAAGAGGCAGAGTGGTTGAACAGACAGCAGTTCCTACATCAAGGTAAAAAAACCCACCCGAACATCAAAACAAGGGTTCATGGTATTACAGAAAAAAAAAGAAGCCAAACCCAAACCAGTTCTGAAAAGGAAAAAAGCCCTGGAGCCATGAAAGGGAAATAGAATATTTTATCAGCCTCAAGTCAATGAAGATACTACTGTGCAGAATGAGTCACAAATGAAGAAATGTCCTTCTAAAATACCTCTTCTTTTATGGGAGAAGCACAGCTTGCCAGAAAAAAAAGAAACCTGTCAAATAGCAAGCAGTAGTTGTTGTGATTTTTTACTGTGTATTAAAGGGTTTGGAAACACTTCTATGGCACATCTATCAGTCAAAAAAATGCTTATTCATTCTAAACTAAACATAACGTGAAAATGTGCGGGAAGAGTGTGGCCAGGGCCCATGTTGGGGAGCTGGACTGAGACTCCTCACAGAGATATGAATTTCTCCATGTGTCTTCTATTCATGTGGGCTGCAGAAGTACAAAGTAAAAAACAGCCTCAGGGAGACAGATACACCAGTTTTCTCCTTACTGCCCCTTCTTAACTCACTAACACTAGGTCCTGCCTTTTCCCTAAAATCCAAAGCTTTTAGTCACTCCTCCACTTGACTTTGAGAAGAAGTGGGTTTTGCTGTCAGCAGTCTATTTATGAGGCAAAATGGAGGTAACAAGAGGAATGTCTAAATATTTAACTGGAGTTAAACAGTATTTTTTGTGCAGTTCTATCACATATTACATCTTAACTGAGCGAAATAGCTGCTTCTTGCTCTAGTGGAAGCATTAATTTCTACATCCAAACCTAATGGTATTCAGCTGTCATCAACTATTGATGAAATCCATTTGATCCTGATCTTGTAAGGATCAGGAGATCTTTAAGTGGATTCAGTGCTGGCAGTTTGTAGTTTGTACTTTTCCTGAAACAGAATTGAGGTCTTTTGGGCTAAAAGTGCAGTAATATCAGACTTGATGTTTATGCATACAAAAAATTCAGATAAGTAAAATGTCTCTCAAAGAAAAATGTGAATGACACAAAATCTTCAAAGGAGAATAAGGAATAACATGATTTTAAGTTAATGTTGGTATTTTTCCATGTGGTGTGTCAGTTTGATGAAAGGAAGCAATGACTTTGCCCAAAACAAAACAGTTTTACATGTAGGTTCTGCGTTCTGATTTCCTTCATGGGGGAAATATCTTGTGGAAGATTTGAAATTTACTCAAATATTGTGAACTAGACCTCTTTTGTTGTGGGTTTTTGTTGTTGCTTTTCATCTCCCAGCTGAGCAACACCAACTCCCAGCTGAGCAACACCAAATTTCTCTAAGGAAATCTTTCCTTAGAGCAGAGGTGCTCCAGCCCTCTGATCATCTTCATGTCCTTCCTCTGGGCTCCAACAGGTCCATGTCTTTCTTATGTTGGGGACCCCAGGGTTGGACACAGAACTCCAGACGGGGTCATACCAGAGCAGAGGGGCAGAATCCCCCCCTCACCCTGCTGGCCACACTGCTGTGGATGGAGCCAGGACGTGGCTGTCTTTCTGTTTGATTTACAGGATCTTTACCTTATTGGGAAATATTTCCTCCTGATATGCTTTAAAAGTTGAACTTGGGCTTGGATGTTTTATGTTGAATTAAGTTACAATATAAGGCAGCCACACTAGTTCAAACCGTCATGAAAAGAAATATGTCCACATTCTTGTTTTTAATTTTCCAGCTTCTTGCTTCATCTGATCCTCTTCTCTTTGCAGGAGAGACACTGAACAACTCTTCCTTTTTTCTCTTGCCTTCTGTTAGCCATCTGACAGACTTTTGCATCCCACTTCAACTGCTCTTTTAGTTGTTGAAATATATTCATCTATTTAATGGCTCCCTCTATCTTACATCTTCCTTTCATCTGGTTAACTCTTCCTGACCATTGAAACAAAACATGAAATGATCTGTTATACCTCCCAAATCCGCCTCATGAATGTGAGTAGCCAGTTCAGAGCCTTTAAACTTGGATTCCCTTCTTGCTAACTTGATTATGTACATAATTGAAAGGAGCCTGGAGGAACACACAATTATTTTTTTCTTTATTATGGCAGACCTCAGTTATTTAATGAGCCATGCATGAAAACAAGTTTATGTCTGCACTCACATATTCTTAATTTATTTCATTGTCTAACATAGAAGTAAAGAAAAAGTGAGATATTAAATAAGTTGGAACTCATTTAAGGTATTTCACCTGCTTCTGGCTCCACTGCCAAAGTCATGATTTCAGAGACACTTTTTTTTTCTGATTTGGTGGTTTTATTTTTAACTTGCGAGACAAGACAAATTTTAACACAAGAGAGACAGATAGATGTACCCTCATCAAGTTTGCTGATGTTATGAAACTGGGGCTGATACACCTGAAGGTGGTGCTGCCATTCAGTGAGACTTTGATTTTTTTATAATTCACCAAAAAAACCACAGACCTTGCTAAACTTCTCAGCTTCCATCCAGGAAAGTCAGAGGTGGTGACAAATTTCAAGTATTTCATCTTGGTCATATATATTTATTTCAAGTATTGACTCGTCAGCATTCAACTCAGTATCAGAGGTAGTACTGAAAAAGGCATTGGAAAGAAGAAAAAAGTAGGAGGAAAAATGGCAAAGAGAAAAGATGTTTTCTCAGATAAACTGTGCTTTCCTTCTCTTAGTGTGCTTTCTTATATAACTCAGAAGAGACTGTGAACACTGGTTTTGAATATTCAAATACCTTTGGCTATTTTAATTTTATTTTGCCTTAGTAAGATGCTTTTGAAAATCCACCTAAGTAATAATTACTTTTTTAAAAAAAAGCACTACTTTTTTTAAATTTTATATGTCCCTGGTTTATATAATACTGATTTTTCACAGGAGGATAAGACAGACACATTCATTATAATGTTCTGCTTCCTAGAAAAGAATAGCAGTGGTTGAAATACTTTTTCTTGCTTTAAGGAGATCTGTGCTAATCACAACAGCAGCTTTTATGATAATGTCTGACAAATGTATGACTGCTCAGGACTATGTCCCATTACAAAATGCCAATAGAAAAAAAAAAGATCTGGCAATAATGATACTTCTGGTCCCAAATCTTGCAATTAAATCTCACTTGTTCATCATACTAAATTAATCTAAAAAGAGTATTTTTTTTTCAATTTGTACATACTATGTATATGTATAAAGTGCTGGACTAAGAATTGAACCAGATCAAAAAACATTAATCCATACCAATCATGACCTGAGTAAATGACTTAGCTGTTCTGTGCCTTGGTACCCAACTATAACTGAAGATATTATGTCCTACTTTTTGTCTGTGTTCATCTTTAGACCAATGTCTGGCAGATACTCACCCTTATTGTATGTTTTTATAGCACCAAGAACTAATAGGCGTTTCTCTAAGAGTTAGTCTAATGAATGGAAAATAAAAGTGCAAGAAATTTGCTAATTAAACTATGTTTTGGAAAGTGGAAAGGACCACATCTTTTTCTCTGTCTCAAAAATGTGAAAATGTAAAGCTGTTCTGTTCCCCTCTCTTGGAAAAGCAATCAATTCTTTCCATTCCAAAGACCTGACACTTATCAATGTAAGAAATTTGCATAGCAGCTATTGTGATACAGACAGTCCTTTCTAGTCCAGCTCAGTGAAACTGTTGGCAGTTCTTGGATTCACTTGCTGTGAAAAGATTTTTCATGAGGTCAGGGTAGAGACCCACACCAGAATGTGCATCTTCTGCAATGGGTTCCTCCACCATATCATGGACTGCCAGTTTTGAAATCTGGGAGTTTTCAGGGAGTTTTCAGGGGGTTTTCTCTCCTTTAAGCTACAGCTGTGTAGAACAGATAACAACACGTTCTTCCAAAGTAATTTCATACTGCTGGCTTTTTGAACAAGTGAAAAAAAAAAAAGAGAAAAAAATTTCTGCATTGCAGACAGAGTAATTTCTTGTTACTTCACTTGTCTGTGAAAATTATTAGTGTTTCTGAGTCTCACCTTCATTCCAGTGACCCTTTAGGGCGCAGCAATACAGGTGTAGTGCACGCTGGGCACACATCAGGCACAGTTGGCTGCAGGTTAAGTGATCTTCTATTTCCACTGTCAGAAGAGAAGCTGGCTGGCTGGTTTTGTAAACCACTTTGGCTACTGTTTTCTGCATGGAGAAAAACACCAAGTCTGATTCCTACCCTGTACTCTTCATCACACCTTTCCCTCTGGGGCTGCAAGTGTGGCAAGCAAAGTACTCCGTTGCTATCCTGCTTCACAAGGGCCTCCCAGTGCTGGATCTACCAGCTGCAGAGGAGGCTCAGCCATACACGGTGGCCTCCACCTGCTGGTGCTCCTCCCTGCTGGCTGCCAGGGCAAGCAGAAGTCCATCTGCTTCTCCGTCCCTCTAGGTTGCTAAAGATGAGGGAAACTGGGAGAATGGGTGGCCTTCTCTTGGTCAAGACCAAATCCCTACAGACATATTTAACAGTCTGCCCCCAGTGGACTAATCTTCAGAAAAGATGCTTTCATCTTTTTCAGTTTCCCCTTTCTTGCATATCTTATCACCAGCTATTGTGGCCAGCAGAGGTGGGCAATTCAGCCCTCTTTTTCTACCAAATTTGGTCATTCTCTTAGAAGCACATCCTTGCGTACCGCACCACCAGAGCATGATGAAAGAGCAATCTCTTCTAGCCCCCAAAAATAAGTTGACAAAGTTTTTGCTATCCTGGATGAAACCGATCAGCTTCAGTTTTGTGTCCTGGCTCCTTAGTGTGTTTGGCATTTCTGTTGTCATTGCTTGGTTGATGCAGCTCTTATCATTTTTAGAGAATTGGGGTAGAAATGTTTGGTTATATAATTTACCTGACCTCAGAGCCAAAGAAGGTCATCCATTCTAGTAGATAGTGCAGAGGGTTTTAAGTGTGCTTGGAAAACAACAAAAGCCATTATGAAACAGTAACTGTTCTGTACAGGAGAGCAAAACACTGGGTCATGAATTCATAATTATTATATTAATGGACTACACTTAAATCAATATATCTAGCCAGAGGGAGCTGAAAGCATCATTTGACCTAGCACTCACATTTCCCGAGGAACAAAAAACACTGTAAAATGTCCTCACATTCTGCACACCAGGGATTATTGTGGACCCCTTGGAGGGAGGCAAAGGGCACAGAGAATCAAGAGTATGGTAAGCAGTGCAGCCTGCCTGAATTCTGGACTGCCAGACTCCAGCCCTCATCACAGCTACAGTACAGAAGTAACCCCTCATGCAAACAGCCACAGACCCTAAGTAGTTTAATGAGGCTCTGACTCATCATTCTCAGGCATGGAGGCCAGAAAAGGCACACACAGGTGCATCATAGGTCAGAAGCATCTCATTATGGTTTCAAGTTGTCATGAAAAGCACAACTGGTTTTCCTTACTTCTCAGATTATTCTTTCAATAAACTGAGCTTCAAGCTATCAGCGCTGACAATTATACTTTGGAGAAAGTATAATGGAAAAATCACTGATATGTTGGACAGTTCTCTCTCTAGAGGAAACTCTATTGCTTCTTGTCTTCCAATACATCCATGTAGCATTTAAAAGTATAACGACAGACTACTCTCAATAAATTGAACTTGTCTGTGAAGCTACGAGGCATTTAAATAGTTCTGCTCTTTTCAAAGTACACCTGTAGTGCTTGAAGTAATGTTCTCTTCTGCTGCTGAAGATAGAGGTCAATCATGTCAAGCATAAGGAGATATTTCCCTTCATCTTTCTAAATGTTCAGGTCATAAATTTCATCATGTTTTGGGGAATGCAGGGGAGGCAAGTAGGAGGTGAGAAACAAATCCATCACTTAGGACACAAGAGAAATATTCAACAACAACCTAAAGATTCAGGAAAACTCAGTATTCTGTAACCTTGTTGGCTTGGTTCAAAAATGAATGAAATAATTTAGACAAAATGTGACAAGAGGAGGTATTTCTGTGAGCTGGAAGCACATTTCCTCCACAACAGAGATACACGTGCTACCTAACAGGGACAACAGAGACGGGTATGCTACCTAAACATGCTGTGTTTATTCTATTCTAATTTACTGCTGTGCAGCACTTATGTGCTGGACATTGAGCTGTCCTGTAAAGAACATACACTTTCACATTTGCTCACTAAAGCAAATCCCAAGCAAAGTTTTGTGCAAACAACAGTTACAGAGCATTGCAAAGGGAAACCGAGAACAGAGAGTGTGAACAAACACAACTTCTGATCATTTGAGATGACATTTGACCTGACTCAGCAGTCTGGCCAGCCTGCTGACAGCCTGGGGACAAATGAAAGTCCTTGTTAAAGAGAATGACACATCTTGTTCGCAGAACTTCAACATGATCAAGAAATTCCCTTCTCCCTTCTCCTATTTCTCCCTTCCCCTATTTCCCTTTTTTTAACCAGTAGATGATCAACCTCCACTCCTTTTCATGTGCTTTGAGAAGGATGCTGCACAACTTGCCAAAAGCTCTTTGACTAATGGCACCCTGACAGTTAGCTTGCAGGTGGTGGAGTTTGCTTGCTTCAAAGGAAAGTCTCTTGAGACAGTAAACCCCAAAAAAATAGAAATATTTCATTTTTCTAGCTGACAGGTTTGCCTGTAGTGTAGAACTGCAATAGCTCATTTATTGCACAAAGATAGGATGATTTGAAATACCTTATTATCACAACAAAAAAAATTAAAAAGAATTTTGGAGGGGGCTACAGTAGTGACAACGGCTCAGTAACGGATTGCCTTGTTTTGTAGCCAAGACATTCTCCTCCCCACCTTTTGAGACTTGAATTATCTGCAATTAAAAATAGGGCTGGTTTTAGCTTAAAAAACAATAGATAAAATTCTAATAAATTAGAATACCAATCGAGTTTATTTGGGATTTTTATTACAGAACAGAATGAAAACATGACATCATTATTCATTTTGCTAGCAAAACATGGGTGTGAGAGTCAGACACGCCACCTGAAAACCTCTACTGCTTTCAGGCAGCTCAGCACTGGGGTTTTCAATGCCCTTCTGCTGAAGCTCATTTGTGCTTCTGACCTGGTGGCAAGACATCCATGTGATGGGAACAGATCGTGCTCAGCTGAGGGCACACTGCCCTAGCATTGTGCTGGGTGAGTCAGCATCCTTCCATTTGCCTGTTTTCCTTGCTTTGGGAATGGTTTTGGAGTGCTGAGTTCTTTCTGTCTGAAACTGATTCCATCTGGGTGAAATGAGAGCTGAAACACACTCCAGGAGGGCAGCTACTGCTCTCCAGCTGCCTGTGGGCGTTCAAAGCCCAAGGTCCAGCCAGGCACACACTGAGGCAAAGCCTCCTGACAGTCTCCTGTAAAATCGGGATGACATCAGTAATATCCACAATTTTCAGCACATAATGAACTGCTAATAAATACATAAATGCCAGCACTCCATATTTTCAGGCTTGTATCCTGCAGATATGCATTGTCCAGAGTGCTGATGTCATGTCCAACTGGACACAGGCACCTGCAGTGCCCTCAGGAACGATGCTCTGCCTGGCCTGGGCAGAGGTGGTGGTCATGGTGGGAAAGCTGCTGGCTGTGTCAAACCCAGCTCTGCCACAACTCTTTTACATGCCTTTCACATCTCTTCTGGGTGACTCCTTTGTGTCAAAAGTCATGCACAATTCCCTGGTTGCTGCTTAATCTGACTGATGGCCATCTCACATGTCAGCACCATCAGATGGGGCCTATGGCATCATCCTTGTTCATGTGATCAATTCTGGGCAAATGCCCTCAGGGCACTGCTGTGTGTTTGCTGCACACAAACTCTGCATATGCTCACATTTGTGTTTTCCAGGCCATTGCTGAGCATCCCCCAGGGTGCTCAGGCAACAGGCACAAGGCACAATCCATAGGGAAACCAAACACATGGGAACTCTGTAAAAGGAAATGTGCAGGGACAATGCTGCAACAAGGGCAGCAGACAGCAACACACCCTTGAAGATAAAACTGTCACCATTTCACACCCATCTTAAGGGCTATAAAAAAATGCATTCCACTGTGGGACGCTGCAGATCTGCTTTGGGACTTCATCTTCTCTTTTCTATTCCAAAACCTAAAAAGACAAGTTAATCAAAGCATTTTACTGAAAGAAGGAAAAACAATGGAAATTAAATCTGGAGGGCCAATCTCTGAACAGTGTTAACTGCAGTAGGTCTTCCAGGCATTCAGCTCCCTGACTTTCTGCAAAAGAACTATCTACACATCATAGTAGCCACAAAGAGGTCCCAGACTCCCTGCCATCAAGTTTAGGATGCTGACTCCAAATGTCACTGATATTTGGAGTATTTCTACCAATAACTTCTGAGCCAGAAAAGCTGGAACACAGGAGTCCTTAGGTCTACCATGGGAACTGTTCTATTTTCAATTAGGCTGAAACCCACCTACATTTCATCAGAAATAAGAGGAAAGAGCTATTTCCATGACCCATTTCACCTTGGAACTATCTGTCACCCAAAGCAGTGCTTTCCAACAAAATCCAGTTATGCTATTCCAATGCAGGCCAGCTCCTAATATGCTTTAAGAATTTGTGTGTCAGTCTTGTGTCTGAGAGTAAAAAGCAACAGGAACACAGTCATGACTAACTCCCCTAATTAACTTGACCTGTTTGGTGGTTTGGTTTTTATTTATTATTCTACTTGTCTCTTACAATATTCATCCTTCCTGAGAGGAAAAAACCTCCAGACAATACGCGATTTTTAATTTGTAAATGAAACATTTTGTCTGAAAGATGAACCTGCTCTAATCTCAAGTTCTGCTATCTCCAGCATATCGGACATATTGAGATGTCAGCGACTGCAGGGTCCCTTGTTGATACATTTTTCAGAGATGAAACATATCTCTCATGTTTCAGATTTCAAGAATGGTTTTTGCATTATTATCTATGCAATTAGATCAAAGAGCAAAGGGATATCAGAGGTAAGAGTCCCATCTGTTGGCCAGAGGAGGAACATGATAATCAAATGCTTTCTGAATCTCAAAAAAATTTCCTACTGTGAAAAATTATAAGCAAAGAAAAATTGCCAGAAAAAATGAACTATCTAAATGCTAATAATGGATATTAGTGAAAGAAAAAAAATCTTGAATAATCCCTTTTTTTCTTTTAGGGAAGAAAGCAAAGGAAAACAACTTATTATTTAGGATAAGGTGGAAGAAATTTTTGTTGCCATTACTTTGTGCGTGCAATTGGGATTGTTTCTCAGGAAACTCTTTCTACAGTACAGTCATTTTAAAATAACTGCTGTTGTTTTACTCGAGTTTCAATTCAGGAAACTTTAGTCAAAGCAGAGACACGTCTGTTGCATAAACAACAGTTCTAGCACTATTTCATCCCTCTTACACTTAGAAGAGTTGCTTTTGATAGCTTGTTAAGTTACACAACCAGAATCTGTTAGTCCATGTTTTCTGAAACTCAGCACAGAGAGAAATGTTAGTTTTACACAAAAATGCCTTAATTTGGAAATGTATAAAATTGTTTTACTTAAGCAGACCACTGCTGGGTTTGGATTTGAGCAAGAGTTTTCAGGGGTCCTTTTTTCCTTTTTAGTGTGTGTTTTGAACACCACCACCACCATCAAATACAGCAACTTCTCAATTCTGAGCCAAACCACACAGTGCCTGGAAACCTGGACTTGTGCAAAGCGTTTGATACTGTCCTGCACAGTCTCTAAAATGGAGATGGAATTGACAGGTGGGCCACCCAGTGGATAAGGAGTTGGTGGGAGGTCCTAGACACAGAGTGCCAGCCCTTGGCTTACCATGGCCATGTGTGGAGACCACTGGTGAGCAGTGTCCCTCAGGGGCTCTTATTGGGACCAGTATTATTTAACCTCTTTGTCAGGAATGTGGACCATGGGATTGAGTGGACACTCAGCAACTTTGTGGATGACACCAAACTGAGGGGTGTCATTGATAACAGAGGGACAGGATGCCATCCAGAGGGATCTTGACAGGCTCGAGAAGCAGACCTGGGTGAACCTCATAGAGTCCAACAAGGCTGAGGGCAAGGTCTGACACCTTGGTGGTGCCAGTCCACAGTATCAGTACAAACTGATATAACTGATATAAGGGACTCAATGATTGGGAGCAGCCCCGAGGAGAAAGTCTTAGGAGTTGATTGATGGGAAGCTCAGCATGACCCATCAATGTGTTGCAGCCCAGAAAGCCAACCATGTCCTGGGCTGCATCAAAAGCAGTGTGGGCAGGAGGTTGAGGGAGGGGATTCTGTCCCTTTACTCTGCCCTTCTGAGACCCCACCTGGAGTTCTGTGTCCGCTATGGGGTGCTCAGCACAAGGATGTTGTCCTGCTGGAGGTAGTTCAGAGGAGGGTCACAAAGCAGATCAGAGGGGTGGAGCACCTCTCCTGTGTGAGGACAGGCTGAGAGATTCGGGTTGCTCAGCCCAGAGAAGAAATGGCTCCAGCAAATCCTTAAAACATAATTTTAAAGCCTTTCAGCACTTAAAGGGAACCTATGAGAAAGAGTGGGATAGACTCTTCATCAGTTTAAAATCATATATGATTTTAAATAGAAAAAGGGCAGGTTCAGATTAGGCATAAAAAAGAAATTCTCTATTGTGAATGTGATGAGGAACTGGAGCAGGATGCCCAAAGAAGGTGTAGATGTCCCATCTCTGGACATGTTCAAGGCCAAGCTGGATGGGGATTTGAGCAAGCTAGTCTCAGGGAAGGTGTCCTTACATGTAATTAGATGACCTTTAAAATCTCTTCCAACACAAATAAATTCTGAGTAAATGAAACTGCTTCCTAGCACACTCCCTAGTGATGGTTTAGGACACTGTACTTCATGCTGTGGGCTAAAGTCTTGCCTCTGTCTTGGAGTGGTTCTACAGATAGTTCTTAGTGCTAGCACATAGGAGCAAACATACTGAATCAATCTAAAGTCAGAAATGGGTGTCTAGGCAAAAGCAGAAGACTTGAAGATCTTTTCCAGTCGTTTGCAACTCATGAACTTCACAAGGTTTGTACTTTGTGTGCATTTAGGAAACCCCAAAGGATTTAACTTCCATGAAATTGTCAAATCAACACTTAACCCACATAAATTCTTACCACCTGCAAGAACTGCTCATAAACATCTATTTCCAAGATTCTTTAAGAATATCTTACCTTTCCTGCAACTTTTGGTATTTTAGTGAAGAGGTTCAATATTTAGGATATCTTGAAAGCAAAAGACCTGTATTCTAGAATAGCTTTGATATTCTGTCAAAAATCCAGAGTAAAGGAGAGTTGCTTATTCTTTAAAAAGTTGGGATTTATTTTTTTTTTAATGGAATAAGACTATACCAAATGGAAACAGTTAAGCACACAATGGTGTGGACATAACTTGACCACCTTCAGTGCCATATAATTCAATTCCACTCTCCTTACATCCCAGTGAAAACCCTGGGGGTGAACTGTAGTTCACTGCAAGTACCATGCTGTACTCTAGCATCCCTTTTTCACTTTTCTGATCAAAAATAATTTGCAAAAAAGAAAATATGGAGCAAGTAAAACAAATAAAAACTGAGAATGCTGCATGTATTATGTAAGAAAATGGAAGTTGGGGGAGAAAACTGAAGTCACTGAAGATCCCTGCCTGGGCTGCCTCATAGACCAGCCCACACTGGGAACTGTCATGCCTATAGAGAAGAGAGATAAGATAAAAATTGCAGTCAAACCCACTGCATAAATATCATGGTGTGCTGCACCTTGGCTGCTCTCAGAGACCACGACTGGGCCTGTGCCCTCTGAGGAACGCCCGTTCCAGGCATGGCCGAGGGGAGCCATTGGTGCAGGTGCACTCCCACCAGCTGCCATAGGCATCCAGAACTCCCATTTTACTGCCCCAGAGCACAGACACAGCATGTGGAGGACAATTAAAAAACCCCATTTGATCTTCTCTACACATTAGAACCAGAGCAGGAAAAGGCAGAGACTAAGACTCGCCTGAGCAGTAAACTTGGTCACAAAAATATAGTTGTAACATTTTCCATCTTAGAAGCTGCTGATGCACAAAAATATAAATGTTTCATTGTGATGATGAAAAAAGATCTCTAACCTCTAAACCACTTTGTTTTTGAAAAATTGTCAAACAGGGCTAGCAGCACCCTGTTTAGTACTGTTGAGTACAGTGGAACTCAAAACAGGAGGTTCTGCATTATGGATCACTGGTATCTTCCTAAGCAACAAGGAACAAAATGTTTTTAAAGGTAATGTAGCAGAAATGTGTATGCAGATTAATGCATTTAAGGGATTTAAATATGTATTTAACTGTGGGTTGACCTCTATTTTTCCATGAAAATTGCCGTATCTGTTTTCTCTAGAAGGCTTATTAAAATTGCATCTTTCTTGGAGAAAGATTACATTTGTTCTTATCCTGATCACGTATCGGGTGATGTAAATTGATACAAAATACAATGTTTGGATCAATACTGTGCTAAAAAAACTAAGAGAACTGAAAAAATGGATAAAAGCACCACTCTCCACAGAAATGTTGATTCACTGACCATCTGTCTCACTTCAGCTAAGTGCTTTACTACTTTAGTTTGGCATTAGACAAGGCAGTCAATAAATTAAATAACTGAAGTCACACTATAATTCTTGGCTAGCTTGCTCTATTTTTTAAGCTGTCAACATCTAAAATGTCACATGTATTCCTTTTTGGGCATATAGTGAGCATATGCCAAGTACTGTCTACTCATCCTAAGCATGAACACACACAGGTTACTAGCAATTATAGTATTGATTTCTACTAGTCTCCCAACTGCCATAAAAACTCTTCTGAGTGTAAATATGTGCCTTAAATATATTTCTGTTTATTTGCTTACCAACTTAAATGAATGCAGTTTGACTAAAGGCACCTGCATAATACATACTGAGAAAACAAAAACACATGTTGAAGCACTGTGCCCATATTCTGCATTCAGACAGCAAGAGAAGCAAGAGAACATACTTAGAACTTAAAACACCACAATAGAAGGTTCATTTTCACAGGCCATTAGAATTCCATTAGTCTCATCTATTCATTTCCAGGCTACCCTCAGACTGAAAAGTGAGTATCTAATAGGATGCTTTCATTAGATTAAAGTGAACACCCCCCCCCCCACACACAGTCGCAATCCAATATGATTTTGACAGAGAACACAATGGGTGGCTGCTCATCCAACTGGAAGGCTGAGAAGAAGGTCAGAATGATATTCACATTTTTTGGGGAAAAATTTAAAGCATAAATGGCTGAGAGCAACATGTAGGATAAACAAATATTTCAGTGATGTGACAAAGGGTATATATTGATTTTAGAGTAACAGTCAATATGCTGTCGACATGTTTGATACCCTCATTGTCTGCATAAAGAAGCTATACCTAAATACAGGAGAAAAAGGTTTACATTATTTCCTAGATGACAACATTTCCATGATGATCACTTAAACAACACCCACAAATGGCCTAGATCAGATGCAGAAATAAAAGTTAAAACACTTACTCCTGGAGACACCAAAACCTGCAATGCCAGTACAGCAAAGAACATAAACAGCTGATTCAGAAGGTGTTTAAAGTTTCTCATCTTTAATAAGACATTTGGGCCTGGGCCTGGTGGGTTCTAAGTGTGCTCCTGCAGCTGACCACATGCTCAAAGCTGGTAGCACCTGTGGCCAACAGGAATCCCTACAGCTGTATGAGAACATGCAAACATGTTCTGGAAAGAAGTGCTCTTTTAGCGCCTCATCCTTCTCTTGTGAGCATGACATCCTCTGGCTGGAACAAATTTCTCCTTCTAAACCAGCAGAAGTACCTACATCTCAAGAGGAGAAGGAGAAATTTGGGACCCTGCTGCTGCAACAGCCCTGCTCACAGGCTGAGTCCTACATTCCTCAGCACAGGATAAATGCTGTGCTGGAGAAAATATAAATGGGCCCAGAGAATGAGCCCATTTTCTGCTCTCCTCTGCCGAAAAGGGGTTTATAGGAAGAAGAGGTAGAAGATTATTTTTATTTTTTTACACATATCAATAGATGAGTAAAATCTGTGAGCAAATGAACTTTCCAAACCATGTTGCAAGATGATAGGGGAAAACAAATCCAGAAACTAACAGAAATTTAGTTAATAATATTTTGAGAAATATTATTAACTAAATTTATTAATAATAATATTTTGAGAAATTTAGTTAATAATATTTTGAGAAAAATATTATGATTCAGCACCAAGAGAAAAAAGCTTAGTGGCCTCCCAGTAAAGACATTTTAAATTCCACATTAACATGAGATTTTTTTTTTTTTTACATTTAACTGGTAGACACATTTTTGTTTTTACTTTGATAGCCATAATAATTCATATAAGGTTATTCCCATGTAAGAGGTTTCAGTGTTTAAGGAAGAATATTGAATACCTCAGTATTTATGCTACAGCTGTGTCTAGAAAACAGCAGAAAAGACTGCAAACAAGCTCCCTCTCATCCATCAGCTCCCTCCACCCCGAACCCTCCACCACTCCCACTTCCCTCCCCTTTTCCCCCCCGCCTTATTTCCAGCTGTGGCAGCTGTTGTGAAACCAGCACTGGCAGACTCTGACACCTGGCGGTAGCTCAGCAGGTCTCTGGCCTCGTGTTCTGTGAGGTTTTTGATTTGAGGAGCTTTATTTTACTTTTGAGGAGCGCTTGGAACCAACATTGATGTAAGGAACAATATTTTTACCAGAAGTTTGAAAGTAGGAAGCCCTAAGAGTGCATGGAGATTAAGTATACAGCTGAATGTCACTCTGGGAAAAAATGCCAGGTAACTGCTCCCATGCTTACAGATGCTGACAAAATATCTTTAAATGCACTGCAAAAGACTTTAATCTTAACAAATTTTAAAATATCACCTAGGTAGTTTTAATATTTCCTATACCCACAGCTTTTGACCATAAAATCCACAGTCTGTGAGCAGGAATCTCTGTGATTCTTCCTATGTTCAGCGCATGCTATTTTAATGCGTGGTTCAGAGCTCTTGACTAGAAACACCATGTTGTATTTAGGGAGTTTCAAACCATTTCCTACCCTTGTCTGCAGCATCTATCTGCAGCAGTTGTGATTACCAAACTTTTGGGGCAGACCTGCCCAGTTCCAGCCATACAGCACAGTGTATTTACCCACTGGTTTTCCATACAGACCAGTATAGCAGCCATACATCATGCTCATTCATATCAGACCTTGCATTTGGTTATCTATGGATATATGTTACTCTCCATGGATACCAAGCCATTCTGCCTGCTAACACCCAAATTTAATCTGCTGCTCTGCTTTAAATTTATTTTTAAATACTGTAGAGAATTAGGACTTTATATTTCTTGCTTTTGAAAATGCAAAGAGAACATAAGTTATTGCTCTCAGTACAGCATAAGCATATTTGTTCACAATTCCTTTAATTTCTAAGAGATTTTCAGTTTCCATTATTATTCATTGTCTCACCAGTTTTGTCTTTATTAGGCATTCATAAAAAATACTTCATTATCATCTGTAAAGCACAGTTCATTAGCATGGCTGCTCTGTGAAGACAATTGTTTCTTCATTAGCACCAGCTCCTCAGAAATTCAAGCCTTTGATGCTTGTTTAAATTACTTGTATCTTTTCACTTCCTCAGTTGTGTTTGTGAAAGATTTCATTTTTTTTCTACCGCTATTTACATTTATGAATAAATATCCTTGTAAGCCCTGCGCTTCTAATTTGTGATGTATTTTGCTTGCAACTACATTAGTTGTTCATACAAATGCATTGGCATAGAGTTTATTCATAGGCTTCATCCTGCATTTATGAGCACTAATCTACTAACTCTCTTTATTCCTTTAGGCAAGAATGAAAACATTTCTCCCTGAGCATGCTCCAGAGAAGGAGGCATACTTTTGAAAGCCCCATACTTTCACTGCCTTCACTTGGATAGTTGGCAATACCTGTGTCAAGAACTACATACATATAGGTGGTGTGAGAGACAGAGATTGCATTTTATAAATATAACACAATCAAATCAAAAGACTGCAGAATTATTAAAAGTTTGTTTGGTTTTTTTTCCTTGAGTGTCACCCTTCACATTGCTAGGGGTTGACCCCCCACACTTTCCCTCCTAGGCCACTGCCCTTCCCACTGGGTTCTGGTGTCCATGTGCTCCTCCTACTTCATGGTCAGTGGGAGCTGGAGATGACCTCTGGTGCCAAAGAGGATCCCCAGCATGATCTGCAGCACCACCAAACCACCTTGGCCCCAGCTCTGACCAGCCTTAGCCTTGGTCTCCAACTTGCCAGCCACCTTTCTATCTTAATAAACCATTTGGGTGCGAATAGAACAAATACTGTTCTGACCGGAAATCCCTGATCTGACACTGACTGGAAGCAGATTCCTTTCAAGAACTGCCAAACTCGGGAAAATAGCCTAAGAAATGTTTCTGAGTGTATTTTTCTTTTTATTCCACCACTCTGTTGGTATTTTTAAAGATTTGTTTCTGAAATGGAGAACATTTCTTATGGGACAGATGGTTCAAAAATTTTAGAATTACATAAACCAGGGAGGACAGATTTGTTGAACCGTCTCTCTATATGCATCTCACTTTTTATGAAGAATCTAGTCATAGTTACAGCTCCCCACACACACTCTTGAGTGTGAGATTGCTCCTCTTTTCTCTACTACACTGGTACACAAAATACACTCTTGAAGCCAAGGACAGCCAAGGCTGAAAGATGCTGCTTTTGTCCTCAGCTTATTACAGATATTTAATATAAGGTAATTTGCCCACACTCATTACAATGCAGCCAACCTCCACACAAACAGTTAAAAAGGAATACAAGCTTTCTACTTTCACCACAAACTCAGGCCAAGGTAAAAACCCAAAGCCAGCTGGCCAGCTTTCAAGAAGAGCTCACTTGCTGGATGGAAAGAGAGAAACCTTGTTGACATGGAAACCTGTAATTTCAATATATATCTATAACAGATAAAATAGCAAGATTGAGAGAGAGCTCAAAAAGCTGTGATAAACTAAAATTGTGAGAGAATTTTTAATACTCAAATATTAGAGGTGAAAATGTTAAAACAGCAACAAGGAAGCTGTTAAAACAAATTGTTGTTCCAAGCAATTGTTAGAGAGCTCAATGGGAATGTGAGAAATGAAACAACAGTAATCTCATGCTGGAGCATTTTTCTGCATTTGTGTTCTATTGCTGCCATAAAAAAGTACTTTCTTGTGATTTTCATCTATGCATATTCCAATGAGAGCTAAATTTTGTCCTAAAACTTTCAAATGGAATAGATTGCAAAGAGGGAAAGAGGGTGAAACATTCAGAGAGGTGCAGAGAGGCAAAAGATGTAGCCTTGATACAAAGGATGCACATCCACCAAAATCATATCTGATGACCCATGAAGACACTGAAATTCCAAACTGGGAACAATCCTTGGGACAACATAATGGTAACAGCCCTTTAGTCATCAGACAAATCCATACCAGAGGTGACCTGGCCTAGGAGGAGGGAATGAAACTTTCTGAACATTACTGTACATGATAGTAAGAATTCTTCCATTCTGTATTTTTTTTCTCTTTCTGTGGCTTTTTAAGGCTACCAAACCCCAAGTAATTGTACAGGATGGTTAGACACATTGTGAGCCTTATTAGTTCAGGTTTTGATATCAGCTCAGCAGTAGATCTTATTTCCTTGTAGAGAGAACTCTGAATAAGTATGTAGCTTGCACATCAGTCCAAAAAGAAGGGCACAAATTACTAGAGCAAGTTAACATTTTCACATTCAGAAGTGACAGGCTCAGTCCCTCTAAAGAGAAAATATTTTTTACACTTTTATCTTTGCTTAATATTTGCCCTTAATATAATTTCTGTTCTTGATTTCAGGTGTTCCACTAAAATATCTGGACATGCATCATCCTTCACTTGTCTGTCTGCAGACAGACAAGCACTGTTACAGGGAAGGGAGAACAGATCTAATTAACTTTTCCATGTCTGATCTGGAATAAGAAGTTGGAGTTCACAGCAGGCTTCATTTATGGTAGCAATATCTGCAGTGCAATACCATTTGTATTTTTCCACTTGCCAAATCTGAGGACAGATAGTGACAAAAGAATAATAGAGAAGAAAAGAAACCATTAATTTGTATGTAAATAAAACAAGCTTAACAAAGACTCGCTGAAGTTACCACCTGCTGTACAGCTTCTTCACATAGAAGTAGTAGTAGACAAATGGGGGTGACGTGTTTGATGGTTATTAGTCTCCTCATTTTTGCAAAAGCCAATGTAAATTTGAGGCACTTTTAAAGTTGCAGGAATAATTTATTTTTTTCTCTCCATTATATGGATACTAGTGAGAGCCATGGGAGAAGATATATGTTCAAGATCACTCTAAGTATAATAAACCCCAGGGGTTAAATGACAAACTCTATTTTATTTTGCATCTTTTCATTTTTAACTGTGCCTTTTTACTATTTTTGCTCTTCTACTTTGTAAAATACAAAGGGCCAGAGGCTCCCTTACTGAAAAAATAAACTAAGTCCATTGTAACTGGATTGCTGATCTCTTCATCATTATTTTTATGGGCCTTGGGAAATTGCAAGGAGATAAAATTGTGGAAAAAATAATAATAATAAAAAAACCTGCCTTCCTTGCTCTCTGTGCAAATGCTGATCATCAAAAAAAAAGGCATGATTTGCTGCATATCTTCTCCTGTTCCCCAGCTCATTACAGACCCCCAAGCTGTGAATCCCTGGGCCAAAACATAGGCAACTGTCAGGTTTCTAAATGTGCAGGGTGTTTTTAATACAAGTCTTACATTAAGAGAAGTAAAACCTTGGGGCATAAATACATCTTTCCCTTTCATATCATTTAAGCTAGCTGAATGCTTCTTAGTGTTCAGTAAATATAAATGTATTTTGCCCCAGAGCCAGAACCTGCTGCAAAGAAGCATTGTTCTGCTCAGGATGAAAACCTAGCATGGATTTCAAAGTCTTCCTTAGACAGACAGTCTGTGCAATTGGCAGAATTTATGAGAAGCCTGTTCACTTTTCTGCCTTGTCAAATGCAAGTTTTCTAATTGTCCAGCTTTGGAGGCTGTTGTCATTTCAACTACAAGTTCCACATACTACATAAAGGTTGCACTCCTTGAGCTGGGTCATGGAGGTGGTGATGGGAAGAGGAGAAGAGCAGTGGCCTCATGCTCCATGCTGGGTTTCTTAAGCTCTCTTTGTGGGCCTTCATCCTCCTGCTTAGTCATACCAACCAGCCTGAGCACCCAAAATGGCTCATTTCAGCCAAAGAAGCCAAAATCCCATGGGGCACATCCCAGGCTAAAACCTGAGACAGTAACAGCTTCTTCTGTGGTCATTAATACCTACTAATACATTAATATATTATCAGTTAATGAATTTACTACTCATGGTGCCTTGGAAAGATCAGGTGTTTTAAAGTGAATGTGGCAGCCATGGGCAAGCAGGAAAAACACCGCATGACTTCTGCAAGAAATGAACTGTTTTCACACATCACAAGCACAAAGGTGATGGAATCCAATATTCTGTGTTGCCTTCATCTCTCTTTCCACTAACATGACAGTAATTGGTCTGTTATGCCATTGGGACTCCAACAACTGGAACAGGCATGGGCAGTGAATAATGTCAGGGCCTGAACTACAGTGCATGGCTCAGCCCATCTCTCTTAGAGGCAAATGAAGTGAAATACTATGTCCCTTTTCTTTTCTCATGTAGACAAATGATTCCTAATTAATATGTTGAACTTCACTGTCTTTCAATCTGAAGCCACCCCACTGCCAATTCCATGGGTCTGAAAGGGTATTTTGGGAAGTTTAGTGAGTTTAGCCAGATGACAAAATATGCTGAAATCAATTTTAAAAAATTCCTCTACTTCTTTAGGGCTAGGTTTTCTCTGTGTATATTTCAATGTAATAAATACCTCAGAAAAACATCCTTTATATTTTCCCCTCCTATCAGAATCATTCCCTTTGGCCCTCACAGAAAACGTATTTGGAGCTTGATCACAGTTTCTATCCCATTTATACTGTTCTAGTTAGCAAGAATGGGATTGTAGATGCCTTAGGAGTTGGATTCTGCTTATTCTCACTAATTTCTGAGCCATATTACTGCATCGCCTGTTGATCCTGGGGCACCCCATACCATGTGCTGCACAGCCTATACCACAGTCCCTGGGGGAGGTGGAAGCTACTCATTGCAGTAAGCCACAGATCATCCCCATGACAAGCAAACTGAGCTGAGGATACAACAAGACTATGTCACCCAACATGTTTTTTGCTGAGGCAAATACATTAACTTCTTTCCCAGATCTATCCACTGCCATCCTTTCTGTCACAGGGTTTTTCCCCACACATTTTTACCTGTCATCCTGGGTGCATAGCGACAGGCCCTGATGCCAATCTTTGCCTTTAGAATCAGACAGAAAGTAGTTTGCCTTGAAGGGGTTATCTAAAGAGCCTTTTTCCTTGAATGTCCATCTTAGGAGCTGCTACAGAATGGGTTTTCCCATACAGGTTTGGAGTTTGAAGAAATAACCCCTGAACTAGTTAGCAGATAGACATTTCTTCTTGCCATTTGAATTATATTTCCATCTCCTTATTTTTTCCATGCAGCATTTCAGGATAATTGGTTTCACTTGTTTATTCGTTTGTCTTTATGCTAGTTTATTCAGAATTTTCAAAGTGCTATTTTTGTGTTGGGGAAATATTGATCAGGTGCAGATGTGGTCCATTGGTGAAACTGTCATTTATATTGGGTAGATGGAGAGAAAGAGAGGAAAAACAGTACTATTTGCCTTTTTTCTAGGAGGACAGGAGAGAGAGAATAAAGAAGGAGGAAGTTTCTGCTCTAGCTGGGACTGGAAGTCATGGATTTAGGGATGAGTCATCCTAAACATGTGATAGTCATGTTTTGGCTTTTTCTGTTTTTGACAAAAAATGTCAAAACTTTGCTATTCTAAGTGATCATGCAGAGTGACAAAGAAAGACTGTATTGAAAACTGCATTGAAAATGCAGTTATTTCTAGTTGTCACAGAGAGTGGTTGTGCAGAGGGCTAAGCTCCCAAATAACTGTGTGCATCAGAGAACTGCTGCTTTTCTGTGAAAATCCCAAACCAGAAAAGTGCAGCAAAGGCAGTTAAGGAAAAAGGTGTTTGCTAATGGTACAAGGCCAAGTGCTCCTGCTGTGGCCCTTTTCAGGAAGAACATAGACAAAATTTGCAGCTGATTGTTCCTAACAGGATTGTATATGCATGTTTTGCACATTTATCCCAGAACGTATATTGAAATGGGCTTGGTGCTTTGTTCATCTGCAGCAGTTTATGATGTGAAGAATCACAAAGGCACTCCAGCATATGGGTCTAAACGTGCCCATGCCAGAAAATCAGCATGTGAAATAAGTTTGAATAAGTCAAGTAGATAATTTGAAGGCCAATACAGGCCTCTTGGTATCCCCTGCTTGATTACGTTTGAAAGTAAAGGCTGCTGCTAAGATGTGCTCTGTTTAAGGCACCTCATGCAATTCAACCAATTCCAGCACTTGCAAGGTTTTCTGCAGCACAGAAAGATCTTGTCAATAAACTCTTCAGCTAAACTATGTTCTCAACTTCAGTGGTGTTCAGTTAATTCAGTCACACAACATCTGTGTAACTTAGGCAATTTAGTCAGCTTCTAGCAATTGCTGGATGTTTTCTGGTTTTTGGCTTGGCTTTTTATGTCTACTTTTGGTTGCCAGAATGTATGAACCTTGATGAAAAAAAGTGTTAAAAAATTTACCTTAAGAGAGAGTTTAAGTACCAGGTGGGTTCTCTGAAGAATCTAAAACCATCTAAGTGACAACCATGAAGGTTATCACTTAGAAATGAATAAACAACGTACCCCAGCTACAGAAAATATATTTTAGCTGTGACACTTTTGTCTTCCTTTTTTTTTTTACAAAAAGACAAGTGTTATTTCACAATTTTCTATTATGAAAATGTTTCTCATCCCCAAAAAACCATTAACTTAGCTGTAGATTTTGCTTGAAGGAAACATATGCATATATTTGTATAATTTCAGCTGATTATACTAAGATCTTGATTTCATTGCAGGGGGTTAGAATTAGATGACTTTTAAAAAAAGCCCCTTCCAATTCAAACTATTCTATGATTCCACATAGTCTTCTTAAAAAAAAAAAAAAGGAAAGAAGATTTTTATCTGGAAATATAAAAAAGCTGGAACTACCATTGGTTCCATTGGTTCCCTTTTGCAGTAACTGTAAAGTTTGCACTTGGACACCATGTCACAAGTCTGAAGGGTTTCAGGAGAGAGGAAAAGCATATTCTTTTGGCATCGGTGGCAATACCTATAAATCATGCCTCATATCTGATTTTAATAGAAGAATTTCATTACCAGTTTATTCTTTTAAGGCACCATTAATTTTTTTTCAGCGAATTGCCTATTACTCACGTTAAGTCATTACATTTTTCAGGGAAAATCTATTTATAAGTACTCATGAAGCAAACTAATTGAAACATAATTAAAAAGAGACTAGAATCTTAAATAAATCACAGATACTTTCTTCATGGATTAAACACATGAAGCAGGCAATGCTTCTTACAGAACTTTTCCAAATAGTCCTGTATTACCATTTTACCCTGGACATTGGCTCCTGAAGCCATGTCATCCTCTGAGGAAATGTGGTATTTCAGTTCTGCTTGGATACAAGAGGAGAGTCCCAGTTGGTGCTGGCCCCTGGCCACTGTGGAGGTCCCTGCAGCCCCATGCCAGCCTCAGGCAGTGCCACTGGGGCTTTGGCCAGGCACTGGCTCACACGAGTCAAAAATTGTACAATTTTAGCATGCAATGTTAAAAGCCTCCCACCCTTGGTTTGCATCTGGTTGTCATCTGCATCAAACAATTTGAAGTGGCAGAGTTCCTTGAGATGGGCTGGGGATGAGAGAGCTCCTGCAGCCCTGGGACAGGCTCTGTGCCATGTTGGCACAGGGTCAGCTCCCGGCGGCACGCTGGGGCTGGCACAGCTGCAGGAGGAGCAGGGATTTAGGGACATGATGCTGGGAATGACTGATTCCCACACATGAAGGCTGGGAAAGTCCCTCCCTGCAGACACAGTCCTGGGATGGGGCTGTGCAGGATCCTGCTCTCCTCACAGAGGCCTCTTGGACTGTGCAGCCCCACTTTCCCACTGCCATTCCAAGCACAGTCCTGCCAAGGTCTGCCTGCCCACTGCTTTGGCAGTGCAAGGACTGGTATTTAGTATTGTCTAGAATAAACACAAAAAATACATAGTAGTTAGTAAGAAATGTAAAATTTTAGCTAATTAATATGCTAACTGATTATTATTTTTACTGAATATATTAACTAATAAATGTAGTATTTTCAGCATTTTTCTTTATTTGTTGCATTTCCCAATATTTTCATTGCCTGTACATATTGCCTGAACACTTAAATATTTCAAACAGGGCTTGCTTTATTAAACCAGCTAGTACCAAAGCCCATGTGTATCTTCCTCAACCTGCTGCTTTTCAGGGATGCTGAGCAGTGACAGCACCCTTTAACTTTTAGGCCTAAATGTATTGGTACTGTCCAGCATTTGTGTGTATCTCTCAAACGTCTGTAGAGAAAAACCTTTCCACAAATGACATGGTGATGCTGCCTTACCAGCTGCTTACTCCAGAGCTGGCACTGAGTCCCTGGACACCAGATGTGCTGCTGCTGCTGCAGCCCTGCCCTGCAGAACAGCTGTGTGAAGATTACATGGGGCACTGTGCAGGAGCTGAAGAGTGACATGGTCATAGCATCACCTCACTCCAGTGTAAGTGAATTTCTTAACCATGTCCCTTCTGAGGCTTGCTTGAGTAAGCTCAAAAAGGCAGAAATAATAATTGTGGCATGTGTTCAAAATGCCACTGTCATCTAGAATGTCCTATATCTCCAGCTGTTCTATTATTTTGTGCTCCTTATGAACTTGAACAATATTGTGGCTTTCCTTTCCACTTCAGATTGTCCCTGCTGAGCAGCACAGCTCCTCTGTAGAGCTGCATGTGCTGCGCCCCTTCCCCAGCACACAGCACAGGGTGCTCCTGGCAGAAGCTCAGGCACAACAGGGACAGTGGAGGCCAGATGAAGGCAGCTGAAACCCTACCAAACACCAGTGCTTACTGATTGACTGAAAATGAGGAGGTACTTGCAGGCAGACAGGAAAGGCTTGGAGACAGAGCCTGAGCCTGTGTGTGCTCAGGATCCTAAAACCATTAGAAGCAAGTCAGTCTATGATGTCACTGTACAGAAACAGAGGCCACTTCCAGAATCCCTTGGGAAAAAAGCCCTGCAAGCTTTAGAGGATGCTATTATTTCTCGAATACATTTGAGAACTTGAAAAATGAGCAGGTAGACCAAATAATCTCTTCACTTTGTCAAAGCAACATCTTATTTTCCTGTGATGCCTTGGAATTGCTTCACAGCACAGACAACATCCTTAAAAACCTTGAGATGCAAGTCACCCTGTGACTGAGAGGAAGATCACACTTGCACTTTGCATCAGCAGGCTTATCAGTGGAGCAGTGTTCAGGCAATGGGGTGGATTTGGGGATTAGAAGTGTAGAAGTACCACTATTTTAACATTTCTATTGCTCAGAATGGATGTCAACAATGCATGTTCAGCTTTTCATTCTGAGCTCATTCAGAGCACGCAGTAACTGAAAAAGAAAATCTTCCACTGTGAAAGACGTACCCTTGTCAATGGTGAATTAGAAATTGGCAATAACAACATTAGCAGATGTTTGATTTGGGGTTTTTAAAATTCCATTCTATCTTCTACCTGATTAATTTGCTATCTGAAAAAATGTCAAAATGAAATTTTCTGGACTGAAAAAACTCCACTCATTGCAAAACTAAATGGTAGTAATGACATATCTTCTTCAGTGGAATAATATTCTCTTACATATTATAAGCACAAATGGCATTATAAAGGCTTAATGAGGATGAGGACAAGCACATGAAAATCAAAATATCATTCAGTCATTGGTCATTTAACAAACATAGGCATATATCTCAATGGCTTCAGTGAAATAATTTGAATTTATATGAATACAGACATTAGAATTGGAATCTAATTTTCCAATGGTCATTTGTTTGGGCTATTTTCTGTTAGTCATTTTTTTGGGCTTTTCTATCCTGATTTGCTTTCATTATACTAAGTAAATTACAACAAGAAATGAACACATCAATAGCATTGCATTAAAATGACAAAAGCCAATGTACTGCATCTAAATTGGTAGTGGCATTGGAACAACCAAATAACATTAAAATACAAATTCACATTTAATTCTTTATTTTTTAGAAGAGTAGAAAAGCAGAGCAGGGTCATCTTTTGCGAAACGTGCTACTGATATCAGACACAGGCCTAAAGTCAAATGCAGACAGAAATGAGGAAAGCATGAGGGTCTCAATAAGGGTGAAAAGACCATTCCCATCTACATCATATTGATCCCTTCAGCAATCACATGTATTGCTGCTTCCTTCTCCCCTTTCTCCCATTCTCCCCGTCTCCCATCATTGCACACCTGCCCAGCTAGGGTGTCTCTGTCAACAAAATCTGACTTTGCCCAGGGTGAAATTCTGTGCCACCAGTTAAGCCCCAGTGGGGTTTTCAAAGCCACAGATTTTGGATCACCACTGCCAAAGATCCACTGGCTTGTCTCTTTTCCTGGAAGCACACAGAGTTCTCTTAGCCATGCAGATCCAGTGAAGGACACTCCTCTGCACCAGTTAAAGCTGCTCTTGGCTATCCCATGCATCTTCTCCAAGAAGGATTTTTTCCCAGTCTTTTACAACACTGATAATGTAAGGAGACCTTCACATCTGGCTTCTGGATGACCTCAACATTGCATGCTGTCCTAGAGGGTTGTACCTTTTTTGGGTAAAAATGTGGGGTTTTTTCACTAGGGATTTACCATCTATTAGAAGATGATAACAACTAAGAAGGATATTCTGTAGGAAACTTTTTCTTGCTTTAGCATAAGAGGCCAGCATGACATTTTGTGAGATTAATTATATTGCTTTTTCACATTTATTGAAAAATCACCTTGCTCCATCAAATCAAGCAGTGTTTATTTATTCCCATTTAAAAAAATCCATGCTGTAGGATATCCTGTGAGTGCTCTAAATGCCATTGACAAAAAATTAAAAGCACAATTAAAAAGATTTGTCAAAAAAACCCACCAGCAGCAGAACTTTTCATACCTGTTCAAACTTTCAGCTAGATTAATTCCTCTTTCTTAGGCATGCTTTGATTTTTCACTGCATTAGTCCACCAAACTGTCCAATAATTTCTGAGCATGTTTTGCTTTCTCCCTGTCTTATAAGATAATAATTTAGAATTCTCGAAGGAAAAGGAGGTCTGTTAGCAGAATATGAGCCTTTTTAGGCAATCACAATGAAAAGGGATGCTATCAAGGCCTCAGGCATGTCTTGCATGACTGGTTAAATTCACTTTTTGGTTTTGCAGCTTCCAGACTTCCTCCAGCTCTTCAGACAATGATAATCATTCTGACGCGTGATTTCAAGAACTTGGTTTTTGCCTTGAACAAAAGAGATCTCCAGGTTAAATGTGATTTTTTAAATCTACTTAAATCTGTTTTCTAAACTGACATTGGTATTGTTTATCATATCAAGGTAGGCTCTCTGGGTGGGATTCAGTTGCCAGATGGATGTCTAGTGCCATTTTAGATGCTTTAGGGTTTTACACCTAATTTTTGTTCTAGACACTTTGGGTTTTGCTGTCATGACTGCTATTTAGTAGCTCAACCAACACCAAAAGTCTGTGAATGATTCATTCTGTCCGTTCCTCTAACATCATCTTCAGAGATGTTTGAACATCACTGTGAAGCTACTTTAACCCTGTATCTTTGTATGGCTGTTCTCTTTCTTCACTGTTCAGTATTGATCCACTTTATTTTCAGCACGCCTCTCTGTGAAGGGTAAAAACCTGGTTAGAGTCCTCAGTGGAACTCTAACTGGAGAATGGTTACAATTTCCCTGCCTTATAAAATATATTCTTCTTAACAATATTAAAGCACCAGACGCCTTTTATTAAATAAATGATTTATTATTAAACACCATAAAATTTATATAAAATATTTTTTATGTAAGAAGTTTGAAAGAATCATACTGAACCACCTACCTAAATATATGATGATATATTGATGATATATATATATCATCAATATATATGATTATATATTTCTGTAAGTTTCTACAGAAATTTATTTTCTGAAACCTCAATTATTCCATAAAATTACATCTCCTGCTTCTAGAGAAACACCACCTAAAATGTAGAAATCAAAGACAGTGGCTTAATTTTATATTGCAGTTTTTTTCCAAGCTGCAATTTTAGAAATAAATTCCTAAAATTTATAAAGACTGAGAACAACAGCAACGTCATCAAACAATATCCAGATAACCTCATGGCCTCAAGATCAACTTTATTTAGCAGCATTTTTCCACAATAGCAGATGAATTTATTTTAAATGAAGAATGGATACACATTACACAGCATACAGTAGCAGAAGAGAACAATGTAACTACTTGCATACCTTTACTTTCTAGTTTTGAAGAATTATTTGAAAAGTTAAATTCAACATCTGTAAGTAAGGCTATTTTCTTCAGTAATTGGGGTTGGAATGGACCCTGCAGACAGAAGTTAAATTAAGCTGCTGTTTTGCTGCAGCCAAAGACACAAACAGCATGAATTGGAATGTGCAGACATTTGGCATTATCTCCAGACTCAAAGAAAATTGAGTGTTTGCATTTCTAGAAATGCATAAATCATCTTGCAACACCTGCATGAAAGTGAATGAATGTTTAAATGTTCACCAATATTTATGATGCATCATCATCTATAACAAACTACTTTCACAATTCATACTTTCCAAAAATAATTTAAACACTTTTCTTACATATTCCTGCCCAAAATAATCTGTAAGATGCTTGCATG
The DNA here is from genome assembly GCF_047830755.1 of Zonotrichia albicollis. NCBI lineage: Eukaryota > Metazoa > Chordata > Aves > Passeriformes > Passerellidae > Zonotrichia > Zonotrichia albicollis. Next base: position 127,798,373 of record NC_133819.1, read on the forward strand.
TTTTCAATATATCTAGATTAAATCACCATTTTTCCATACATATAGAAAATTTCAGATCAAGCTTCAGTATAGCCTGGGTAGTAAGTAAGTTTTAGGTGATGCTGACCCATCAATGTATATTCATAATTCAAAGTGATAATTTTATGCTTTTCTTATGGGAAAAAATAAAAAGCTGAAGTTGTAAGCAGAAAAAAATATTGTTAAACAGAAATGTAATTTAGTATAAGAATATATGTTGAAAGAAGAAAGAAAATGTAATTTCTAGGCTCATATCCAAAAGGCACCATAAACACATAAGTAGAGTGAGACTGTACATATGCTGGCAACTATACATATGTTTTAACACCTTGTCTAATTGGCAACCTCCATTATTTAATGCTCACATCTTCAAAATGGCATCTCTGCACCTACAAAATCCATTCACTCATTTTTGTTGCAATAACAAATAATGCAAATTTATAGTCACATGCGACTTTGTGAGGGTATTGATCACCTCCTTAATTAGCTGCATCTATGCTCTGCAGAATAAGGATCAAATATGAATAAATATATATAGAGAGAAAGCAAAGTAGTCAGGTAATTTCTCTCTTTCACCCACCCACCCACCCATCTTTTAGAGGATGATGTGGATGATGAGGTGATGATGAACACAAACCCTACACTTGCCCTGAGGATTTACAAACTTAACAGCGGAACAACAGGCAGTGAGTAGGACACAAGTCATTGGTCAACAAAATACATTCACTACTGCAAAACAGTGAAACTGCTATTTCTTATGCATAATTCTAGAGGAACTGACACATACCCATTTCATTGAATCACAGAGTCACAGAATGAATCATAGAATGTTAAAGGGTTGCAAATGCCCTTGAAGATCATCTAGCCCCAGCACTTTCTGCCATAGACAGGGACACCTCCCACTAGACCATGCTGCTTTTTCCAAACTGGCTTTCAACAGTGACAGGATTGGGGCACCCACATCTCTGGGCAACCTGTTCCCAGAGGGGTGTCTGACCACCCTCAAAGTAAAACATTTCTTCCTAAAGCTAACCTAAATTTCTCCTCTTTCAATTTGTATCCAGTACTCCTTGTCCCGTCACCGCAGTTCCAAACAGAGAGTCCTCCCACAGCAACCCTGTAAGTCCCCTGCAGGTACTGGAAGGTGCTGTGAGGTCCCCACACAACCTTTTCTTCTCCAGGCTGAACAGACACGACTTTCTCAGCCTGTCTTCATAGGGGAGGTGCTCCAGTGTTCTAATCAGCTTCATGGCCATCCTCTGGACTTGCTCCAAGAGTTCCATGTCCTTCTTATGCTGGGGACACCAGAACTGCATGCAGTGCTCCAAGTGGGATTTCACAAGAAGACCCGGTCTCTTCTTCAAAGCAATGCTTCAGATATTGGCTCAAAATAGATTAAGTTCAGCAAAACATCTGTTGTGTAGTGGTGGCCTATAGAGATGAAAATATTCCCTTTTCTTTGTTGATTCAATGTATGAGGGAAGCATGGAAGAAGCATAGAGGAGAGCAACAGAGAAAATCAGTGAGCCATGAGGAAGAGAAGACAAGCTATGAGAGAAACTGAAGCCACCTCACTGCAGATCAGCCATGGGGTTTGGGGATCCTTACTGACAAGGAGGCAGGCAGCATTTTTAAAATAAGACTTTTACCATAATCCCCTGAAAATCAATTATAACTACCCAATTATGGTGGGATTGATCTAAACACATTTGTCTACAGTGAGAATGACAGTGTGTGACAGAGCAATCACAGTCAGTTAGGTGCACCATTCATCCAATTCTGAAGTAAGTGCCTTCACTTGGTCAGGTGAATCTCATCCTTAACTCTGCTGACTGTGTTGGTCTTCCCACCTACAACCATCGTCAAGACAGCTGGTTCAAAGTAGAAGTCTGTGTCCCAGCTCCACATTTAGTCAGATGATTGCCAAACCTGACTCCACTGGATCCAGATCATTTTTGAGGCTGAGTAGTAGAGCAAGTCAGGGAAAAACCCACAGTCAAAAATGCAGTCAGAAAATTTCAGCAGGAAACAGAAGACAGTCTTAACTGTCTGCACAGAATGAAGATGCCTGAGTAGGCAGGAACTTCTGGAGGCCACAGAACATCTTGCACTACTCCATACACTACATTTCACAGGTTTTAACATGCTAAATAAACACAGTGTAATTTTCAAGCTTGTATAATATTAGAAATAAATTTAGATTTTTCTCCTGAACACTCATTGTCTTGGTGCTTTAAGTACATTTCCTAAATTTAGACTTTGCTATAAATGTTTGTGTTTATCAAGTGATTTAAAGAATAGCATTAGTGCAGAGTAAAGAAGTATCTTCATGATAATCTAAATATCAGAGTCATAATCTTTTCTCCTTCTGTTCCAACTTCTGATCAGTTTGGAGAGTGATCCACTTTAAGTCGAGATGTTGCCTCATGCTGAAATCTTACCATCCTTTACTCGCATTGAATCAGTTCACTCCTGCTCCTATGGGAGACATATGTTCCCTCTGCCTTTGGGTTTCACATTTGCAGAGCTTCTGGCTGCTTGTCTCTTCTCCAACATTAAAAAAAAAAATGTAGCATTTCAGTTTAACTGTGAGTTGTAATATTATTCCAAGATCTCAAAATCATTAAAACATTAATAAAATTGTTACAGAAAATGATGAGGAAGGAAAAGGACAAGACAGATTTGTAGCAAGGCACAAAACTGCTGAATTTTAATTCAGGATATAAAAACATCCTCTTAGATTGGAGCACATTAAACAAGTCTCAGCAGACAAGAAGAATATGTGGATATATATGGATATAGAAGGCTATATCAGTTCTGAGAAAAACTGAATAAAAATCTTTCATGGTCACAGGTACCCTTTGATTTCTCCTGTCATCCAAAAATAGTGATTTTAACACTATTTGTTTAAAAGTATCACCAGGAAATCAGATGAATAAGCAGGTCAGTTGTTAAAAAAATGACAATATTTCTCAAAGATTGAAAAGTAATGCGATTTAAATAGTCTTCGTACACTTTGTATTTCAAAACTTCAGAATACAGGCAAAAAACTCAGTCTCCAGTTTGGCATGTTTTATTACTGTCTGATGCTCAGGTAGCAAAAAGGGTGATTGCAATGTAATCAGACAGATAACTAAACTCCTATTATGTACCCCAAAACAGAGTGATGCTCCTCTCCCTCTTTCCTCCTCTAATGTTATCATTATTATTTTGTTAGGTAGAAAAAATCCCTCATTCAGAATGCACAGAATTGTATCTTTATCTACTTGTCATTATTCTTTCTTGTCATCTTTTCTTAAAGGAAATAGAATTTTTCTAAACTAATAAAATTAATAAATTAATAAAACTAATCATAATTGTTTAAAATATTTCTTCTTAGTCTGATTTCATATTTATATACCCATGTTAGAAGCTCTTTATTAATCCTTTGGAAGTGTAACCATGGGTATTTTTTTCCCTGCAGGATTATGTCTTTGAACATGAAGAAACTGTTAGTCCCCCTGTTAATTTTTCATTTTCCACATTAATTAAAAACTTGTCCAGATGGCACTGCACAAATATCTTCCATGCAGATTTCTGGCTTTGAAATGCAGCTACCCACCTCAAAAAACATCATTTCTGTCTGTTTGGGAAATAGCTCTCCATGCTTCATTTTATGTATAATATTGTGTAGGGGAGAATGTGTCATTTGGAGTAAAAGGAGTGGAAATTCATTTCCAATTCTCCCACTCTCCATGAAAAACTCCTCATAGCAATTTGTGAGTACCTTTGTGTGTATACATACATGGATGCCTCAGAAGTAAGATCAACCAAAGAACTCCTAATACCTCACTATAATGTGTATATATAATTCTCAGCCAGGTGGTTAATAAGAACAGAAACCAGTAGCATTGATGTATTTGACATCTCTTGAAGCAAATTATTAAGCCAAGCTTAATCCCCCCCCAAGAAGTGCCAGAAAACCACATGCCCTCATAAGGTCTGACCTACCCAATCATGAGGACTCTGAGAAAATGTACAATTGAATCTTTATTCGCGGAAAGACAACACAGTAATACATTTAGCATGCAGTAAGAGCACATCCTCCTTCCTTGCTCATCCACCGCCAGATGCCCGCTGTCCAGGAGAAGCTCTCTATCTGCAGGGATCTCTTTGCACCCACAAGCTGCCTGCTCAGCCTGATCAACCCCTAGGGACTCCCACAGGGGTGCCTGGATTGCTACAGTCCTTTTCTAGTCTCTTCCACACCAACACTCCTCTTCTGATTCCATTCAAGGAGGTTTCACACCAAGGCATTTCTCACCAGACACTTAGCTACATGTCCCTGTCTCACACTGAAATAAACAGGGATGCAAATATTGCAATGATCCCAAATATTGCAATGAAGAGAGCTTTCAGGGCTCTGTAATGGAGACCTGTTTGCTCAGGAACCAGGTCTTTGCCACAAATTAAAAATGATCTTCATCTTTTCAAGAGCCAACCTTCCTGCAAAACCCAACCTGTCTGTGCTGGCTCCCCAGACACTGCCAGAGGAACACTTGGTAATTAGCCAATGTGAACTAAGGTCTCTATCATTTTGCTTTCTGCTTTTCACCAACTGTGGGATAGAGGCATCTTTGTTTTCCTGAATGGATGATAGATAGATATGTGTATGTATTTATTACAAAAAATATTGATTTCCCATAAATAATGTATTAGGAGCTCTTCAACTGCTCAAGTAAGTGCCTGCCTTTTTTCATACTGTGCCCGCAGTCCTGCCTGCATGTCGCAGATTTTACTATCATTGCAGTTCTGTTGCATGCATAACATAGTAACCAGATAAAAATGACTCTGATGTGTCAAGAACAGAAAAGTGTAAAACATTTTCTTTAGCAGCATGTGACTCTCTAAGACTTGTGTTTGTGAAGGAGCCAACACAGTGTGCTGTCACCATTTGAATATATGGCTTCAAAACCCACTGCAATTAAAAGCTTTCAGAGAGCTGGTTTAATATAGAGCATGACATCATATTTCCTTCCATGCCTCCTAACTAAAATAAAACTAAAATCATGAGGTCAGGGTTTATTTTTCACTATTGATTCCAGATACCTCTCTTAAGCTCAGCCTTAAGAAGAGTGTTCCTCTTTCTTCCAAGGCAATCAAAGGAAGACAGCAAGCAAAACTTCCTTAGGAATCTGAACAGTGCCTACGTGACACTGTTCAGATTCCTAAGGAGAAGAATGTTAAGAAAAAGGATGTTAAAAGCCTTAACCATATCTGATGAATTAAATGTTTATTGCTCTGTGGGTGTTTGGTCTGCAATGCCGGCCCCGGACATCAATAGAGGTCTTGTTTAAAAACCTCTCGTTGCATTCGCAAAATTCAGGGGACAGGCTGGACTTTAAAGGTTTGACTGTTTAAAAAGATCAAATATTTTTCCTTCCAGTTTCAGTCTGATCACACTCCCTTGGAAAGTAAACAGGATCAAATCACTGGATGTCAGAGAGGGAAATACATGGATGGTCTAGCTCATTCATGTGGCCCTGTAGAGGGATTGCTTCTTGCAGATTATTTTGTAGCACTTTGTTCACTGTTTTTCAGTATTGTAGAAGAAATGCTGCCTTTGGAAGAGTCTGGCAGACCTGTCAGGGCTGTATTACTGTGATTAGTCTTACCTTTCCCATTTGGTTTATCTAACCCGGGTTTTAGTGTGTTGTATTCCACCAGGGTTTTTTACAACTCCTTGCAGACACTGTTCTAGAAGGAACCTCAACATTATTAGATGAGGAAGGACAGTAAGAAATTCTGGCCTGTTTAAAGCTGATTGCAAAAATGCTATGGTGATTGTGATGGGACCAGGACTAGACACATGGGGAAGGCTCTCCTCCACACATAAATTCAGCATGATAGTCAGCTTAAGAGACTGTGGAAGAGAGGAAGAGAAGGAGGAGAGCTCTGCCTCGAACTCTCTCAAATATGGGCTGCTATGGCTGCTAATTTAGATACAAATATCACCACCAGCAATCTGCATGGACCTTAGCTCTGCTTCAAAACCCCACTGATACACCTTCCTGGCATATCTCTGATGCTATGATTTATGAGCTTAAAATAGTTCTACATCTCACCTCATACCAGTGGTTCTCCCCTTAGGTATGAAGAAAAGAACTGGGCTCCCTCTGAAGTCACTGCTTGCCCTTTGCTGTTGGCTAAAACAGGTGAAATGAGGAACCAAGCTCAAGGCCAATTCTTTCATCTTGATTTTGGTGCCTTGATTTTGGTTCTGTGTTGCCTGGATTGAAACAAATTACACAAGTTTCCCATGTTTCAGCTTCTTTGCCTTTAAAATGGGAATACTGATTTCAGTTTTTTAATGTACTTTATAGTATGTGGACATAAAGCACTACCAAGAAAAGAAAGTTTTACTATTTTTTAACCTTTAGTCTTTTTGATACAGGTAAATTCCATAAATTATCAGCATTACCTCTCTAATGTGAACACATCTTTGATGTTTCTGTTGAAGAAACTCTTTAACACACGCTGATAATATAGAATCCCTGTGTACTATTCCTGATAATTTCTATAAAACCTCATTCTGTCACCAGCAATATATATATTACTGAAGACTGTGTGTCCTTGCCTTGTCAGAAACTGCAGCCTTCACTTTCTTCTTTCACCCATAGTTTTATGTGTACTGCAACAGCTAAGAGTAATTTTTGTTTCCAGATTCAGATAACTGCTCCCACACACACACACCTTTATGGGTCAAGCTATTATTTCCTCATATTATGCTGCAGTCCCCTTTTATTTCTGCACTATTCTCTATCCTTTAAATCCCTTGCTTAAAATCTCCTTGGTGATTTATTTCTCTCCTAAGCAGCCTCTGATTTTCACCTGGGCTTCCCTCCAGGGTAGTCTATTATCTCACTTTTCCCTTACATTCCTTCATTCTATAATTAGTATTTTTAAGTCTTTCTGTACAGAATAACAGGTGGATTAAATTTCCCAGATCTAATGTGTGATTACTCTAGGTGATTCTGTCTTTCTATGCAAGTGTTCAGGAAAGTGAACAGAATAACCATCCAGGAAAACACCTGAAAAGGGCAATGACAGCAGTCAGTCATGTGCATGATACCTGGCATTCAGCAGCCACAGAGGGTTCAGGGCTGTAGTGTTCAATTTGTGGGCTCACCTAGGGAGAAACATGTCCTGTATGTCTCAGGTATGACACAGTGGGAAATGAATGGTAACTTTGGTTCTCACAACATGGTGACAGCACAGTGCTGGTACTTCCCCATCAGTGGGCAGAAGAAACATGTGGCAATCCCAAGGTCATAGCAAGGAGGAGCTGTTTGGGCTCTGTCAAGGCTCCTTCAGATCACACAGCTCAGTGCTCAGCGTTCTGGGGGCACACAGGGAGGCAGAAGATGCCTCCTGCACCCCAGTGTCCAAAGCTTCGGCACTCTCAGCGGCATTCAGGTACTGCATATACTCAGCATTCAGTCTGTTCTGGGCACAGCAGGGCCAGCTTGGCCGTGTCCCACTGGGCACCCTGAGCCCAGACTGCTGAGACAGAGCTGTGAGAGTCAGCAGGACTCCAGAACAATCAAGGCACAGCCAAGGATAGGCCTGTTGACACAGAGGTGCTCAGGTGCTGGGGGATTCACAAGGGAAAATGGCTGAGTATGAGCTCCTGAGGGGGGAAAGCAGGGAGGCTGCTCAGGAAAACAGTAAAACCTGTGGTAGTGGGGTTGGTCAAGTCAGCTTGAGTTACTGGTGTGGGCACAGCAGGTGGGAAACAGCAGCCCTGACATCCAGACCCGGCCCTTAATGCCAGTAAAGGCGCCACAGGTGCTGTGCCAAGGAGCAGACCTCAGCCTGACAGCTCAATAATTCCTACCTGTCCTGCACTAGCTCCTGAGTGGGGCTACAACTACCGTGTCTTCCAAGTGGTCAAATGGCTCCTCCTCCAGATGATCCTTTGCTCTAAGATCGAGTTTTTTTGTTCATCCTCAGGAGCTCCATTTACCCAAACCATGATTTCACACCTTCAGACATGAGAAGCATAGAGCTTTATCAAGGATTTAATCTACTTGGGGCAATTCTGGAACATGTCACACATCTATGGTTTCTTGTATATCTGTAAAATTTTTTACTTATTGTGTCTTTTATTAATGCACAATGGATGTGCATTAGTGAATCAACCAAAGCAGAATTAAACTGCTTTCCTGACTACTTTTGCTTTATTAATCTGTGACATTTATTGATCTGTGACAGTAATGTGTTTTAAACACACAGAAATGGTGATTTTTTATTTTTTTATCTTCATTCCCATCTATTACCTTTGTTATTTTTCACAGACCAGTACATAGGTCCATGTATTTCTCTAATATGTATAAAATTTTTCTGCAGCCTCATGTTATTGACTTCCTAGCCAATTTACTTTACTCAACAGTACGATCTATTCAAGTGGAAATGGGAAGTTTATGCAATACTCTCTCTAGACTTCTCTGAATGTATTATTCTCTGAGCCACACTGGCTGGAGTGCCCCTTTATTTTAGAAGCTCTGCAGTCTTGCAACACTTGCACAAGGACCACTGGCAACCCAAGGTCCTGTGTCTGTGCAAGGTAATGAATTGTAGATTCTGTGAAAATGAGATCATTGAAGAACTCTGTATACATGTTACAAGAGAGGGGAAAAAAGAATAAAAATGTTTGGAGGAATGCTTCACTGAGGATCCCATATAACACTGGAAAACTCCCTGAATTGGTGATAGCAAGTAAAATATCTCAAAACCCATCCTCTATCACACCATGATGGGATGTACCATTCAGAAAACTTGTTCCAGTTTTGCCTGGTTCCTCTAAAGCCCTCAGGTCTGGTCAGGCCCTCATTGAGGCTTCAAACAGAAAGTGTGAAACAACCTTTAGTTCCTCACAAGCCTCCTTACAGTTTTATGGTGGCCATAGGTTACTGAGAATGGGAAAAAAAAACCATCTACACCTAGTTTACATGTTCATTTATAGTTGGGCCAACTTGAAAAGAGCTTACAAGATGCTCCAGAGCATGGTTTAAATTTAATTGCACGTATCTCAACTGAGACACCTTTGCCAGCCGACTGTCAGATTCCATATTATCACTGTGTGCTACCATAGCCCTGCTCAGTGTCTGAAAGGGCTGTATTGTGTGGTAGGCTAGAGCAGAGAGAACAAGGCTCATCCACTCTGACAGTCTACTCCAGTCTTTTATTCCTGTCCCATTGTGTGTCCATCACTCTGGTTTTTAGCTCTACATAGCCACTTTCTTCCTGTGACAAATATTCTTACTCTCGCCCTTACTTGATTAATCTTTTCACCAGCTGTACTTGTGTTTGCAGAGTACAGGTTGCTATGCATTCATTTCACCACCTCCACACCTCACAGCATTGGCAACAATCACATTTGTTACAAGAAAATGCTGTTAACTCCTTGCATCCAAAGTCAAGAAAATGAAATGTCAGTAATATGAATTGTGACTAGACAGTGATTTCGCTCTAAGAGTGAGTGAACTCTATTAGGAAAAGGAGACACAGCACCACATGGGAAGGCACATAAGAATAGACAACACTTGGCTTGACAGAGTCATGGTTCCCTCTGTTTGCTCCATAGTTTGTGGGACTACAATTAGCAGCAACAAATTACACACTTGCCCAACACACGCTGGCACAAAACGGGGAGGAGAGTGGGTGGTAGCACAGCAAGATGTTTGTGTAGTTAAATAACAAGTAACTAAGGCTCTAGTAAATGCTCAAGAGTACATGCTGTAGCTCCTGGATTTTGAAGGAATGACACCATTTGTTGCGTGCAGACAATTTCCTGCTTTGTATCAGCTTTGTGTCAGAAAGACAATACCCACCCAAGGACTTGGGAGGCTGAGCCAGGGCCCAGGAAAGGTGTTTTCATTCTTCCAGGCTGCATTGCCAGGGCTGAGCACCATATTTTTGAGTCATTTAATTAAGATTTGTCTATCAGATTCAGCAGGTGCAGCTTGCAGTGTCAGTGCCCAACATTTGTATGTTCCTATCCTGCTAATTCCCAAATGAAAATGTGCAATAGACTTAAAGAGAGTTTGTTTGTCTTTATTTTTACTTGAAACTATTTGAACAATGTTTTGTTCAGGCTTTTTTCTTTGATTAGGTTTTATTTGTTGTTTTATATTTATCTCAAAGAGGACACTGTTATTAAAAAGCTCCAAGGACAGCCTGCACCATTTTCCAACTCCATAATTTTCTCCTTACAATTTTTCTTCAAAGGGTGAATAATATACTATTTAATGCATTGAAATTGCACTTTGCTAATGGAAACACTGCCTGGAGCTGCTTTGAAATGATATCCAAAGAACCCCAGAGCACCGAGCACTCTGTGTGATGGGCACTGCGAGTGCCCTACTGTTGCCATGTCCTGGCAAGTCATTTTGACATTCATGGGAGTTACTCCCACTAAGATGTGAACCTTCTGTACCGGGTGTTTTGGGTCTCAGCAGGGGATGTCTTCAAAACTGATTTGACTGCTTAATGCATTGCTTCAGAACTGGCAGAGTCCTTACAGAGAATGACCTTGTTCTCTGATGTCAGGCCAACTCCTTCAGATAGTCTGTGTTTGTCTCTTCTGGTTCCTCCCCAGCTCACTTTTCAATTTGAGCCTCTGCTTTCCTGCCTAACAGTCAATGCAGGCAGGTGCTGCTCACTTCTTATTTCTGTGTGCACCCTCATTTCAGCTCCATGACAAAGGTGCCTCTGCCCATGCTTGCTCTTCGTCTCCCCAGAGCTCGATTTTCCCACAACAGCACAGTATTCAGCTCTGATAAACCTTCAGTTCAGACTACTCCATACTTTATTTTCATATTCTAGTTTATCACTAACACTGCCAAAGGAAAAGCACTGGCAAGAGAACACAGTGAAGCTTCATACTGAAAATGAAATGGTCATTCATTTATTATGTATTTTTTGGCAACAGTCTTTTTTTTAATAGTCATTTATGCTGGCCAGAGGAAGTGCGCGTACAATCTGCCAACACGGGCGAGCTCCTGAGATTTTCCAGTAAGTCTTGCGCAGAGGGTACGTCCCTTGACATCTCAGCTCCAGCAGTTTTGGGATCACTTGAAAATCTGATTTTATCTTTCCCTGGAGTAAGTCGCGAGTTCCCAAGACTATGGAAAACAGCTCCGGGCGATGACTGAGCTGGACGCACGCACACGGCAGCACGGACGCTGCTCTGGGCCCCGTGCCAGGCTCCGGCACCCGGCGGGGCCGTGCGGTGACCGCAACCCGGGCGGCAGCGCCCGTGCCCCGGGGCGGGCGCGGCTCCGGGGCTGCCGCAGCAGCGCCACCGCCCGCGCACTACAGCTCCCGGCGTGCCGAGCGGAGCCCGCCCGCCCCGGCACTGCCCGCCTGGGCTGGGCTGGGCTGGGCCGGGCCGGGCCGGGCCGCCCGGGGTCGCCGGGAGCGGCGCGGGCAGGGGCGCGGCCGGTGGCGGAGGCGGGCGGGAGGAAGGTGAGTGTGTCCGCGTGTCCGTATGTCCGTGTATGCGTGTGTGCGTGCGGGGGCCGGCGCGGCGCCGGGCAGGTGAGAGCCCCGCGGGCAGGAGGAGGAGGAGGAGCCGCGGGAGGAGGAGCGGCAGAGGGAGCAGGCGGAGCGCTCCTGCCCGCCGGGGATGCGTGTGTGCCCGTGCGTGTCTGCGCCGCTCACCTCGGAGCGCTCGGGTCACTCGGTGGCGGGGGGATCCAGCTGCTCCCGGCGCCGGCGGGAATCGCTTATCCCGGCGCGGCCGGTTCTCGCTGAGGTCCCAAGAAGAGCGTGAGTGAGCGGCGGCTGTGAGCGATCACGTATGTGCTATAGACGCACATGTGTTTCCTACGCATGCAACACATTTGTCGGGCTGCAGGCTTCGCCCCGTGACACCGGGCGGCCTCGAGGGGGATGGGGCCCAGGCGAAAGGGGTAATAAGGAATTAATTGCAGATGAGAAGTAATATCCGTCTTTGAGTCATCGGTCTTTGAGGCATAATTTCATTCCAAAAGCTCTTAGATGAATGGTTAGATCTTATATAGGAAAGCACTGCTTTTCCCATAGGATTATCAGATTTCCACCGGAGAATACAGATCCTGGATTATTGAGCTACATGGGATTTGCGTGTTTCTTTCTAATTAGTCTGTGAATCTGAGTGTAAAATTCTTTATTTGGAAGGGGGGGGTGGGAGTTATATGCTTCTAAAAGAACAGACATACCTTTTCTCTGACATTTTACACAGTTTTTCTGGTTATCCTATGCTCTGTGCATACTTACTGCCTTAATTGGATAGTGGTGTCAAAGGTTGATTAGATTCCCTAATAGATTTTGGATCTGCAAGAGGATTGCAGTTTTAAGTGCGTGGTTAAAACAATCGTGTTTGCTGTCTCCTCTCAAACAGTTGAGAGGAGGGCTGATGTATCACATTTGCATTCTGTTCCCTTTGGTTTATTAATGTATCGTCGTGAGGTTGTCGGGTTCGGTTTTGTTGTTGTTTTTTCCCCCTCTGCTATTTCATTTGCAGACCGAAAAGAAATGAAAGTCAGAGAGGATTTGTTTAATCATTTAACAGCTGACACAAGCCATGTCCCTAACAAAACGTTGGTGAAAAAGTGGTGAAGAAGATTTCTGGGATACAGCAGCGCCAGCACTGTGAAGCCGCTTCTGCAGGTCAGGGGCAGCATTTGCTGGAGGATGCCGTAGCCCAGGAGGTGAGGCTCGTGGGGACAAGGTCGATGGCTTGCATGGAGCTTCTCTACCTGGCCGAGGAGAGCAGACAGGTGCCCCTGGGCACCACTACTGGCTGGAGCCTGCCCCCCGCTCCCTACGAGCAGCAGCAGCAGTGTGAGGGGGGCGAGGTGGACGCCAGAGCAGCCGCTGCCGTGGCAGCCCTGCACTGCGAGCGGCACTGCAAGCCCTTGCAGAGGGGCCCTGTGGCTGAGCCCCCCCTGGCACCCCAGCCCTCCTCCCTGGGCACCTCGCCCCAGGAGCACCCTGCCCCCTCCAGCCCGTCCCAGCCCTGCCGGCCAGCCGAGAGCTTGCCCAGGGAAGAGGATGGAGGGAAGAAGAAAGCCTGCTGCTGTGCCCAGGAACTCGAGACATCCTTCACTTATGTGGATGAAAATGTAAATCTGGAGCATGCAAGAAGTCCCCCCACTCCTACAGGTGGCCAGGATGCCCCTCTGCAGCAGCATTCCTGCAGGGAGCTGCCACCTGAATGGGCGCACGATTCTCCTTCCTTGGTCTCTGAGGAGGACGATGCTGCCTCGGAGGCAGCAGCTGGGAAATCCGTTGACTATGGATTCATTAGTGCCATTTTGTTCCTGGTTAGTGGCATTTTGCTGGTGATAATTTCCTACGTGGTGCCCAGAGACGTGACTGTGGATCCCAACACTGTGGCTGCCCGGGAGATGGAGAGGCTGGAGAACGAGAGCGCGAGGATCGGCGCTCACTTGGACCGCTGTGTTATCGCCGGGCTGTGTCTCTTAACCCTGGGGGGCGTGGTGCTCTCCAGCCTGCTCATGATGTCCATGTGGAAAGGGGAGCTGTACCGGAGGAGCAGGTTTGCATCCTCCAAGGAGTCTGCAAAGCTGTATGGATCTTTCAATTTTAGAATGAAGTCTGGAGCAAATGATAATATGCTCGAGCTGTCGTTAGTTGAGGAAGATGTGCTTGCCATAGATAATTAGTGTGGTCATGATTTTTAAGGCAGCATTTCTACAGGAAAATATGTTTCATTAAAGAAAGCAGATGCAGCTAAAGATAGCTGGTGATGCAGTTTATTTGTCTGACAAGAATGGTGTTATCTTAAGCTCTATAATCAAATGTTTGCAATATATGAGTACTTGTTGTAAAGGGGAACTGTGCCAGATGAAATGCAAATGATATAAAATAATGAAAACCACTGAATAAAAAGAGACTTGTGATAAGTAGGTTCCTCAGATACTCGTTTATCATAATATAAAACATTCCACTGGTGTCTTGCCTATATAATTTTCTTATTACTCCCGTATAGAACAAGAATGACCTTGACACTTTCAAAGCTGTTAATTTTTGAAGCCTGCAAGATTATTTACATTCTACTTGACAGAGTATTAAGAAGCAGGACCAATAATTAAATGGTAGGGCTAATATTTCATTAAGAGATGCTTTTTTATTCTTTAATTTTAAGCAGATCCCTTCTCTTCAATTAAGTGACAGCTATGGGAAGAAAGAGCACCACTTGGTCATGGCTGGCCACAAACCTCCCATATTTTCAAACAATTGTACAATTAGTGATGATTATTTAAAATATGAAATAAGAGGCAAAGGGCAGGAAACCATATGGCTCTTGGTGCTGGTAGGAGACAAAAGGCTCTTTCAGCTTGAGGTCAGTGGCTCCATTTCAGTTCAGATTAGCAATGATTGATAGTCATTAACTTCTGATAGCTATAGTGACCCTATAGTGATATAAAAGAAGTTTAGTTTCTGGTGGACAGATGTCTTTGTATGAAAACTGCCATAACATGAATTAACAGACCTCTTGTTTGGAGTCTCAAAAGACCCAAAGACTGAAAAAGCATGGGGATGCTGAGACTGGACACTGTTCTTTCAGTACACATGCCAGGAGAAATTCAAGCTCAGCTACAGAGCTTTGCTTTTACTGAGGTTGTCTGCATCTTATTAGTCCTTTTTGAAACTTCAGCTTTGTGTCACTAGGCTCTCAACCTTCTCATAACCAGCAAGGAAAGGTCAGGAAGGAGCTCTCTGAGACTCGTTCAATAAACCCCAATTTATTTGTAAAGAATAAATCATCAGGAAATACAGAGGTTAAGTATCAGGCAGTTTACTGGCTGACAAGAAACTCGGCATAGGGGATGATCAACGGTACATGTTGCTATTAATCTCAGTTGTGTGGCACTGTAGCCAAAAACCTGTACCACTGATGCTATTTGCTTTTATTACCAGCCATTTTCTAGGGAGCATTGATATCATTGATGTGTTCCTGCAGTGCTGGGAAAACCAGTTCTTACTGAGCAATGGTTAATACATACATATATATATATATATACACACACACACATATATATATGCATATGTCTTGTTAATATGTAGATGTCTGTTATACGTGTATGTGTCCCTGGCAAAGCCAAACATGGGTGAAGAGCTCTGTCTGTGCAGTCTCTGACTGCAGACTTAAAAGAAATGTGCTTCATTATGACAACCTTCTCAGTTGTGAGTTAACTCTAAAATATCAGGAATATGAATTATTTTTAAAATAATTCATTTTTTAAAATAACACCATTTTTTCCCACTATGACACACAGGAGAAGAGTTCTCTTGGGAAGGTGGGAGGAGATTTCCTTTATGCCCCCTTTACCCAGTAATATGTGGCAGCACAAAGTCCAGAATAACAAGTGGATGGCAGAAACGGGTTCCTCACAGAGAGACCGAACACTATTTTGCCACTTGGTTCTTTGTTCTGCTTCTCTGGTTTTTGTCAGGAGGCAAGTGCAGCACACAGGTCTGACTCATTAGTTCTGTCCCTTGTGCTTGCTGGCTGCAGGTGACCAAGGTCCCAAGGAGCTGCCCTGCTCCAGGTTCACGTCTTTGGTCAGCAAATTCCATAGTGTGGTACCCAGGCTGTAATGCTGGCCCTGCAAAAGAGATCCTGCTTCACATGTTCTCTGCTCCAACTGCAGCTTGAGGTCAGTGTTACTGCATAATTAAATGAGCTGCCTTATTAGAGGGTGCTGCTGCCCAGTAAATGACTCTCAGTTTATGTCATGACACACAGTGTGTTCTCAGGCAGTAACTCAGCAGTGACCAGCATCTCCACAGTCATCTTTGAAGAGCTTACATCCTTCTGGCTGTGTCATCAGAGATTCCTAATTGAATCTCTAGGATAATTACATGAAATGTCTTATATCTGGAAGCTACCTCAGCCTGCTGTGATCAGTACTAGAGAGGAAGGAACTAGCCTGAGAATCTGGATGCAGAGTAGGAAGCTTCCTCTTGCTGGCCTTGGCCAGTGGGTGAGGTGTGTGGACACAGGCTGCAGAGCTTGACACTTGTCAAGGTGGGGAAGTGGGAACAGCGCTTCCCCTCATCCTGCCCCTGAGGATGGGAAGGGGCTGGCCTTCCCAGGGAAAGCCATGCCAAGCAAGAGGGCAAATGTTGCTGAGCTGGGGTCAGCAAGGTGGTGCAGGGCAGGGACAGACATCTCGGGGGATGAAAACCCTTTCGCCTGCCTGGGACCCATGTTCTTACCTACATGACAGAAGCTCTAAAAATGAGGCTGGTGGTTTTGAGAGCTATTATTTTTATTTTTTATTATACATATGCATTAAATTGGAGTACATTCCATTATTTCAGAAAGATGTCAGCTTAAGCTGTAGGGATCACAGATTTCTTGCAGGAACCATGACATGCCTTAATACTGATTATTAGCACTAGAAAAAGAAACTGTCAGTATGTTATTGTCAAGTGAGAAGTTTTCTGACACTTTGTAAAATGCCTGTCACAGATCATGAACCTGCAATACTTTAATGAACCCTGAAATTTTCCCTGAGCATCTTAAGGAAATATTAGTCAACCTAATAATCTAAATGTACACTGCAGAAGTGTGAGGAGTAATAAAACTTAAACAACAGGACAAACAGAGTTTCTTTATTTTGGTGTAAGCGTGTGCTACGAAAGAGGTGAAGGAAGGCCTTCAGAGCACAGGAATTTAGCAGATAAAAATGCTCGGGACATTTCTCTGATCACTTTAGAAATTGCAGCATGATATCAGTTAGCGGTACAATATAAAACCTCTGGACTCTTAGGTTCTCGTGCTGTGAAACCAAACACAGACAGAAACCAAAGCTCTTGCTGTCTGGTGGCTGATGGTGGAAATGAATGTATGAGCCCACTGGCCAGGCCTTCACAGCATTCACCTCACATGAGATGGTACCAAAGGGCGAGGCCAAGGGATGTTTATTGCCCCCTCATGCACCCTCGCCAATTGACTTCCCCTGCTCGAAATTTAAATGCTTTAAAGGTACAAATAGGAGAAGAATTGTTGCTGTTTTTTTCACTGCCTGGGCTAAAGTTGTCACTTGATTCATTGGAGAGCTTTCTCCTTTTTTGGGAAACTAAATTTTGGCATGTATTGAGTGGGTTTTAGGTGCCCTCTAAACATCTGATTCTGAATATGGATTTCTGAGTACCCTGGAAACAGAACAGGATTTGTGCCCTTAGTCAGTTTATTTCTGACCAGCCCCAGCTGCCAAATATGACACTTTCCCAATTTCTACCTCATGACATGTCTCCTGGCTGGGCCCAAACCTAGTCTCTACCTTCCCACTGCGGGTGTCCGTGCTTCCCTGCGCTGTGGGAAGGGACGCTGCCAGTGTCCGGCTCCCTGCTGCTCAGACAGCTCCTCCTGCTCCCCCGTGTTCTCAGTTCCCTTTTCTCGGTCAGATGCTGTGCCTGGGCATTGGGAGCTGCGTGGCCTCTGCTGGGGGTGCTCACCAGGACAGAGGCTGTCACTGCACCATCCCAGCCCGCATGCTGCGGGTGCCCCGTGTGTCTCCCCCCAGCCTCGCCTGCTCCGGCCAGCCTGAAGCTGGCCCCGTGGCTGAAATGCCCAAGGCTCTCCTAGGAAGCTACACTGGGTTGTTGCTGGGTTTTTATGTGTTTACAATTTTTTAGTCTTTGTAATTCTTTTCAAAATCTGTCTGCAATGAGTATAGAGTTTATTGACTAAGAAAGCAACTGGTTTAATTTTGTAAGACTGACTCACAATGGGGTGGAACATCACAGTCCATCATGAGCTGTTCAGTAGTGCATTTGATGCCTTATTACAATCACAGCCGTGTTCTGTACAGAGACAAAAATAAAAGTCTGTGAATTTGAGCACTGTCATTGTGGGCCTCTTTGCTCTTTGCTGATTCCAGTGATTGGCTCTTCTCTCTCTGTGCCATGGGTGCAGCCCCCAGCCCTCAGTGGCATGGAGCCCATGTAGGCAGTAGGGCCCCTGGCAGAGGCAGTGCTAGATTGAGCTGTGCCAGCACACCAAGCCCATCCCCAGCTCACCCCTCCATCATGTCCCTGCTGCTTTTCCTTCCCAGACAGAAGTGCCAAGCAATGCAGCTTCAAACCCTGCTGCACTCATGTTCCACCCAACGCCACACAACCAGAACAAAAAAGAGAAAAAGTGGTGGGAGCAGCCATGGCTGTGTGAGCAGGCAGCTGGTGAGGTGCTGTATCAGGAGGTGGGTGTTGAGCCCCTGCTCACCATCACCACATGCATGACCACTTCAGTATCACATCCTCTCCTTGGCCCTGCTTGGCCATGGCCAGGGAAGGAGGGCAGAGAGTGCTGGGCCCAGCACCAGCCATGATGATTGATAATGGATGGGCATGCATCTCCCAGAAAGCCCTGGAGGTGATGGGCGATGCAGGGAGAAGCAGGAGCTGTGTTCCTGGAGGTCTGTGTCCTGGGCATTGCCCCCTCAGTGTCAGCTTCACCTCTCCCTCCAGAGTGGGCAGCAACCAGAGGGTGCTGGTGCAGGGCCAGCAGCAACTGGCACCAGCAGCTAAGCAGGACCTCCAGGGAGCCACAGTTTTCTCCTGGCATTTTTTTGCTTCTCTCAGATCCCCAGTGTATGTCATTAAGCACCTTAAGTATCTTTGACAACCTGTACTCCCTCCCAAACACAATTCAAAGGTATGCCACGCAGGTTATGCCTCGTCAGGTCACTTTTCATTCTGGTGTGACAGAATCAGACCCTTCCCTGCCACTGTGTGTGAATCACCATGTGAGTGGGAGCACTGTGGTGGGCGTGGATCCAGGCTGGAGCAGGGACTGTCTACTCCTGTTACCTGTTACCACAGAACAGAGTACAACAGGGTTCCAATTTGTCATCCAGGTTTCAGGCTGTTACTGCTACAGGAGAAATAAAGTTGGCCCAGAAGGCCAAATTGGCTGCAGCAACTGCACTGATCCCAAATGCAGACTATGGTGTGCAACTGATGATTAGCAAGAGGTTAAGAGAGTAGATGTATTTATAGATATGACAATCCATCAGCTTAAAGAACTGGAAGGCTCTCTAACTGAAAGAAAACACAAATTCATTTTTACTCTTTTTACAGATTTCTTCTTAGCATTTTAAATTTTGAAGGATTCAGTGTCATATACTAAATTCACAGCATTTTTTCCCTGTGTTTATGAGTCCCAGCAAGGTCAAGAGTCCTATAGGCTGCAAGAAGGTGAGACTTCTTTGATTTTCTTATCAGTTTAAATTGTGTATATTATAAATCTGCATAAAAGCAAACAAGACAAGAATCTCTTATTTGAAATGAACCTGCTTAATATTTGTTTGTGTAAATGTAAATGCAGTGCCCAAGGTAGAAGCTGAGACAAATAATGCAAATCTAAAATTATTTAGATTTTTAATAAAAAAATTATTTTAAAAATATTTCTGCAGATTTGCTGTATTAAAAACTTGTAAAGAGTTCTCTGCTTTTTTATGAGTAGATTGTCCCACTGTTACATATGATAAAAGATACTGAGCCATTGCCATTAACTGAGCTGCACCTCATGGGCATTTCGCCGTTGTTTTGAATGAGGGCATTACAACCTAACACATGTGGTTTTTGTTCTCCTGCACCCAGTGTGTAACCCACAGACCACTGAAAGTTTTTCCATTTGCATCGAGAAATGAGATGCTGAGCAGCATGAAACATAATGTTCTCAAAAAGTCTCCTGCACACAGACACCAAAGAGAGCCACCTGGAGAGCTGGAGAATCAAGGCTTCTTTAAGTCCCAGTCCAGCACTGCAGAAAAGGCTAAATTAGTACAGAACCACTAGAATAAATTAATCTGAAAAGGATTGCAAATTTTTTTCCCCAGAGGATGACATTTACATTTAATTTAAAGTACAAAATAATCTTTAAAAAAAATCTCAAAAACTCAAACTAAATTTGCTAATATTTGGAGGTATTTGGGTAAAGTTTTGCACATTTAAGGGATTTGTATTTGGTTTTTTTA
Source organism: Zonotrichia albicollis (assembly GCF_047830755.1). Taxonomy (NCBI): domain Eukaryota; kingdom Metazoa; phylum Chordata; class Aves; order Passeriformes; family Passerellidae; genus Zonotrichia; species Zonotrichia albicollis. The sequence goes on from NC_133819.1 coordinate 127,818,430, forward strand.
AGGCATAAAAAAAATCAATAGGCTTCTGTTGAAAGAATAAAAAAGATATCTTTACATCAGCATAAAAAGCTCCTCTTTTCCAATGATTGTTTCTGTTTTGACAGATGTGTATGCAGGGAAATTTAGCTATTGTTGAATAAAACATTTCCAGAAGCAAAATTGATTAAGTCCCTTTTGCAGAGGAAAAAAAATCAATTCTTCCCATTAGAAGGATCTAAAAGATGTTGATCAGCTAGAAATGTAAATAAAGTTCTTTAATCACTATTCTCTAACTGCAGTGTATCCATCTACATGGGATTGTCTTGTCTCTTTATAGTTTAAAATAAATTTCGTTGAACTCTAACATGAAGTAGCTTCTGACAAAGTAGCCAGAGTAACTGTGCTTGAATGTAAATAATATCAAGTAGCTATCCTGACATTTTGGTATAGCTTTTCTCAAGGATTAGCTGTTCATGAAATGAATGTATATGTGATAACACTATATCTAGGCTGGGAACAAAAATGTATTCACTGAAAGGCAGAGCAGCAGAAAATATGTGACTGTTCAGTTCCTATGTATTCTGATTTCATGTAATAAAAACAGCACTTTAGAGATCTCTTCATTAGTAATTGTTGAGGGCTATTAAAGGTCATGGAGGGCTATTAACAGAAGGATGCCAAGTCCAGCTCTGTAAGTCCCTAAGCTTCTGATTGCTAAGAGCTGAGAGAATGTGCTGGTCTATGCTTGCCCTTCCCTTGGTTTTACATAAAGCTGTTTCTGTTGCAGGCTAATTTCTGAGCCTATTTTGTGACAGATGGACCTTTGATTTGATCCAGACTGACCCTGTGTTCTCAAAACTTCATGCTCTTCCTATAGGGGCAATACCAAGTAGTTGTTTGCCAGCGAGGCTTCCTAAAGAAGGAATCAATAGATCACGGCCTTAACTTTGCTTTTTCCTCCTTACAGGAATGGTAACCATGGCTGGAAGAGCTCTTGAGAGGTCATTTTCCAGTCTTCTGGAACTTTCACCCTCCATCAGTCCTCAAAGATGATTACTCATGGCTGTGAAATGGCTGCTCAATTCTCTGAGCACTCTGGTGTGAATTTTATAAGGCTCACATGATTTGCAGATACATTATGTATCTCTGCAGCCTCTTCTGCTCTCTACTAGCCTAAGTTCTTAAGATCTGAAGTCGATGGATAGTCTGAATACTTTTAGATTTTTTTAATGAGGCAAAAAAAGGTTGAAGCACTTCAGCCATCTCAATGTCATTTTCCATTGTGTCCTGTCTCACTCCCCACCAAGCAGAAAACCTGTTCTTTCTTTGTCTTTTTTCTTCTTTCTGGTATAAATATAGAGCACTTCCTCATGACCTTTTTTTCTCTTCTATGAGGATCTCACTTGCTTATCCCCCAAAAATAAATGAAAATTATTATTTATGTTCTAATTTCCCCAGTGGGGAAATTTCTTAAATTTTAGGTCACTGTTATGGTTAGCCAAATCCATGTTTACAATTGTTATTTTTCTTTCACATTTCACATATGGTGTTTTGTTTCCTTAATTTTGGTTAAGAATTTGCTAAATTTTCCTAAATGTCATTTCCCTTTAAACTTCTGCTCTATGGGAGCATACTAAAAAGTGCTTTGAATTTAGCTGAAGTTTCTTATTCCTTGGGACCACTTCCCTGGAGGCAGAAACACTCTGTTCTAACAGCCCTGTATTGTGAGGGGTTTTTTTGTACAACTGAGCTCAGTGAAGAGCCTGGTGACTACAATCCCCACTCCTGCCCACCTCCATTCGTTCCCCACTCAGCGTTTCTTCAGTGTGGGCAGCAGTGGTCCAAGGTGGAGATTTTGTGTCAGTCCTGCTCTTTGAGCCAAGTCATGTTGTTAAGGAAAATACTCCAGGCTTGTCTATGGGATCAAATTACAATGCATGGCTATTGAGATGGGAAATGTCTTCACTTAAACTTCACAGGATATTGAAACCAGTCTTAGCAAAGAGGTGGGTTAGAAGCAAAAATCAATATTGGACACTGCTGAAATGCCTCTGTTCAGCTGCTGTTTTAAATGCCTTGTACAGACCTTTCAAATCATGTTGCCAGCAAATGGAGGAAATACAGCTTTTAAAAAGTCAGAGAATTATTAATAGTGTGCTTGACCTCCAGCTCTGCACAGTCTACAAAAAAAGCATCATTTTTCATATGCTGCTGCCTTATGCCTAATTCTGCAAGCCCTGTTGGGAAGCAGTTGCTCCTAGGAGTAGTGCATTCAGAGAGTGAGGGTCAAAGCTTTAGATCCGTGATGGACTGTGGGAGGGAAAGAGAGCAGGAACAGCTCATGGTCAAACCCCTGAACAACAAGGGAGGGTTGCAGGAACCCTACACCTCATTCATCATTCACACGCTAATGGTATTTCTCGTCCTGGTGTGTGAGAGAAGAAAATTAACTATGCTGAGGTTAAGCATGCAGCTTTCCAGCAGGGATAGAGAAGTATGGAGAGAAGCAAATGTCAGATGTCTTCATGAGAAAATGAATGCTCTAGCCACTATCCTGGTGTCTGAGGAGTGATTGGGGAACCAACACCTCCAATTGTGCTCCCCAGCAGGCTAATCTGTAGTGCAGCACTTGTAGCACAAAGAAGCAGTCTGAACCTTTATTAACTTTAACCACTGTCTGAGTAACCTAAAGTGACAATCCATCTCTCTTATTGCTGTTATTAAGTCAGTTTTGGACAATGCCTTATCATCTGCAGAAAAAATGAAGAGGAGATATAATGCAGGCAGCAAGTTTCTAGGCAAAATTAGGCTGTCTGAGAAGGGGAGAAGAATGCTGCACACTGCACTGAACAAATCTTTGCATTGATTTCTGGAACCAGAGCCTTTCTAGGAGCACCACAAATGCATGTATTTATTTAGTGCTTGGATTCAAAGAGCTCTCAATCTTCCTCTATCCAGATAACTCCAATTTGTGTTCAGGTCTGGGGTGTTCTAAGGTCATACATTATTTCTGCTTGTGCTGTTCTTGCTTTTCACTTTGATGCCAGCTCTGCAGTTCTTGGTCAGCCCCTCGCAGCCACATGTGCCAACAGAACCACTCCTGCTTGGTGGGCAGTGGCCAGGTGACACATGGCACTGCTGCAGCTCCAGGAGTGCACGTGTGAGCCTTGGAAATGGAATACTTGTTCTCATAGAGACTCCTAAATAATCATTTAAATATGCGTGGAGATCTCATTGATACATTGTCATCTGAGAGCCCAAATCTGATCTGTCTGTGGGCATGCTGTGTGTGTGCTCTGTGGCCCAACAAAGAACTAGTTCCTCCTCTTTGACTGTCCTACTTATTATCTGGCTCTGTGTCCAGTGCATAGCAATAAAAGGCAGTTCTTTTATATCTCCCCTTCAATTCAGATGGGATTAAGCCTGCATTTCAGCTGGGTGGCTGAGGTAGCCTGAGATAAAATTTGAGGCCAGTAATAAGTTACTACTCCTGCACAGAGCAAGATGAAAGAAAAGTAGTTGTGAATTGGAGAGATAAACAGCTCCTGGGGATGCTCCACAGCACAGCAGTAATAGCTCAAGTCTATGGTTTAAAATCACTGTCTTAACTACAGTAAACAGAGCTGGTTTTAGTGGCTTTTTTTCAAGGTGAAGGCTAGAAGGCATGCCATGGAGGACAGATGTGGAAAATTTGTACCCTATTAAAGAATCCTTCACTGAAACTATCCCACTTTCCATTAGAAGTTCCAGGATACATAACAATAAACTTACATAAATATCTACAGTTACTCACACACAGGATGAACCTATGCATTGCAAGGTCTGTATCCAAACACTGCAGGAGTTGAGTTTGTCACAAAAATACCATCTTTTTTTACCTTGATCTCTTGTGGAAATCCTAAGTTAATTTCTATGTCCACACAGGATCACATGATGTTTACTGTCATTTATATAGGCAATGTTTGGTTTAGTTCTTTTTTGAAATAAGGTAGTTTACCATACAGTTACCTGTGCCTCTTACTATTTTACCTCAGTGAACAGAAGGGGGAAAAATAAGAAAAGTTTTTGCTGTTGTTGTTTTTTGGGTTTTGTTGTTGTTGTTGTCGTTGGTTTTGGTTTTTTTTTTTTTTTGTCAGGGAATGTATGTGGAACTAAAAAGAAGAAAATGAAAGGGAGGTGAAGGTCTTGTCAGCAAGCAGGTAGGAATATGGATTTCATAAAGTTAATAGCTACAGTCAATAATTATTGTGGAAATAGATTTCACAATTCACATTGAATTGATTGTAGTCAGCTTGGTTGATGCTGTTGTAATACAGGAGGCTGATCAAGACTGGGAATCAAAGAAAAAGGACCAAAATCCAAAGGCAAGCCCTTACAGATTAGTCATTCTTTATGCTAGTAAGCCAATTTATCAGCAGTAATAAAAAGTCCTGATTTTAAAAGCAATGACTAATTTTCATAAAATATGTCCTCTAGTTCCATCCAGTGTTTTCAAAGGTTCCTATCTCTTGTCTGTTTTAATGGAAGGGATAGTCAGATACCAGGAGTTTTTTACACTACACTGTATAAGACCAATTATGTTTGCAGTTACTTTTTAAAATTTAGTTGCTTTGGACAGACCTTATATTCTCTCTCACATCATTCTGTTGTCTTTCAGAATAAAAGTTGATTTTGCATTTAATTCCAGAATACTCAATATTCTTCAAGTTTCCCTAAGGGCACAAATCACATGAAAACCTTAGGTAGTGTCTTCATGAACTGCTGAACAAATCCAGCCATCTTGTGATGTACCAAAAGGAGATCTTGTTTTTCTCTTTTTATACTTTTACTCCCCTCACACCTCTCCTAGCCTTGCAGTCCCTCTCTGCCTTGTGCATCAGCCCCCTTATAGACCAATGGTAGGCCCGGACTATTTGATTATTATTAGCATAATTTTTATTACTTACTTCCATTTTATATGACCCATTTACTTTACTTTACAATACTTTACTTTACCTTTCTCATCTTGTTTCAGAAGTAGTTAGAGACCCGTGAGCACCTTGGGGAGATACTGAGATGCTCCTGGGTGCTTGCTCCTGGGGGCCAGCTGTGTGTGCAGGGACAGAGCTGAGCAGTGCAGGCTGTCCCAGAGAGCACAGAGCTGCTGCAGGAGGGCACAGGGCCTGAGCACTGGCTGTGCCTCTCAGCACATCACACACATGTTGGGGTCATGGGGTGGAGGTGTCTCCTGCATGCTCCATCCAGGCCTGGACAAAGGTGGCTCGAGTGGAGTGCAACTGTCTCTGTGTCCTTATGTCCTTGATCATCACAGCAATTGTCCTCACTGCTCTGCCAGCTCTGCTTGGATCCTCACCCCTCTCCTTGTTCAGCACCTCCTCTCCTGTTAAATTTATCTCTCTTGTATTACTCACTGTCTCTTTGCTGTCGTGAGCTGCATGCAAAAGCTGGGTTTATTGTTTGAGATAATGCATTCCTGCTATCTCAATGAAATAAGTGTATTCCATTTGTTTATTAGCTAATTAAACTAATCTCTAGAAAACCTTCAGAATGTCTTCTGTTCTTCTGCAGTGAAGCTAATTTATCTTTATAGTGCTGGCAGTAGGAAAATGGTCTATATGCCCTGCAGAAAAGTTCAAGATTCATATGGTTTTATCCCAACTGTTTCAAATTATAATCTGAAAGTCAGATTTGGATATTCAGGAAACTTTGATGCTGAATGATCTGCAGCAAAAGAAACATATGGGAAGTACAGGCATAGTCTGATCTTATGTCTGAAGCTGACAGATAAATAATTTGACAAAACAGATATTGCTTAGAAGTTAAAAAATAATTATTTTGCTCAGAAACCTGTCCCAGTGACTCTTTGTTTCCTTTCAGCTGATCACTGGATGGCACTCAGTGTGCCAGGCTGCTTTCAGAATTTCATAAAAAGTGCTGGTAGAGAAGAAGCCATTTCGCAGAATTGTGGTAGAGGCTGGTGGACCTCTCTGAGCTCATCTGGTCCAGCCCCTGCTCAAGCAAAGTCAGTGAGAGAAGATTGCCCATAGCTCATCCAGTTCACTTTTGAATATCTCCATTAAAGGAAACCCCACAGCCTCTCTGGGAAGCATTTTGCAGTGTTTGACCACCTGCACAGTAAAAAATAAAAGTACGATAATGATCAGAATTGTCTGTATTTCAGAATTCATTGCCTCTTGCCCTGTCAGTGCACAGCACCGAGAAGTCTCTGGCTTTGTATTTTTTCCCCTGGCCCCACCTCAGGTTTTTCTACACTTTGGTAAGATCTCCCTGAGCCTTCTGTTCTCCAGGCTGAGCAGTTGGCTGTGATAAAACCAGAGCGCTGAACATTAAAGCCACCACATATGGAGGAGCTCAGACCTTCCAGCAATTACAACTTGTAGCACCTTCTGCTGGGTTTAGAGAGCTCTGCCTCTAGACAGATGAAAAGGAAAACGCTACTTCAAGACAGATGTCTCCTAAAGAAGAAAGGTATTCATCCTTAACTCAATCCACACTACAAGATGCTTTACTTTAGTAGGAGTTTCAGGTTTTTGCCTCTTCCCAACTAAAACAAAACATTTAGCTTATGTCAGTTTGAAATCAAAATATATGAAATTAGAAGCTGGAGCCTTTTGCAGAAGAATGTGAAAATGAAATTTTATTATTTTGTGGATTTCTTCCTGTCTGTAGTTCATACAAAACTATTGAACTGCAATCTTTGACAATTTTATTTCTCATCACAACACTATTAAGCATCCCTATCTCAGTTCCTCAGCTATCTGGTGCATTTTGATCGCCTCATTTTTGTGTGGGTTTGATTTATGAGCACCAGAAATAAAATGTGGACACGGAGCATTTTAACTTTTTTTCAGCTAAAGGTATCAACTTTTAAATTAACAGAGTCAGATATCTGAGGTATATATCAGTTCTCCTTCCTATCAGCAAAGGCATTTCATTATTTTGCCCCTGATTTAGATCATAAATGATGTCATCCACTTTCTTATTTATTTTTCACAGTGCAGGAGGTTACTACATGTTAAAATCTCCTTCTCCTCTGCAATTTTTCTTTTCTTTCTTACTTTTTGCCAGAGGAGATGTTCAAACACTTCCATATTAATATGTGTTTTCTTGACTTACAATTTTTTAAAAATTGGTAAATAATAATAAAAAATTTCCTTCAACTGGATTGTTAGCATGAGCTGAAAATGCAAACAGCTTGTAATAACCACAGCACGTGATGAGGTTTCTTCTCTGGCCATGAATCAGCGAGAGCTTTGCCAACAGTCTGCAAAATTCACCAAAAGGAAGAAGTATTTTTTCCAAAGCAGTGAGAACAGATATAGCACTAATGAAATTTGAGGTTACAAGTGCAGTTGATCTTACTGATATGGAGACCCAACTTGTAGGAGAGCATCTCCACTGCAGTGGGAGCACTTTGTGTTTCCTGCCCCTCCAGCAAAGCCCTGAGGGAGGGTTGGGCTGTGCTAAGCAGCCCTTGAACACCAGCATGGAGCAAGTGCTGCTTCCAGCAGATTTATGTCTCATTGTTAACTGAAGCTTTTCCAAAGATGTGGCTGCTGATTCTGCTTCTTTGTATTGTCTAATAAGGTGTCTAATAAGGTGTGAGCTGTCGCTGTGCTGTTCTCTCAGCGGGAGAACTTGAGAGGTCCCTGTCTCCAGTTGCTAGTTTTCATTGAATGTAAGGATATGTACAGCATTTATCTGCTCCCCACCCTCCACCCCAGAAAAATTAGATTGGCTGGTTAGAAAAAATTAGATAGACTGGTTAATAGGATCAAAATGTATGGAAGGAAAGTTGCTAACAGAAATGTACATTTGAACATTTAGAGAAGTGAAGGATCCTCATTTCCCTTTGTGGAAGGAACCTTCTGAAAAGTCACTATCTATCACTAGAACAAACCTTTTTTTAATTTTTTTTATGGTTTTGTGCTTTGGTTATAGTCACAATTCTAACAGTTCTGGGTTTTCAAAATATTTCAGTAACTATTCTTGGTTATGAATGTAATTGTAATATATAAGAACATAGTTTTTTATGTGCATTCCCCATTCTGATAGACTATTTGATTTGTTAATAAAACTTGTACAGAGAGAAAGTCTGTATTCCTATAGTAATTACTCATGAAAATTATATCAGTGCAGCCAGGAAGAAAGTAGAGATTAAACAAGGTCTAAAACAAAGGCACTTTGAAGACCAGGTTTCTTACGTTAGTCCCTCCTGGGAAATTTATAGGCACATTAATTAATGCCTTTTGCCTCTAAGTTCTTTTCCACTGTAATTGTATACAGCCATGTACAAAGATGCAGAGAGGATCTCTGTATTATCTGTGCAGAACTAGGAAAGCAGGGTATACTGTTAACTGCAATTCAACAGAAAGTGATACACTGACCCTTACCAAGCAAAGGACAAAAGGAGGGTCATGACCTGGCATTTTCAAGCAGCACCAGAAAAGCAAAACCTTATCAGCAGAGTTCTATCAACTCAAGCCCTTTGTCATGATAGAGTGAAGACCTTTCCTCTGCATTGTTTAACCAAAGGCAGACATACACAAACATACAGGATGTTCTTGTCCAGGTCTATCAATACTTACTGCAGACAGAAATTGATAGTAGAGGGTTACCAAATTTAGCTGATGAATTTACACCTGGACTGGCACTGGTAATTAAGCAAGCTGGAGTAAGTACCAAGTGAATACTTTACCAAGGCTTTTGCATCCCTGGAAGTTTCGAAATTAAGATAGATGTTTTTTTCTAAAATAATAGCATTAACAACTATAATAATTATTATAATCATAACAGATGGTCTGTGCACTGTATAATACAGGAGATCAGAGAGGTAATTACAGTCTCTTGTGACCTTAGATGCAGTAATTGATTGTAATTACTCTTTGAAGCCTTAGCATGCCTTACTGGCCTGTATCAGAGCCATGGGGTTATCTCACATAGGTCATGTACCATAATTACTTTGCTTCATATCCAGGTTTAGAGCAAATTTGGGGAAGAATCCCCCAAAGGAGCTCTGGTGGGAAAGGCAGATCCAATCGGCCCCTCCTACCAACTGGTCCGGGAGGAAAAAATACCTCCTTGGAGAAAGGTGGGAAAAAAACTGTTTATTAAACAATAAAAATAAAACAATATCAAACAATGAGATCCCTTGCCACTCTAAAAGAGATGACAAACTGAGAAAACCCTGGGTTGAAGCTCAGCTCACTCAGTCTCTGATCAGTCACTCAGTGCTGGAATTGTCGCAGGCCAGGCCTGGCCTGGTGGGCCACAGCTGCAGCTGTCGGTGCTCCCTGATGTTCAGTCCAGAGCAGTTTCAAGAGGTCCAAAGAAAAGGAAAAAAAAACAGTCCAGGGAACTTCTTTGCCTCAGCTAGCTAACACTAACTAAAAAGCAAAAGAAGAGCTCTGTCCCCCTGTCTGTTCATCCGCAGACAGCACAGTCCAGGAGCAGGAATGTGGAGGAGGAGTGCAGTGTCTAAAAACAAACTGCGTGCTTCTTTCTCTCTCCCCCTTCACTCTCTGGAACACTCTTAAAGGTGCAAAACTTATTATTCAACATAAACAGAATGTGACGATTGGGGATTAAAGCATCATATAGTCAGCCCAGGACACTTCAATCCTCAACACATACTGTTTTCCTTCCCTTTATAACCCTGCCTCACAGAGCAGCCTGTGGAGGAGCAGCCTGTGCATCTTAGGTCCTGTGCACCAGCCAGATGAGCTACAGGGCACAAGGAGTGGAGTAAGGCCATCCCTCTGCAGGGAGAAGCACAACACGCATCCCCTTGTTCTGCAGAGGAACAGGGGCAGAGAGGGCATTCCCCGAGAAGCTGCCTCTGGATAACAGCTTCCTTGGGCTAACTTGGAGCCAGGACTCTGATGTATCACACTTTCTTGGACTGATGGCTAATGAGGCAAATCAGCCCTACATGAATAAAATGTCTGTCAGGCGAAACAGAGCTGTGTACATTCCCTCTGGAACGCCCGTGTGCCAGGAAAGGCAATCTGCTGGCACCCAGCATGCACACAGGGCTGTACAAAAGGCCAATTCTCTGCATGAGCAGGGCAGGAGAGATGCCATGTCCCATAAAACAAATTGCTTCTGTTCAAACCCCTGAGAACAGGCAGAAGCAGAGGTTGCTGTTGAGTGCTCTGTCTTGCACTCTTTTAGGTTAAGTGATTGTTACAGAAAAGGCTGCCTCAGTATTTCTGTAAAGCAGCACCATGGAACATCAGTTTAGTAGGAACAGCTAGTCTACTTATTTACTTATACCAGAAACCTATTTACTTATATCAGAACCTTATTTACTTATATCAGGACCTAATTTACTTATATCAGAAAGACCCTGCATTGTTAGATTTTGTTCTCTTCAAATGGGTGATCCAATTTTTACAAGGTCAAGTGGCCTTTGCCTCCTAGCATTCAATCTATTAGGAATGGACAGGAGGGAATTAGCCTAATGTCAGCTCAGAAAAATGTGCTTTTATACAGACATCTTTGTCAACAGAAGCATGACTTCTGTAGTGTCTCTGCTGCAGTTTCATATAAGTTATTTCTTAACTTCTTGGGGAGTGCAGAACTTGAACTGACAGATGCCTTTCATTTTATTAAGAATAACTAAAATATAACATTACTTTCTTTCTTTCTCAGTTCACTTCAGTGATTAGCAATTTCTGCACCTCTTGAAGCAATGCATTAGAAATGAGAACCACAGGAAGCAGAGAACTCCTTCCAACCGTCTTAATTCTTCTGCACAAGCATTAGCTTGCAAATGCCAAACACAAACTGGATGTTTTTTCCCTGTGCCTAGTGTGAAATGCAGAAAGGATGAACAGAAGCTCCTTGGATTAATCTCTTACTTGACAAAGAGATGATCCAGTCTCAATGCTACATTCCTCCAAGGATGTGCAGAGAGGCAGAGGCTTATGCTGAACATCTCACAACTTTTTATGTGACTTGTCTTGCTGTAGCCCCTTTCTCCCATGTTGCAAGTGCTCCACACCTAAGCTGACACCCACAGCACAGCCCAAGCACTGCTGCAAGTAACAGTGATTTCTCAGCAAAAGATCATGAAGAGACCCCAAAAGTGGCCTCTGAGACACCTTACTCTGAGCAGTAGGCTGATTCCTATGATTCCTACCCTTGTGCTTGAGTATCTTTGATGAATTTCCTTGGAGAAATGAAAAGTTGAAAGATACTGCTTAGAGTAGCCTGAGAGATAAATTAGGAGCTGGGGATGGAAATTAGTGCAAAGGAATTCTCAGCAGACTGCTAGTGAGTCACGGGTTGCAGATGTCTCTTAGATGAGGAGCAGTCCTGCAAGGCAATTACCAGGAGCCTCAGCACTTAAGCCATATGATATTAGATAAAAGACTTAAGGGAACTGTTTTTCACAGGCAGGAGGGAGAAACATAATCAAATTCTTTATTTGCACTCAAGTGCATCTAATGCTATACATCTATTTGTCCAGGGAATTAGTTTTACTTATTTACAATACCATACTGGCCAATTATATGACAAAGCCCTTCTAACCCTGCTATATTGTTTGTGAGATGCAAGTAGACAGAGAACCACAGAGAGCCATAAGATCAACACTGCTAAAAGAAAAACAAAAATGCAAACTCTTACTGAAAGAAAATACCTGTGTGATGGAAGGAGGTGATGGTGGTAAGTAGGGAGTTAGATGTCAGAGTGTCTCCTATTAATTTTAATCAATTTAACTGGCCTAACTCATACTGGATTGTTGGAGTTTGGATTTTTTACTGTCCCTAGTTAATTATAATCCAATCCCAGCACTATCACTGCAACAGAACTGACAAAAAAAAAAGTGCCAATAAAGTGTTAACAGACATGAAAAATTGAACTATATCTATATTCATTACTCTTGCCTTTGTATGAGGTTAGGAAGAAGTCAGGGAAGTAATGAACTGCAGCCTTGCACTTCACTTTGAATATTAAGAATGCAGCAAAATAGTGTTCTTGAAGTGCTACAAAAGGAAATCAGCTAATTATTATTAAGAAAACAGTGATCTTGGCAGTGTGAGAGACAAAAAAAAAAAAAAAGTAACAAGCAAAAAATTAATATCCCATGTGAGCAGTGTAATTTTCCCAACTTTTTTGTTTTCTGCACAGCTTATATTAAGACACAGAATGCAGTTCATAATTTATGTGATGCACATATGTGCTCACACATTTCTGAAGGCTATTCTTCAGCGTTTACAAATTACTTCTTACTTTAATAATACAGCAAATGTCTTGGATTTTCCACCAATCTCCTCAAAAATGTAGGATGGTTCTCTTCAATGTTTTGCTGATATCAGGTCCAGCCCCTTTTTAGTAATAGTCTCAGTTGTCTCACAAACCTTCTGTTGGAGGGGGTTTCCTGGTCCTTCCTATGATCCAAGCCAGAATAACTCATTTCATCAACTACTTTCATCAACAGACTCAGGCAGTATCCTGTGTTTCAATCATACGAATGGATATCACACAAGAGTTTATGGTCCTTATCTTCAGGTTTTTCTTTGGATATATTCTCCTCTGAGATACATTTCACTTCAGAAGCACATCTTTCTTCTGTCCCTACACTAATGCTGCTGTGAGAGAAAAAGAGCCTAGTATTTGAAGTCATCCTTTGTCATAATTCATTATTACACGGTCACTAAATATTTGCACTGCTGTAGAATGTGTTATCCTGAAATCAATTCCCAATTTCTTCTGAGAAGTCAGTGAAAAATATTTCAGAACCAAAGTTGTGTCTGTGTTGCTCCCTTCATCTTATACTTCAATCTGATCTCTTTCCTCCTTACTATTACTTGTGATTGATAGATCAGGTAGAGGTGTTCAGGGTGAATGCCTGGGTTATGTAGGATATATGACATAATCACAAATTTACAGAATTTGTGTCAGGAGGGACCTCTTGAGATTATTTTGGCTAAGATCTTCCTGAAAGAATTGCTGACTTCAAAGTTAGATTAGGCTGCTCAGGATCATGTCCAGCTGAGTTCTGAAGATTAACATTTCCAAATGCTTCCAGTGTTTGACCACTGGACCATATATGAAGAATGTTTTTCCTTACATATATAACCACAATATACTGTATTTCAAGTTGTGAGAGCTACTTCCGTCCCTTTGTCTGCCTCCCCTCTGGTCACCCCATTAGGTAGCTGCAGACAACTATTGGGACCCCTTCTTTACTACCGATCAGCTCCCTGGATCTAGAAGCCAAAGCATTTCCAAAAGCAGCTGTGGAATGTACAGCTCACACCCTTCTGAGCCTGGCAGCAGCTTCTGAATTTCACAGGATAGAAGAAGGGTCAGAAAAGTGATCAGTATCATCTTGCCCTCTCTGATGGGCACCATGTCCCACCTCTACAGCAAGGCTCAACTTCTAATTTGGAACAGAAAGTAGTGTCAATATATAATTTAGAAATAATTTCTGATGTTGAATGTAGCAGTCCAGATGTTTAGTGGTGGAACTCAAAACATACCAAAAACATTAATATGGCTGTCCGCACAGACCTGCTTTCCTTTTGTCTCAAATCTTACTAAAACACAGGAGCAACAAGCTTATCTCAATAAAAGTGATTTATTGTAGCATTCAGAAGGCCCTGTCCTCTACCACCATCTCTAATATCTCATTTCTTGAGCATTTAGTACTGACTGAAGCTTGTGAGCTTTCTCTTCTACCTACTGTGAGCATTAGTTCTGGAATATCACCATTTCCACACCACCCAATTGTTCATAAAAGAAAAAAATATTTCTCTGCAGCTCTGTTCTTGTGCTTCCTTTGCATTATTTTTCATTTTGATATGTTTTAGTTGCGGCAAACGAAACTGGAAGCAGCTCAGACTGAGTGGCATTGATGTCATATTAAAAGCTATCAGCCAAACATATATTTCTCCTTGAAGATCTTTTGAATAATTTTATTTAACAATGAAGTTTGAACATTTTACTTGATGCTGTATTTTTCAAAATTGATTAAATCTGCAATTAATCTACTGTAAAAATATTCATTAAATTACAAGTGAAAAAAAGAAGAAAAAGCAGACAACCCCTTCTTGTCTATATTCTGTTTGAGTCAATTCTGTTTGAGTCAATCAGTAATCACTTTACCTTTTACCAATAAAAAGGTGCTGCTGCACCTTAAGAAGGAAAGATATAAAAAATGCTCAAATATTGCACTGATGGGTGTTACATTAAAGACAAAACCCCAAATAAAACCAGACAGAGACATTAGATACATAAGAAATTGCTTTCCAGAATCAGAAATTTATCTATTTCACAGACATTGCTCCCTCTAATGGAAAATTAATGTTAAAGTTGCAGGTAGAGCCTCCCTAATATAATCCATTTGTGGCTATGGTTCGTACCATTTTCTGGAGAATTTCTGATTCCACGTGGCAAAGTTACCAGGAGTTACACAGGGAATGAGAAGATGAATACTATAGCAGGGGAAAGAGATTAGGTAGAGCAGGATTGGCTGGGCAATGGTTGAGAGAACAGAAATTATAGAAGTGGCATGAACAAGAGAGACAACTACAAACAGCACCCATGAGGAATATGGCAGCCTAATGAAGAGGGCAGAGAAGACACAAATGCCCACAGAAGGGTTTAAGAGCTAAGTTTCAGAGAGAACCAGGAGATTTAGGTGAAAGACAAAAGGAGTGCCACATGCTCAGTCCCAGTATTTTTTAGTTTCAGGGTACAGTAGCTCAATAATGCACATACATCCCTTTATTTTTTCTCCTGGGCTTTTCTTGGGCTTCAGGAAAGAACATTAACTGAGCAGACATGGTTTTGCTTGTTCCTCTAAATCTGTTTTTGCTGGGAAAGCTCTTAATGCATCACTGGATCTCACCTCTGATTCATCATTTCCAAACTGACCTCAGAGGAACCAGGGACTGAGACCCAGCTCAGGAGCTGAACTCTGGCATGAAACTAAAAACAATTACCATTTGCTTCCCACAAAACTGGAAAAACAGAACCTCAGCTTTCTTCCATATTGCCTTGGCTGCCTTCCCTTCAATGGGGTATGTCTTCTCCAGGTTTTGTTGTGGGAACTGACAAGACAAAGCTCACAGCTGGGAAGATATTGGCTTTCAAGGTGATATTCCACCACTTAAGAAAAGGGTTAAGAAATGAAACTAGTATTTTAATTCACAGAGAAAGTGTGTTCCAAAGTCCTCTGAAATCAGTGGACTGAATCCCACCAACGTCACCAAGTACTGGCTTAAGGCCTTAGTAAATACAGTATTTATAAAGGAATCTTTGTACATTTATGGTGCAAGGAAAGATGTCTCAATAATTCAGAAACCACAACTGAGGAAGGGGTAGAGGCAAAGACTGAGGCAATGATTGCTAGTGGTGAAGGCTGAAAATAAATGGATGTTAGATCAAAGTAGGTGTTAAAAGGAAGTTGAAAGATGTAAAAGTTAGATTGAAGTTGGTCTGGTATCACCTTCTGCTCAAGTGTGGTGTTGTACTCTGATGTGCTTCTTACTCCTTGAAACACTATTGCTTTTGCAAATTTCTTTACCCGTAGCTGATATTGACTACTTCTTTTCTTGACTGCAGCTGCACTGTACACCCTGCTAAATTAACACCCTAGTTCATACAATCTGCTCAAGAGGAGCTCTCCCAGTCTTTTCAGTTCTTCAGTTTGGATGTACAAACACATCCAAACAAACTGGCACCACAGCCCCTGTGCAGAGAAGCAACAGAAGTGGAGAGGTGAGCTGAGAGTACAGTGAGTGATGGGCTGTAACATCTGCCAGACCTGAGAGCTCCTAGATTCAGGTTAATAAGGATGTCTCTGCTCATTGTGGAAGTGTCTTGGTACACTGGCCCTTCCCATGAGGAACCAGACACTGCTGCTCCCAGCACCTTATGTGAAGCTTAGTCAAGAGGGCTGGAAGAGATGTTCAGAATTTGGCCTAATTCACTACAGCATTTGAGTACATTTTCTACTTAAATTAACCTGCCTAAAATGGGTTTGCATGACAGCTTGTCAAACTAGCTCACCTCTTGCAAATCAGATCTGTTATTTTCCTATGCCCTGGTCTCCTCTCAGTGAGATCTACCACATGGCATCCACAGACATGGATGGGTGTGCTTTGAATAGTTTAGGGACCGGGATCATAATTGCTATCAAGGTCTATCAGTCCCAGAAGAAACAGTTCCTCTTGGCCTGCTTCTCTGCACTTCTGTGCCTGATACAAGATAGGCAGTGCAGAGCTCCTCCCTTCACGGGTGAAGTGGCTCCCTGAGCACCAAGGCACCGCCAACAGATCTGCCCTTGTAGGTGTGCAGGCACGCTGGATTTCACCCGAGGTACAGGAGCAGCTGCCAGGGCGTCTCTGTGTGGCCTCTCTCATTCCTGCCTTGTGATGCCAGGCCCTTGGTAGCCAGGGTGCCCCAGTGCTTGTGGCTCTGACTCCAGCGCTGCAGAGGAGCAGCCCAGCAGGGACAGGAAGAGATCCTGCAGCACAGCACTAACATTAACCCTTGGAGAGCTTGCCCCCTGAAGAACTGGGGTTTAATAACCCTTTGAGTTTTCCACCAGCTTTTCTTTTCTTTTTCTTGTTCCAGAGGGAAAATGTCAGCAGACTGCAGTGGACTGAGAGTTTCCAGCAGGGAGCAGCATTTATTCATTTGTGAAGGAGAAGCTCTCGCCTCAAAAGGAGCCGGCAGCTGAAATAGAGACAGAAATCCTTTGCTTAAGAAACAATGTTTGCAGATGGATGGGTAACCAGCAGTGTGAGGGGTGAGGCAGAAAGGGCAGGTTAAACAGTTGGCACAAGGCTTTGCTCATCTTCCTCATCTGTCTGATGCCTCTGCAAGAACGGCTTGGTATCTGGAGGCTCAAAGGCAGTGCCAGCAGATGAGCTGGATCAAAACATTTCCATTTAAGGAAAATTTTCATCAAAAATTTCAGTGTTATCCCTGGCTCAGAATTCTTACTTCAGGTACTGGAAACTCAGATTAAGGTCTCACTAATTATGCTTGCATAATATTATCACGATCCTAAAAATATAGCATATTGTTATATGTCTAGCACCTAGGCTACTGTCTGTTTTGAAAGCCTTCAGCTTTAAAATTTCTCTTCTAAAGATGTTTCTTACCATGACACATTAACAGTTTCAAATTCACAGTCTCAGAATGTCACAGCTTTGAGATCAGCTTTCCACAGAGATAGGCTGTGAACGAGTACAAAGGAGAATATTTTAGTACTTGATAACTAGTAAAAATCCTGTTCACTACCTAAGCAAATTTCTATTAAAAAATAATTTTATAAGAACCATATACCTCATTGACAGCACTTGTGTTATTGCTGGAATTCTTCCTGCCTATGCTTGTGCACCGGCTCAGCTCAGCAGCCTCCTGCTGTGTGTGTCCCCTGGGATCAGCCGTATGCCAGTGCTGCAGTCTCACAGCGTGTGAATCAGTCCATGCAGAGTTAGGTAACTGCTGCAGGCTGTGGCCAATACCCAGACTGCCTTTAAACCTCAGGCTACATTACAAGAGAACTAGAACACCATGTGCCTGTGTTATTGTCTTCAGGATCCTGGGACTCTCAGGGTGTGCCACTGGCACCTCAGGCTTTCAATCCCTCAGTTAAGATGACAGCAAGTATCATCCTACCTCTAGCTAAAATGTTATGTAACTCTCTAGTACCTTGGCCTAGAATGCACATAGTCACAAATTAAATTAAATTAATTTTTATAGACACACTCACTTTTCTTTAATCACACTTTTTTCCTTCAAACTGGGGATAAAGGTTTGTTTTAGTAAGATTGTTATGAACATTCAGTTTTCTTAAGTATGTGTTCGCTTGTCTTTATTTGCCTAGATTAATTTTTTAAGTAGAAGATTACTTTGTCTAAATTTAACTTTACATGTCCTAGATTCATAAGGTTTGGTTATAAGATAATAGCAACATTCCTGTAACATTTTTTACTCCTCAAAGTGCTTTATCCTTTTAGCAGTAACTCCAGATTAATGTAGCTTTGTTCACTGGCATCGCTTATAACATTTTAGAATAATTAAGCTGTATATATGTTCTCTGTATGAGAAGCCCAAAGCCGGTACCAACAGAGTATCTTGACTAGTTTGAAAACTGGTAGACTTAGTATTAAATTCCTTTTATAGTTCAACTTTGAGAAGTAGATCTGTTGGTACAGAAGATTCTCCAAAAAGCATTAGCCAATACTTCTTAAATGGCAGAAACTCTGCAACGCTGGTATTATGAAGTGAGCCATGTACCTTGGTAAATCTCTCTCTTAATTTGTAATGTGGAAAACATGTACAAATACCTGAATTAACTGAGAGGCCTGTGAACAGTAGGCTAGCATGTGGCTTGAAAGTGGGTGGGAGTAAGCTGCACCTCTGTGACAAATGGGTGAATAATCCTTCTGGGGGGATGCCAAGTCCAGCCCAGGGCCTTGTCTCCATCAGTCACAGATGGAGGTGTTGCAGATTTCTGAGGAAGAGCATTGGAACAGCACAAAGATCTGGTTTTACATGCTCAAACATTCTCACAGTCATCAGCATCTGATAGCTGGGGACCTTTCTGAGGACAAGTCACTGTCTCTGTATTTTCAAAATTTTTTTCTTAAAGAATAGATCCAGCTTCTTCTTGAACTCAGGGGAACTACATTCTTAGTCTCTGGTGGCAAGGACTTCCCCAGCTCTCTCACACTCTGAGCAGTGGGCTGGCACCCTTTGGCCTGGACCCATAACATGCTAGCTTCATTTGATAGCTCCTGTTATTGCACCAGGAGAGGAGTCAAAATGAATCCACCTACTGCTCTTGATAGCTCCACCACCCTGTGGTCTCCTACTATGCTGGAGACACTCAGCTGATCCTTCATAGGATCCCTCCTGGCTGTGACCAGACCCTAAGGAAAGGACAGCCAAGGGCACTGACTGCCCTCAGGGCTACCAAAGCCATCAGGCCTATGAGCATGGCCAGCCCCTGTGGATGTGCCTGCAGATCTCTCTCCAAGCAGAGTCAAGCCAGCAGCTTTGAGCAGCCCTGGGAGCCCCACTGCCCAAGCTGCACAAAACCTTTCCCCAGTTGTGGTGTGGTAAAGGCTGAACTCGACTGAAACAAACCACAGCCCAGCCACAGCAGCACAGAGCTCAGCAGAGGGTAATTTACTCTGCCTCTTAGCAGGGATCCTTAAAGAGTCATGACAGGTCCAAGTAATCCGTCAAAGAGCAGCCTGAGCAGCCAGCAGTCTCTGGATGCTAATCCCCCATGAACAATAGACTCATTATATGCAAATTAACAGGAGAAGTGGTGATTGGCCACTGTATCTGCCCAGAGAACTGCTCCATTTCAAAGGAACTTTAAGTACCCCGAAATCTATAAGCTGAAAAAATTAAATGACTGCATTCTGCATCTTTTTTTTTTTTTTTTAAACAACCTGATTTCCTCAGACAGTCTGTGCAGAGATCCAGTGAATGCTGTCAACATGGCAAGCTGGACATAGTGCTCAGTGACTAAAATCCATGGGGAAAACAATAATAACAAATCAGTGCAGACACTGCATTTCTTGAACAGCTCTGTTTTTGATTAATTTTAATTCCCTATTCCAATACAGATTTACTTGTTTAATATCAGAAAATCCATCTGAATCCAGGGAGTGAGTTGAATATTTGTGGAAAAGATACATGGGTGGTTTTCTACATTACTGTTTTCTTACTGGGGAGTCAGAGCTGAACCTGAGGAGCAGGACAGCAGCTAGACACTGTCTGACAAACCAGAGCAGGTTCCCACCTTGGTTTGAAGTTAAACAAAACATTTCTGTGGTCAACTGCTTACTGCTTTCTCCAGCTGATATTTGATTGTGGAAAGGTTATGAGTTTTCTGATGCCAGCAAAGCTGATCTTAATTAAAATATTCCATTGGAAATGTTTCATAAGATAGGAATACAAGACTGACGCCAGTCTGTCACAATTCACTAGACTGCTTGAAATCTGGAATCGGCCTGGCAGGTAGCCTCACTGAAGCCAACAGAGTCCTGCACAGAAATCTTGGCTTCTAAATGGGTGGTTTTCTCTATTTTTTTTTTATTTTTTAAAGTACACCATGTCAAATGTGTTTATGGCACTTTAATGTAGATAAGACATGAGTTGGGTTTTTACATCCCTGTTTAGCTCATGATAACAACATTTAGGCTAAGTAAATGCAAACCACCACAGATGCAGAAATTGATACAGCATTTTTTAAAATCAGGCTTATAGGTATCATAGAATCATAGAGCTTTTAATGTTGGAAAAGACCCATAAGATCATTGGGTACAACTGCTAACCCCTGATGTTCAATGCTAACGTGTGCCCCCAAGTACTACATCAACATCTTT